>NW_027136314.1:0-600000 GCF_039906515.1 Pseudorca crassidens | reverse complement strand
GCAGGAAACCGATTTCAGGAGGTAGACTGGAATTGCATTGAAAGCATAGGAAAAGAGGCAGAACGTCCACAATGATGCACTTGGCCAAAAAGGGCGTATGCGTTTTTTCCTGAATATATTCAGGAAAAAACGCATACGCACTTTTTGGCCAACCAAGCAAGCTTGCAAAGGAAATCTGCACTACAATGAAGTCTCACTTCCCCCCGGTCAAAAGGGCCATCTGAAAAAAGTGTAAAATCCAGAAAGACAGGACAGGCCATGGAGAACTGGGAGCCTTGTTATGCTGATGGGCGGGATGTAAATTGCCAACAGATACTCGGGAGAAGTGTATGGTGTTTCCTGAAACATCTAAAAAACAAAGCAACAGAGCCTAGGGCACTTCCACTTATGGTCCTATAGCTTAGGGAAATTAAAATCAAAAAGACACAGCCACCCCAAAGTTTGGGACGCCTCTGTTTACAAGAACCTCGTTTACAGTACAAGTTCAACATCGCAGAAAGTGAAAAATGGATAAAGAAGTTGTGGTATTTACTTACAAAGCAATATCACTCAGCAATGAAATCTATGTCATCAGGCCCTTAGCAGCACAATGAGTGGATTCAGGTATGATGATTCTAACTGAAATAAGTCACACAGAAAAAGAAACATCATAAGATATCAGTAATACACGGAATGTAAACTTGGCTACACAGGAACTGAATTACAGAACAGAACAGGGTCTCAAATTTAGAAAACCAACTTATGCTTGCTTAAGGGTAAAGGTGAGTTGGGGTGCTGCATAAAACCAGAGATTGAAATGAGCACAGATAAAGTTCCTTAAGCCAAATATGGAATAGACAAGAGCTACTCCTTGCTCAACGAAATGGACTCAACACCGCATATTAAATGCCTAAGAATGTACCTGACTAGTAAGTATCTTAAAACCTATGGATTGCTATGTCTCCGAAAGAGAATCAAGCATGTGTACAGGGGCATAAACGCAGCAGTGATAGGATTGGAGAGGTTCGGTGAGCAAATGAAGACCCTTTGAAGTCATATTGCATGGTACCCATTCCACGGGTTTCAACTACCCAGGTTTAAGGTATTCTTCCTTCAGCTAAAACATGCATGTGGAACCTAGAGTATGATCAACCATGTGATCGGGAGACGTGTTCAAATATGTCTCAGTTTTCGTACCCTGGTACTCGGGTGCAACATTCCAGACGCTTTACTAACACCCTCCCGACTTGGAGAGTCAGTCCCTTTAACCTCCTGTTTGGCCCAGTTTGCAATTTCTGCGGAAGATGAACAGGAATAGCGAGAACCAATGAGAGACTAGCTGGAGGTGTCTGGACGGGCAAATTTAACTCTCATTTCCCACCAGGAAGAGGAATTAACCAAAGGCTCAGCGTGCCGTGCCGGAACCAGATTAGGACCTGAAGCCATCCTGCGGTGTTGCGGCCAGCTCAAAAGAAAGCGAGTTGAAGAAAGGAGCTCAGGGGCACTGTAATTCACAAACCTGCAGAGTTATAAATGACAGCTATCGTCCAAAAATATACTGAAGTAAGGCTGCCAAGAGGACTTGAAAGCGGGGCAGAATTGCAGGAAACCGATTTCAGGAGGTAGACTGGAATTGCATTGAAAGCATAGGAAAAGAGGCAGAACGTCCACAATGATGCACTTGGCCAAAAAGGGCGTATGCGTTTTTTCCTGAATATATTCAGGAAAAAACGCATACGCCCTTTTTGGCCAACCAAGCAAGCTTGCAAAGGAAATCTGCACTACAATGAAGTCTCACTTCCCCCCGGTCAAAAGGGCCATCTGAAAAAAGTGTAAAATCCAGAAAGGCAGGACAGGCCATGGAGAACTGGGAGCCTTGTTATGCTGATGGGCGGGATGTAAATTGCCAACAGACACTCGGGAGAAGTGTATGGTGTTTCCTGAAACATCTAAAAAACAAAGCAACAGAGCCTAGGGCACTTCCACTTATGGTCCTATAGCTTAGGGAAATTAAAATCAAAAAGACACAGCCACCCCAAAGTTTGGGACGCCTCTGTTTACAAGAACCTCGTTTAGCGTACAAGTTCAACATCGCAGAAAGTGAAAAATGGATAAAGAAGTTGTGGTATTTACTTACAAAGCAATATCACTCAGCAATGAAATCTATGTCATCAGGCCCTTAGCAGCACAATGAGTGGATTCAGGTATGATGATTCTAACTGAAATAAGTCACACAGAAAAAGAAACATCATAAGATATCAGTAATACACGGAATGTAAACTTGGCTACACAGGAACTGAATTACAGAACAGAACAGGGTCTCAAATTTAGAAAACCAACTTATGCTTGCTTAAGGGTAAAGGTGAGTTGGGGTGCTGCATAAAACCAGAGATTGAAATGAGCACAGATAAAGTTCCTTAAGCCAAATATGGAATAGACAAGAGCTACTCCTTGCTCAACGAAATGGACTCAACACCGCATATTAAATGCCTAAGAATGTACCTGACTAGTAAGTATCTTAAAACCTATGGATTGCTATGTCTCCGAAAGAGAATCAAGCATGTGTACAGGGGCATAAACGCAGCAGTGATAGGATTGGAGAGGTTCGGTGAGCAAATGAAGACCCTTTGAAGTCATATTGCATGGTACCCATTCCACGGGTTTCAACTACCCAGGTTTAAGGTATTCTTCCTTCAGCTAAAACATGCATGTGGAACCTAGAGTATGATCAACCATGTGATCGGGAGACGTGTTCAAATATGTCTCAGTTTTCGTACCCTGGTACTCGGGTGCAACATTCCAGACGCTTTACTAACACCCTCCCGACTTGGAGAGTCAGTCCCTTTAACCTCCTGTTTGGCCCAGTTTGCAATTTCTGCGGAAGATGAACAGGAATAGCGAGAACCAATGAGAGACTAGCTGGAGGTGTCTGGACGGGCAAATTTAACTCTCATTTCCCACCAGGAAGAGGAATTAACCAAAGGCTCAGCGTGCCGTGCCGGAACCAGATTAGGGCCTGAAGCCATCCTGCGGTGTTGCGGCCAGCTCAAAAGAAAGCGAGTTGAAGAAAGGAGCTCAGGGGCACTGTAATTCACAAACCTGCAGAGTTATAAATGACAGCTATCGTCCAAAAATATACTGAAGTAAGGCTGCAAAGAGGACTTGAAAGCGGGGCAGAATTGCAGGAAACCGATTTCAGGAGGTAGACTGGAATTGCATTGAAAGCATAGGAAAAGAGGCAGAACGTCCACAATGATGCACTTGGCCAAAAAGGGCGTATGCGTTTTTTCCTGAATATATTCAGGAAAAAACGCATACGCACTTTTTGGCCAACCAAGCAAGCTTGCAAAGGAAATCTGCACTACAATGAAGTCTCACTTCCCCCCGGTCAAAAGGGCCATCTGAAAAAAGTGTAAAATCCAGAAAGGCAGGACAGGCCATGGAGAACTGGGAGCCTTGTTATGCTGATGGGCGGGATGTAAATTGCCAACAGACACTCGGGAGAAGTGTATGGTGTTTCCTGAAACATCTAAATAACAAAGCAACAGAGCCTAGGGCACTTCCACTTATGGTCCTATAGCTTAGGGAAATTAAAATCAAAAAGACACAGCCACCCCAAAGTTTGGGACGCCTCTGTTTACAAGAACCTCGTTTACAGTACAAGTTCAACATCGCAGAAAGTGAAAAATGGATAAAGAAGTTGTGGTATTTACTTACAAAGCAATATCACTCAGCAATGAAATCTATGTCATCAGGCCCTTAGCAGCACAATGAGTGGATTCAGGTATGATGATTCTAACTGAAATAAGTCACACAGAAAAATAAACATCATAAGATATCAGTAATACACGGAATGTAAACTTGGCTACACAGGAACTGAATTACAGAACAGAACAGGGTCTCAAATTTAGAAAACCAACTTATGCTTGCTTAAGGGGAAAGGTGAGTTGGGGTGCTGCATAAAACCAGAGATTGAAATGAACACAGATAAAGTTCCTTAAGCCAAATATGGAATAGACAAGAGCTACTCCTTGCTCAACGAAATGGACTCAACACCGCATATTAAATGCCTAAGAATGTACCTGACTAGTAAGTATCTTAAAACCTATGGATTGCTATGTCTCCGAAAGAGAATCAAGCATGTGTACAGGGGCATAAACACAGCAGTGATAGGATTGGAGAGGTTCGGTGAGCAAATGAAGACCCTTTGAAGTCATATTGCATGGTACCCATTCCACGGGTTTCAACTACCCAGGTTTAAGGTATTCTTCCTTCAGCTAAAACATGCATGTGGAACCTAGAGTATGATCAACCATGTGATCGGGAGATGTGTTCAAATATGTCTCAGTTTTCGTACCCTGGTACTCGGGTGCAACATTCCAGACGCTTTACTAACACCCTCCCGACTTGGAGAGTCAGTCCCTTTAACCTCCTGTTTGGCCCAGTTTGCAATTTCTGCGGAAGATGAACAGGAATAGCGAGAACCAATGAGAGACTAGCTGGAGGTGTCTGGACGGGCAAATTTAACTCTCATTTCCCACCAGGAAGAGGAATTAACCAAAGGCTCAGCGTGCCGTGCCGGAACCAGATTAGGGCCTGAAGCCATCCTGCGGTGTTGCGGCCAGCTCAAAAGAAAGCGAGTTGAAGAAAGGAGCTCAGGGGCACTGTAATTCACAAACCTGCAGAGTTATAAATGACAGCTATCGTCCAAAAATATACTGAAGTAAGGCTGCCAAGAGGACTTGAAAGCAGGGCAGAATTGCAGGAAACCGATTTCAGGAGGCAGACTGGAATTGCATTGAAAGCATAGGAAAAGAGGCAGAACGTCCACAATGATGCACTTGGCCAAAAAGGGCGTATGCGTTTTTTCCTGAATATATTCAGGAAAAAACGCATACGCCCTTTTTGGCCAACCAAGCAAGCTTGCAAAGGAAATCTGCACTACAATGAAGTCTCACTTCCCCCCGGTCAAAAGGGCCATCTGAAAAAAGTGTAAAATCCAGAAAGGCAGGACAGGCCATGGAGAACTGGGAGCCTTGTTATGCTGATGGGCGGGATGTAAATTGCCAACAGACACTCGGGAGAAGTGTATGGTGTTTCCTGAAACATCTAAAAAACAAAGCAACAGAGCCTAGGGCACTTCCACTTATGGTCCTATAGCTTAGGGAAATTAAAATCAAAAAGACACAGCCACCCCAAAGTTTGGGACGCCTCTGTTTACAAGAACCTCGTTTAGCGTACAAGTTCAACATCGCAGAAAGTGAAAAATTGATAAAGAAGTTGTGGTATTTACTTACAAAGCAATATCACTCAGCAATGAAATCTATGTCATCAGGCCCTTAGCAGCACAATGAGTGGATTCAGGTATGATGATTCTAACTGAAATAAGTCACACAGAAAAAGAAACATCATAAGATATCAGTAATACACGGAATGTAAACTTGGCTACACAGGAACTGAATTACAGAACAGAACAGGGTCTCAAATTTAGAAAACCAACTTATGCTTGCTTAAGGGGAAAGGTGAGTTGGGGTGCTGCATAAAACCAGAGATTGAAATGAGCACAGATAAAGTTCCTTAAGCCAAATATGGAATAGACAAGAGCTACTCCTTGCTCAACGAAATGGACTCAACACCGCATATTAAATGCCTAAGAATGTACCTGACTAGTAAGTATCTTAAAACCTATGGATTGCTATGTCTCCGAAAGAGAATCAAGCATGTGTACAGGGGCATAAACGCAGCAGTGATAGGATTGGAGATGTTCAGTGAGCAAATGAAGACCCTTTGAAGTCATATTGCATGGTACCCATTCCACGGGTTTCAACTACCCAGGTTTAAGGTATTCTTCCTTCAGCTAAAACATGCATGTGGAACCTAGAGTATGATCAACCATGTGATCGGGAGACGTGTTCAAATATGTCTCAGTTTTCGTACCCTGGTACTCGGGTGCAACATTCCAGACGCTTTACTAACACCCTCCCGACTTGGAGAGTCAGTCCCTTTAACCTCCTGTTTGGCCCAGTTTGCAATTTCTGCGGAAGATGAACAGGAATAGCGAGAACCAATGAGAGACTAGCTGGAGGTGTCTGGACGGGCAAATTTAACTCTCATTTCCCACCAGGAAGAGGAATTAACCAAAGGCTCAGCGTGCCGTGCCGGAACCAGATTAGGGCCTGAAGCCATCCTGCGGTGTTGCGGCCAGCTCAAAAGAAAGCGAGTTGAAGAAAGGAGCTCAGGGGCACTGTAATTCACAAACCTGCAGAGTTATAAATGACAGCTATCGTCCAAAAATATACTGAAGTAAGGCTGCCAAGAGGACTTGAAAGCAGGGCAGAATTGCAGGAAACCGATTTCAGGAGGCAGACTGGAATGGCATTGAAAGCATAGGAAAAGAGGCAGAACGTCCACAATGATGCACTTGGCCAAAAAGGGCGTATGCGTTTTTTCCTGAATATATTCAGGAAAAAACGCATACGCCCTTTTTGGCCAACCAAGCAAGCTTGCAAAGGAAATCTGCACTACAATGAAGTCTCACTTCCCCCCGGTCAAAAGGGCCATCTGAAAAAAGTGTAAAATCCAGAAAGACAGGACAGGCCATGGAGAACTGGGAGCCTTGTTATGCTGATGGGCGGGATGTAAATTGCCAACAGACACTCGGGAGAAGTGTATGGTGTTTCCTGAAACATCTAAAAAACAAAGCAACAGAGCCTAGGGCACTTCCACTTATGGTCCTATAGCTTAGGGAAATTAAAATCAAAAAGACACAGCCACCCCAAAGTTTGGGACGCCTCTGTTTACAAGAACCTCGTTTAGCGTACAAGTTCAACATCGCAGAAAGTGAAAAATGGATAAAGAAGTTGTGGTATTTACTTACAAAGCAATATCACTCAGCAATGAAATCTATGTCATCAGGCCCTTAGCAGCACAATGAGTGGATTCAGGTATGATGATTCTAACTGAAATAAGTCACACAGAAAAAGAAACATCATAAGATATCAGTAATACACGGAATTGTAAACTTGGCTACACAGGAACTGAATTACAGAACAGAACAGGGTCTCAAATTTAGAAAACCAACTTATGCTTGCTTAAGGGGAAAGGTGAGTTGGGGTGCTGCATAAAACCAGAGATTGAAATGAGCACAGATAAATTTCCTTAAGCCAAATATGGAATAGACAAGAGCTACTCCTTGCTCAACGAAATGGACTCAACACCGCATATTAAATGCCTAAGAATGTACCTGACTAGTAAGTATCTTAAAACCTATGGATTGCTATGTCTCCGAAAGAGAATCAAGCATGTGTACAGGGGCATAAACGCAGCAGTGATAGGATTGGAGAGGTTCTGTGAGCAAATGAAGACCCTTTGAAGTCATATTGCATGGTACCCATTCCACGGGTTTCAACTACCCAGGTTTAAGGTATTCTTCCTTCAGCTAAAACATGCATGTGGAACCTAGAGTATGATCAACCATGTGATCGGGAGACGTGTTCAAATATGTCTCAGTTTTCGTACCCTGGTACTCGGGTGCAACATTCCAGACGCTTTACTAACACCCTCCCGACTTGGAGAGTCAGTCCCTTTAACCTCCTGTTTGGCCCAGTTTGCAATTTCTGCGGAAGATGAACAGGAATAGCGAGAACTAATGAGAGACTAGCTGGAGGTGTCTGGACGGGCAAATTTAACTCTCATTTCCCACCAGGAAGAGGAATTAACCAAAGGCTCAGCGTGCCGTGCCGGAACCAGATTAGGGCCTGAAGCCATCCTGCGGTGTTGCGGCCAGCTCAAAAGAAAGCGAGTTGAAGAAAGGAGCTCAGGGGCACTGTAATTCACAAACCTGCAGAGTTATAAATGACAGCTATCGTCCAAAAATATACTGAAGTAAGGCTGCCAAGAGGACTTGAAAGCGGGGCAGAATTGCAGGAAACCGATTTCAGGAGGTAGACTGGAATTGCATTGAAAGCATAGGAAAAGAGGCAGAACGTCCACAATGATGCACTTGGCCAAAAAGGGCGTATGCGTTTTTTCCTGAATATATTCAGGAAAAAACGCATACGCCCTTTTTGGCCAACCAAGCAAGCTTGCAAAGGAAATCTGCACTACAATGAAGTCTCACTTCCCCCCGGTCAAAAGGGCCATCTGAAAAAAGTGTAAAATCCAGAAAGACAGGACAGGCCATGGAGAACTGGGAGCCTTGTTATGCTGATGGGCGGGATGTAAATTGCCAACAGACACTCGGGAGAAGTGTATGGTGTTTCCTGAAACATCTAAAAAACAAAGCAACAGAGCCTAGGGCACTTCCACTTATGGTCCTATAGCTTAGGGAAATTAAAATCAAAAAGACACAGCCACCCCAAAGTTTGGGACGCCTCTGTTTACAAGAACCTCGTTTACAGTACAAGTTCAACATCGCAGAAAGTGAAAAATGGATAAAGAAGTTGTGGTATTTACTTACAAAGCAATATCACTCAGCAATGAAATCTATGTCATCAGGCCCTTAGCAGCACAATGAGTGGATTCAGGTATGATGATTCTAACTGAAATAAGTCACACAGAAAAATAAACATCATAAGATATCAGTAATACACGGAATGTAAACTTGGCTACACAGGAACTGAATTACAGAACAGAACAGGGTCTCAAATTTAGAAAACCAACTTATGCTTGCTTAAGGGGAAAGGTGAGTTGGGGTGCTGCATAAAACCAGAGATTGAAATGAACACAGATAAAGTTCCTTAAGCCAAATATGGAATAGACAAGAGCTACTCCTTGCTCAACGAAATGGACTCAACACCGCATATTAAATGCCTAAGAATGTACCTGACTAGTAAGTATCTTAAAACCTATGGATTGCTATGTCTCCGAAAGAGAATCAAGCATGTGTACAGGGGCATAAACGCAGCAGTGATAGGATTGGAGAGGTTCGGTGAGCAAATGAAGACCCTTTGAAGTCATATTGCATGGTACCCATTCCACGGGTTTCAACTACCCAGGTTTAAGGTATTCTTCCTTCAGCTAAAACATGCATGTGGAACCTAGAGTATGATCAACCATGTGATCGGGAGACGTGTTCAAATATGTCTCAGTTTTCGTACCCTGGTACTCGGGTGCAACATTCCAGACGCTTTACTAACACCCTCCCGACTTGGAGAGTCAGTCCCTTTAACCTCCTGTTTGGCCCAGTTTGCAATTTCTGCGGAAGATGAACAGGAATAGCGAGAACCAATGAGAGACTAGCTGGAGGTGTCTGGACGGGCAAATTTAACTCTCATTTCCCACCAGGAAGAGGAATTAACCAAAGGCTCAGCGTGCCGTGCCGGAACCAGATTAGGGCCTGAAGCCATCCTGCGGTGTTGCGGCCAGCTCAAAAGAAAGCGAGTTGAAGAAAGGAGCTCAGGGGCACTGTAATTCACAAACCTGCAGAGTTATAAATGACAGCTATCGTCCAAAAATATACTGAAGTAAGGCTGCCAAGAGGACTTGAAAGCGGGGCAGAATTGCAGGAAACCGATTTCAGGAGGTAGACTGGAATTGCATTGAAAGCATAGGAAAAGAGGCAGAACGTCCACAATGATGCACTTGGCCAAAAAGGGCGTATGCGTTTTTTCCTGAATATATTCAGGAAAAAACGCATACGCCCTTTTTGGCCAACCAAGCAAGCTTGCAAAGGAAATCTGCACTACAATGAAGTCTCACTTCCCCCCGGTCAAAAGGGCCATCTGAAAAAAGTGTAAAATCCAGAAAGACAGGACAGGCCATGGAGAACTGGGAGCCTTGTTATGCTGATGGGCGGGATGTAAATTGCCAACAGACACTCGGGAGAAGTGTATGGTGTTTCCTGAAACATCTAAATAACAAAGCAACAGAGCCTAGGGCACTTCCACTTATGGTCCTATAGCTTAGGGAAATTAAAATCAAAAAGACACAGCCACCCCAAAGTTTGGGACGCCTCTGTTTACAAGAACCTCGTTTACAGTACAAGTTCAACATCGCAGAAAGTGAAAAATGGATAAAGAAGTTGTGGTATTTACTTACAAAGCAATATCACTCAGCAATGAAATCTATGTCATCAGGCCCTTAGCAGCACAATGAGTGGATTCAGGTATGATGATTCTAACTGAAATAAGTCACACAGAAAAATAAACATCATAAGATATCAGTAATACACGGAATGTAAACTTGGCTACACAGGAACTGAATTACAGAACAGAACAGGGTCTCAAATTTAGAAAACCAACTTATGCTTGCTTAAGGGGAAAGGTGAGTTGGGGTGCTGCATAAAACCAGAGATTGAAATGAACACAGATAAAGTTCCTTAAGCCAAATATGGAATAGACAAGAGCTACTCCTTGCTCAACGAAATGGACTCAACACCGCATATTAAATGCCTAAGAATGTACCTGACTAGTAAGTATCTTAAAACCTATGGATTGCTATGTCTCCGAAAGAGAATCAAGCATGTGTACAGGGGCATAAACACAGCAGTGATAGGATTGGAGAGGTTCGGTGAGCAAATGAAGACCCTTTGAAGTCATATTGCATGGTACCCATTCCACGGGTTTCAACTACCCAGGTTTAAGGTATTCTTCCTTCAGCTAAAACATGCATGTGGAACCTAGAGTATGATCAACCATGTGATCGGGAGATGTGTTCAAATATGTCTCAGTTTTCGTACCCTGGTACTCGGGTGCAACATTCCAGACGCTTTACTAACACCCTCCCGACTTGGAGAGTCAGTCCCTTTAACCTCCTGTTTGGCCCAGTTTGCAATTTCTGCGGAAGATGAACAGGAATAGCGAGAACCAATGAGAGACTAGCTGGAGGTGTCTGGACGGGCAAATTTAACTCTCATTTCCCACCAGGAAGAGGAATTAACCAAAGGCTCAGCGTGCCGTGCCGGAACCAGATTAGGGCCTGAAGCCATCCTGCGGTGTTGCGGCCAGCTCAAAAGAAAGCGAGTTGAAGAAAGGAGCTCAGGGGCACTGTAATTCACAAACCTGCAGAGTTATAAATGACAGCTATCGTCCAAAAATATACTGAAGTAAGGCTGCCAAGAGGACTTGAAAGCGGGGCAGAATTGCAGGAAACCGATTTCAGGAGGTAGACTGGAATTGCATTGAAAGCATAGGAAAAGAGGCAGAACGTCCACAATGATGCACTTGGCCAAAAAGGGCGTATGCGTTTTTTCCTGAATATATTCAGGAAAAAACGCATACGCCCTTTTTGGCCAACCAAGCAAGCTTGCAAAGGAAATCTGCACTACAATGAAGTCTCACTTCCCCCCGGTCAAAAGGGCCATCTGAAAAAAGTGTAAAATCCAGAAAGACAGGACAGGCCATGGAGAACTGGGAGCCTTGTTATGCTGATGGGCGGGATGTAAATTTCCAACAGACACTCGGGAGAAGTGTATGGTGTTTCCTGAAACATCTAAAAAACAAAGCAACAGAGCCTAGGGCACTTCCACTTATGGTCCTATAGCTTAGGGAAATTAAAATCAAAAAGACACAGCCACCCCAAAGTTTGGGACGCCTCTGTTTACAAGAACCTCGTTTAGCGTACAAGTTCAACATCGCAGAAAGTGAAAAATGGATAAAGAAGTTGTGGTATTTACTTACAAAGCAATATCACTCAGCAATGAAATCTATGTCATCAGGCCCTTAGCAGCACAATGAGTGGATTCAGGTATGATGATTCTAACTGAAATAAGTCACACAGAAAAAGAAACATCATAAGATATCAGTAATACACGGAATGTAAACTTGGCTACACAGGAACTGAATTACAGAACAGAACAGGGTCTCAAATTTAGAAAACCAACTTATGCTTGCTTAAGGGGAAAGGTGAGTTGGGGTGCTGCATAAAACCAGAGATTGAAATGAGCACAGATAAAGTTCCTTAAGCCAAATATGGAATAGACAAGAGCTACTCCTTGCTCAACGAAATGGACTCAACACCGCATATTAAATGCCTAAGAATGTACCTGACTAGTAAGTATCTTAAAACCTATGGATTGCTATGTCTCCGAAAGAGAATCAAGCATGTGTACAGGGGCATAAACGCAGCAGTGATAGGATTGGAGATGTTCAGTGAGCAAATGAAGACCCTTTGAAGTCATATTGCATGGTACCCATTCCACGGGTTTCAACTACCCAGGTTTAAGGTATTCTTCCTTCAGCTAAAACATGCATGTGGAACCTAGAGTATGATCAACCATGTGATCGGGAGACGTGTTCAAATATGTCTCAGTTTTCGTACCCTGGTACTCGGGTGCAACATTCCAGACGCTTTACTAACACCCTCCCGACTTGGAGAGTCAGTCCCTTTAACCTCCTGTTTGGCCCAGTTTGCAATTTCTGCGGAAGATGAACAGGAATAGCGAGAACCAATGAGAGACTAGCTGGAGGTGTCTGGACGGGCAAATTTAACTCTCATTTCCCACCAGGAAGAGGAATTAACCAAAGGCTCAGCGTGCCGTGCCGGAACCAGATTAGGGCCTGAAGCCATCCTGCGGTGTTGCGGCCAGCTCAAAAGAAAGCGAGTTGAAGAAAGGAGCTCAGGGGCACTGTAATTCACAAACCTGCAGAGTTATAAATGACAGCTATCGTCCAAAAATATACTGAAGTAAGGCTGCCAAGAGGACTTGAAAGCAGGGCAGAATTGCAGGAAACCGATTTCAGGAGGCAGACTGGAATTGCATTGAAAGCATAGGAAAAGAGGCAGAACGTCCACAATGATGCACTTGGCCAAAAAGGGCGTATGCGTTTTTTCCTGAATATATTCAGGAAAAAACGCATACGCCCTTTTTGGCCAACCAAGCAAGCTTGCAAAGGAAATCTGCACTACAATGAAGTCTCACTTCCCCCCGGTCAAAAGGGCCATCTGAAAAAAGTGTAAAATCCAGAAAGGCAGGACAGGCCATGGAGAACTGGGAGCCTTGTTATGCTGATGGGCGGGATGTAAATTGCCAACAGCCACTCGGGAGAAGTGTATGGTGTTTCCTGAAACATCTAAAAAACAAAGCAACAGAGCCTAGGGCACTTCCACTTATGGTCCTATAGCTTAGGGAAATTAAAATCAAAAAGACACAGCCACCCCAAAGTTTGGGACGCCTCTGTTTACAAGAACCTCGTTTAGCGTACAAGTTCAACATCGCAGAAAGTGAAAAATTGATAAAGAAGTTGTGGTATTTACTTACAAAGCAATATCACTCAGCAATGAAATCTATGTCATCAGGCCCTTAGCAGCACAATGAGTGGATTCAGGTATGATGATTCTAACTGAAATAAGTCACACAGAAAAAGAAACATCATAAGATATCAGTAATACACGGAATTGTAAACTTGGCTACACAGGAACTGAATTACAGAACAGAACAGGGTCTCAAATTTAGAAAACCAACTTATGCTTGCTTAAGGGGAAAGGTGAGTTGGGGTGCTGCATAAAACCAGAGATTGAAATGAGCACAGATAAAGTTCCTTAAGCCAAATATGGAATAGACAAGAGCTACTCCTTGCTCAACGAAATGGACTCAACACCGCATATTAAATGCCTAAGAATGTACCTGACTAGTAAGTATCTTAAAACCTATGGATTGCTATGTCTCCGAAAGAGAATCAAGCATGTGTACAGGGGCATAAACGCAGCAGTGATAGGATTGGAGAGGTTCGGTGAGCAAATGAAGACCCTTTGAAGTCATATTGCATGGTACCCATTCCACGGGTTTCAACTACCCAGGTTTAAGGTATTCTTCCTTCAGCTAAAACATGCATGTGGAACCTAGAGTATGATCAACCATGTGATCGGGAGACGTGTTCAAATATGTCTCAGTTTTCGTACCCTGGTACTCGGGTGCAACATTCCAGACGCTTTACTAACACCCTCCCGACTTGGAGAGTCAGTCCCTTTAACCTCCTGTTTGGCCCAGTTTGCAATTTCTGCGGAAGATGAACAGGAATAGCGAGAACCAATGAGAGACTAGCTGGAGGTGTCTGGACGGGCAAATTTAACTCTCATTTCCCACCAGGAAGAGGAATTAACCAAAGGCTCAGCGTGCCGTGCCGGAACCAGATTAGGGCCTGAAGCCATCCTGCGGTGTTGCGGCCAGCTCAAAAGAAAGCGAGTTGAAGAAAGGAGCTCAGGGGCACTGTAATTCACAAACCTGCAGAGTTATAAATGACAGCTATCGTCCAAAAATATACTGAAGTAAGGCTGCCAAGAGGACTTGAAAGCGGGGCAGAATTGCAGGAAACCGATTTCAGGAGGTAGACTGGAATTGCATTGAAAGCATAGGAAAAGAGGCAGAACGTCCACAATGATGCACTTGGCCAAAAAGGGCGTATGCGTTTTTTCCTGAATATATTCAGGAAAAAACGCATACGCCCTTTTTGGCCAACCAAGCAAGCTTGCAAAGGAAATCTGCACTACAATGAAGTCTCACTTCCCCCCGGTCAAAAGGGCCATCTGAAAAAAGTGTAAAATCCAGAAAGACAGGACAGGCCATGGAGAACTGGGAGCCTTGTTATGCTGATGGGCGGGATGTAAATTGCCAACAGACACTCGGGAGAAGTGTATGGTGTTTCCTGAAACATCTAAAAAACAAAGCAACAGAGCCTAGGGCACTTCCACTTATGGTCCTATAGCTTAGGGAAATTAAAATCAAAAAGACACAGCCACCCCAAAGTTTGGGACGCCTCTGTTTACAAGAACCTCGTTTACAGTACAAGTTCAACATCGCAGAAAGTGAAAAATGGATAAAGAAGTTGTGGTATTTACTTACAAAGCAATATCACTCAGCAATGAAATCTATGTCATCAGGCCCTTAGCAGCACAATGAGTGGATTCAGGTATGATGATTCTAACTGAAATAAGTCACACAGAAAAATAAACATCATAAGATATCAGTAATACACGGAATGTAAACTTGGCTACACAGGAACTGAATTACAGAACAGAACAGGGTCTCAAATTTAGAAAACCAACTTATGCTTGCTTAAGGGGAAAGGTGAGTTGGGGTGCTGCATAAAACCAGAGATTGAAATGAACACAGATAAAGTTCCTTAAGCCAAATATGGAATAGACAAGAGCTACTCCTTGCTCAACGAAATGGACTCAACACCGCATATTAAATGCCTAAGAATGTACCTGACTAGTAAGTATCTTAAAACCTATGGATTGCTATGTCTCCGAAAGAGAATCAAGCATGTGTACAGGGGCATAAACACAGCAGTGATAGGATTGGAGAGGTTCAGTGAGCAAATGAAGACCCTTTGAAGTCATATTGCATGGTACCCATTCCACGGGTTTCAACTACCCAGGTTTAAGGTATTCTTCCTTCAGCTAAAACATGCATGTGGAACCTAGAGTATGATCAACCATGTGATCGGGAGACGTGTTCAAATATGTCTCAGTTTTCGTACCCTGGTACTCGGGTGCAACATTCCAGACGCTTTACTAACACCCTCCCGACTTGGAGAGTCAGTCCCTTTAACCTCCTGTTTGGCCCAGCTTGCAATTTCTGCGGAAGATGAACAGGAATAGCGAGAACCAATGAGAGACTATCTGGAGGTGTCTGGACGGGCAAATTTAACTCTCATTTCCCACCAGGAAGAGGAATTAACCAAAGGCTCAGCGTGCCGTGCCGGAACCAGATTAGGGCCTGAAGCCATCCTGCGGTGTTGCGGCCAGCTCAAAAGAAAGCGAGTTGAAGAAAGGAGCTCAGGGGCACTGTAATTCACAAACCTGCAGAGTTATAAATGACAGCTATCGTCCAAAAATATACTGAAGTAAGGCTGCCAAGAGGACTTGAAAGCAGGGCAGAATTGCAGGAAACCGATTTCAGGAGGTAGACTGGAATTGCATTGAAAGCATAGGAAAAGAGGCAGAACGTCCACAATGATGCACTTGGCCAAAAAGGGCGTATGCGTTTTTTCCTGAATATATTCAGGAAAAAACGCATACGCCCTTTTTGGCCAACCAAGCAAGCTTGCAAAGGAAATCTGCACTACAATGAAGTCTCACTTCCCCCCGGTCAAAAGGGCCATCTGAAAAAAGTGTAAAATCCAGAAAGGCAGGACAGGCCATGGAGAACTGGGAGCCTTGTTATGCTGATGGGCGGGATGTAAATTGCCAACAGACACTCGGGAGAAGTGTATGGTGTTTCCTGAAACATCTAAAAAACAAAGCAACAGAGCCTAGGGCACTTCCACTTATGGTCCTATAGCTTAGGGAAATTAAAATCAAAAAGACACAGCCACCCCAAAGTTTGGGACGCCTCTGTTTACAAGAACCTCGTTTAGCGTACAAGTTCAACATCGCAGAAAGTGAAAAATTGATAAAGAAGTTGTGGTATTTACTTACAAAGCAATATCACTCAGCAATGAAATCTATGTCATCAGGCCCTTAGCAGCACAATGAGTGGATTCAGGTATGATGATTCTAACTGAAATAAGTCACACAGAAAAAGAAACATCATAAGATATCAGTAATACACGGAATGTAAACTTGGCTACACAGGAACTGAATTACAGAACAGAACAGGGTCTCAAATTTAGAAAACCAACTTATGCTTGCTTAAGGGGAAAGGTGAGTTGGGGTGCTGCATAAAACCAGAGATTGAAATGAGCACAGATAAAGTTCCTTAAGCCAAATATGGAATAGACAAGAGCTACTCCTTGCTCAACGAAATGGACTCAACACCGCATATTAAATGCCTAAGAATGTACCTGACTAGTAAGTATCTTAAAACCTATGGATTGCTATGTCTCCGAAAGAGAATCAAGCATGTGTACAGGGGCATAAACGCAGCAGTGATAGGATTGGAGATGTTCGGTGAGCAAATGAAGACCCTTTGAAGTCATATTGCATGGTACCCATTCCACGGGTTTCAACTACCCAGGTTTAAGGTATTCTTCCTTCAGCTAAAACATGCATGTGGAACCTAGAGTATGATCAACCATGTGATCGGGAGACGTGTTCAAATATGTCTCAGTTTTCGTACCCTGGTACTCGGGTGCAACATTCCAGACGCTTTACTAACACCCTCCCGACTTGGAGAGTCAGTCCCTTTAACCTCCTGTTTGGCCCAGTTTGCAATTTCTGCGGAAGATGAACAGGAATAGCGAGAACCAATGAGAGACTAGCTGGAGGTGTCTGGACGGGCAAATTTAACTCTCATTTCCCACCAGGAAGAGGAATTAACCAAAGGCTCAGCGTGCCGTGCCGGAACCAGATTAGGGCCTGAAGCCATCCTGCGGTGTTGCGGCCAGCTCAAAAGAAAGCGAGTTGAAGAAAGGAGCTCAGGGGCACTGTAATTCACAACCCTGCAGAGTTATAAATGACAGCTATCGTCCAAAAATATACTGAAGTAAGGCTGCCAAGAGTACTTGAAAGCAGGGCAGAATTGCAGGAAACCGATTTCAGGAGGCAGACTGGAATTGCATTGAAAGCATAGGAAAAGAGGCAGAACGTCCACAATGATGCACTTGGCCAAAAAGGGCGTATGCGTTTTTTCCTGAATATATTCAGGAAAAAACGCATACGCCCTTTTTGGCCAACCAAGCAAGCTTGCAAAGGAAATCTGCACTACAATGAAGTCTCACTTCCCCCCGGTCAAAAGGGCCATCTGAAAAAAGTGTAAAATCCAGAAAGGCAGGACAGGCCATGGAGAACTGGGAGCCTTGTTATGCTGATGGGCGGGATGTAAATTGCCAACAGACACTCGGGAGAAGTGTATGGTGTTTCCTGAAACATCTAAAAAACAAAGCAACAGAGCCTAGGGCACTTCCACTTATGGTCCTATAGCTTAGGGAAATTAAAATCAAAAAGACACAGCCACCCCAAAGTTTGGGACGCCTCTGTTTACAAGAACCTCGTTTACAGTACAAGTTCAACATCGCAGAAAGTGAAAAATGGATAAAGAAGTTGTGGTATTTACTTACAAAGCAATATCACTCAGCAATGAAATCTATGTCATCAGGCCCTTAGCAGCACAATGAGTGGATTCAGGTATGATGATTCTAACTGAAATAAGTCACACAGAAAAAGAAACATCATAAGATATCAGTAATACACGGAATGTAAACTTGGCTACACAGGAACTGAATTACAGAACAGAACAGGGTCTCAAATTTAGAAAACCAACTTATGCTTGCTTAAGGGGAAAGGTGAGTTGGGGTGCTGCATAAAACCAGAGATTGAAATGAGCACAGATAAAGTTCCTTAAGCCAAATATGGAATAGACAAGAGCTACTCCTTGCTCAACGAAATGGACTCAACACCGCATATTAAATGCCTAAGAATGTACCTGACTAGTAAGTATCTTAAAACCTATTCATTGCTATGTCTCCGAAAGAGAATCAAGCATGTGTACAGGGGCATAAACACAGCAGTGATAGGATTGGAGAGGTTCGGTGAGCAAATGAAGACCCTTTGAAGTCATATTGCATGGTACCCATTCCACGGGTTTCAACTACCCAGGTTTAAGGTATTCTTCCTTCAGCTAAAACATGCATGTGGAACCTAGAGTATGATCAACCATGTGATCGGGAGACGTGTTCAAATATGTCTCAGTTTTCGTACCCTGGTACTCGGGTGCAACATTCCAGACGCTTTACTAACACCCTCCCGACTTGGAGAGTCAGTCCCTTTAACCTCCTGTTTGGCCCAGTTTGCAATTTCTGCGGAAGATGAACAGGAATAGCGAGAACCAATGAGAGACTAGCTGGAGGTGTCTGGACGGGCAAATTTAACTCTCATTTCCCACCAGGAAGAGGAATTAACCAAAGGCTCAGCGTGCCGTGCCGGAACCAGATTAGGGCCTGAAGCCATCCTGCGGTGTTGCGGCCAGCTCAAAAGAAAGCGAGTTGAAGAAAGGAGCTCAGGGGCACTGTAATTCACAAACCTGCAGAGTTATAAATGACAGCTATCGTCCAAAAATATACTGAAGTAAGGCTGCCAAGAGGACTTGAAAGCGGGGCAGAATTGCAGGAAACCGATTTCAGGAGGTAGACTGGAATTGCATTGAAAGCATAGGAAAAGAGGCAGAACGTCCACAATGATGCACTTGGCCAAAAAGGACGTATGCGTTTTTTCCTGAATATATTCAGGAAAAAACGCATACGCCCTTTTTGGCCAACCAAGCAAGCTTGCAAAGGAAATCTGCACTACAATGAAGTCTCACTTCCCCCCGGTCAAAAGGGCCATCTGAAAAAAGTGTAAAATCCAGAAAGGCAGGACAGGCCATGGAGAACTGGGAGCCTTGTTATGCTGATGGGCGGGATGTAAATTGCCAACAGACACTCGGGAGAAGTGTATGGTGTTTCCTGAAACATCTAAAAAACAAAGCAACAGAGCCTAGGGCACTTCCACTTATGGTCCTATAGCTTAGGGAAATTAAAATCAAAAAGACACAGCCACCCCAAAGTTTGGGACGCCTCTGTTTACAAGAACCTCATTTAGCGTACAAGTTCAACATCGCAGAAAGTGAAAAATGGATAAAGAAGTTGTGGTATTTACTTACAAAGCAATATCACTCAGCAATGAAATCTATGTCATCAGGCCCTTAGCAGCACAATGAGTGGATTCAGGTATGATGATTCTAACTGAAATAAGTCACACAGAAAAAGAAACATCATAAGATATCAGTAATACACGGAATGTAAACTTGGCTACACAGGAACTGAATTACAGAACAGAACAGGGTCTCAAATTTAGAAAACCAACTTATGCTTGCTTAAGGGGAAAGGTGAGTTGGGGTGCTGCATAAAACCAGAGATTGAAATGAGCACAGATAAAGTTCCTTAAGCCAAATATGGAATAGACAAGAGCTACTCCTTGCTCAACGAAATGGACTCAACACCGCATATTAAATGCCTAAGAATGTACCTGACTAGTAAGTATCTTAAAACCTATGGATTGCTATGTCTCCGAAAGAGAATCAAGCATGTGTACAGGGGCATAAACGCAGCAGTGATAGGATTGGAGAGGTTCGGTGAGCAAATGAAGACCCTTTGAAGTCATATTGCATGGTACCCATTCCACGGGTTTCAACTACCCAGGTTTAAGGTATTCTTCCTTCAGCTAAAACATGCATGTGGAACCTAGAGTATGATCAACCATGTGATCGGGAGACGTGTTCAAATATGTCTCAGTTTTCGTACCCTGGTACTCGGGTGCAACATTCCAGACGCTTTACTAACACCCTCCCGACTTGGAGAGTCAGTCCCTTTAACCTCCTGTTTGGCCCAGTTTGCAATTTCTGCGGAAGATGAACAGGAATAGCGAGAACCAATGAGAGACTAGCTGGAGGTGTCTGGACGGGCAAATTTAACTCTCATTTCCCACCAGGAAGAGGAATTAACCAAAGGCTCAGCGTGCCGTGCCGGAACCAGATTAGGGCCTGAAGCCATCCTGCGGTGTTGCGGCCAGCTCAAAAGAAAGCGAGTTGAAGAAAGGAGCTCAGGGGCACTGTAATTCACAAACCTGCAGAGTTATAAATGACAGCTATCGTCCAAAAATATACTGAAGTAAGGCTGCCAAGAGGACTTGAAAGCGGGGCAGAATTGCAGGAAACCGATTTCAGGAGGTAGACTGGAATTGCATTGAAAGCATAGGAAAAGAGGCAGAACGTCCACAATGATGCACTTGGCCAAAAAGGGCGTATGCGTTTTTTCCTGAATATATTCAGGAAAAAACGCATACGCCCTTTTTGGCCAACCAAGCAAGCTTGCAAAGGAAATCTGCACTACAATGAAGTCTCACTTCCCCCCGGTCAAAAGGGCCATCTGAAAAAAGTGTAAAATCCAGAAAGACAGGACAGGCCATGGAGAACTGGGAGCCTTGTTATGCTGATGGGCGGGATGTAAATTGCCAACAGATACTCGGGAGAAGTGTATGGTGTTTCCTGAAATATCTAAAAAACAAAGCAACAGAGCCTAGGGCACTTCCACTTATGGTCCTATAGATTAGGGAAATTAAAATCAAAAAGACACAGCCACCCCAAAGTTTGGGACGCCTCTGTTTACAAGAACCTCGTTTACAGTACAAGTTCAACATCGCAGAAAGTGAAAAATGGATAAAGAAGTTGTGGTATTTACTTACAAAGCAATATCACTCAGCAATGAAATCTATGTCATCAGGCCCTTAGCAGCACAATGAGTGGATTCAGGTATGATGATTCTAACTGAAATAAGTCACACAGAAAAATAAACATCATAAGATATCAGTAATACACGGAATGTAAACTTGGCTACACAGGAACTGAATTACAGAACAGAACAGGGTCTCAAATTTAGAAAACCAACTTATGCTTGCTTAAGGGGAAAGGTGAGTTGGGGTGCTGCATAAAACCAGAGATTGAAATGAACACAGATAAAGTTCCTTAAGCCAAATATGGAATAGACAAGAGCTACTCCTTGCTCAACGAAATGGACTCAACACCGCATATTAAATGCCTAAGAATGTACCTGACTAGTAAGTATCTTAAAACCTATGGATTGCTATGTCTCCGAAAGAGAATCAAGCATGTGTACAGGGGCATAAACACAGCAGTGATAGGATTGGAGAGGTTCGGTGAGCAAATGAAGACCCTTTGAAGTCATATTGCATGGTACCCATTCCACGGGTTTCAACTACCCAGGTTTAAGGTATTCTTCCTTCAGCTAAAACATGCATGTGGAACCTAGAGTATGATCAACCATGTGATCGGGAGACGTGTTCAAATATGTCTCAGTTTTCGTACCCTGGTACTCGGGTGCAACATTCCAGACGCTTTACTAACACCCTCCCGACTTGGAGAGTCAGTCCCTTTAACCTCCTGTTTGGCCCAGTTTGCAATTTCTGCGGAAGATGAACAGGAATAGCGAGAACCAATGAGAGACTAGCTGGAGGTGTCTGGACGGGCAAATTTAACTCTCATTTCCCACCAGGAAGAGGAATTAACCAAAGGCTCAGCGTGCCGTGCCGGAACCAGATTAGGGCCTGAAGCCATCCTGCGGTGTTGCGGCCAGCTCAAAAGAAAGCGAGTTGAAGAAAGGAGCTCAGGGGCACTGTAATTCACAACCCTGCAGAGTTATAAATGACAGCTATCGTCCAAAAATATACTGAAGTAAGGCTGCCAAGAGGACTTGAAAGCGGGGCAGAATTGCAGGAAACCGATTTCAGGAGGCAGACTGGAATTGCATTGAAAGCATAGGAAAAGAGGCAGAACGTCCACAATGATGCACTTGGCCAAAAAGGGCGTATGCGTTTTTTCCTGAATATATTCAGGAAAAAACGCATACGCCCTTTTTGGCCAACCAAGCAAGCTTGCAAAGGAAATCTACACTACAATGAAGTCTCACTTCCCCCCGGTCAAAAGGGCCATCTGAAAAAAGTGTAAAATCCAGAAAGGCAGGACAGGCCATGGAGAACTGGGAGCCTTGTTATGCTGATGGGCGGGATGTAAATTGCCAACAGACACTCGGGAGAAGTGTATGGTGTTTCCTGAAACATCTAAAAAACAAAGCAACAGAGCCTAGGGCACTTCCACTTATGGTCCTATAGCTTAGGGAAATTAAAATCAAAAAGACACAGCCACCCCAAAGTTTGGGACGCCTCTGTTTACAAGAACCTCGTTTAGCGTACAAGTTCAACATCGCAGAAAGTGAAAAATGGATAAAGAAGTTGTGGTATTTACTTACAAAGCAATATCACTCAGCAATGAAATCTATGTCATCAGGCCCTTAGCAGCACAATGAGTGGATTCAGGTATGATGATTCTAACTGAAATAAGTCACACAGAAAAAGAAACATCATAAGATATCAGTAATACACGGAATGTAAACTTGGCTACACAGGAACTGAATTACAGAACAGAACAGGGTCTCAAATTTAGAAAACCAACTTATGCTTGCTTAAGGGGAAAGGTGAGTTGGGGTGCTGCATAAAACCAGAGATTGAAATGAGCACAGATAAAGTTCCTTAAGCCAAATATGGAATAGACAAGAGCTACTCCTTGCTCAACGAAATGGACTCAACACCGCATATTAAATGCCTAAGAATGTACCTGACTAGTAAGTATCTTAAAACCTATGGATTGCTATGTCTCCGAAAGAGAATCAAGCATGTGTACAGGGGCATAAACGCAGCAGTGATAGGATTGGAGAGGTTCGGTGAGCAAATGAAGACCCTTTGAAGTCATATTGCATGGTACCCATTCCACGGGTTTCAACTACCCAGGTTTAAGGTATTCTTCCTTCAGCTAAAACATGCATGTGGAACCTAGAGTATGATCAACCATGTGATCGGGAGACGTGTTCAAATATGTCTCAGTTTTCGTACCCTGGTACTCGGGTGCAACATTCCAGACGCTTTACTAACACCCTCCCGACTTGGAGAGTCAGTCCCTTTAACCTCCTGTTTGGCCCAGTTTGCAATTTCTGCGGAAGATGAACAGGAATAGCGAGAACCAATGAGAGACTAGCTGGAGGTGTCTGGACGGGCAAATTTAACTCTCATTTCCCACCAGGAAGAGGAATTAACCAAAGGCTCAGCGTGCCGTGCCGGAACCAGATTAGGGCCTGAAGCCATCCTGCGGTGTTGCGGCCAGCTCAAAAGAAAGCGAGTTGAAGAAAGGAGCTCAGGGGCACTGTAATTCACAAACCTGCAGAGTTATAAATGACAGCTATCGTCCAAAAATATACTGAAGTAAGGCTGCCAAGAGGACTTGAAAGCGGGGCAGAATTGCAGGAAACCGATTTCAGGAGGTAGACTGGAATTGCATTGAAAGCATAGGAAAAGAGGCAGAACGTCCACAATGATGCACTTGGCCAAAAAGGGCGTATGTGTTTTTTCCTGAATATATTCAGGAAAAAACGCATACGCCCTTTTTGGCCAACCAAGCAAGCTTGCAAAGGAAATCTGCACTACAATGAAGTCTCACTTCCCCCCGGTCAAAAGGGCCATCTGAAAAAAGTGTAAAATCCAGAAAGACAGGACAGGCCATGGAGAACTGGGAGCCTTGTTATGCTGATGGGCGGGATGTAAATTTCCAACAGACACTCGGGAGAAGTGTATGGTGTTTCCTGAAACATCTAAAAAACAAAGCAACAGAGCCTAGGGCACTTCCACTTATGGTCCTATAGCTTAGGGAAATTAAAATCAAAAAGACACAGCCACCCCAAAGTTTGGGACGCCTCTGTTTACAAGAACCTCGTTTACAGTACAAGTTCAACATCGCAGAAAGTGAAAAATGGATAAAGAAGTTGTGGTATTTACTTACAAAGCAATATCACTCAGCAATGAAATCTATGTCATCAGGCCCTTAGCAGCACAATGAGTGGATTCAGGTATGATGATTCTAACTGAAATAAGTCACACAGAAAAATAAACATCATAAGATATCAGTAATACACGGAATGTAAACTTGGCTACACAGGAACTGAATTACAGAACAGAACAGGGTCTCAAATTTAGAAAACCAACTTATGCTTGCTTAAGGGGAAAGGTGAGTTGGGGTGCTGCATAAAACCAGAGATTGAAATGAACACAGATAAAGTTCCTTAAGCCAAATATGGAATAGACAAGAGCTACTCCTTGCTCAACGAAATGGACTCAACACCGCATATTAAATGCCTAAGAATGTACCTGACTAGTAAGTATCTTAAAACCTATGGATTGCTATGTCTCCGAAAGAGAATCAAGCATGTGTACAGGGGCATAAACGCAGCAGTGATAGGATTGGAGAGGTTCGGTGAGCAAATGAAGACCCTTTGAAGTCATATTGCATGGTACCCATTCCACGGGTTTCAACTACCCAGGTTTAAGGTATTCTTCCTTCAGCTAAAACATGCATGTGGAACCTAGAGTATGATCAACCATGTGATCGGGAGACGTGTTCAAATATGTCTCAGTTTTCGTACCCTGGTACTCGGGTGCAACATTCCAGACGCTTTACTAACACCCTCCCGACTTGGAGAGTCAGTCCCTTTAACCTCCTGTTTGGCCCAGTTTGCAATTTCTGCGGAAGATGAACAGGAATAGCGAGAACCAATGAGAGACTAGCTGGAGGTGTCTGGACGGGCAAATTTAACTCTCATTTCCCACCAGGAAGAGGAATTAACCAAAGGCTCAGCGTGCCGTGCCGGAACCAGATTAGGGCCTGAAGCCATCCTGCGGTGTTGCGGCCAGCTCAAAAGAAAGCGAGTTGAAGAAAGGAGCTCAGGGGCACTGTAATTCACAACCCTGCAGAGTTATAAATGACAGCTATCGTCCAAAAATATACTGAAGTAAGGCTGCCAAGAGGACTTGAAAGCGGGGCAGAATTGCAGGAAACCGATTTCAGGAGGCAGACTGGAATTGCATTGAAAGCATAGGAAAAGAGGCAGAACGTCCACAATGATGCACTTGGCCAAAAAGGGCGTATGCGTTTTTTCCTGAATATATTCAGGAAAAAACGCATACGCCCTTTTTGGCCAACCAAGCAAGCTTGCAAAGGAAATCTACACTACAATGAAGTCTCACTTCCCCCCGGTCAAAAGGGCCATCTGAAAAAAGTGTAAAATCCAGAAAGGCAGGACAGGCCATGGAGAACTGGGAGCCTTGTTATGCTGATGGGCGGGATGTAAATTGCCAACAGACACTCGGGAGAAGTGTATGGTGTTTCCTGAAACATCTAAAAAACAAAGCAACAGAGCCTAGGGCACTTCCACTTATGGTCCTATAGCTTAGGGAAATTAAAATCAAAAAGACACAGCCACCCCAAAGTTTGGGACGCCTCTGTTTACAAGAACCTCGTTTAGCGTACAAGTTCAACATCGCAGAAAGTGAAAAATGGATAAAGAAGTTGTGGTATTTACTTACAAAGCAATATCACTCAGCAATGAAATCTATGTCATCAGGCCCTTAGCAGCACAATGAGTGGATTCAGGTATGATGATTCTAACTGAAATAAGTCACACAGAAAAAGAAACATCATAAGATATCAGTAATACACGGAATGTAAACTTGGCTACACAGGAACTGAATTACAGAACAGAACAGGGTCTCAAATTTAGAAAACCAACTTATGCTTGCTTAAGGGGAAAGGTGAGTTGGGGTGCTGCATAAAACCAGAGATTGAAATGAGCACAGATAAAGTTCCTTAAGCCAAATATGGAATAGACAAGAGCTACTCCTTGCTCAACGAAATGGACTCAACACCGCATATTAAATGCCTAAGAATGTACCTGACTAGTAAGTATCTTAAAACCTATGGATTGCTATGTCTCCGAAAGAGAATCAAGCATGTGTACAGGGGCATAAACGCAGCAGTGATAGGATTGGAGAGGTTCGGTGAGCAAATGAAGACCCTTTGAAGTCATATTGCATGGTACCCATTCCACGGGTTTCAACTACCCAGGTTTAAGGTATTCTTCCTTCAGCTAAAACATGCATGTGGAACCTAGAGTATGATCAACCATGTGATCGGGAGACGTGTTCAAATATGTCTCAGTTTTCGTACCCTGGTACTCGGGTGCAACATTCCAGACGCTTTACTAACACCCTCCCGACTTGGAGAGTCAGTCCCTTTAACCTCCTGTTTGGCCCAGTTTGCAATTTCTGCGGAAGATGAACAGGAATAGCGAGAACCAATGAGAGACTAGCTGGAGGTGTCTGGACGGGCAAATTTAACTCTCATTTCCCACCAGGAAGAGGAATTAACCAAAGGCTCAGCGTGCCGTGCCGGAACCAGATTAGGGCCTGAAGCCATCCTGCGGTGTTGCGGCCAGCTCAAAAGAAAGCGAGTTGAAGAAAGGAGCTCAGGGGCACTGTAATTCACAAACCTGCAGAGTTATAAATGACAGCTATCGTCCAAAAATATACTGAAGTAAGGCTGCCAAGAGGACTTGAAAGCGGGGCAGAATTGCAGGAAACCGATTTCAGGAGGTAGACTGGAATTGCATTGAAAGCATAGGAAAAGAGGCAGAACGTCCACAATGATGCACTTGGCCAAAAAGGGCGTATGCGTTTTTTCCTGAATATATTCAGGAAAAAACGCATACGCCCTTTTTGGCCAACCAAGCAAGCTTGCAAAGGAAATCTGCACTACAATGAAGTCTCACTTCCCCCCGGTCAAAAGGGCCATCTGAAAAAAGTGTAAAATCCAGAAAGACAGGACAGGCCATGGAGAACTGGGAGCCTTGTTATGCTGATGGGCGGGATGTAAATTTCCAACAGACACTCGGGAGAAGTGTATGGTGTTTCCTGAAACATCTAAAAAACAAAGCAACAGAGCCTAGGGCACTTCCACTTATGGTCCTATAGCTTAGGGAAATTAAAATCAAAAAGACACAGCCACCCCAAAGTTTGGGACGCCTCTGTTTACAAGAACCTCGTTTACAGTACAAGTTCAACATCGCAGAAAGTGAAAAATGGATAAAGAAGTTGTGGTATTTACTTACAAAGCAATATCACTCAGCAATGAAATCTATGTCATCAGGCCCTTAGCAGCACAATGAGTGGATTCAGGTATGATGATTCTAACTGAAATAAGTCACACAGAAAAATAAACATCATAAGATATCAGTAATACACGGAATGTAAACTTGGCTACACAGGAACTGAATTACAGAACAGAACAGGGTCTCAAATTTAGAAAACCAACTTATGCTTGCTTAAGGGGAAAGGTGAGTTGGGGTGCTGCATAAAACCAGAGATTGAAATGAACACAGATAAAGTTCCTTAAGCCAAATATGGAATAGACAAGAGCTACTCCTTGCTCAACGAAATGGACTCAACACCGCATATTAAATGCCTAAGAATGTACCTGACTAGTAAGTATCTTAAAACCTATGGATTGCTATGTCTCCGAAAGAGAATCAAGCATGTGTACAGGGGCATAAACACAGCAGTGATAGGATTGGAGAGGTTCGGTGAGCAAATGAAGACCCTTTGAAGTCATATTGCATGGTACCCATTCCACGGGTTTCAACTACCCAGGTTTAAGGTATTCTTCCTTCAGCTAAAACATGCATGTGGAACCTAGAGTATGATCAACCATGTGATCGGGAGACGTGTTCAAATATGTCTCAGTTTTCGTACCCTGGTACTCGGGTGCAACATTCCAGACGCTTTACTAACACCCTCCCGACTTGGAGAGTCAGTCCCTTTAACCTCCTGTTTGGCCCAGTTTGCAATTTCTGCGGAAGATGAACAGGAATAGCGAGAACCAATGAGAGACTAGCTGGAGGTGTCTGGACGGGCAAATTTAACTCTCATTTCCCACCAGGAAGAGGAATTAACCAAAGGCTCAGCGTGCCGTGCCGGAACCAGATTAGGGCCTGAAGCCATCCTGCGGTGTTGCGGCCAGCTCAAAAGAAAGCGAGTTGAAGAAAGGAGCTCAGGGGCACTGTAATTCACAAACCTGCAGAGTTATAAATGACAGCTATCGTCCAAAAATATACTGAAGTAAGGCTGCCAAGAGGACTTGAAAGCGGGGCAGAATTGCAGGAAACCGATTTCAGGAGGTAGACTGGAATTGCATTGAAAGCATAGGAAAAGAGGCAGAACGTCCACAATGATGCACTTGGCCAAAAAGGGCGTATGCGTTTTTTCCTGAATATATTCAGGAAAAAACGCATACGCCCTTTTTGGCCAACCAAGCAAGCTTGCAAAGGAAATCTGCACTACAATGAAGTCTCACTTCCCCCCGGTCAAAAGGGCCATCTGAAAAAAGTGTAAAATCCAGAAAGACAGGACAGGCCATGGAGAACTGGGAGCCTTGTTATGCTGATGGGCGGGATGTAAATTGCCAACAGATACTCGCGAGAAGTGTATGGTGTTTCCTGAAACATCTAAAAAACAAAGCAACAGAGCCTAGGGCACTTCCACTTATGGTCCTATAGCTTAGGGAAATTAAAATCAAAAAGACACAGCCACCCCAAAGTTTGGGACGCCTCTGTTTACAAGAACCTCGTTTAGCGTACAAGTTCAACATCGCAGAAAGTGAAAAATGGATAAAGAAGTTGTGGTATTTACTTACAAAGCAATATCACTCAGCAATGAAATCTATGTCATCAGGCCCTTAGCAGCACAATGAGTGGATTCAGGTATGATGATTCTAACTGAAATAAGTCACACAGAAAAAGAAACATCATAAGATATCAGTAATACACGGAATGTAAACTTGGCTACACAGGAACTGAATTACAGAACAGAACAGGGTCTCAAATTTAGAAAACCAACTTATGCTTGCTTAAGGGGAAAGGTGAGTTGGGGTGCTGCATAAAACCAGAGATTGAAATGAGCACAGATAAAGTTCCTTAAGCCAAATATGGAATAGACAAGAGCTACTCCTTGCTCAACGAAATGGACTCAACACCGCATATTAAATGCCTAAGAATGTACCTGACTAGTAAGTATCTTAAAACCTATGGATTGCTATGTCTCCGAAAGAGAATCAAGCATGTGTACAGGGGCATAAACACAGCAGTGATAGGATTGGAGAGGTTCGGTGAGCAAATGAAGACCCTTTGAAGTCATATTGCATGGTACCCATTCCACGGGTTTCAACTACCCAGGTTTAAGGTATTCTTCCTTCAGCTAAAACATGCATGTGGAACCTAGAGTATGATCAACCATGTGATCGGGAGACGTGTTCAAATATGTCTCAGTTTTCGTACCCTGGTACTCGGGTGCAACATTCCAGACGCTTTACTAACACCCTCCCGACTTGGAGAGTCAGTCCCTTTAACCTCCTGTTTGGCCCAGTTTGCAATTTCTGCGGAAGATGAACAGGAATAGCGAGAACCAATGAGAGACTAGCTGGAGGTGTCTGGACGGGCAAATTTAACTCTCATTTCCCACCAGGAAGAGGAATTAACCAAAGGCTCAGCGTGCCGTGCCGGAACCAGATTAGGGCCTGAAGCCATCCTGCGGTGTTGCGGCCAGCTCAAAAGAAAGCGAGTTGAAGAAAGGAGCTCAGGGGCACTGTAATTCACAAACCTGCAGAGTTATAAATGACAGCTATCGTCCAAAAATATACTGAAGTAAGGCTGCCAAGAGGACTTGAAAGCGGGGCAGAATTGCAGGAAACCGATTTCAGGAGGTAGACTGGAATTGCATTGAAAGCATAGGAAAAGAGGCAGAACGTCCACAATGATGCACTTGGCCAAAAAGGGCGTATGCGTTTTTTCCTGAATATATTCAGGAAAAAACGCATACGCCCTTTTTGGCCAACCAAGCAAGCTTGCAAAGGAAATCTGCACTACAATGAAGTCTCACTTCCCCCCGGTCAAAAGGGCCATCTGAAAAAAGTGTAAAATCCAGAAAGACAGGACAGGCCATGGAGAACTGGGAGCCTTGTTATGCTGATGGGCGGGATGTAAATTTCCAACAGACACTCGGGAGAAGTGTATGGTGTTTCCTGAAACATCTAAAAAACAAAGCAACAGAGCCTAGGGCACTTCCACTTATGGTCCTATAGCTTAGGGAAATTAAAATCAAAAAGACACAGCCACCCCAAAGTTTGGGACGCCTCTGTTTACAAGAACCTCGTTTACAGTACAAGTTCAACATCGCAGAAAGTGAAAAATGGATAAAGAAGTTGTGGTATTTACTTACAAAGCAATATCACTCAGCAATGAAATCTATGTCATCAGGCCCTTAGCAGCACAATGAGTGGATTCAGGTATGATGATTCTAACTGAAATAAGTCACACAGAAAAATAAACATCATAAGATATCAGTAATACACGGAATGTAAACTTGGCTACACAGGAACTGAATTACAGAACAGAACAGGGTCTCAAATTTAGAAAACCAACTTATGCTTGCTTAAGGGGAAAGGTGAGTTGGGGTGCTGCATAAAACCAGAGATTGAAATGAACACAGATAAAGTTCCTTAAGCCAAATATGGAATAGACAAGAGCTACTCCTTGCTCAACGAAATGGACTCAACACCGCATATTAAATGCCTAAGAATGTACCTGACTAGTAAGTATCTTAAAACCTATGGATTGCTATGTCTCCGAAAGAGAATCAAGCATGTGTACAGGGGCATAAACGCAGCAGTGATAGGATTGGAGAGGTTCGGTGAGCAAATGAAGACCCTTTGAAGTCATATTGCATGGTACCCATTCCACGGGTTTCAACTACCCAGGTTTAAGGTATTCTTCCTTCAGCTAAAACATGCATGTGGAACCTAGAGTATGATCAACCATGTGATCGGGAGACGTGTTCAAATATGTCTCAGTTTTCGTACCCTGGTACTCGGGTGCAACATTCCAGACGCTTTACTAACACCCTCCCGACTTGGAGAGTCAGTCCCTTTAACCTCCTGTTTGGCCCAGTTTGCAATTTCTGCGGAAGATGAACAGGAATAGCGAGAACCAATGAGAGACTAGCTGGAGGTGTCTGGACGGGCAAATTTAACTCTCATTTCCCACCAGGAAGAGGAATTAACCAAAGGCTCAGCGTGCCGTGCCGGAACCAGATTAGGGCCTGAAGCCATCCTGCGGTGTTGCGGCCAGCTCAAAAGAAAGCGAGTTGAAGAAAGGAGCTCAGGGGCACTGTAATTCACAAACCTGCAGAGTTATAAATGACAGCTATCGTCCAAAAATATACTGAAGTAAGGCTGCCAAGAGGACTTGAAAGCGGGGCAGAATTGCAGGAAACCGATTTCAGGAGGTAGACTGGAATTGCATTGAAAGCATAGGAAAAGAGGCAGAACGTCCACAATGATGCACTTGGCCAAAAAGGGCGTATGCGTTTTTTCCTGAATATATTCAGGAAAAAACGCATACGCCCTTTTTGGCCAACCAAGCAAGCTTGCAAAGGAAATCTGCACTACAATGAAGTCTCACTTCCCCCCGGTCAAAAGGGCCATCTGAAAAAAGTGTAAAATCCAGAAAGACAGGACAGGCCATGGAGAACTGGGAGCCTTGTTATGCTGATGGGCGGGATGTAAATTGCCAACAGATACTCGCGAGAAGTGTATGGTGTTTCCTGAAACATCTAAAAAACAAAGCAACAGAGCCTAGGGCACTTCCACTTATGGTCCTATAGCTTAGGGAAATTAAAATCAAAAAGACACAGCCACCCCAAAGTTTGGGACGCCTCTGTTTACAAGAACCTCGTTTACAGTACAAGTTCAACATCGCAGAAAGTGAAAAATGGATAAAGAAGTTGTGGTATTTACTTACAAAGCAATATCACTCAGCAATGAAATCTATGTCATCAGGCCCTTAGCAGCACAATGAGTGGATTCAGGTATGATGATTCTAACTGAAATAAGTCACACAGAAAAAGAAACATCATAAGATATCAGTAATACACGGAATGTAAACTTGGCTACACAGGAACTGAATTACAGAACAGAACAGGGTCTCAAATTTAGAAAACCAACTTATGCTTGCTTAAGGGGAAAGGTGAGTTGGGGTGCTGCATAAAACCAGAGATTGAAATGAACACAGATAAAGTTCCTTAAGCCAAATATGGAATAGACAAGAGCTACTCCTTGCTCAACGAAATGGACTCAACACCGCATATTAAATGCCTAAGAATGTACCTGACTAGTAAGTATCTTAAAACCTATGGATTGCTATGTCTCCGAAAGAGAATCAAGCATGTGTACAGGGGCATAAACACAGCAGTGATAGGATTGGAGAGGTTCGGTGAGCAAATGAAGACCCTTTGAAGTCATATTGCATGGTACCCATTCCACGGGTTTCAACTACCCAGGTTTAAGGTATTCTTCCTTCAGCTAAAACATGCATGTGGAACCTAGAGTATGATCAACCATGTGATCGGGAGACGTGTTCAAATATGTCTCAGTTTTCGTACCCTGGTACTCGGGTGCAACATTCCAGACGCTTTACTAACACCCTCCCGACTTGGAGAGTCAGTCCCTTTAACCTCCTGTTTGGCCCAGTTTGCAATTTCTGCGGAAGATGAACAGGAATAGCGAGAACCAATGAGAGACTAGCTGGAGGTGTCTGGACGGGCAAATTTAACTCTCATTTCCCACCAGGAAGAGGAATTAACCAAAGGCTCAGCGTGCCGTGCCGGAACCAGATTAGGGCCTGAAGCCATCCTGCGGTGTTGCGGCCAGCTCAAAAGAAAGCGAGTTGAAGAAAGGAGCTCAGGGGCACTGTAATTCACAAACCTGCAGAGTTATAAATGACAGCTATCGTCCAAAAATATACTGAAGTAAGGCTGCCAAGAGGACTTGAAAGCGGGGCAGAATTGCAGGAAACCGATTTCAGGAGGTAGACTGGAATTGCATTGAAAGCATAGGAAAAGAGGCAGAACGTCCACAATGATGCACTTGGCCAAAAAGGGCGTATGCGTTTTTTCCTGAATATATTCAGGAAAAAACGCATACGCCCTTTTTGGCCAACCAAGCAAGCTTGCAAAGGAAATCTGCACTACAATGAAGTCTCACTTCCCCCCGGTCAAAAGGGCCATCTGAAAAAAGTGTAAAAGCCAGAAAGGCAGGACAGGCCATGGAGAACTGGGAGCCTTGTTATGCTGATGGGCGGGATGTAAATTTCCAACAGACACTCGGGAGAAGTGTATGGTGTTTCCTGAAACATCTAAAAAACAAAGCAACAGAGCCTAGGGCACTTCCACTTATGGTCCTATAGCTTAGGGAAATTAAAATCAAAAAGACACAGCCACCCCAAAGTTTGGGACGCCTCTGTTTACAAGAACCTCGTTTAGCGTACAAGTTCAACATCGCAGAAAGTGAAAAATGGATAAAGAAGTTGTGGTATTTACTTACAAAGCAATATCACTCAGCAATGAAATCTATGTCATCAGGCCCTTAGCAGCACAATGAGTGGATTCAGGTATGATGATTCTAACTGAAATAAGTCACACAGAAAAAGAAACATCATAAGATATCAGTAATACACGGAATGTAAACTTGGCTACACAGGAACTGAATTACAGAACAGAACAGGGTCTCAAATTTAGAAAACCAACTTATGCTTGCTTAAGGGGAAAGGTGAGTTGGGGTGCTGCATAAAACCAGAGATTGAAATGAGCACAGATAAAGTTCCTTAAGCCAAATATGGAATAGACAAGAGCTACTCCTTGCTCAACGAAATGGACTCAACACCGCATATTAAATGCCTAAGAATGTACCTGACTAGTAAGTATCTTAAAACCTATGGATTGCTATGTCTCCGAAAGAGAATCAAGCATGTGTACAGGGGCATAAACGCAGCAGTGATAGGATTGGAGAGGTTCGGTGAGCAAATGAAGACCCTTTGAAGTCATATTGCATGGTACCCATTCCACGGGTTTCAACTACCCAGGTTTAAGGTATTCTTCCTTCAGCTAAAACATGCATGTGGAACCTAGAGTATGATCAACCATGTGATCGGGAGACGTGTTCAAATATGTCTCAGTTTTCGTACCCTGGTACTCGGGTGCAACATTCCAGACGCTTTACTAACACCCTCCCGACTTGGAGAGTCAGTCCCTTTAACCTCCTGTTTGGCCCAGTTTGCAATTTCTGCGGAAGATGAACAGGAATAGCGAGAACCAATGAGAGACTAGCTGGAGGTGTCTGGACGGGCAAATTTAACTCTCATTTCCCACCAGGAAGAGGAATTAACCAAAGGCTCAGCGTGCCGTGCCGGAACCAGATTAGGGCCTGAAGCCATCCTGCGGTGTTGCGGCCAGCTCAAAAGAAAGCGAGTTGAAGAAAGGAGCTCAGGGGCACTGTAATTCACAAACCTGCAGAGTTATAAATGACAGCTATCGTCCAAAAATATACTGAAGTAAGGCTGCCAAGAGGACTTGAAAGCGGGGCAGAATTGCAGGAAACCGATTTCAGGAGGTAGACTGGAATTGCATTGAAAGCATAGGAAAAGAGGCAGAACGTCCACAATGATGCACTTGGCCAAAAAGGGCGTATGCGTTTTTTCCTGAATATATTCAGGAAAAAACGCATACGCCCTTTTTGGCCAACCAAGCAAGCTTGCAAAGGAAATCTGCACTACAATGAAGTCTCACTTCCCCCCGGTCAAAAGGGCCATCTGAAAAAAGTGTAAAATCCAGAAAGACAGGACAGGCCATGGAGAACTGGGAGCCTTGTTATGCTGATGGGCGGGATGTAAATTGCCAACAGACACTCGGGAGAAGTGTATGGTGTTTCCTGAAACATCTAAAAAACAAAGCAACAGAGCCTAGGGCACTTCCACTTATGGTCCTATAGCTTAGGGAAATTAAAATCAAAAAGACACAGCCACCCCAAAGTTTGGGACGCCTCTGTTTACAAGAACCTCGTTTACAGTACAAGTTCAACATCGCAGAAAGTGAAAAATGGATAAAGAAGTTGTGGTATTTACTTACAAAGCAATATCACTAAGCAATGAAATCTATGTCATCAGGCCCTTAGCAGCACAATGAGTGGATTCAGGTATGATGATTCTAACTGAAATAAGTCACACAGAAAAATAAACATCATAAGATATCAGTAATACACGGAATGTAAACTTGGCTACACAGGAACTGAATTACAGAACAGAACAGGGTCTCAAATTTAGAAAACCAACTTATGCTTGCTTAAGGGGAAAGGTGAGTTGGGGTGCTGCATAAAACCAGAGATTGAAATGAACACAGATAAAATTCCTTAAGCCAAATATGGAATAGACAAGAGCTACTCCTTGCTCAACGAAATGGACTCAACACCGCATATTAAATGCCTAAGAATGTACCTGACTAGTAAGTATCTTAAAACCTATGGATTGCTATGTCTCCGAAAGAGAATCAAGCATGTGTACAGGGGCATAAACACAGCAGTGATAGGATTGGAGAGGTTCGGTGAGCAAATGAAGACCCTTTGAAGTCATATTGCATGGTACCCATTCCACGGGTTTCAACTACCCAGGTTTAAGGTATTCTTCCTTCAGCTAAAACATGCATGTGGAACCTAGAGTATGATCAACCATGTGATCGGGAGACGTGTTCAAATATGTCTCAGTTTTCGTACCCTGGTACTCGGGTGCAACATTCCAGACGCTTTACTAACACCCTCCCGACTTGAAGAGTCAGTCCCTTTAACCTCCTGTTTGGCCCAGTTTGCAATTTCTGCGGAAGATGAACAGGAATAGCGAGAACCAATGAGAGACTAGCTGGAGGTGTCTGGACGGGCAAATTTAACTCTCATTTCCCACCAGGAAGAGGAATTAACCAAAGGCTCAGCGTGCCGTGCCGGAACCAGATTAGGGCCTGAAGCCATCCTGCGGTGTTGCGGCCAGCTCAAAAGAAAGCGAGTTGAAGAAAGGAGCTCAGGGGCACTGTAATTCACAAACCTGCAGAGTTATAAATGACAGCTATCGTCCAAAAATATACTGAAGTAAGGCTGCCAAGAGGACTTGAAAGCGGGGCAGAATTGCAGGAAACCGATTTCAGGAGGTAGACTGGAATTGCATTGAAAGCATAGGAAAAGAGGCAGAACGTCCACAATGATGCACTTGGCCAAAAAGGGCGTATGCGTTTTTTCCTGAATATATTCAGGAAAAAACGCATACGCCCTTTTTGGCCAACCAAGCAAGCTTGCAAAGGAAATCTGCACTACAATGAAGTCTCACTTCCCCCCGGTCAAAAGGGCCATCTGAAAAAAGTGTAAAATCCAGAAAGGCAGGACAGGCCATGGAGAACTGGGAGCCTTGTTATGCTGATGGGCGGGATGTAAATTGCCAACAGACACTCGGGAGAAGTGTATGGTGTTTCCTGAAACATCTAAAAAACAAAGCAACAGAGCCTAGGGCACTTCCACTTATGGTCCTATAGCTTAGGGAAATTAAAATCAAAAAGACACAGCCACCCCAAAGTTTGGGACGCCTCTGTTTACAAGAACCTCGTTTAGCGTACAAGTTCAACATCGCAGAAAGTGAAAAATGGATAAAGAAGTTGTGGTATTTACTTACAAAGCAATATCACTCAGCAATGAAATCTATGTCATCAGGCCCTTAGCAGCACAATGAGTGGATTCAGGTATGATGATTCTAACTGAAATAAGTCACACAGAAAAAGAAACATCATAAGATATCAGTAATACACGGAATGTAAACTTGGCTACACAGGAACTGAATTACAGAACAGAACAGGGTCTCAAATTTAGAAAACCAACTTATGCTTGCTTAAGGGGAAAGGTGAGTTGGGGTGCTGCATAAAACCAGAGATTGAAATGAACACAGATAAAGTTCCTTAAGCCAAATATGGAATAGACAAGAGCTACTCCTTGCTCAACGAAATGGACTCAACACCGCATATTAAATGCCTAAGAATGTACCTGACTAGTAAGTATCTTAAAACCTATGGATTGCTATGTCTCCGAAAGAGAATCAAGCATGTGTACAGGGGCATAAACGCAGCAGTGATAGGATTGGAGAGGTTCGGTGAGCAAATGAAGACCCTTTGAAGTCATATTGCATGGTACCCATTCCACGGGTTTCAACTACCCAGGTTTAAGGTATTCTTCCTTCAGCTAAAACATGCATGTGGAACCTAGAGTATGATCAACCATGTGATCGGGAGACGTGTTCAAATATGTCTCAGTTTTCGTACCCTGGTACTCGGGTGCAACATTCCAGACGCTTTACTAACACCCTCCCGACTTGGAGAGTCAGTCCCTTTAACCTCCTGTTTGGCCCAGTTTGCAATTTCTGCGGAAGATGAACAGGAATAGCGAGAACCAATGAGAGACTAGCTGGAGGTGTCTGGACGGGCAAATTTAACTCTCATTTCCCACCAGGAAGAGGAATTAACCAAAGGCTCAGCGTGCCGTGCCGGAACCAGATTAGGGCCTGAAGCCATCCTGCGGTGTTGCGGCCAGCTCAAAAGAAAGCGAGTTGAAGAAAGGAGCTCAGGGGCACTGTAATTCACAAACCTGCAGAGTTATAAATGACAGCTATCGTCCAAAAATATACTGAAGTAAGGCTGCCAAGAGGACTTGAAAGCGGGGCAGAATTGCAGGAAACCGATTTCAGGAGGTAGACTGGAATTGCATTGAAAGCATAGGAAAAGAGGCAGAACGTCCACAATGATGCACTTGGCCAAAAAGGGCGTATGCGTTTTTTCCTGAATATATTCAGGAAAAAACGCATACGCCCTTTTTGGCCAACCAAGCAAGCTTGCAAAGGAAATCTGCACTACAATGAAGTCTCACTTCCCCCCGGTCAAAAGGGCCATCTGAAAAAAGTGTAAAATCCAGAAAGACAGGACAGGCCATGGAGAACTGGGAGCCTTGTTATGCTGATGGGCGGGATGTAAATTGCCAACAGATACTCGGGAGAAGTGTATGGTGTTTCCTGAAACATCTAAAAAACAAAGCAACAGAGCCTAGGGCACTTCCACTTATGGTCCTATAGCTTAGGGAAATTAAAATCAAAAAGACACAGCCACCCCAAAGTTTGGGACGCCTCTGTTTACAAGAACCTCGTTTACAGTACAAGTTCAACATCGCAGAAAGTGAAAAATGGATAAAGAAGTTGTGGTATTTACTTACAAAGCAATATCACTCAGCAATGAAATCTATGTCATCAGGCCCTTAGCAGCACAATGAGTGGATTCAGGTATGATGATTCTAACTGAAATAAGTCACACAGAAAAAGAAACATCATAAGATATCAGTAATACACGGAATGTAAACTTGGCTACACAGGAACTGAATTACAGAACAGAACAGGGTCTCAAATTTAGAAAACCAACTTATGCTTGCTTAAGGGTAAAGGTGAGTTGGGGTGCTGCATAAAACCAGAGATTGAAATGAACACAGATAAAGTTCCTTAAGCCAAATATGGAATAGACAAGAGCTACTCCTTGCTCAACGAAATGGACTCAACACCGCATATTAAATGCCTAAGAATGTACCTGACTAGTAAGTATCTTAAAACCTATGGATTGCTATGTCTCCGAAAGAGAATCAAGCATGTGTACAGGGGCATAAACGCAGCAGTGATAGGATTGGAGAGGTTCGGTGAGCAAATGAAGACCCTTTGAAGTCATATTGCATGGTACCCATTCCACGGGTTTCAACTACCCAGGTTTAAGGTATTCTTCCTTCAGCTAAAACATGCATGTGGAACCTAGAGTATGATCAACCATGTGATCGGGAGACGTGTTCAAATATGTCTCAGTTTTCGTACCCTGGTACTCGGGTGCCACATTCCAGACGCTTTACTAACACCCTCCCGACATGGAGAGTCAGTCCCTTTAACCTCCTGTTTGGCCCAGTTTGCAATTTCTGCGGAAGATGAACAGGAATAGCGAGAACCAATGAGAGACTAGCTGGAGGTGTCTGGACGGGCAAATTTAACTCTCATTTCCCACCAGGAAGAGGAATTAACCAAAGGCTCAGCGTGCCGTGCCGGAACCAGATTAGGGCCTGAAGCCATCCTGCGGTGTTGCGGCCAGCTCAAAAGAAAGCGAGTTGAAGAAAGGAGCTCAGGGGCACTGTAATTCACAAACCTGCAGAGTTATAAATGACAGCTATCGTCCAAAAATATACTGAAGTAAGGCTGCCAAGAGGACTTGAAAGCGGGGCAGAATTGCAGGAAACCGATTTCAGGAGGTAGACTGGAATTGCATTGAAAGCATAGGAAAAGAGGCAGAACGTCCACAATGATGCACTTGGCCAAAAAGGGCGTATGCGTTTTTTCCTGAATATATTCAGGAAAAAACGCATACGCCCTTTTTGGCCAACCAAGCAAGCTTGCAAAGGAAATCTGCACTACAATGAAGTCTCACTTCCCCCCGGTCAAAAGGGCCATCTGAAAAAAGTGTAAAATCCAGAAAGGCAGGACAGGCCATGGAGAACTGGGAGCCTTGTTATGCTGATGGGCGGGATGTAAATTGCCAACAGACACTCGGGAGAAGTGTATGGTGTTTCCTGAAACATCTAAAAAACAAAGCAACAGAGCCTAGGGCACTTCCACTTATGGTCCTATAGCTTAGGGAAATTAAAATCAAAAAGACACAGCCACCCCAAAGTTTGGGACGCCTCTGTTTACAAGAACCTCGTTTAGCGTACAAGTTCAACATCGCAGAAAGTGAAAAATGGATAAAGAAGTTGTGGTATTTACTTACAAAGCAATATCACTCAGCAATGAAATCTATGTCATCAGGCCCTTAGCAGCACAATGAGTGGATTCAGGTATGATGATTCTAACTGAAATAAGTCACACAGAAAAAGAAACATCATAAGATATCAGTAATACACGGAATGTAAACTTGGCTACACAGGAACTGAATTACAGAACAGAACAGGGTCTCAAATTTAGAAAACCAACTTATGCTTGCTTAAGGGGAAAGGTGAGTTGGGGTGCTGCATAAAACCAGAGATTGAAATGAACACAGATAAAGTTCCTTAAGCCAAATATGGAATAGACAAGAGCTACTCCTTGCTCAACGAAATGGACTCAACACCGCATATTAAATGCCTAAGAATGTACCTGACTAGTAAGTATCTTAAAACCTATGGATTGCTATGTCTCCGAAAGAGAATCAAGCATGTGTACAGGGGCATAAACGCAGCAGTGATAGGATTGGAGAGGTTCGGTGAGCAAATGAAGACCCTTTGAAGTCATATTGCATGGTACCCATTCCACGGGTTTCAACTACCCAGGTTTAAGGTATTCTTCCTTCAGCTAAAACATGCATGTGGAACCTAGAGTATGATCAACCATGTGATCGGGAGACGTGTTCAAATATGTCTCAGTTTTCGTACCCTGGTACTCGGGTGCAACATTCCAGACGCTTTACTAACACCCTCCCGACTTGGAGAGTCAGTCCCTTTAACCTCCTGTTTGGCCCAGTTTGCAATTTCTGCGGAAGATGAACAGGAATAGCGAGAACCAATGAGAGACTAGCTGGAGGTGTCTGGACGGGCAAATTTAACTCTCATTTCCCACCAGGAAGAGGAATTAACCAAAGGCTCAGCGTGCCGTGCCGGAACCAGATTAGGGCCTGAAGCCATCCTGCGGTGTTGCGGCCAGCTCAAAAGAAAGCGAGTTGAAGAAAGGAGCTCAGGGGCACTGTAATTCACAAACCTGCAGAGTTATAAATGACAGCTATCGTCCAAAAATATACTGAAGTAAGGCTGCCAAGAGGACTTGAAAGCGGGGCAGAATTGCAGGAAACCGATTTCAGGAGGTAGACTGGAATTGCATTGAAAGCATAGGAAAAGAGGCAGAACGTCCACAATGATGCACTTGGCCAAAAAGGGCGTATGCGTTTTTTCCTGAATATATTCAGGAAAAAACGCATACGCCCTTTTTGGCCAACCAAGCAAGCTTGCAAAGGAAATCTGCACTACAATGAAGTCTCACTTCCCCCCGGTCAAAAGGGCCATCTGAAAAAAGTGTAAAATCCAGAAAGGCAGGACAGGCCATGGAGAACTGGGAGCCTTGTTATGCTGATGGGCGGGATGTAAATTGCCAACAGACACTCGGGAGAAGTGTATGGTGTTTCCTGAAACATCTAAAAAACAAAGCAACAGAGCCTAGGGCACTTCCACTTATGGTCCTATAGCTTAGGGAAATTAAAATCAAAAAGACACAGCCACCCCAAAGTTTGGGACGCCTCTGTTTACAAGAACCTCGTTTAGCGTACAAGTTCAACATCGCAGAAAGTGAAAAATGGATAAAGAAGTTGTGGTATTTACTTACAAAGCAATATCACTCAGCAATGAAATATATGTCATCAGGCCCTTAGCAGCACAATGAGTGGATTCAGGTATGATGATTCTAACTGAAATAAGTCACACAGAAAAAGAAACATCATAAGATATCAGTAATACACGGAATGTAAACTTGGCTACACAGGAACTGAATTACAGAACAGAACAGGGTCTCAAATTTAGAAAACCAACTTATGCTTGCTTAAGGGTAAAGGTGAGTTGGGGTGCTGCATAAAACCAGAAATTGAAATGAGCACAGATAAAGTTCCTTAAGCCAAATATGGAATAGACAAGAGCTACCTCTTGCTCAACGAAATGGACTCAACACCGCATATTAAATGCCTAAGAATGTACCTGACTAGTAAGTATCTTAAAACCTATGGATTGCTATGTCTCCGAAAGAGAATCAAGCATGTGTACAGGGGCATAAACGCAGCAGTGATAGGATTGGAGAGGTTCGGTGAGCAAATGAAGACCCTTTGAAGTCATATTGCATGGTACCCATTCCACGGGTTTCAACTACCCAGGTTTAAGGTATTCTTCCTTCAGCTAAAACATGCATGTGGAACCTAGAGTATGATCAACCATGTGATTGGGAGACGTGTTCAAATATGTCTCAGTTTTCGTACCCTGGTACTCGGGTGCAACATTCCAGACGCTTTACTAACACCCTCCCGACTTGGAGAGTCAGTCCCTTTAACCTCCTGTTTGGCCCAGTTTGCAATTTCTGCGGAAGATGAACAGGAATAGCGAGAACCAATGAGAGACTAGCTGGAGGTGTCTGGACGGGCAAATTTAACTCTCATTTCCCACCAGGAAGAGGAATTAACCAAAGGCTCAGCGTGCCGTGCCGGAACCAGATTAGGGCCTGAAGCCATCCTGCGGTGTTGCGGCCAGCTCAAAAGAAAGCGAGTTGAAGAAAGGAGCTCAGGGGCACTGTAATTCACAAACCTGCAGAGTTATAAATGACAGCTATCGTCCAAAAATATACTGAAGTAAGGCTGCCAAGAGGACTTGAAAGCGGGGCAGAATTGCAGGAAACCGATTTCAGGAGGTAGACTGGAATTGCATTGAAAGCATAGGAAAAGAGGCAGAACGTCCACAATGATGCACTTGGCCAAAAAGGGCGTATGCGTTTTTTCCTGAATATATTCAGGAAAAAACGCATACGCCCTTTTTGGCCAACCAAGCAAGCTTGCAAAGGAAATCTGCACTACAATGAAGTCTCACTTCCCCCCGGTCAAAAGGGCCATCTGAAAAAAGTGTAAAATCCAGAAAGGCAGGACAGGCCATGGAGAACTGGGAGCCTTGTTATGCTGATGGGCGGGATGTAAATTGCCAACAGACACTCGGGAGAAGTGTATGGTGTTTCCTGAAACATCTAAAAAACAAAGCAACAGAGCCTAGGGCACTTCCACTTATGGTCCTATAGCTTAGGGAAATTAAAATCAAAAAGACACAGCCACCCCAAAGTTTGGGACGCCTCTGTTTACAAGAACCTCGTTTACAGTACAAGTTCAACATCGCAGAAAGTGAAAAATGGATAAAGAAGTTGTGGTATTTACTTACAAAGCAATATCACTCAGCAATGAAATCTATGTCATCAGGCCCTTAGCAGCACAATGAGTGGATTCAGGTATGATGATTCTAACTGAAATAAGTCACACAGAAAAAGAAACATCATAAGATATCAGTAATACACGGAATGTAAACTTGGCTACACAGGAACTGAATTACAGAACAGAACAGGGTCTCAAATTTAGAAAACCAACTTATGCTTGCTTAAAGGGAAAGGTGAGTTGGGGTGCTGCATAAAACCAGAGATTGAAATGAGCACAGATAAAGTTCCTTAAGCCAAATATGGAATAGACAAGAGCTACTCCTTGCTCAACGAAATGGACTCAACACCGCATATTAAATGCCTAAGAATGTACCTGACTAGTAAGTATCTTAAAACCTATGGATTGCTATGTCTCCGAAGGAGAATCAAGCATGTGTACAGGGGCATAAACGCAGCAGTGATAGGATTGGAGAGGTTCGGTGAGCAAATGAAGACCCTTTGAAGTCATATTGCATGGTACCCATTCCACGGGTTTCAACTACCCAGGTTTAAGGTATTCTTCCTTCAGCTAAAACATGCATGTGGAACCTAGAGTATGATCAACCATGTGATCGGGAGACGTGTTCAAATATGTCTCAGTTTTCGTACCCTGGTACTCGGGTGCAACATTCCAGACGCTTTACTAACACCCTCCCGACTTGGAGAGTCAGTCCCTTTAACCTCCTGTTTGGCCCAGTTTGCAATTTCTGCGGAAGATGAACAGGAATAGCGAGAACCAATGAGAGACTAGCTGGAGGTGTCTGGACGGGCAAATTTAACTCTCATTTCCCACCAGGAAGAGGAATTAACCAAAGGCTCAGCGTGCCGTGCCGGAACCAGATTAGGGCCTGAAGCCATCCTGCGGTGTTGCGGCCAGCTCAAAAGAAAGCGAGTTGAAGAAAGGAGCTCAGGGGCACTGTAATTCACAAACCTGCAGAGTTATAAATGACAGCTATCGTCCAAAAATATACTGAAGTAAGGCTGCCAAGAGGACTTGAAAGCGGGGCAGAATTGCAGGAAACCGATTTCAGGAGGTAGACTGGAATTGCATTGAAAGCATAGGAAAAGAGGCAGAACGTCCACAATGATGCACTTGGCCAAAAAGGGCGTATGCGTTTTTTCCTGAATATATTCAGGAAAAAACGCATACGCCCTTTTTGGCCAACCAAGCAAGCTTGCAAAGGAAATCTGCACTACAATGAAGTCTCACTTCCCCCCGGTCAAAAGGGCCATCTGAAAAAAGTGTAAAATCCAGAAAGGCAGGACAGGCCATGGAGAACTGGGAGCCTTGTTATGCTGATGGGCGGGATGTAAATTGCCAACAGACACTCGGGAGAAGTGTATGGTGTTTCCTGAAACATCTAAAAAACAAAGCAACAGAGCCTAGGGCACTTCCACTTATGGTCCTATAGCTTAGGGAAATTAAAATCAAAAAGACACAGCCACCCCAAAGTTTGGGACGCCTCTGTTTACAAGAACCTCGTTTAGCGTACAAGTTCAACATCGCAGAAAGTGAAAAATGGATAAAGAAGTTGTGGTATTTACTTACAAAGCAATATCACTCAGCAATGAAATATATGTCATCAGGCCCTTAGCAGCACAATGAGTGGATTCAGGTATGATGATTCTAACTGAAATAAGTCACACAGAAAAAGAAACATCATAAGATATCAGTAATACACGGAATGTAAACTTGGCTACACAGGAACTGAATTACAGAACAGAACAGGGTCTCAAATTTAGAAAACCAACTTATGCTTGCTTAAGGGTAAAGGTGAGTTGGGGTGCTGCATAAAACCAGAAATTGAAATGAGCACAGATAAAGTTCCTTAAGCCAAATATGGAATAGACAAGAGCTACCTCTTGCTCAACGAAATGGACTCAACACCGCATATTAAATGCCTAAGAATGTACCTGACTAGTAAGTATCTTAAAACCTATGGATTGCTATGTCTCCGAAAGAGAATCAAGCATGTGTACAGGGGCATAAACGCAGCAGTGATAGGATTGGAGAGGTTCGGTGAGCAAATGAAGACCCTTTGAAGTCATATTGCATGGTACCCATTCCACGGGTTTCAACTACCCAGGTTTAAGGTATTCTTCCTTCAGCTAAAACATGCATGTGGAACCTAGAGTATGATCAACCATGTGATTGGGAGACGTGTTCAAATATGTCTCAGTTTTCGTACCCTGGTACTCGGGTGCAACATTCCAGACGCTTTACTAACACCCTCCCGACTTGGAGAGTCAGTCCCTTTAACCTCCTGTTTGGCCCAGTTTGCAATTTCTGCGGAAGATGAACAGGAATAGCGAGAACCAATGAGAGACTAGCTGGAGGTGTCTGGACGGGCAAATTTAACTCTCATTTCCCACCAGGAAGAGGAATTAACCAAAGGCTCAGCGTGCCGTGCCGGAACCAGATTAGGGCCTGAAGCCATCCTGCGGTGTTGCGGCCAGCTCAAAAGAAAGCGAGTTGAAGAAAGGAGCTCAGGGGCACTGTAATTCACAAACCTGCAGAGTTATAAATGACAGCTATCGTCCAAAAATATACTGAAGTAAGGCTGCCAAGAGGACTTGAAAGCGGGGCAGAATTGCAGGAAACCGATTTCAGGAGGTAGACTGGAATTGCATTGAAAGCATAGGAAAAGAGGCAGAACGTCCACAATGATGCACTTGGCCAAAAAGGGCGTATGCGTTTTTTCCTGAATATATTCAGGAAAAAACGCATACGCCCTTTTTGGCCAACCAAGCAAGCTTGCAAAGGAAATCTGCACTACAATGAAGTCTCACTTCCCCCCGGTCAAAAGGGCCATCTGAAAAAAGTGTAAAATCCAGAAAGGCAGGACAGGCCATGGAGAACTGGGAGCCTTGTTATGCTGATGGGCGGGATGTAAATTGCCAACAGACACTCGGGAGAAGTGTATGGTGTTTCCTGAAACATCTAAAAAACAAAGCAACAGAGCCTAGGGCACTTCCACTTATGGTCCTATAGCTTAGGGAAATTAAAATCAAAAAGACACAGCCACCCCAAAGTTTGGGACGCCTCTGTTTACAAGAACCTCGTTTACAGTACAAGTTCAACATCGCAGAAAGTGAAAAATGGATAAAGAAGTTGTGGTATTTACTTACAAAGCAATATCACTCAGCAATGAAATCTATGTCATCAGGCCCTTAGCAGCACAATGAGTGGATTCAGGTATGATGATTCTAACTGAAATAAGTCACACAGAAAAATAAACATCATAAGATATCAGTAATACACGGAATGTAAACTTGGCTACACAGGAACTGAATTACAGAACAGAACAGGGTCTCAAATTTAGAAAACCAACTTATGCTTGCTTAAGGGGAAAGGTGAGTTGGGGTGCTGCATAAAACCAGAGATTGAAATGAGCACAGATAAAGTTCCTTAAGCCAAATATGGAATAGACAAGAGCTACTCCTTGCTCAACGAAATGGACTCAACACCGCATATTAAATGCCTAAGAATGTACCTGACTAGTAAGTATCTTAAAACCTATGGATTGCTATGTCTCCGAAAGAGAATCAAGCATGTGTACAGGGGCATAAACGCAGCAGTGATAGGATTGGAGAGGTTCGGTGAGCAAATGAAGACCCTTTGAAGTCATATTGCATGGTACCCATTCCACGGGTTTCAACTACCCAGGTTTAAGGTATTCTTCCTTCAGCTAAAACATGCATGTGGAACCTAGAGTATGATCAACCATGTGATCGGGAGACGTGTTCAAATATGTCTCAGTTTTCGTACCCTGGTACTCGGGTGCCACATTCCAGACGCTTTACTAACACCCTCCCGACTTGGAGAGTCAGTCCCTTTAACCTCCTGTTTGGCCCAGTTTGCAATTTCTGCGGAAGATGAACAGGAATAGCGAGAACCAATGAGAGACTAGCTGGAGGTGTCTGGACGGGCAAATTTAACTCTCATTTCCCACCAGGAAGAGGAATTAACCAAAGGCTCAGCGTGCCGTGCCGGAACAAGATTAGGGCCTGAAGCCATCCTGCGGTGTTGCGGCCAGCTCAAAAGAAAGCGAGTTGAAGAAAGGAGCTCAGGGGCACTGTAATTCACAAACCTGCAGAGTTATAAATGACAGCTATCGTCCAAAAATATACTGAAGTAAGGCTGCCAAGAGGACTTGAAAGCGGGGCAGAATTGCAGGAAACCGATTTCAGGAGGTAGACTGGAATTGCATTGAAAGCATAGGAAAAGAGGCAGAACGTCCACAATGATGCACTTGGCCAAAAAGGGCGTATGCGTTTTTTCCTGAATATATTCAGGAAAAAACGCATACGCCCTTTTTGGCCAACCAAGCAAGCTTGCAAAGGAAATCTGCACTACAATGAAGTCTCACTTCCCCCCGGTCAAAAGGGCCATCTGAAAAAAGTGTAAAATCCAGAAAGGCAGGACAGGCCATGGAGAACTGGGAGCCTTGTTATGCTGATGGGCGGGATGTAAATTGCCAACAGACACTCGGGAGAAGTGTATGGTGTTTCCTGAAACATCTAAAAAACAAAGCAACAGAGCCTAGGGCACTTCCACTTATGGTCCTATAGCTTAGGGAAATTAAAATCAAAAAGACACAGCCACCCCAAAGTTTGGGACGCGTCTGTTTACAAGAACCTCGTTTACAGTACAAGTTCAACATCGCAGAAAGTGAAAAATGGATAAAGAAGTTGTGGTATTTACTTACAAAGCAATATCACTCAGCAATGAAATCTATGTCATCAGGCCCTTAGCAGCACAATGAGTGGATTCAGGTATGATGATTCTAACTGAAATAAGTCACACAGAAAAAGAAACATCATAAGATATCAGTAATACACGGAATGTAAACTTGGCTACACAGGAACTGAATTACAGAACAGAACAGGGTCTCAAATTTAGAAAACCAACTTATGCTTGCTTAAGGGTAAAGGTGAGTTGGGGTGCTGCATAAAACCAGAGATTGAAATGAACACAGATAAAGTTCCTTAAGCCAAATATGGAATAGACAAGAGCTACTCCTTGCTCAACGAAATGGACTCAACACCGCATATTAAATGCCTAAGAATGTACCTGACTAGTAAGTATCTTAAAACCTATGGATTGCTATGTCTCCGAAAGAGAATCAAGCATGTGTACAGGGGCATAAACGCAGCAGTGATAGGATTGGAGAGGTTCGGTGAGCAAATGAAGACCCTTTGAAGTCATATTGCATGGTACCCATTCCACGGGTTTCAACTACCCAGGTTTAAGGTATTCTTCCTTCAGCTAAAACATGCATGTGGAACCTAGAGTATGATCAACCATGTGATCGGGAGACGTGTTCAAATATGTCTCAGTTTTCGTACCCTGGTACTCGGGTGCAACATTCCAGACGCTTTACTAACACCCTCCCGACTTGGAGAGTCAGTCCCTTTAACCTCCTGTTTGGCCCAGTTTGCAATTTCTGCGGAAGATGAACAGGAATAGCGAGAACCAATGAGAGACTAGCTGGAGGTGTCTGGACGGGCAAATTTAACTCTCATTTCCCACCAGGAAGAGGAATTAACCAAAGGCTCAGCGTGCCGTGCCGGAACCAGATTAGGGCCTGAAGCCATCCTGCGGTGTTGCGGCCAGCTCAAAAGAAAGCGAGTTGAAGAAAGGAGCTCAGGGGCACTGTAATTCACAAACCTGCAGAGTTATAAATGACAGCTATCGTCCAAAAATATACTGAAGTAAGGCTGCCAAGAGGACTTGAAAGCGGGGCAGAATTGCAGGAAACCGATTTCAGGAGGTAGACTGGAATTGCATTGAAAGCATAGGAAAAGAGGCAGAACGTCCACAATGATGCACTTGGCCAAAAAGGGCGTATGCGTTTTTTCCTGAATATATTCAGGAAAAAACGCATACGCCCTTTTTGGCCAACCAAGCAAGCTTGCAAAGGAAATCTGCACTACAATGAAGTCTCACTTCCCCCCGGTCAAAAGGGCCATCTGAAAAAAGTGTAAAATCCAGAAAGGCAGGACAGGCCATGGAGAACTGGGAGCCTTGTTATGCTGATGGGCGGGATGTAAATTGCCAACAGACACTCGGGAGAAGTGTATGGTGTTTCCTGAAACATCTAAAAAACAAAGCAACAGAGCCTAGGGCACTTCCACTTATGGTCCTATAGCTTAGGGAAATTAAAATCAAAAAGACACAGCCACCCCAAAGTTTGGGACGCCTCTGTTTACAAGAACCTCGTTTACAGTACAAGTTCAACATCGCAGAAAGTGAAAAATGGATAAAGAAGTTGTGGTATTTACTTACAAAGCAATATCACTCAGCAATGAAATCTATGTCATCAGGCCCTTAGCAGCACAATGAGTGGATTCAGGTATGATGATTCTAACTGAAATAAGTCACACAGAAAAAGAAACATCATAAGATATCAGTAATACACGGAATGTAAACTTGGCTACACAGGAACTGAATTACAGAACAGAACAGGGTCTCAAATTTAGAAAACCAACTTATGCTTGCTTAAGGGTAAAGGTGAGTTGGGGTGCTGCATAAAACCAGAGATTGAAATGAGCACAGATAAAGTTCCTTAAGCCAAATATGGAATAGACAAGAGCTACTCCTTGCTCAACGAAATGGACTCAACACCGCATATTAAATGCCTAAGAATGTACCTGACTAGTAAGTATCTTAAAACCTATGGATTGCTATGTCTCCGAAAGAGAATCAAGCATGTGTACAGGGGCATAAACGCAGCAGTGATAGGATTGGAGAGGTTCGGTGAGCAAATGAAGACCCTTTGAAGTCATATTGCATGGTACCCATTCCACGGGTTTCAACTACCCAGGTTTAAGGTATTCTTCCTTCAGCTAAAACATGCATGTGGAACCTAGAGTATGATCAACCATGTGATCGGGAGACGTGTTCAAATATGTCTCAGTTTTCGTACCCTGGTACTCGGGTGCAACATTCCAGACGCTTTACTAACACCCTCCCGACTTGGAGAGTCAGTCCCTTTAACCTCCTGTTTGGCCCAGTTTGCAATTTCTGCGGAAGATGAACAGGAATAGCGAGAACCAATGAGAGACTAGCTGGAGGTGTCTGGACGGGCAAATTTAACTCTCATTTCCCACCAGGAAGAGGAATTAACCAAAGGCTCAGCGTGCCGTGCCGGAACCAGATTAGGGCCTGAAGCCATCCTGCGGTGTTGCGGCCAGCTCAAAAGAAAGCGAGTTGAAGAAAGGAGCTCAGGGGCACTGTAATTCACAAACCTGCAGAGTTATAAATGACAGCTATCGTCCAAAAATATACTGAAGTAAGGCTGCCAAGAGGACTTGAAAGCGGGGCAGAATTGCAGGAAACCGATTTCAGGAGGCAGACTGGAATTGCATTGAAAGCATAGGAAAAGAGGCAGAACGTCCACCATGATGCACTTGGCCAAAAAGGGCGTATGCGTTTTTTCCTGAATATATTCAGGAAAAAACGCATACGCCCTTTTTGGCCAACCAAGCAAGCTTGCAAAGGAAATCTGCACTACAATGAAGTCTCACTTCCCCCCGGTCAAAAGGGCCATCTGAAAAAAGTGTAAAATCCAGAAAGGCAGGACAGGCCATGGAGAACTGGGAGCCTTGTTATGCTGATGGGCGGGATGTAAATTGCCAACAGACACTCGGGAGAAGTGTATGGTGTTTCCTGAAACATCTAAAAAACAAAGCAACAGAGCCTAGGGCACTTCCACTTATGGTCCTATAGCTTAGGGAAATTAAAATCAAAAAGACACAGCCACCCCAAAGTTTGGGACGCCTCTGTTTACAAGAACCTCGTTTACAGTACAAGTTCAACATCGCAGAAAGTGAAAAATGGATAAAGAAGTTGTGGTATTTACTTACAAAGCAATATCACTCAGCAATGAAATCTATGTCATCAGGCCCTTAGCAGCACAATGAGTGGATTCAGGTATGATGATTCTAACTGAAATAAGTCACACAGAAAAAGAAACATCATAAGATATCAGTAATACACGGAATGTAAACTTGGCTACACAAGAACTGAATTACAGAACAGAACAGGGTCTCAAATTTAGAAAACCAACTTATGCTTGCTTAAGGGTAAAGGTGAGTTGGGGTGCTGCATAAAACCAGAGATTTAAATGAGCACAGATAAAGTTCCTTAAGCCAAATATGGAATAGACAAGAGCTACCTCTTGCTCAACGAAATGGACTCAACACCGCATATTAAATGCCTAAGAATGTACCTGACTAGTAAGTATCTTAAAACCTATGGATTGCTATGTCTCCGAAAGAGAATCAAGCATGTGTACAGGGGCATAAACGCAGCAGTGATAGGATTGGAGAGGTTCGGTGAGCAAATGAAGACCCTTTGAAGTCATATTGCATGGTACCCATTCCACGGGTTTCAACTACCCAGGTTTAAGGTATTCTTCCTTCAGCTAAAACATGCATGTGGAACCTAGAGTATGATCAACCATGTGATCGGGAGACGTGTTCAAATATGTCTCAGTTTTCGTACCCTGGTACTCGGGTGCAACATTCCAGACGCTTTACTAACACCCTCCCGACTTGGAGAGTCAGTCCCTTTAACCTCCTGTTTGGCCCAGTTTGCAATTTCTGCGGAAGATGAACAGGAATAGCGAGAACCAATGAGAGACTAGCTGGAGGTGTCTGGACGGGCAAATTTAACTCTCATTTCCCACCAGGAAGAGGAATTAACCAAAGGCTCAGCGTGCCGTGCCGGAACCAGATTAGGGCCTGAAGCCATCCTGCGGTGTTGCGGCCAGCTCAAAAGAAAGCGAGTTGAAGAAAGGAGCTCAGGGGCACTGTAATTCACAAACCTGCAGAGTTATAAATGACAGCTATCGTCCAAAAATATACTGAAGTAAGGCTGCCAAGAGGACTTGAAAGCGGGGCAGAATTGCAGGAAACCGATTTCAGGAGGCAGACTGGAATTGCATTGAAAGCATAGGAAAAGAGGCAGAACGTCCACAATGATGCACTTGGCCAAAAAGGGCGTATGCGTTTTTTCCTGAATATATTCAGGAAAAAACGCATACGCCCTTTTTGGCCAACCAAGCAAGCTTGCAAAGGAAATCTGCACTACAATGAAGTCTCACTTCCCCCCGGTCAAAAGGGCCATCTGAAAAAAGTGTAAAATCCAGAAAGGCAGGACAGGCCATGGAGAACTGGGAGCCTTGTTATGCTGATGGGCGGGATGTAAATTGCCAACAGACACTCGGGAGAAGTGTATGGTGTTTCCTGAAACATCTAAAAAACAAAGCAACAGAGCCTAGGGCACTTCCACTTATGGTCCTATAGCTTAGGGAAATTAAAATCAAAAAGACACAGCCACCCCAAAGTTTGGGACGCCTCTGTTTACAAGAACCTCGTTTACAGTACAAGTTCAACATCGCAGAAAGTGAAAAATGGATAAAGAAGTTGTGGTATTTACTTACAAAGCAATATCACTCAGCAATGAAATCTATGTCATCAGGCCCTTAGCAGCACAATGAGTGGATTCAGGTATGATGATTCTAACTGAAATAAGTCACACAGAAAAAGAAACATCATAAGATATCAGTAATACACGGAATGTAAACTTGGCTACACAGGAACTGAATTACAGAACAGAACAGGGTCTCAAATTTAGAAAACCAACTTATGCTTGCTTAAGGGTAAAGGTGAGTTGGGGTGCTGCATAAAACCAGAGATTGAAATGAGCACAGATAAAGTTCCTTAAGCCAAATATGGAATAGACAAGAGCTACTCCTTGCTCAACGAAATGGACTCAACACCGCATATTAAACGCCTAAGAATGTACCTGACTAGTAAGTATCTTAAAACCTATGGATTGCTATGTCTCCGAAAGAGAATCAAGCATGTGTACAGGGGCATAAACGCAGCAGTGATAGGATTGGAGAGGTTCGGTGAGCAAATGAAGACCCTTTGAAGTCATATTGCATGGTACCCATTCCACGGGTTTCAACTACCCAGGTTTAAGGTATTCTTCCTTCAGCTAAAACATGCATGTGGAACCTAGAGTATGATCAACCATGTGATCGGGAGACGTGTTCAAATATGTCTCAGTTTTCGTACCCTGGTACTCGGGTGCAACATTCCAGACGCTTTACTAACACCCTCCCGACTTGGAGAGTCAGTCCCTTTAACCTCCTGTTTGGCCCAGTTTGCAATTTCTGCGGAAGATGAACAGGAATAGCGAGAACCAATGAGAGACTAGCTGGAGGTGTCTGGACGGGCAAATTTAACTCTCATTTCCCACCAGGAAGAGGAATTAACCAAAGGCTCAGCGTGCCGTGCCGGAACCAGATTAGGGCCTGAAGCCATCCTGCGGTGTTGCGGCCAGCTCAAAAGAAAGCGAGTTGAAGAAAGGAGCTCAGGGGCACTGTAATTCACAAACCTGCAGAGTTATAAATGACAGCTATCGTCCAAAAATATACTGAAGTAAGGCTGCCAAGAGGACTTGAAAGCGGGGCAGAATTGCAGGAAACCGATTTCAGGAGGCAGACTGGAATTGCATTGAAAGCATAGGAAAAGAGGCAGAACGTCCACAATGATGCACTTGGCCAAAAAGGGCGTATGCGTTTTTTCCTGAATATATTCAGGAAAAAACGCATACGCCCTTTTTGGCCAACCAAGCAAGCTTGCAAAGGAAATCTGCACTACAATGAAGTCTCACTTCCCCCCGGTCAAAAGGGCCATCTGAAAAAAGTGTAAAATCCAGAAAGACAGGACAGGCCATGGAGAACTGGGAGCCTTGTTATGCTGATGGGCGGGATGTAAATTGCCAACAGACACTCGGGAGAAGTGTATGGTGTTTCCTGAAACATCTAAAAAACAAAGCAACAGAGCCTAGGGCACTTCCACTTATGGTCCTATAGCTTAGGGAAATTAAAATCAAAAAGACACAGCCACCCCAAAGTTTGGGACGCCTCTCTTTACAAGAACCTCGTTTACAGTACAAGTTCAACATCGCAGAAAGTGAAAAATGGATAAAGAAGTTGTGGTATTTACTTACAAAGCAATATCACTCAGCAATGAAATCTATGTCATCAGGCCCTTAGCAGCACAATGAGTGGATTCAGGTATGATGATTCTAACTGAAATAAGTCACACAGAAAAAGAAACATCATAAGATATCAGTAATACACGGAATGTAAACTTGGCTACACCAGAACTGAATTACAGAACAGAACAGGGTCTCAAATTTAGAAAACCAACTTATGCTTGCTTAAGGGGAAAGGTGAGTTGGGGTGCTGCATAAAACCAGAGATTGAAATGAACACAGATAAAGTTCCTTAAGCCAAATATGGAATAGACAAGAGCTACCCCTTGCTCAACGAAATGGACTCAACACCGCATATTAAATGCCTAAGAATGTACCTGACTAGTAAGTATCTTAAAACCTATGGATTGCTATGTCTCCGAAAGAGAATCAAGCATGTGTACAGGGGCATAAACGCAGCAGTGATAGGATTGGAGAGGTTCGGTGAGCAAATGAAGACCCTGTGAAGTCATATTGCATGGTACCCATTCCACGGGTTTCAACTACCCAGGTTTAAGGTATTCTTCCTTCAGCTAAAACATGCATGTGGAACCTAGAGTATGATCAACCATGTGATCGGGAGACGTGTTCAAATATGTCTCAGTTTTCGTACCCTGGTACTCGGGTGCAACATTCCAGACGCTTTACTAACACCCTCCCGACTTGGAGAGTCAGTCCCTTTAACCTCCTGTTTGGCCCAGTTTGCAATTTCTGCGGAAGATGAACAGGAATAGCGAGAACCAATGAGAGACTAGCTGGAGGTGTCTGGACGGGCAAATTTAACTCTCATTTCCCACCAGGAAGAGGAATTAACCAAAGGCTCAGCGTGCCGTGCCGGAACCAGATTAGGGCCTGAAGCCATCCTGCGGTGTTGCGGCCAGCTCAAAAGAAAGCGAGTTGAAGAAAGGAGCTCAGGGGCACTGTAATTCACAAACCTGCAGAGTTATAAATGACAGCTATCGTCCAAAAATATACTGAAGTAAGGCTGCCAAGAGGACTTGAAAGCGGGGCAGAATTGCAGGAAACCGATTTCAGGAGGTAGACTGGAATTGCATTGAAAGCATAGGAAAAGAGGCAGAACGTCCACAATGATGCACTTGGCCAAAAAGGGCGTATGCGTTTTTTCCTGAATATATTCAGGAAAAAACGCATACGCCCTTTTTGGCCAACCAAGCAAGCTTGCAAAGGAAATCTGCACTACAATGAAGTCTCACTTCCCCCCGGTCAAAAGGGCCATCTGAAAAAAGTGTAAAATCCAGAAAGGCAGGACAGGCCATGGAGAACTGGGAGCCTTGTTATGCTGATGGGCGGGATGTAAATTGCCAACAGACACTCGGGAGAAGTGTATGGTGTTTCCTGAAACATCTAAAAAACAAAGCAACAGAGCCTAGGGCACTTCCACTTATGGTCCTATAGCTTAGGGAAATTAAAATCAAAAAGACACAGCCACCCCAAACATTGGGACGCCTCTGTTTACAAGAACCTCGTTTACAGTACAAGTTCAACATCGCAGAAAGTGAAAAATGGATAAAGAAGTTGTGGTATTTACTTACAAAGCAATATCACTCAGCAATGAAATCTATGTCATCAGGCCCTTAGCAGCACAATGAGTGGATTCAGGTATGATGATTCTAACTGAAATAAGTCACACAGAAAAAGAAACATCATAAGATATCAGTAATACACGGAATGTAAACTTGGCTACACAGGAACTGAATTACAGAACAGAACAGGGTCTCAAATTTAGAAAACCAACTTATGCTTGCTTAAGGGTAAAGGTGAGTTGGGGTGCTGCATAAAACCAGAGATTGAAATGAACACAGATAAAGTTCCTTAAGCCAAATATGGAATAGACAAGAGCTACTCCTTGCTCAACGAAATGGACTCAACACCGCATATTAAATGCCTAAGAATGTACCTGACTAGTAAGTATCTTAAAACCTATGGATTGCTATGTCTCCGAAAGAGAATCAAGCATGTGTACAGGGGCATAAACGCAGCAGTGATAGGATTGGAGAGGTTCGGTGAGCAAATGAAGACCCTTTGAAGTCATATTGCATGGTACCCATTCCACGGGTTTCAACTACCCAGGTTTAAGGTATTCTTCCTTCAGCTAAAACATGCATGTGGAACCTAGAGTATGATCAACCATGTGATCGGGAGACGTGTTCAAATATGTCTCAGTTTTCGTACCCTGGTACTCGGGTGCAACATTCCAGACGCTTTACTAACACCCTCCCGACTTGGAGAGTCAGTCCCTTTAACCTCCTGTTTGGCCCAGTTTGCAATTTCTGCGGAAGATGAACAGGAATAGCGAGAACCAATGAGAGACTAGCTGGAGGTGTCTGGACGGGCAAATTTAACTCTCATTTCCCACCAGGAAGAGGAATTAACCAAAGGCTCAGCGTGCCGTGCCGGAACAAGATTAGGGCCTGAAGCCATCCTGCGGTGTTGCGGCCAGCTCAAAAGAAAGCGAGTTGAAGAAAGGAGCTCAGGGGCACTGTAATTCACAAACCTGCAGAGTTATAAATGACAGCTATCGTCCAAAAATATACTGAAGTAAGGCTGCCAAGAGGACTTGAAAGCGGGGCAGAATTGCAGGAAACCGATTTCAGGAGGTAGACTGGAATTGCATTGAAAGCATAGGAAAAGAGGCAGAACGTCCACAATGATGCACTTGGCCAAAAAGGGCGTATGCGTTTTTTCCTGAATATATTCAGGAAAAAACGCATACGCCCTTTTTGGCCAACCAAGCAAGCTTGCAAAGGAAATCTGCACTACAATGAAGTCTCACTTCCCCCCGGTCAAAAGGGCCATCTGAAAAAAGTGTAAAATCCAGAAAGGCAGGACAGGCCATGGAGAACTGGGAGCCTTGTTATGCTGATGGGCGGGATGTAAATTGCCAACAGACACTCGGGAGAAGTGTATGGTGTTTCCTGAAACATCTAAAAAACAAAGCAACAGAGCCTAGGGCACTTCCACTTATGGTCCTATAGCTTAGGGAAATTAAAATCAAAAAGACACAGCCACCCCAAAGTTTGGGACGCGTCTGTTTACAAGAACCTCGTTTACAGTACAAGTTCAACATCACAGAAAGTGAAAAATGGATAAAGAAGTTGTGGTATTTACTTACAAAGCAATATCACTCAGCAATGAAATCTATGTCATCAGGCCCTTAGCAGCACAATGAGTGGATTCAGGTATGATGATTCTAACTGAAATAAGTCACACAGAAAAAGAAACATCATAAGATATCAGTAATACACGGAATGTAAACTTGGCTACACAGGAACTGAATTACAGAACAGAACAGGGTCTCAAATTTAGAAAACCAACTTATGCTTTCTTAAGGGTAAAGGTGAGTTGGGGTGCTGCATAAAACCAGAGATTTAAATGAGCACAGATAAAGTTCCTTAAGCCAAATATGGAATAGACAAGAGCTACCTCTTGCTCAACGAAATGGACTCAACACCGCATATTAAATGCCTAAGAATGTACCTGACTAGTAAGTATCTTAAAACCTATGGATTGCTATGTCTCCGAAAGAGAATCAAGCATGTGTACAGGGGCATAAACGCAGCAGTGATAGGATTGGAGAGGTTCGGTGAGCAAATGAAGACCCTTTGAAGTCATATTGCATGGTACCCATTCCACGGGTTTCAACTACCCAGGTTTAAGGTATTCTTCCTTCAGCTAAAACATGCATGTGGAACCTAGAGTATGATCAACCATGTGATCGGGAGACGTGTTCAAATATGTCTCAGTTTTCGTACCCTGGTACTCGGGTGCAACATTCCAGACGCTTTACTAACACCCTCCCGACTTGGAGAGTCAGTCCCTTTAACCTCCTGTTTGGCCCAGTTTGCAATTTCTGCGGAAGATGAACAGGAATAGCGAGAACCAATGAGAGACTAGCTGGAGGTGTCTGGACGGGCAAATTTAACTCTCATTTCCCACCAGGAAGAGGAATTAACCAAAGGCTCAGCGTGCCGTGCCGGAACCAGATTAGGGCCTGAAGCCATCCTGCGGTGTTGCGGCCAGCTCAAAAGAAAGCGAGTTGAAGAAAGGAGCTCAGGGGCACTGTAATTCACAAACCTGCAGAGTTATAAATGACAGCTATCGTCCAAAAATATACTGAAGTAAGGCTGCCAAGAGGACTTGAAAGCGGGGCAGAATTGCAGGAAACCGATTTCAGGAGGCAGACTGGAATTGCATTGAAAGCATAGGAAAAGAGGCAGAACGTCCACAATGATGCACTTGGCCAAAAAGGGCGTATGCGTTTTTTCCTGAATATATTCAGGAAAAAACGCATACGCCCTTTTTGGCCAACCAAGCAAGCTTGCAAAGGAAATCTGCACTACAATGAAGTCTCACTTCCCCCCGGTCAAAAGGGCCATCTGAAAAAAGTGTAAAATCCAGAAAGGCAGGACAGGCCATGGAGAACTGGGAGCCTTGTTATGCTGATGGGCGGGATGTAAATTGCCAACAGACACTCGGGAGAAGTGTATGGTGTTTCCTGAAACATCTAAAAAACAAAGCAACAGAGCCTAGGGCACTTCCACTTATGGTCCTATAGCTTAGGGAAATTAAAATCAAAAAGACACAGCCACCCCAAAGTTTGGGACGCCTCTGTTTACAAGAACCTCGTTTACAGTACAAGTTCAACATCGCAGAAAGTGAAAAATGGATAAAGAAGTTGTGGTATTTACTTACAAAGCAATATCACTCAGCAATGAAATCTATGTCATCAGGCCCTTAGCAGCACAATGAGTGGATTCAGGTATGATGATTCTAACTGAAATAAGTCACACAGAAAAAGAAACATCATAAGATATCAGTAATACACGGAATGTAAACTTGGCTACACAGGAACTGAATTACAGAACAGAACAGGGTCTCAAATTTAGAAAACCAGCTTATGCTTGCTTAAGGGGAAAGGTGAGTTGGGGTGCTGCATAAAACCAGAGATTGAAATGAGCACAGATAAAGTTCCTTAAGCCAAATATGGAATAGACAAGAGCTACTCCTTGCTCAACGAAATGGACTCAACACCGCATATTAAATGCCTAAGAATGTACCTGACTAGTAAGTATCTTAAAACCTATGGATTGCTATGTCTCCGAAAGAGAATCAAGCATGTGTACAGGGGCATAAACGCAGCAGTGATAGGATTGGAGAGGTTCGGTGAGCAAATGAAGACCCTTTGAAGTCATATTGCATGGTACCCATTCCACGGGTTTCAACTACCCAGGTTTAAGGTATTCTTCCTTCAGCTAAAACATGCATGTGGAACCTAGAGTATGATCAACCATGTGATCGGGAGACGTGTTCAAATATGTCTCAGTTTTCGTACCCTGGTACTCGGGTGCAACATTCCAGACGCTTTACTAACACCCTCCCGACTTGGAGAGTCAGTCCCTTTAACCTCCTGTTTGGCCCAGTTTGCAATTTCTGCGGAAGATGAACAGGAATAGCGAGAACCAATGAGAGACTAGCTGGAGGTGTCTGGACGGGCAAATTTAACTCTCATTTCCCACCAGGAAGAGGAATTAACCAAAGGCTCAGCGTGCCGTGCCGGAACCAGATTAGGGCCTGAAGCCATCCTGCGGTGTTGCGGCCAGCTCAAAAGAAAGCGAGTTGAAGAAAGGAGCTCAGGGGCACTGTAATTCACAAACCTGCAGAGTTATAAATGACAGCTATCGTCCAAAAATATACTGAAGTAAGGCTGCCAAGAGGACTTGAAAGCGGGGCAGAATTGCAGGAAACCGATTTCAGGAGGCAGACTGGAATTGCATTGAAAGCATAGGAAAAGAGGCAGAACGTCCACAATGATGCACTTGGCCAAAAAGGGCGTATGCGTTTTTTCCTGAATATATTCAGGAAAAAACGCATACGCCCTTTTTGGCCAACCAAGCAAGCTTGCAAAGGAAATCTGCACTACAATGAAGTCTCACTTCCCCCCGGTCAAAAGGGCCATCTGAAAAAAGTGTAAAATCCAGAAAGGCAGGACAGGCCATGGAGAACTGGGAGCCTTGTTATGCTGATGGGCGGGATGTAAATTGCCAACAGACACTCGGGAGAAGTGTATGGTGTTTCCTGAAACATCTAAAAAACAAAGCAACAGAGCCTAGGGCACTTCCACTTATGGTCCTATAGCTTAGGGAAATTAAAATCAAAAAGACACAGCCACCCCAAAGTTTGGGACGCCTCTGTTTACAAGAACCTCGTTTACAGTACAAGTTCAACATCGCAGAAAGTGAAAAATGGATAAAGAAGTTGTGGTATTTACTTACAAAGCAATATCACTCAGCAATGAAATCTATGTCATCAGGCCCTTAGCAGCACAATGAGTGGATTCAGGTATGATGATTCTAACTGAAATAAGTCACACAGAAAAAGAAACATCATAAGATATCAGTAATACACGGAATGTAAACTTGGCTACACAGGAACTGAATTACAGAACAGAACAGTGTCTCAAATTTGGAAAACCAACTTATGCTTTCTTAAGGGTAAAGGTGAGTTGGGGTGCTGCATAAAACCAGAAATTGAAATGAGCACAGATAAAGTTCCTTAAGCCAAATATGGAATAGACAAGAGCTACCTCTTGCTCAACGAAATGGACTCAACACCGCATATTAAATGCCTAAGAATGTACCTGACTAGTAAGTATCTTAAAACCTATGGATTGCTATGTCTCCGAAAGAGAATCAAGCATGTGTACAGGGGCATAAACGCAGCAGTGATAGGATTGGAGAGGTTCGGTGAGCAAATGAAGACCCTTTGAAGTCATATTGCATGGTACCCATTCCACGGGTTTCAACTACCCAGGTTTAAGGTATTCTTCCTTCAGCTAAAACATGCATGTGGAACCTAGAGTATGATCAACCATGTGATCGGGAGACGTGTTCAAATATGTCTCAGTTTTCATACCCTGGTACTCGGGTGCAACATTCCAGACGCTTTACTAACACCCTCCCGACTTGGAGAGTCAGTCCCTTTAACCTCCTGTTTGGCCCAGTTTGCAATTTCTGCGGAAGATGAACAGGAATAGCGAGAACCAATGAGAGACTAGCTGGAGGTGTCTGGACGGGCAAATTTAACTCTCATTTCCCACCAGGAAGAGGAATTAACCAAAGGCTCAGCGTGCCGTGCCGGAACCAGATTAGGGCCTGAAGCCATCCTGCGGTGTTGCGGCCAGCTCAAAAGAAAGCGAGTTGAAGAAAGGAGCTCAGGGGCACTGTAATTCACAAACCTGCAGAGTTATAAATGACAGCTATCGTCCAAAAATATACTGAAGTAAGGCTGCCAAGAGGACTTGAAAGCGGGGCAGAATTGCAGGAAACCGATTTCAGGAGGCAGACTGGAATTGCATTGAAAGCATAGGAAAAGAGGCAGAACGTCCACAATGATGCACTTGGCCAAAAAGGGCGTATGCGTTTTTTCCTGAATATATTCAGGAAAAAACGCATACGCCCTTTTTGGCCAACCAAGCAAGCTTGCAAAGGAAATCTGCACTACAATGAAGTCTCACTTCCCCCCGGTCAAAAGGGCCATCTGAAAAAAGTGTAAAATCCAGAAAGACAGGACAGGCCATGGAGAACTGGGAGCCTTGTTATGCTGATGGGCGGGATGTAAATTGCCAACAGACACTCGGGAGAAGTGTATGGTGTTTCCTGAAACATCTAAAAAACAAAGCAACAGAGCCTAGGGCACTTCCACTTATGGTCCTATAGCTTAGGGAAATTAAAATCAAAAAGACACAGCCACCCCAAAGTTTGGGACGCCTCTGTTTACAAGAACCTCGTTTACAGTACAAGTTCAACATCGCAGAAAGTGAAAAATGGATAAAGAAGTTGTGGTATTTACTTACAAAGCAATATCACTCAGCAATGAAATCTATGTCATCAGGCCCTTAGCAGCACAATGAGTGGATTCAGGTATGATGATTCTAACTGAAATAAGTCACACAGAAAAAGAAACATCATAAGATATCAGTAATACACGGAATGTAAACTTGGCTACACCAGAACTGAATTACAGAACAGAACAGGGTCTCAAATTTAGAAAACCAACTTATGCTTGCTTAAGGGGAAAGGTGAGTTGGGGTGCTGCATAAAACCAGAGATTGAAATGAACACAGATAAAGTTCCTTAAGCCAAATATGGAATAGACAAGAGCTACCCCTTGCTCAACGAAATGGACTCAACACCGCATATTAAATGCCTAAGAATGTACCTGACTAGTAAGTATCTTAAAACCTATGGATTGCTATGTCTCCGAAAGAGAATCAAGCATGTGTACAGGGGCATAAACGCAGCAGTGATAGGATTGGAGAGGTTCGGTGAGCAAATGAAGACCCTGTGAAGTCATATTGCATGGTACCCATTCCACGGGTTTCAACTACCCAGGTTTAAGGTATTCTTCCTTCAGCTAAAACATACATGTGGAACCTAGAGTATGATCAACCATGTGATCGGGAGACGTGTTCAAATATGTCTCAGTTTTCGTACCCTGGTACTCGGGTGCAACATTCCAGACGCTTTACTAACACCCTCCCGACTTGGAGAGTCAGTCCCTTTAACCTCCTGTTTGGCCCAGTTTGCAATTTCTGCGGAAGATGAACAGGAATAGCGAGAACCAATGAGAGACTAGCTGGAGGTGTCTGGACGGGCAAATTTAACTCTCATTTCCCACCAGGAAGAGGAATTAACCAAAGGCTCAGCGTGCCGTGCCGGAACCAGATTAGGGTCTGAAGCCATCCTGCGGTGTTGCGGCCAGCTCAAAAGAAAGCGAGTTGAAGAAAGGAGCTCAGGGGCACTGTAATTCACAAACCTGCAGAGTTATAAATGACAGCTATCGTCCAAAAATATACTGAAGTAAGGCTGCCAAGAGGACTTGAAAGCGGGGCAGAATTGCAGGAAACCGATTTCAGGAGGTAGACTGGAATTGCATTGAAAGCATAGGAAAAGAGGCAGAACGTCCACAATGATGCACTTGGCCAAAAAGGGCGTATGCGTTTTTTCCTGAATATATTCAGGAAAAAACGCATACGCCCTTTTTGGCCAACCAAGCAAGCTTGCAAAGGAAATCTGCACTACAATGAAGTCTCACTTCCCCCCGGTCAAAAGGGCCATCTGAAAAAAGTGTAAAATCCAGAAAGGCAGGACAGGCCATGGAGAACTGGGAGCCTTGTTATGCTGATGGGCGGGATGTAAATTGCCAACAGACACTCGGGAGAAGTGTATGGTGTTTCCTGAAACATCTAAAAAACAAAGCAACAGAGCCTAGGGCACTTCCACTTATGGTCCTATAGCTTAGGGAAATTAAAATCAAAAAGACACAGCCACCCCAAAGTTTGGGACGCCTCTGTTTACAAGAACCTCGTTTACAGTACAAGTTCAACATCGCAGAAAGTGAAAAATGGATAAAGAAGTTGTGGTATTTACTTACAAAGCAATATCACTCAGCAATGAAATCTATGTCATCAGGCCCTTAGCAGCACAATGAGTGGATTCAGGTATGATGATTCTAACTGAAATAAGTCACACAGAAAAAGAAACATCATAAGATATCAGTAATACACGGAATGTAAACTTGGCTACACCAGAACTGAATTACAGAACAGAACAGGGTCTCAAATTTAGAAAACCAACTTATGCTTGCTTAAGGGGAAAGGTGAGTTGGGGTGCTGCATAAAACCAGAGATTGAAATGAACACAGATAAAGTTCCTTAAGCCAAATATGGAATAGACAAGAGCTACCCCTTGCTCAACGAAATGGACTCAACACCGCATATTAAATGCCTAAGAATGTACCTGACTAGTAAGTATCTTAAAACCTATGGATTGCTATGTCTCCGAAAGAGAATCAAGCATGTGTACAGGGGCATAAACGCAGCAGTGATAGGATTGGAGAGGTTCGGTGAGCAAATGAAGACCCTGTGAAGTCATATTGCATGGTACCCATTCCACGGGTTTCAACTACCCAGGTTTAAGGTATTCTTCCTTCAGCTAAAACATGCATGTGGAACCTAGAGTATGATCAACCATGTGATCGGGAGACGTGTTCAAATATGTCTCAGTTTTCGTACCCTGGTACTCGGGTGCAACATTCCAGACGCTTTACTAACACCCTCCCGACTTGGAGAGTCAGTCCCTTTAACCTCCTGTTTGGCCCAGTTTGCAATTTCTGCGGAAGATGAACAGGAATAGCGAGAACCAATGAGAGACTAGCTGGAGGTGTCTGGACGGGCAAATTTAACTCTCATTTCCCACCAGGAAGAGGAATTAACCAAAGGCTCAGCGTGCCGTGCCGGAACCAGATTAGGGCCTGAAGCCATCCTGCGGTGTTGCGGCCAGCTCAAAAGAAAGCGAGTTGAAGAAAGGAGCTCAGGGGCACTGTAATTCACAAACCTGCAGAGTTATAAATGACAGCTATCGTCCAAAAATATACTGAAGTAAGGCTGCCAAGAGGACTTGAAAGCGGGGCAGAATTGCAGGAAACCGATTTCAGGAGGTAGACTGGAATTGCATTGAAAGCATAGGAAAAGAGGCAGAACGTCCACAATGATGCACTTGGCCAAAAAGGGCGTATGCGTTTTTTCCTGAATATATTCAGGAAAAAACGCATACGCCCTTTTTGGCCAACCAAGCAAGCTTGCAAAGGAAATCTGCACTACAATGAAGTCTCACTTCCCCCCGGTCAAAAGGGCCATCTGAAAAAAGTGTAAAATCCAGAAAGGCAGGACAGGCCATGGAGAACTGGGAGCCTTGTTATGCTGATGGGCGGGATGTAAATTGCCAACAGACACTCGGGAGAAGTGTATGGTGTTTCCTGAAACATCTAAAAAACAAAGCAACAGAGCCTAGGGCACTTCCACTTATGGTCCTATAGCTTAGGGAAATTAAAATCAAAAAGACACAGCCACCCCAAAGTTTGGGACGCCTCTGTTTACAAGAACCTCGTTTAGCGTACAAGTTCAACATCGCAGAAAGTGAAAAATGGATAAAGAAGTTGTGGTATTTACTTACAAAGCAATATCACTCAGCAATGAAATATATGTCATCAGGCCCTTAGCAGCACAATGAGTGGATTCAGGTATGATGATTCTAACTGAAATAAGTCACACAGAAAAAGAAACATCATAAGATATCAGTAATACACGGAATGTAAACTTGGCTACACAGGAACTGAATTACAGAACAGAACAGGGTCTCAAATTTAGAAAACCAACTTATGCTTGCTTAAGGGTAAAGGTGAGTTGGGGTGCTGCATAAAACCAGAAATTGAAATGAGCACAGATAAAGTTCCTTAAGCCAAATATGGAATAGACAAGAGCTACCTCTTGCTCAACGAAATGGACTCAACACCGCATATTAAATGCCTAAGAATGTACCTGACTAGTAAGTATCTTAAAACCTATGGATTGCTATGTCTCCGAAAGAGAATCAAGCATGTGTACAGGGGCATAAACGCAGCAGTGATAGGATTGGAGAGGTTCGGTGAGCAAATGAAGACCCTTTGAAGTCATATTGCATGGTACCCATTCCACGGGTTTCAACTACCCAGGTTTAAGGTATTCTTCCTTCAGCTAAAACATGCATGTGGAACCTAGAGTATGATCAACCATGTGATTGGGAGACGTGTTCAAATATGTCTCAGTTTTCGTACCCTGGTACTCGGGTGCAACATTCCAGACGCTTTACTAACACCCTCCCGACTTGGAGAGTCAGTCCCTTTAACCTCCTGTTTGGCCCAGTTTGCAATTTCTGCGGAAGATGAACAGGAATAGCGAGAACCAATGAGAGACTAGCTGGAGGTGTCTGGACGGGCAAATTTAACTCTCATTTCCCACCAGGAAGAGGAATTAACCAAAGGCTCAGCGTGCCGTGCCGGAACCAGATTAGGGCCTGAAGCCATCCTGCGGTGTTGCGGCCAGCTCAAAAGAAAGCGAGTTGAAGAAAGGAGCTCAGGGGCACTGTAATTCACAAACCTGCAGAGTTATAAATGACAGCTATCGTCCAAAAATATACTGAAGTAAGGCTGCCAAGAGGACTTGAAAGCGGGGCAGAATTGCAGGAAACCGATTTCAGGAGGTAGACTGGAATTGCATTGAAAGCATAGGAAAAGAGGCAGAACGTCCACAATGATGCACTTGGCCAAAAAGGGCGTATGCGTTTTTTCCTGAATATATTCAGGAAAAAACGCATACGCCCTTTTTGGCCAACCAAGCAAGCTTGCAAAGGAAATCTGCACTACAATGAAGTCTCACTTCCCCCCGGTCAAAAGGGCCATCTGAAAAAAGTGTAAAATCCAGAAAGGCAGGACAGGCCATGGAGAACTGGGAGCCTTGTTATGCTGATGGGCGGGATGTAAATTGCCAACAGACACTCGGGAGAAGTGTATGGTGTTTCCTGAAACATCTAAAAAACAAAGCAACAGAGCCTAGGGCACTTCCACTTATGGTCCTATAGCTTAGGGAAATTAAAATCAAAAAGACACAGCCACCCCAAAGTTTGGGACGCCTCTGTTTACAAGAACCTCGTTTACAGTACAAGTTCAACATCGCAGAAAGTGAAAAATGGATAAAGAAGTTGTGGTATTTACTTACAAAGCAATATCACTCAGCAATGAAATCTATGTCATCAGGCCCTTAGCAGCACAATGAGTGGATTCAGGTATGATGATTCTAACTGAAATAAGTCACACAGAAAAATAAACATCATAAGATATCAGTAATACACGGAATGTAAACTTGGCTACACAGGAACTGAATTACAGAACAGAACAGGGTCTCAAATTTAGAAAACCAACTTATGCTTGCTTAAGGGGAAAGGTGAGTTGGGGTGCTGCATAAAACCAGAGATTGAAATGAGCACAGATAAAGTTCCTTAAGCCAAATATGGAATAGACAAGAGCTACTCCTTGCTCAACGAAATGGACTCAACACCGCATATTAAATGCCTAAGAATGTACCTGACTAGTAAGTATCTTAAAACCTATGGATTGCTATGTCTCCGAAAGAGAATCAAGCATGTGTACAGGGGCATAAACGCAGCAGTGATAGGATTGGAGAGGTTCGGTGAGCAAATGAAGACCCTTTGAAGTCATATTGCATGGTACCCATTCCACGGGTTTCAACTACCCAGGTTTAAGGTATTCTTCCTTCAGCTAAAACATGCATGTGGAACCTAGAGTATGATCAACCATGTGATCGGGAGACGTGTTCAAATATGTCTCAGTTTTCGTACCCTGGTACTCGGGTGCCACATTCCAGACGCTTTACTAACACCCTCCCGACTTGGAGAGTCAGTCCCTTTAACCTCCTGTTTGGCCCAGTTTGCAATTTCTGCGGAAGATGAACAGGAATAGCGAGAACCAATGAGAGACTAGCTGGAGGTGTCTGGACGGGCAAATTTAACTCTCATTTCCCACCAGGAAGAGGAATTAACCAAAGGCTCAGCGTGCCGTGCCGGAACCAGATTAGGGCCTGAAGCCATCCTGCGGTGTTGCGGCCAGCTCAAAAGAAAGCGAGTTGAAGAAAGGAGCTCAGGGGCACTGTAATTCACAAACCTGCAGAGTTATAAATGACAGCTATCGTCCAAAAATATACTGAAGTAAGGCTGCCAAGAGGACTTGAAAGCGGGGCAGAATTGCAGGAAACCGATTTCAGGAGGTAGACTGGAATTGCATTGAAAGCATAGGAAAAGAGGCAGAACGTCCACAATGATGCACTTGGCCAAAAAGGGCGTATGCGTTTTTTCCTGAATATATTCAGGAAAAAACGCATACGCCCTTTTTGGCCAACAAAGCAAGCTTGCAAAGGAAATCTGCACTACAATGAAGTCTCACTTCCCCCCGGTCAAAAGGGCTATCTGAAAAAAGTGTAAAATCCAGAAAGACAGGACAGGCCATGGAGAACTGGGAGCCTTGTTATGCTGATGGGCGGGATGTAAATTGCCAACAGACACTCGGGAGAAGTGTATGGTGTTTCCTGAAACATCTAAAAAACAAAGCAACAGAGCCTAGGGCACTTCCACTTATGGTCCTATAGCTTAGGGAAATTAAAATCAAAAAGACACAGCCACCCCAAAGTTTGGGACGCCTCTGTTTACAAGAACCTCGTTTACAGTACAAGTTCAACATCGCAGAAAGTGAAAAATGGATAAAGAAGTTGTGGTATTTACTTACAAAGCAATATCACTCAGCAATGAAATCTATGTCATCAGGCCCTTAGCAGCACAATGAGTGGATTCAGGTATGATGATTCTAACTGAAATAAGTCACACAGAAAAAGAAACATCATAAGATATCAGTAATACACGGAATGTAAACTTGGCTACACAGGAACTGAATTACAGAACAGAACAGGGTCTCAAATTTAGAAAACCAACTTATGCTTGCTTAAGGGTAAAGGTGAGTTGGGGTGCTGCATAAAACCAGAGATTGAAATGAACACAGATAAAGTTCCTTAAGCCAAATATGGAATAGACAAGAGCTACTCCTTGCTCAACGAAATGGACTCAACACCGCATATTAAATGCCTAAGAATGTACCTGACTAGTAAGTATCTTAAAACCTATGGATTGCTATGTCTCCGAAAGAGAATCAAGCATGTGTACAGGGGCATAAACGCAGCAGTGATAGGATTGGAGAGGTTCGGTGAGCAAATGAAGACCCTTTGAAGTCATATTGCATGGTACCCATTCCACGGGTTTCAACTACCCAGGTTTAAGGTATTCTTCCTTCAGCTAAAACATGCATGTGGAACCTAGAGTATGATCAACCATGTGATCGGGAGACGTGTTCAAATATGTCTCAGTTTTCGTACCCTGGTACTCGGGTGCAACATTCCAGACGCTTTACTAACACCCTCCCGACTTGGAGAGTCAGTCCCTTTAACCTCCTGTTTGGCCCAGTTTGCAATTTCTGCGGAAGATGAACAGGAATAGCGAGAACCAATGAGAGACTAGCTGGAGGTGTCTGGACGGGCAAATTTAACTCTCATTTCCCACCAGGAAGAGGAATTAACCAAAGGCTCAGCGTGCCGTGCCGGAACAAGATTAGGGCCTGAAGCCATCCTGCGGTGTTGCGGCCAGCTCAAAAGAAAGCGAGTTGAAGAAAGGAGCTCAGGGGCACTGTAATTCACAAACCTGCAGAGTTATAAATGACAGCTATCGTCCAAAAATATACTGAAGTAAGGCTGCCAAGAGGACTTGAAAGCGGGGCAGAATTGCAGGAAACCGATTTCAGGAGGTAGACTGGAATTGCATTGAAAGCATAGGAAAAGAGGCAGAACGTCCACAATGATGCACTTGGCCAAAAAGGGCGTATGCGTTTTTTCCTGAATATATTCAGGAAAAAACGCATACGCCCTTTTTGGCCAACCAAGCAAGCTTGCAAAGGAAATCTGCACTACAATGAAGTCTCACTTCCCCCCGGTCAAAAGGGCCATCTGAAAAAAGTGTAAAATCCAGAAAGGCAGGACAGGCCATGGAGAACTGGGAGCCTTGTTATGCTGATGGGCGGGATGTAAATTGCCAACAGACACTCGGGAGAAGTGTATGGTGTTTCCTGAAACATCTAAAAAACAAAGCAACAGAGCCTAGGGCACTTCCACTTATGGTCCTATAGCTTAGGGAAATTAAAATCAAAAAGACACAGCCACCCCAAAGTTTGGGACGCGTCTGTTTACAAGAACCTCGTTTACAGTACAAGTTCAACATCGCAGAAAGTGAAAAATGGATAAAGAAGTTGTGGTATTTACTTACAAAGCAATATCACTCAGCAATGAAATCTATGTCATCAGGCCCTTAGCAGCACAATGAGTGGATTCAGGTATGATGATTCTAACTGAAATAAGTCACACAGAAAAAGAAACATCATAAGATATCAGTAATACACGGAATGTAAACTTGGCTACACAGGAACTGAATTACAGAACAGAACAGGGTCTCAAATTTAGAAAACCAACTTATGCTTGCTTAAGGGTAAAGGTGAGTTGGGGTGCTGCATAAAACCAGAGATTGAAATGAACACAGATAAAGTTCCTTAAGCCAAATATGGAATAGACAAGAGCTACTCCTTGCTCAACGAAATGGACTCAACACCGCATATTAAATGCCTAAGAATGTACCTGACTAGTAAGTATCTTAAAACCTATGGATTGCTATGTCTCCGAAAGAGAATCAAGCATGTGTACAGGGGCATAAACGCAGCAGTGATAGGATTGGAGAGGTTCGGTGAGCAAATGAAGACCCTTTGAAGTCATATTGCATGGTACCCATTCCACGGGTTTCAACTACCCAGGTTTAAGGTATTCTTCCTTCAGCTAAAACATGCATGTGGAACCTAGAGTATGATCAACCATGTGATCGGGAGACGTGTTCAAATATGTCTCAGTTTTCGTACCCTGGTACTCGGGTGCAACATTCCAGACGCTTTACTAACACCCTCCCGACTTGGAGAGTCAGTCCCTTTAACCTCCTGTTTGGCCCAGTTTGCAATTTCTGCGGAAGATGAACAGGAATAGCGAGAACCAATGAGAGACTAGCTGGAGGTGTCTGGACGGGCAAATTTAACTCTCATTTCCCACCAGGAAGAGGAATTAACCAAAGGCTCAGCGTGCCGTGCCGGAACCAGATTAGGGCCTGAAGCCATCCTGCGGTGTTGCGGCCAGCTCAAAAGAAAGCGAGTTGAAGAAAGGAGCTCAGGGGCACTGTAATTCACAAACCTGCAGAGTTATAAATGACAGCTATCGTCCAAAAATATACTGAAGTAAGGCTGCCAAGAGGACTTGAAAGCGGGGCAGAATTGCAGGAAACCGATTTCAGGAGGTAGACTGGAATTGCATTGAAAGCATAGGAAAAGAGGCAGAACGTCCACAATGATGCACTTGGCCAAAAAGGGCGTATGCGTTTTTTCCTGAATATATTCAGGAAAAAACGCATACGCCCTTTTTGGCCAACCAAGCAAGCTTGCAAAGGAAATCTGCACTACAATGAAGTCTCACTTCCCCCCGGTCAAAAGGGCCATCTGAAAAAAGTGTAAAATCCAGAAAGGCAGGACAGGCCATGGAGAACTGGGAGCCTTGTTATGCTGATGGGCGGGATGTAAATTGCCAACAGACACTCGGGAGAAGTGTATGGTGTTTCCTGAAACATCTAAAAAACAAAGCAACAGAGCCTAGGGCACTTCCACTTATGGTCCTATAGCTTAGGGAAATTAAAATCAAAAAGACACAGCCACCCCAAAGTTTGGGACGCCTCTGTTTACAAGAACCTCGTTTACAGTACAAGTTCAACATCGCAGAAAGTGAAAAATGGATAAAGAAGTTGTGGTATTTACTTACAAAGCAATATCACTCAGCAATGAAATCTATGTCATCAGGCCCTTAGCAGCACAATGAGTGGATTCAGGTATGATGATTCTAACTGAAATAAGTCACACAGAAAAAGAAACATCATAAGATATCAGTAATACACGGAATGTAAACTTGGCTACACAGGAACTGAATTACAGAACAGAACAGGGTCTCAAATTTAGAAAACCAACTTATGCTTGCTTAAGGGTAAAGGTGAGTTGGGGTGCTGCATAAAACCAGAGATTGAAATGAGCACAGATAAAGTTCCTTAAGCCAAATATGGAATAGACAAGAGCTACTCCTTGCTCAACGAAATGGACTCAACACCGCATATTAAATGCCTAAGAATGTACCTGACTAGTAAGTATCTTAAAACCTATGGATTGCTATGTCTCCGAAAGAGAATCAAGCATGTGTACAGGGGCATAAACGCAGCAGTGATAGGATTGGAGAGGTTCGGTGAGCAAATGAAGACCCTTTGAAGTCATATTGCATGGTACCCATTCCACGGGTTTCAACTACCCAGGTTTAAGGTATTCTTCCTTCAGCTAAAACATGCATGTGGAACCTAGAGTATGATCAACCATGTGATCGGGAGACGTGTTCAAATATGTCTCAGTTTTCGTACCCTGGTACTCGGGTGCAACATTCCAGACGCTTTACTAACACCCTCCCGACTTGGAGAGTCAGTCCCTTTAACCTCCTGTTTGGCCCAGTTTGCAATTTCTGCGGAAGATGAACAGGAATAGCGAGAACCAATGAGAGACTAGCTGGAGGTGTCTGGACGGGCAAATTTAACTCTCATTTCCCACCAGGAAGAGGAATTAACCAAAGGCTCAGCGTGCCGTGCCGGAACCAGATTAGGGCCTGAAGCCATCCTGCGGTGTTGCGGCCAGCTCAAAAGAAAGCGAGTTGAAGAAAGGAGCTCAGGGGCACTGTAATTCACAAACCTGCAGAGTTATAAATGACAGCTATCGTCCAAAAATATACTGAAGTAAGGCTGCCAAGAGGACTTGAAAGCGGGGCAGAATTGCAGGAAACCGATTTCAGGAGGCAGACTGGAATTGCATTGAAAGCATAGGAAAAGAGGCAGAACGTCCACCATGATGCACTTGGCCAAAAAGGGCGTATGCGTTTTTTCCTGAATATATTCAGGAAAAAACGCATACGCCCTTTTTGGCCAACCAAGCAAGCTTGCAAAGGAAATCTGCACTACAATGAAGTCTCACTTCCCCCCGGTCAAAAGGGCCATCTGAAAAAAGTGTAAAATCCAGAAAGGCAGGACAGGCCATGGAGAACTGGGAGCCTTGTTATGCTGATGGGCGGGATGTAAATTGCCAACAGACACTCGGGAGAAGTGTATGGTGTTTCCTGAAACATCTAAAAAACAAAGCAACAGAGCCTAGGGCACTTCCACTTATGGTCCTATAGCTTAGGGAAATTAAAATCAAAAAGACACAGCCACCCCAAAGTTTGGGACGCCTCTGTTTACAAGAACCTCGTTTACAGTACAAGTTCAACATCGCAGAAAGTGAAAAATGGATAAAGAAGTTGTGGTATTTACTTACAAAGCAATATCACTCAGCAATGAAATCTATGTCATCAGGCCCTTAGCAGCACAATGAGTGGATTCAGGTATGATGATTCTAACTGAAATAAGTCACACAGAAAAAGAAACATCATAAGATATCAGTAATACACGGAATGTAAACTTGGCTACACAAGAACTGAATTACAGAACAGAACAGGGTCTCAAATTTAGAAAACCAACTTATGCTTGCTTAAGGGTAAAGGTGAGTTGGGGTGCTGCATAAAACCAGAGATTTAAATGAGCACAGATAAAGTTCCTTAAGCCAAATATGGAATAGACAAGAGCTACCTCTTGCTCAACGAAATGGACTCAACACCGCATATTAAATGCCTAAGAATGTACCTGACTAGTAAGTATCTTAAAACCTATGGATTGCTATGTCTCCGAAAGAGAATCAAGCATGTGTACAGGGGCATAAACGCAGCAGTGATAGGATTGGAGAGGTTCGGTGAGCAAATGAAGACCCTTTGAAGTCATATTGCATGGTACCCATTCCACGGGTTTCAACTACCCAGGTTTAAGGTATTCTTCCTTCAGCTAAAACATGCATGTGGAACCTAGAGTATGATCAACCATGTGATCGGGAGACGTGTTCAAATATGTCTCAGTTTTCGTACCCTGGTACTCGGGTGCAACATTCCAGACGCTTTACTAACACCCTCCCGACTTGGAGAGTCAGTCCCTTTAACCTCCTGTTTGGCCCAGTTTGCAATTTCTGCGGAAGATGAACAGGAATAGCGAGAACCAATGAGAGACTAGCTGGAGGTGTCTGGACGGGCAAATTTAACTCTCATTTCCCACCAGGAAGAGGAATTAACCAAAGGCTCAGCGTGCCGTGCCGGAACCAGATTAGGGCCTGAAGCCATCCTGCGGTGTTGCGGCCAGCTCAAAAGAAAGCGAGTTGAAGAAAGGAGCTCAGGGGCACTGTAATTCACAAACCTGCAGAGTTATAAATGACAGCTATCGTCCAAAAATATACTGAAGTAAGGCTGCCAAGAGGACTTGAAAGCGGGGCAGAATTGCAGGAAACCGATTTCAGGAGGCAGACTGGAATTGCATTGAAAGCATAGGAAAAGAGGCAGAACGTCCACAATGATGCACTTGGCCAAAAAGGGCGTATGCGTTTTTTCCTGAATATATTCAGGAAAAAACGCATACGCCCTTTTTGGCCAACCAAGCAAGCTTGCAAAGGAAATCTGCACTACAATGAAGTCTCACTTCCCCCCGGTCAAAAGGGCCATCTGAAAAAAGTGTAAAATCCAGAAAGGCAGGACAGGCCATGGAGAACTGGGAGCCTTGTTATGCTGATGGGCGGGATGTAAATTGCCAACAGACACTCGGGAGAAGTGTATGGTGTTTCCTGAAACATCTAAAAAACAAAGCAACAGAGCCTAGGGCACTTCCACTTATGGTCCTATAGCTTAGGGAAATTAAAATCAAAAAGACACAGCCACCCCAAAGTTTGGGACGCCTCTGTTTACAAGAACCTCGTTTACAGTACAAGTTCAACATCGCAGAAAGTGAAAAATGGATAAAGAAGTTGTGGTATTTACTTACAAAGCAATATCACTCAGCAATGAAATCTATGTCATCAGGCCCTTAGCAGCACAATGAGTGGATTCAGGTATGATGATTCTAACTGAAATAAGTCACACAGAAAAAGAAACATCATAAGATATCAGTAATACACGGAATGTAAACTTGGCTACACAGGAACTGAATTACAGAACAGAACAGGGTCTCAAATTTAGAAAACCAACTTATGCTTGCTTAAGGGTAAAGGTGAGTTGGGGTGCTGCATAAAACCAGAGATTGAAATGAGCACAGATAAAGTTCCTTAAGCCAAATATGGAATAGACAAGAGCTACTCCTTGCTCAACGAAATGGACTCAACACCGCATATTAAACGCCTAAGAATGTACCTGACTAGTAAGTATCTTAAAACCTATGGATTGCTATGTCTCCGAAAGAGAATCAAGCATGTGTACAGGGGCATAAACGCAGCAGTGATAGGATTGGAGAGGTTCGGTGAGCAAATGAAGACCCTTTGAAGTCATATTGCATGGTACCCATTCCACGGGTTTCAACTACCCAGGTTTAAGGTATTCTTCCTTCAGCTAAAACATGCATGTGGAACCTAGAGTATGATCAACCATGTGATCGGGAGACGTGTTCAAATATGTCTCAGTTTTCGTACCCTGGTACTCGGGTGCAACATTCCAGACGCTTTACTAACACCCTCCCGACTTGGAGAGTCAGTCCCTTTAACCTCCTGTTTGGCCCAGTTTGCAATTTCTGCGGAAGATGAACAGGAATAGCGAGAACCAATGAGAGACTAGCTGGAGGTGTCTGGACGGGCAAATTTAACTCTCATTTCCCACCAGGAAGAGGAATTAACCAAAGGCTCAGCGTGCCGTGCCGGAACCAGATTAGGGCCTGAAGCCATCCTGCGGTGTTGCGGCCAGCTCAAAAGAAAGCGAGTTGAAGAAAGGAGCTCAGGGGCACTGTAATTCACAAACCTGCAGAGTTATAAATGACAGCTATCGTCCAAAAATATACTGAAGTAAGGCTGCCAAGAGGACTTGAAAGCGGGGCAGAATTGCAGGAAACCGATTTCAGGAGGCAGACTGGAATTGCATTGAAAGCATAGGAAAAGAGGCAGAACGTCCACAATGATGCACTTGGCCAAAAAGGGCGTATGCGTTTTTTCCTGAATATATTCAGGAAAAAACGCATACGCCCTTTTTGGCCAACCAAGCAAGCTTGCAAAGGAAATCTGCACTACAATGAAGTCTCACTTCCCCCCGGTCAAAAGGGCCATCTGAAAAAAGTGTAAAATCCAGAAAGACAGGACAGGCCATGGAGAACTGGGAGCCTTGTTATGCTGATGGGCGGGATGTAAATTGCCAACAGACACTCGGGAGAAGTGTATGGTGTTTCCTGAAACATCTAAAAAACAAAGCAACAGAGCCTAGGGCACTTCCACTTATGGTCCTATAGCTTAGGGAAATTAAAATCAAAAAGACACAGCCACCCCAAAGTTTGGGACGCCTCTCTTTACAAGAACCTCGTTTACAGTACAAGTTCAACATCGCAGAAAGTGAAAAATGGATAAAGAAGTTGTGGTATTTACTTACAAAGCAATATCACTCAGCAATGAAATCTATGTCATCAGGCCCTTAGCAGCACAATGAGTGGATTCAGGTATGATGATTCTAACTGAAATAAGTCACACAGAAAAAGAAACATCATAAGATATCAGTAATACACGGAATGTAAACTTGGCTACACCAGAACTGAATTACAGAACAGAACAGGGTCTCAAATTTAGAAAACCAACTTATGCTTGCTTAAGGGGAAAGGTGAGTTGGGGTGCTGCATAAAACCAGAGATTGAAATGAACACAGATAAAGTTCCTTAAGCCAAATATGGAATAGACAAGAGCTACCCCTTGCTCAACGAAATGGACTCAACACCGCATATTAAATGCCTAAGAATGTACCTGACTAGTAAGTATCTTAAAACCTATGGATTGCTATGTCTCCGAAAGAGAATCAAGCATGTGTACAGGGGCATAAACGCAGCAGTGATAGGATTGGAGAGGTTCGGTGAGCAAATGAAGACCCTGTGAAGTCATATTGCATGGTACCCATTCCACGGGTTTCAACTACCCAGGTTTAAGGTATTCTTCCTTCAGCTAAAACATGCATGTGGAACCTAGAGTATGATCAACCATGTGATCGGGAGACGTGTTCAAATATGTCTCAGTTTTCGTACCCTGGTACTCGGGTGCAACATTCCAGACGCTTTACTAACACCCTCCCGACTTGGAGAGTCAGTCCCTTTAACCTCCTGTTTGGCCCAGTTTGCAATTTCTGCGGAAGATGAACAGGAATAGCGAGAACCAATGAGAGACTAGCTGGAGGTGTCTGGACGGGCAAATTTAACTCTCATTTCCCACCAGGAAGAGGAATTAACCAAAGGCTCAGCGTGCCGTGCCGGAACCAGATTAGGGCCTGAAGCCATCCTGCGGTGTTGCGGCCAGCTCAAAAGAAAGCGAGTTGAAGAAAGGAGCTCAGGGGCACTGTAATTCACAAACCTGCAGAGTTATAAATGACAGCTATCGTCCAAAAATATACTGAAGTAAGGCTGCCAAGAGGACTTGAAAGCGGGGCAGAATTGCAGGAAACCGATTTCAGGAGGTAGACTGGAATTGCATTGAAAGCATAGGAAAAGAGGCAGAACGTCCACAATGATGCACTTGGCCAAAAAGGGCGTATGCGTTTTTTCCTGAATATATTCAGGAAAAAACGCATACGCCCTTTTTGGCCAACCAAGCAAGCTTGCAAAGGAAATCTGCACTACAATGAAGTCTCACTTCCCCCCGGTCAAAAGGGCCATCTGAAAAAAGTGTAAAATCCAGAAAGGCAGGACAGGCCATGGAGAACTGGGAGCCTTGTTATGCTGATGGGCGGGATGTAAATTGCCAACAGACACTCGGGAGAAGTGTATGGTGTTTCCTGAAACATCTAAAAAACAAAGCAACAGAGCCTAGGGCACTTCCACTTATGGTCCTATAGCTTAGGGAAATTAAAATCAAAAAGACACAGCCACCCCAAACATTGGGACGCCTCTGTTTACAAGAACCTCGTTTACAGTACAAGTTCAACATCGCAGAAAGTGAAAAATGGATAAAGAAGTTGTGGTATTTACTTACAAAGCAATATCACTCAGCAATGAAATCTATGTCATCAGGCCCTTAGCAGCACAATGAGTGGATTCAGGTATGATGATTCTAACTGAAATAAGTCACACAGAAAAAGAAACATCATAAGATATCAGTAATACACGGAATGTAAACTTGGCTACACAGGAACTGAATTACAGAACAGAACAGGGTCTCAAATTTAGAAAACCAACTTATGCTTGCTTAAGGGTAAAGGTGAGTTGGGGTGCTGCATAAAACCAGAGATTGAAATGAACACAGATAAAGTTCCTTAAGCCAAATATGGAATAGACAAGAGCTACTCCTTGCTCAACGAAATGGACTCAACACCGCATATTAAATGCCTAAGAATGTACCTGACTAGTAAGTATCTTAAAACCTATGGATTGCTATGTCTCCGAAAGAGAATCAAGCATGTGTACAGGGGCATAAACGCAGCAGTGATAGGATTGGAGAGGTTCGGTGAGCAAATGAAGACCCTTTGAAGTCATATTGCATGGTACCCATTCCACGGGTTTCAACTACCCAGGTTTAAGGTATTCTTCCTTCAGCTAAAACATGCATGTGGAACCTAGAGTATGATCAACCATGTGATCGGGAGACGTGTTCAAATATGTCTCAGTTTTCGTACCCTGGTACTCGGGTGCAACATTCCAGACGCTTTACTAACACCCTCCCGACTTGGAGAGTCAGTCCCTTTAACCTCCTGTTTGGCCCAGTTTGCAATTTCTGCGGAAGATGAACAGGAATAGCGAGAACCAATGAGAGACTAGCTGGAGGTGTCTGGACGGGCAAATTTAACTCTCATTTCCCACCAGGAAGAGGAATTAACCAAAGGCTCAGCGTGCCGTGCCGGAACAAGATTAGGGCCTGAAGCCATCCTGCGGTGTTGCGGCCAGCTCAAAAGAAAGCGAGTTGAAGAAAGGAGCTCAGGGGCACTGTAATTCACAAACCTGCAGAGTTATAAATGACAGCTATCGTCCAAAAATATACTGAAGTAAGGCTGCCAAGAGGACTTGAAAGCGGGGCAGAATTGCAGGAAACCGATTTCAGGAGGTAGACTGGAATTGCATTGAAAGCATAGGAAAAGAGGCAGAACGTCCACAATGATGCACTTGGCCAAAAAGGGCGTATGCGTTTTTTCCTGAATATATTCAGGAAAAAACGCATACGCCCTTTTTGGCCAACCAAGCAAGCTTGCAAAGGAAATCTGCACTACAATGAAGTCTCACTTCCCCCCGGTCAAAAGGGCCATCTGAAAAAAGTGTAAAATCCAGAAAGGCAGGACAGGCCATGGAGAACTGGGAGCCTTGTTATGCTGATGGGCGGGATGTAAATTGCCAACAGACACTCGGGAGAAGTGTATGGTGTTTCCTGAAACATCTAAAAAACAAAGCAACAGAGCCTAGGGCACTTCCACTTATGGTCCTATAGCTTAGGGAAATTAAAATCAAAAAGACACAGCCACCCCAAAGTTTGGGACGCGTCTGTTTACAAGAACCTCGTTTACAGTACAAGTTCAACATCACAGAAAGTGAAAAATGGATAAAGAAGTTGTGGTATTTACTTACAAAGCAATATCACTCAGCAATGAAATCTATGTCATCAGGCCCTTAGCAGCACAATGAGTGGATTCAGGTATGATGATTCTAACTGAAATAAGTCACACAGAAAAAGAAACATCATAAGATATCAGTAATACACGGAATGTAAACTTGGCTACACAGGAACTGAATTACAGAACAGAACAGGGTCTCAAATTTAGAAAACCAACTTATGCTTTCTTAAGGGTAAAGGTGAGTTGGGGTGCTGCATAAAACCAGAGATTTAAATGAGCACAGATAAAGTTCCTTAAGCCAAATATGGAATAGACAAGAGCTACCTCTTGCTCAACGAAATGGACTCAACACCGCATATTAAATGCCTAAGAATGTACCTGACTAGTAAGTATCTTAAAACCTATGGATTGCTATGTCTCCGAAAGAGAATCAAGCATGTGTACAGGGGCATAAACGCAGCAGTGATAGGATTGGAGAGGTTCGGTGAGCAAATGAAGACCCTTTGAAGTCATATTGCATGGTACCCATTCCACGGGTTTCAACTACCCAGGTTTAAGGTATTCTTCCTTCAGCTAAAACATGCATGTGGAACCTAGAGTATGATCAACCATGTGATCGGGAGACGTGTTCAAATATGTCTCAGTTTTCGTACCCTGGTACTCGGGTGCAACATTCCAGACGCTTTACTAACACCCTCCCGACTTGGAGAGTCAGTCCCTTTAACCTCCTGTTTGGCCCAGTTTGCAATTTCTGCGGAAGATGAACAGGAATAGCGAGAACCAATGAGAGACTAGCTGGAGGTGTCTGGACGGGCAAATTTAACTCTCATTTCCCACCAGGAAGAGGAATTAACCAAAGGCTCAGCGTGCCGTGCCGGAACCAGATTAGGGCCTGAAGCCATCCTGCGGTGTTGCGGCCAGCTCAAAAGAAAGCGAGTTGAAGAAAGGAGCTCAGGGGCACTGTAATTCACAAACCTGCAGAGTTATAAATGACAGCTATCGTCCAAAAATATACTGAAGTAAGGCTGCCAAGAGGACTTGAAAGCGGGGCAGAATTGCAGGAAACCGATTTCAGGAGGCAGACTGGAATTGCATTGAAAGCATAGGAAAAGAGGCAGAACGTCCACAATGATGCACTTGGCCAAAAAGGGCGTATGCGTTTTTTCCTGAATATATTCAGGAAAAAACGCATACGCCCTTTTTGGCCAACCAAGCAAGCTTGCAAAGGAAATCTGCACTACAATGAAGTCTCACTTCCCCCCGGTCAAAAGGGCCATCTGAAAAAAGTGTAAAATCCAGAAAGGCAGGACAGGCCATGGAGAACTGGGAGCCTTGTTATGCTGATGGGCGGGATGTAAATTGCCAACAGACACTCGGGAGAAGTGTATGGTGTTTCCTGAAACATCTAAAAAACAAAGCAACAGAGCCTAGGGCACTTCCACTTATGGTCCTATAGCTTAGGGAAATTAAAATCAAAAAGACACAGCCACCCCAAAGTTTGGGACGCCTCTGTTTACAAGAACCTCGTTTACAGTACAAGTTCAACATCGCAGAAAGTGAAAAATGGATAAAGAAGTTGTGGTATTTACTTACAAAGCAATATCACTCAGCAATGAAATCTATGTCATCAGGCCCTTAGCAGCACAATGAGTGGATTCAGGTATGATGATTCTAACTGAAATAAGTCACACAGAAAAAGAAACATCATAAGATATCAGTAATACACGGAATGTAAACTTGGCTACACAGGAACTGAATTACAGAACAGAACAGGGTCTCAAATTTAGAAAACCAGCTTATGCTTGCTTAAGGGGAAAGGTGAGTTGGGGTGCTGCATAAAACCAGAGATTGAAATGAGCACAGATAAAGTTCCTTAAGCCAAATATGGAATAGACAAGAGCTACTCCTTGCTCAACGAAATGGACTCAACACCGCATATTAAATGCCTAAGAATGTACCTGACTAGTAAGTATCTTAAAACCTATGGATTGCTATGTCTCCGAAAGAGAATCAAGCATGTGTACAGGGGCATAAACGCAGCAGTGATAGGATTGGAGAGGTTCGGTGAGCAAATGAAGACCCTTTGAAGTCATATTGCATGGTACCCATTCCACGGGTTTCAACTACCCAGGTTTAAGGTATTCTTCCTTCAGCTAAAACATGCATGTGGAACCTAGAGTATGATCAACCATGTGATCGGGAGACGTGTTCAAATATGTCTCAGTTTTCGTACCCTGGTACTCGGGTGCAACATTCCAGACGCTTTACTAACACCCTCCCGACTTGGAGAGTCAGTCCCTTTAACCTCCTGTTTGGCCCAGTTTGCAATTTCTGCGGAAGATGAACAGGAATAGCGAGAACCAATGAGAGACTAGCTGGAGGTGTCTGGACGGGCAAATTTAACTCTCATTTCCCACCAGGAAGAGGAATTAACCAAAGGCTCAGCGTGCCGTGCCGGAACCAGATTAGGGCCTGAAGCCATCCTGCGGTGTTGCGGCCAGCTCAAAAGAAAGCGAGTTGAAGAAAGGAGCTCAGGGGCACTGTAATTCACAAACCTGCAGAGTTATAAATGACAGCTATCGTCCAAAAATATACTGAAGTAAGGCTGCCAAGAGGACTTGAAAGCGGGGCAGAATTGCAGGAAACCGATTTCAGGAGGCAGACTGGAATTGCATTGAAAGCATAGGAAAAGAGGCAGAACGTCCACAATGATGCACTTGGCCAAAAAGGGCGTATGCGTTTTTTCCTGAATATATTCAGGAAAAAACGCATACGCCCTTTTTGGCCAACCAAGCAAGCTTGCAAAGGAAATCTGCACTACAATGAAGTCTCACTTCCCCCCGGTCAAAAGGGCCATCTGAAAAAAGTGTAAAATCCAGAAAGGCAGGACAGGCCATGGAGAACTGGGAGCCTTGTTATGCTGATGGGCGGGATGTAAATTGCCAACAGACACTCGGGAGAAGTGTATGGTGTTTCCTGAAACATCTAAAAAACAAAGCAACAGAGCCTAGGGCACTTCCACTTATGGTCCTATAGCTTAGGGAAATTAAAATCAAAAAGACACAGCCACCCCAAAGTTTGGGACGCCTCTGTTTACAAGAACCTCGTTTACAGTACAAGTTCAACATCGCAGAAAGTGAAAAATGGATAAAGAAGTTGTGGTATTTACTTACAAAGCAATATCACTCAGCAATGAAATCTATGTCATCAGGCCCTTAGCAGCACAATGAGTGGATTCAGGTATGATGATTCTAACTGAAATAAGTCACACAGAAAAAGAAACATCATAAGATATCAGTAATACACGGAATGTAAACTTGGCTACACAGGAACTGAATTACAGAACAGAACAGTGTCTCAAATTTGGAAAACCAACTTATGCTTTCTTAAGGGTAAAGGTGAGTTGGGGTGCTGCATAAAACCAGAAATTGAAATGAGCACAGATAAAGTTCCTTAAGCCAAATATGGAATAGACAAGAGCTACCTCTTGCTCAACGAAATGGACTCAACACCGCATATTAAATGCCTAAGAATGTACCTGACTAGTAAGTATCTTAAAACCTATGGATTGCTATGTCTCCGAAAGAGAATCAAGCATGTGTACAGGGGCATAAACGCAGCAGTGATAGGATTGGAGAGGTTCGGTGAGCAAATGAAGACCCTTTGAAGTCATATTGCATGGTACCCATTCCACGGGTTTCAACTACCCAGGTTTAAGGTATTCTTCCTTCAGCTAAAACATGCATGTGGAACCTAGAGTATGATCAACCATGTGATCGGGAGACGTGTTCAAATATGTCTCAGTTTTCATACCCTGGTACTCGGGTGCAACATTCCAGACGCTTTACTAACACCCTCCCGACTTGGAGAGTCAGTCCCTTTAACCTCCTGTTTGGCCCAGTTTGCAATTTCTGCGGAAGATGAACAGGAATAGCGAGAACCAATGAGAGACTAGCTGGAGGTGTCTGGACGGGCAAATTTAACTCTCATTTCCCACCAGGAAGAGGAATTAACCAAAGGCTCAGCGTGCCGTGCCGGAACCAGATTAGGGCCTGAAGCCATCCTGCGGTGTTGCGGCCAGCTCAAAAGAAAGCGAGTTGAAGAAAGGAGCTCAGGGGCACTGTAATTCACAAACCTGCAGAGTTATAAATGACAGCTATCGTCCAAAAATATACTGAAGTAAGGCTGCCAAGAGGACTTGAAAGCGGGGCAGAATTGCAGGAAACCGATTTCAGGAGGCAGACTGGAATTGCATTGAAAGCATAGGAAAAGAGGCAGAACGTCCACAATGATGCACTTGGCCAAAAAGGGCGTATGCGTTTTTTCCTGAATATATTCAGGAAAAAACGCATACGCCCTTTTTGGCCAACCAAGCAAGCTTGCAAAGGAAATCTGCACTACAATGAAGTCTCACTTCCCCCCGGTCAAAAGGGCCATCTGAAAAAAGTGTAAAATCCAGAAAGACAGGACAGGCCATGGAGAACTGGGAGCCTTGTTATGCTGATGGGCGGGATGTAAATTGCCAACAGACACTCGGGAGAAGTGTATGGTGTTTCCTGAAACATCTAAAAAACAAAGCAACAGAGCCTAGGGCACTTCCACTTATGGTCCTATAGCTTAGGGAAATTAAAATCAAAAAGACACAGCCACCCCAAAGTTTGGGACGCCTCTGTTTACAAGAACCTCGTTTACAGTACAAGTTCAACATCGCAGAAAGTGAAAAATGGATAAAGAAGTTGTGGTATTTACTTACAAAGCAATATCACTCAGCAATGAAATCTATGTCATCAGGCCCTTAGCAGCACAATGAGTGGATTCAGGTATGATGATTCTAACTGAAATAAGTCACACAGAAAAAGAAACATCATAAGATATCAGTAATACACGGAATGTAAACTTGGCTACACCAGAACTGAATTACAGAACAGAACAGGGTCTCAAATTTAGAAAACCAACTTATGCTTGCTTAAGGGGAAAGGTGAGTTGGGGTGCTGCATAAAACCAGAGATTGAAATGAACACAGATAAAGTTCCTTAAGCCAAATATGGAATAGACAAGAGCTACCCCTTGCTCAACGAAATGGACTCAACACCGCATATTAAATGCCTAAGAATGTACCTGACTAGTAAGTATCTTAAAACCTATGGATTGCTATGTCTCCGAAAGAGAATCAAGCATGTGTACAGGGGCATAAACGCAGCAGTGATAGGATTGGAGAGGTTCGGTGAGCAAATGAAGACCCTGTGAAGTCATATTGCATGGTACCCATTCCACGGGTTTCAACTACCCAGGTTTAAGGTATTCTTCCTTCAGCTAAAACATACATGTGGAACCTAGAGTATGATCAACCATGTGATCGGGAGACGTGTTCAAATATGTCTCAGTTTTCGTACCCTGGTACTCGGGTGCAACATTCCAGACGCTTTACTAACACCCTCCCGACTTGGAGAGTCAGTCCCTTTAACCTCCTGTTTGGCCCAGTTTGCAATTTCTGCGGAAGATGAACAGGAATAGCGAGAACCAATGAGAGACTAGCTGGAGGTGTCTGGACGGGCAAATTTAACTCTCATTTCCCACCAGGAAGAGGAATTAACCAAAGGCTCAGCGTGCCGTGCCGGAACCAGATTAGGGTCTGAAGCCATCCTGCGGTGTTGCGGCCAGCTCAAAAGAAAGCGAGTTGAAGAAAGGAGCTCAGGGGCACTGTAATTCACAAACCTGCAGAGTTATAAATGACAGCTATCGTCCAAAAATATACTGAAGTAAGGCTGCCAAGAGGACTTGAAAGCGGGGCAGAATTGCAGGAAACCGATTTCAGGAGGTAGACTGGAATTGCATTGAAAGCATAGGAAAAGAGGCAGAACGTCCACAATGATGCACTTGGCCAAAAAGGGCGTATGCGTTTTTTCCTGAATATATTCAGGAAAAAACGCATACGCCCTTTTTGGCCAACCAAGCAAGCTTGCAAAGGAAATCTGCACTACAATGAAGTCTCACTTCCCCCCGGTCAAAAGGGCCATCTGAAAAAAGTGTAAAATCCAGAAAGGCAGGACAGGCCATGGAGAACTGGGAGCCTTGTTATGCTGATGGGCGGGATGTAAATTGCCAACAGACACTCGGGAGAAGTGTATGGTGTTTCCTGAAACATCTAAAAAACAAAGCAACAGAGCCTAGGGCACTTCCACTTATGGTCCTATAGCTTAGGGAAATTAAAATCAAAAAGACACAGCCACCCCAAAGTTTGGGACGCCTCTGTTTACAAGAACCTCGTTTACAGTACAAGTTCAACATCGCAGAAAGTGAAAAATGGATAAAGAAGTTGTGGTATTTACTTACAAAGCAATATCACTCAGCAATGAAATCTATGTCATCAGGCCCTTAGCAGCACAATGAGTGGATTCAGGTATGATGATTCTAACTGAAATAAGTCACACAGAAAAAGAAACATCATAAGATATCAGTAATACACGGAATGTAAACTTGGCTACACCAGAACTGAATTACAGAACAGAACAGGGTCTCAAATTTAGAAAACCAACTTATGCTTGCTTAAGGGGAAAGGTGAGTTGGGGTGCTGCATAAAACCAGAGATTGAAATGAACACAGATAAAGTTCCTTAAGCCAAATATGGAATAGACAAGAGCTACCCCTTGCTCAACGAAATGGACTCAACACCGCATATTAAATGCCTAAGAATGTACCTGACTAGTAAGTATCTTAAAACCTATGGATTGCTATGTCTCCGAAAGAGAATCAAGCATGTGTACAGGGGCATAAACGCAGCAGTGATAGGATTGGAGAGGTTCGGTGAGCAAATGAAGACCCTGTGAAGTCATATTGCATGGTACCCATTCCACGGGTTTCAACTACCCAGGTTTAAGGTATTCTTCCTTCAGCTAAAACATACATGTGGAACCTAGAGTATGATCAACCATGTGATCGGGAGACGTGTTCAAATATGTCTCAGTTTTCGTACCCTGGTACTCGGGTGCAACATTCCAGACGCTTTACTAACACCCTCCCGACTTGGAGAGTCAGTCCCTTTAACCTCCTGTTTGGCCCAGTTTGCAATTTCTGCGGAAGATGAACAGGAATAGCGAGAACCAATGAGAGACTAGCTGGAGGTGTCTGGACGGGCAAATTTAACTCTCATTTCCCACCAGGAAGAGGAATTAACCAAAGGCTCAGCGTGCCGTGCCGGAACCAGATTAGGGTCTGAAGCCATCCTGCGGTGTTGCGGCCAGCTCAAAAGAAAGCGAGTTGAAGAAAGGAGCTCAGGGGCACTGTAATTCACAAACCTGCAGAGTTATAAATGACAGCTATCGTCCAAAAATATACTGAAGTAAGGCTGCCAAGAGGACTTGAAAGCGGGGCAGAATTGCAGGAAACCGATTTCAGGAGGTAGACTGGAATTGCATTGAAAGCATAGGAAAAGAGGCAGAACGTCCACAATGATGCACTTGGCCAAAAAGGGCGTATGCGTTTTTTCCTGAATATATTCAGGAAAAAACGCATACGCCCTTTTTGGCCAACCAAGCAAGCTTGCAAAGGAAATCTGCACTACAATGAAGTCTCACTTCCCCCCGGTCAAAAGGGCCATCTGAAAAAAGTGTAAAATCCAGAAAGGCAGGACAGGCCATGGAGAACTGGGAGCCTTGTTATGCTGATGGGCGGGATGTAAATTGCCAACAGACACTCGGGAGAAGTGTATGGTGTTTCCTGAAACATCTAAAAAACAAAGCAACAGAGCCTAGGGCACTTCCACTTATGGTCCTATAGCTTAGGGAAATTAAAATCAAAAAGACACAGCCACCCCAAAGTTTGGGACGCCTCTGTTTACAAGAACCTCGTTTACAGTACAAGTTCAACATCGCAGAAAGTGAAAAATGGATAAAGAAGTTGTGGTATTTACTTACAAAGCAATATCACTCAGCAATGAAATCTATGTCATCAGGCCCTTAGCAGCACAATGAGTGGATTCAGGTATGATGATTCTAACTGAAATAAGTCACACAGAAAAAGAAACATCATAAGATATCAGTAATACACGGAATGTAAACTTGGCTACACCAGAACTGAATTACAGAACAGAACAGGGTCTCAAATTTAGAAAACCAACTTATGCTTGCTTAAGGGGAAAGGTGAGTTGGGGTGCTGCATAAAACCAGAGATTGAAATGAACACAGATAAAGTTCCTTAAGCCAAATATGGAATAGACAAGAGCTACCCCTTGCTCAACGAAATGGACTCAACACCGCATATTAAATGCCTAAGAATGTACCTGACTAGTAAGTATCTTAAAACCTATGGATTGCTATGTCTCCGAAAGAGAATCAAGCATGTGTACAGGGGCATAAACGCAGCAGTGATAGGATTGGAGAGGTTCGGTGAGCAAATGAAGACCCTGTGAAGTCATATTGCATGGTACCCATTCCACGGGTTTCAACTACCCAGGTTTAAGGTATTCTTCCTTCAGCTAAAACATACATGTGGAACCTAGAGTATGATCAACCATGTGATCGGGAGACGTGTTCAAATATGTCTCAGTTTTCGTACCCTGGTACTCGGGTGCAACATTCCAGACGCTTTACTAACACCCTCCCGACTTGGAGAGTCAGTCCCTTTAACCTCCTGTTTGGCCCAGTTTGCAATTTCTGCGGAAGATGAACAGGAATAGCGAGAACCAATGAGAGACTAGCTGGAGGTGTCTGGACGGGCAAATTTAACTCTCATTTCCCACCAGGAAGAGGAATTAACCAAAGGCTCAGCGTGCCGTGCCGGAACCAGATTAGGGTCTGAAGCCATCCTGCGGTGTTGCGGCCAGCTCAAAAGAAAGCGAGTTGAAGAAAGGAGCTCAGGGGCACTGTAATTCACAAACCTGCAGAGTTATAAATGACAGCTATCGTCCAAAAATATACTGAAGTAAGGCTGCCAAGAGGACTTGAAAGCGGGGCAGAATTGCAGGAAACCGATTTCAGGAGGTAGACTGGAATTGCATTGAAAGCATAGGAAAAGAGGCAGAACGTCCACAATGATGCACTTGGCCAAAAAGGGCGTATGCGTTTTTTCCTGAATATATTCAGGAAAAAACGCATACGCCCTTTTTGGCCAACCAAGCAAGCTTGCAAAGGAAATCTGCACTACAATGAAGTCTCACTTCCCCCCGGTCAAAAGGGCCATCTGAAAAAAGTGTAAAATCCAGAAAGGCAGGACAGGCCATGGAGAACTGGGAGCCTTGTTATGCTGATGGGCGGGATGTAAATTGCCAACAGACACTCGGGAGAAGTGTATGGTGTTTCCTGAAACATCTAAAAAACAAAGCAACAGAGCCTAGGGCACTTCCACTTATGGTCCTATAGCTTAGGGAAATTAAAATCAAAAAGACACAGCCACCCCAAAGTTTGGGACGCGTCTGTTTACAAGAACCTCGTTTACAGTACAAGTTCAACATCACAGAAAGTGAAAAATGGATAAAGAAGTTGTGGTATTTACTTACAAAGCAATATCACTCAGCAATGAAATCTATGTCATCAGGCCCTTAGCAGCACAATGAGTGGATTCAGGTATGATGATTCTAACTGAAATAAGTCACACAGAAAAAGAAACATCATAAGATATCAGTAATACACGGAATGTAAACTTGGCTACACAGGAACTGAATTACAGAACAGAACAGGGTCTCAAATTTAGAAAACCAACTTATGCTTTCTTAAGGGTAAAGGTGAGTTGGGGTGCTGCATAAAACCAGAGATTTAAATGAGCACAGATAAAGTTCCTTAAGCCAAATATGGAATAGACAAGAGCTACCTCTTGCTCAACGAAATGGACTCAACACCGCATATTAAATGCCTAAGAATGTACCTGACTAGTAAGTATCTTAAAACCTATGGATTGCTATGTCTCCGAAAGAGAATCAAGCATGTGTACAGGGGCATAAACGCAGCAGTGATAGGATTGGAGAGGTTCGGTGAGCAAATGAAGACCCTTTGAAGTCATATTGCATGGTACCCATTCCACGGGTTTCAACTACCCAGGTTTAAGGTATTCTTCCTTCAGCTAAAACATGCATGTGGAACCTAGAGTATGATCAACCATGTGATCGGGAGACGTGTTCAAATATGTCTCAGTTTTCGTACCCTGGTACTCGGGTGCAACATTCCAGACGCTTTACTAACACCCTCCCGACTTGGAGAGTCAGTCCCTTTAACCTCCTGTTTGGCCCAGTTTGCAATTTCTGCGGAAGATGAACAGGAATAGCGAGAACCAATGAGAGACTAGCTGGAGGTGTCTGGACGGGCAAATTTAACTCTCATTTCCCACCAGGAAGAGGAATTAACCAAAGGCTCAGCGTGCCGTGCCGGAACCAGATTAGGGCCTGAAGCCATCCTGCGGTGTTGCGGCCAGCTCAAAAGAAAGCGAGTTGAAGAAAGGAGCTCAGGGGCACTGTAATTCACAAACCTGCAGAGTTATAAATGACAGCTATCGTCCAAAAATATACTGAAGTAAGGCTGCCAAGAGGACTTGAAAGCGGGGCAGAATTGCAGGAAACCGATTTCAGGAGGCAGACTGGAATTGCATTGAAAGCATAGGAAAAGAGGCAGAACGTCCACAATGATGCACTTGGCCAAAAAGGGCGTATGCGTTTTTTCCTGAATATATTCAGGAAAAAACGCATACGCCCTTTTTGGCCAACCAAGCAAGCTTGCAAAGGAAATCTGCACTACAATGAAGTCTCACTTCCCCCCGGTCAAAAGGGCCATCTGAAAAAAGTGTAAAATCCAGAAAGGCAGGACAGGCCATGGAGAACTGGGAGCCTTGTTATGCTGATGGGCGGGATGTAAATTGCCAACAGACACTCGGGAGAAGTGTATGGTGTTTCCTGAAACATCTAAAAAACAAAGCAACAGAGCCTAGGGCACTTCCACTTATGGTCCTATAGCTTAGGGAAATTAAAATCAAAAAGACACAGCCACCCCAAAGTTTGGGACGCCTCTGTTTACAAGAACCTCGTTTACAGTACAAGTTCAACATCGCAGAAAGTGAAAAATGGATAAAGAAGTTGTGGTATTTACTTACAAAGCAATATCACTCAGCAATGAAATCTATGTCATCAGGCCCTTAGCAGCACAATGAGTGGATTCAGGTATGATGATTCTAACTGAAATAAGTCACACAGAAAAAGAAACATCATAAGATATCAGTAATACACGGAATGTAAACTTGGCTACACAGGAACTGAATTACAGAACAGAACAGGGTCTCAAATTTAGAAAACCAGCTTATGCTTGCTTAAGGGGAAAGGTGAGTTGGGGTGCTGCATAAAACCAGAGATTGAAATGAGCACAGATAAAGTTCCTTAAGCCAAATATGGAATAGACAAGAGCTACTCCTTGCTCAACGAAATGGACTCAACACCGCATATTAAATGCCTAAGAATGTACCTGACTAGTAAGTATCTTAAAACCTATGGATTGCTATGTCTCCGAAAGAGAATCAAGCATGTGTACAGGGGCATAAACGCAGCAGTGATAGGATTGGAGAGGTTCGGTGAGCAAATGAAGACCCTTTGAAGTCATATTGCATGGTACCCATTCCACGGGTTTCAACTACCCAGGTTTAAGGTATTCTTCCTTCAGCTAAAACATGCATGTGGAACCTAGAGTATGATCAACCATGTGATCGGGAGACGTGTTCAAATATGTCTCAGTTTTCGTACCCTGGTACTCGGGTGCAACATTCCAGACGCTTTACTAACACCCTCCCGACTTGGAGAGTCAGTCCCTTTAACCTCCTGTTTGGCCCAGTTTGCAATTTCTGCGGAAGATGAACAGGAATAGCGAGAACCAATGAGAGACTAGCTGGAGGTGTCTGGACGGGCAAATTTAACTCTCATTTCCCACCAGGAAGAGGAATTAACCAAAGGCTCAGCGTGCCGTGCCGGAACCAGATTAGGGCCTGAAGCCATCCTGCGGTGTTGCGGCCAGCTCAAAAGAAAGCGAGTTGAAGAAAGGAGCTCAGGGGCACTGTAATTCACAAACCTGCAGAGTTATAAATGACAGCTATCGTCCAAAAATATACTGAAGTAAGGCTGCCAAGAGGACTTGAAAGCGGGGCAGAATTGCAGGAAACCGATTTCAGGAGGCAGACTGGAATTGCATTGAAAGCATAGGAAAAGAGGCAGAACGTCCACAATGATGCACTTGGCCAAAAAGGGCGTATGCGTTTTTTCCTGAATATATTCAGGAAAAAACGCATACGCCCTTTTTGGCCAACCAAGCAAGCTTGCAAAGGAAATCTGCACTACAATGAAGTCTCACTTCCCCCCGGTCAAAAGGGCCATCTGAAAAAAGTGTAAAATCCAGAAAGGCAGGACAGGCCATGGAGAACTGGGAGCCTTGTTATGCTGATGGGCGGGATGTAAATTGCCAACAGACACTCGGGAGAAGTGTATGGTGTTTCCTGAAACATCTAAAAAACAAAGCAACAGAGCCTAGGGCACTTCCACTTATGGTCCTATAGCTTAGGGAAATTAAAATCAAAAAGACACAGCCACCCCAAAGTTTGGGACGCCTCTGTTTACAAGAACCTCGTTTACAGTACAAGTTCAACATCGCAGAAAGTGAAAAATGGATAAAGAAGTTGTGGTATTTACTTACAAAGCAATATCACTCAGCAATGAAATCTATGTCATCAGGCCCTTAGCAGCACAATGAGTGGATTCAGGTATGATGATTCTAACTGAAATAAGTCACACAGAAAAAGAAACATCATAAGATATCAGTAATACACGGAATGTAAACTTGGCTACACAGGAACTGAATTACAGAACAGAACAGTGTCTCAAATTTGGAAAACCAACTTATGCTTTCTTAAGGGTAAAGGTGAGTTGGGGTGCTGCATAAAACCAGAAATTGAAATGAGCACAGATAAAGTTCCTTAAGCCAAATATGGAATAGACAAGAGCTACCTCTTGCTCAACGAAATGGACTCAACACCGCATATTAAATGCCTAAGAATGTACCTGACTAGTAAGTATCTTAAAACCTATGGATTGCTATGTCTCCGAAAGAGAATCAAGCATGTGTACAGGGGCATAAACGCAGCAGTGATAGGATTGGAGAGGTTCGGTGAGCAAATGAAGACCCTTTGAAGTCATATTGCATGGTACCCATTCCACGGGTTTCAACTACCCAGGTTTAAGGTATTCTTCCTTCAGCTAAAACATGCATGTGGAACCTAGAGTATGATCAACCATGTGATCGGGAGACGTGTTCAAATATGTCTCAGTTTTCATACCCTGGTACTCGGGTGCAACATTCCAGACGCTTTACTAACACCCTCCCGACTTGGAGAGTCAGTCCCTTTAACCTCCTGTTTGGCCCAGTTTGCAATTTCTGCGGAAGATGAACAGGAATAGCGAGAACCAATGAGAGACTAGCTGGAGGTGTCTGGACGGGCAAATTTAACTCTCATTTCCCACCAGGAAGAGGAATTAACCAAAGGCTCAGCGTGCCGTGCCGGAACCAGATTAGGGCCTGAAGCCATCCTGCGGTGTTGCGGCCAGCTCAAAAGAAAGCGAGTTGAAGAAAGGAGCTCAGGGGCACTGTAATTCACAAACCTGCAGAGTTATAAATGACAGCTATCGTCCAAAAATATACTGAAGTAAGGCTGCCAAGAGGACTTGAAAGCGGGGCAGAATTGCAGGAAACCGATTTCAGGAGGCAGACTGGAATTGCATTGAAAGCATAGGAAAAGAGGCAGAACGTCCACAATGATGCACTTGGCCAAAAAGGGCGTATGCGTTTTTTCCTGAATATATTCAGGAAAAAACGCATACGCCCTTTTTGGCCAACCAAGCAAGCTTGCAAAGGAAATCTGCACTACAATGAAGTCTCACTTCCCCCCGGTCAAAAGGGCCATCTGAAAAAAGTGTAAAATCCAGAAAGACAGGACAGGCCATGGAGAACTGGGAGCCTTGTTATGCTGATGGGCGGGATGTAAATTGCCAACAGACACTCGGGAGAAGTGTATGGTGTTTCCTGAAACATCTAAAAAACAAAGCAACAGAGCCTAGGGCACTTCCACTTATGGTCCTATAGCTTAGGGAAATTAAAATCAAAAAGACACAGCCACCCCAAAGTTTGGGACGCCTCTGTTTACAAGAACCTCGTTTACAGTACAAGTTCAACATCGCAGAAAGTGAAAAATGGATAAAGAAGTTGTGGTATTTACTTACAAAGCAATATCACTCAGCAATGAAATCTATGTCATCAGGCCCTTAGCAGCACAATGAGTGGATTCAGGTATGATGATTCTAACTGAAATAAGTCACACAGAAAAAGAAACATCATAAGATATCAGTAATACACGGAATGTAAACTTGGCTACACCAGAACTGAATTACAGAACAGAACAGGGTCTCAAATTTAGAAAACCAACTTATGCTTGCTTAAGGGGAAAGGTGAGTTGGGGTGCTGCATAAAACCAGAGATTGAAATGAACACAGATAAAGTTCCTTAAGCCAAATATGGAATAGACAAGAGCTACCCCTTGCTCAACGAAATGGACTCAACACCGCATATTAAATGCCTAAGAATGTACCTGACTAGTAAGTATCTTAAAACCTATGGATTGCTATGTCTCCGAAAGAGAATCAAGCATGTGTACAGGGGCATAAACGCAGCAGTGATAGGATTGGAGAGGTTCGGTGAGCAAATGAAGACCCTGTGAAGTCATATTGCATGGTACCCATTCCACGGGTTTCAACTACCCAGGTTTAAGGTATTCTTCCTTCAGCTAAAACATACATGTGGAACCTAGAGTATGATCAACCATGTGATCGGGAGACGTGTTCAAATATGTCTCAGTTTTCGTACCCTGGTACTCGGGTGCAACATTCCAGACGCTTTACTAACACCCTCCCGACTTGGAGAGTCAGTCCCTTTAACCTCCTGTTTGGCCCAGTTTGCAATTTCTGCGGAAGATGAACAGGAATAGCGAGAACCAATGAGAGACTAGCTGGAGGTGTCTGGACGGGCAAATTTAACTCTCATTTCCCACCAGGAAGAGGAATTAACCAAAGGCTCAGCGTGCCGTGCCGGAACCAGATTAGGGCCTGAAGCCATCCTGCGGTGTTGCGGCCAGCTCAAAAGAAAGCGAGTTGAAGAAAGGAGCTCAGGGGCACTGTAATTCACAAACCTGCAGAGTTATAAATGACAGCTATCGTCCAAAAATATACTGAAGTAAGGCTGCCAAGAGGACTTGAAAGCGGGGCAGAATTGCAGGAAACCGATTTCAGGAGGTAGACTGGAATTGCATTGAAAGCATAGGAAAAGAGGCAGAACGTCCACAATGATGCACTTGGCCAAAAAGGGCGTATGCGTTTTTTCCTGAATATATTCAGGAAAAAACGCATACGCCCTTTTTGGCCAACCAAGCAAGCTTGCAAAGGAAATCTGCACTACAATGAAGTCTCACTTCCCCCCGGTCAAAAGGGCCATCTGAAAAAAGTGTAAAATCCAGAAAGGCAGGACAGGCCATGGAGAACTGGGAGCCTTGTTATGCTGATGGGCGGGATGTAAATTGCCAACAGACACTCGGGAGAAGTGTATGGTGTTTCCTGAAACATCTAAAAAACAAAGCAACAGAGCCTAGGGCACTTCCACTTATGGTCCTATAGCTTAGGGAAATTAAAATCAAAAAGACACAGCCACCCCAAAGTTTGGGACGCCTCTGTTTACAAGAACCTCGTTTACAGTACAAGTTCAACATCGCAGAAAGTGAAAAATGGATAAAGAAGTTGTGGTATTTACTTACAAAGCAATATCACTCAGCAATGAAATCTATGTCATCAGGCCCTTAGCAGCACAATGAGTGGATTCAGGTATGATGATTCTAACTGAAATAAGTCACACAGAAAAAGAAACATCATAAGATATCAGTAATACACGGAATGTAAACTTGGCTACACAGGAACTGAATTACAGAACAGAACAGGGTCTCAAATTTAGAAAACCAACTTATGCTTGCTTAAGGGTAAAGGTGAGTTGGGGTGCTGCATAAAACCAGAGATTGAAATGAGCACAGATAAAGTTCCTTAAGCCAAATATGGAATAGACAAGAGCTACTCCTTGCTCAACGAAATGGACTCAACACCGCATATTAAATGCCTAAGAATGTACCTGACTAGTAAGTATCTTAAAACCTATGGATTGCTATGTCTCCGAAAGAGAATCAAGCATGTGTACAGGGGCATAAACGCAGCAGTGATAGGATTGGAGAGGTTCGGTGAGCAAATGAAGACCCTTTGAAGTCATATTGCATGGTACCCATTCCACGGGTTTCAACTACCCAGGTTTAAGGTATTCTTCCTTCAGCTAAAACATGCATGTGGAACCTAGAGTATGATCAACCATGTGATCGGGAGACGTGTTCAAATATGTCTCAGTTTTCGTACCCTGGTACTCGGGTGCAACATTCCAGACGCTTTACTAACACCCTCCCGACTTGGAGAGTCAGTCCCTTTAACCTCCTGTTTGGCCCAGTTTGCAATTTCTGCGGAAGATGAACAGGAATAGCGAGAACCAATGAGAGACTAGCTGGAGGTGTCTGGACGGGCAAATTTAACTCTCATTTCCCACCAGGAAGAGGAATTAACCAAAGGCTCAGCGTGCCGTGCCGGAACCAGATTAGGGCCTGAAGCCATCCTGCGGTGTTGCGGCCAGCTCAAAAGAAAGCGAGTTGAAGAAAGGAGCTCAGGGGCACTGTAATTCACAAACCTGCAGAGTTATAAATGACAGCTATCGTCCAAAAATATACTGAAGTAAGGCTGCCAAGAGGACTTGAAAGCGGGGCAGAATTGCAGGAAACCGATTTCAGGAGGCAGACTGGAATTGCATTGAAAGCATAGGAAAAGAGGCAGAACGTCCACCATGATGCACTTGGCCAAAAAGGGCGTATGCGTTTTTTCCTGAATATATTCAGGAAAAAACGCATACGCCCTTTTTGGCCAACCAAGCAAGCTTGCAAAGGAAATCTGCACTACAATGAAGTCTCACTTCCCCCCGGTCAAAAGGGCCATCTGAAAAAAGTGTAAAATCCAGAAAGGCAGGACAGGCCATGGAGAACTGGGAGCCTTGTTATGCTGATGGGCGGGATGTAAATTGCCAACAGACACTCGGGAGAAGTGTATGGTGTTTCCTGAAACATCTAAAAAACAAAGCAACAGAGCCTAGGGCACTTCCACTTATGGTCCTATAGCTTAGGGAAATTAAAATCAAAAAGACACAGCCACCCCAAAGTTTGGGACGCCTCTGTTTACAAGAACCTCGTTTACAGTACAAGTTCAACATCGCAGAAAGTGAAAAATGGATAAAGAAGTTGTGGTATTTACTTACAAAGCAATATCACTCAGCAATGAAATCTATGTCATCAGGCCCTTAGCAGCACAATGAGTGGATTCAGGTATGATGATTCTAACTGAAATAAGTCACACAGAAAAAGAAACATCATAAGATATCAGTAATACACGGAATGTAAACTTGGCTACACAAGAACTGAATTACAGAACAGAACAGGGTCTCAAATTTAGAAAACCAACTTATGCTTTCTTAAGGGTAAAGGTGAGTTGGGGTGCTGCATAAAACCAGAGATTTAAATGAGCACAGATAAAGTTCCTTAAGCCAAATATGGAATAGACAAGAGCTACCTCTTGCTCAACGAAATGGACTCAACACCGCATATTAAATGCCTAAGAATGTACCTGACTAGTAAGTATCTTAAAACCTATGGATTGCTATGTCTCCGAAAGAGAATCAAGCATGTGTACAGGGGCATAAACGCAGCAGTGATAGGATTGGAGAGGTTCGGTGAGCAAATGAAGACCCTTTGAAGTCATATTGCATGGTACCCATTCCACGGGTTTCAACTACCCAGGTTTAAGGTATTCTTCCTTCAGCTAAAACATGCATGTGGAACCTAGAGTATGATCAACCATGTGATCGGGAGACGTGTTCAAATATGTCTCAGTTTTCGTACCCTGGTACTCGGGTGCAACATTCCAGACACTTTACTAACACCCTCCCGACTTGGAGAGTCAGTCCCTTTAACCTCCTGTTTGGCCCAGTTTGCAATTTCTGCGGAAGATGAACAGGAATAGCGAGAACCAATGAGAGACTAGCTGGAGGTGTCTGGACGGGCAAATTTAACTCTCATTTCCCACCAGGAAGAGGAATTAACCAAAGGCTCAGCGTGCCGTGCCGGAACCAGATTAGGGCCTGAAGCCATCCTGCGGTGTTGCGGCCAGCTCAAAAGAAAGCGAGTTGAAGAAAGGAGCTCAGGGGCACTGTAATTCACAAACCTGCAGAGTTATAAATGACAGCTATCGTCCAAAAATATACTGAAGTAAGGCTGCCAAGAGGACTTGAAAGCGGGGCAGAATTGCAGGAAACCGATTTCAGGAGGCAGACTGGAATTGCATTGAAAGCATAGGAAAAGAGGCAGAACGTCCACAATGATGCACTTGGCCAAAAAGGGCGTATGCGTTTTTTCCTGAATATATTCAGGAAAAAACGCATACGCCCTTTTTGGCCAACCAAGCAAGCTTGCAAAGGAAATCTGCACTACAATGAAGTCTCACTTCCCCCCGGTCAAAAGGGCCATCTGAAAAAAGTGTAAAATCCAGAAAGGCAGGACAGGCCATGGAGAACTGGGAGCCTTGTTATGCTGATGGGCGGGATGTAAATTGCCAACAGACACTCGGGAGAAGTGTATGGTGTTTCCTGAAACATCTAAAAAACAAAGCAACAGAGCCTAGGGCACTTCCACTTATGGTCCTATAGCTTAGGGAAATTAAAATCAAAAAGACACAGCCACCCCAAAGTTTGGGACGCCTCTGTTTACAAGAACCTCGTTTACAGTACAAGTTCAACATCGCAGAAAGTGAAAAATGGATAAAGAAGTTGTGGTATTTACTTACAAAGCAATATCACTCAGCAATGAAATCTATGTCATCAGGCCCTTAGCAGCACAATGAGTGGATTCAGGTATGATGATTCTAACTGAAATAAGTCACACAGAAAAAGAAACATCATAAGATATCAGTAATACACGGAATGTAAACTTGGCTACACAGGAACTGAATTACAGAACAGAACAGGGTCTCAAATTTAGAAAACCAACTTATGCTTGCTTAAGGGGAAAGGTGAGTTGGGGTGCTGCATAAAACCAGAGATTGAAATGAGCACAGATAAAGTTCCTTAAGCCAAATATGGAATAGACAAGAGCTACTCCTTGCTCAACGAAATGGACTCAACACCGCATATTAAACGCCTAAGAATGTACCTGACTAGTAAGTATCTTAAAACCTATGGATTGCTATGTCTCCGAAAGAGAATCAAGCATGTGTACAGGGGCATAAACGCAGCAGTGATAGGATTGGAGAGGTTCGGTGAGCAAATGAAGACCCTTTGAAGTCATATTGCATGGTACCCATTCCACGGGTTTCAACTACCCAGGTTTAAGGTATTCTTCCTTCAGCTAAAACATGCATGTGGAACCTAGAGTATGATCAACCATGTGATCGGGAGACGTGTTCAAATATGTCTCAGTTTTCGTACCCTGGTACTCGGGTGCAACATTCCAGACGCTTTACTAACACCCTCCCGACTTGGAGAGTCAGTCCCTTTAACCTCCTGTTTGGCCCAGTTTGCAATTTCTGCGGAAGATGAACAGGAATAGCGAGAACCAATGAGAGACTAGCTGGAGGTGTCTGGACGGGCAAATTTAACTCTCATTTCCCACCAGGAAGAGGAATTAACCAAAGGCTCAGCGTGCCATGCCGGAACCAGATTAGGGCCTGAAGCCATCCTGCGGTGTTGCGGCCAGCTCAAAAGAAAGCGAGTTGAAGAAAGGAGCTCAGGGGCACTGTAATTCACAAACCTGCAGAGTTATAAATGACAGCTATCGTCCAAAAATATACTGAAGTAAGGCTGCCAAGAGGACTTGAAAGCGGGGCAGAATTGCAGGAAACCGATTTCAGGAGGCAGACTGGAATTGCATTGAAAGCATAGGAAAAGAGGCAGAACGTCCACAATGATGCACTTGGCCAAAAAGGGCGTATGCGTTTTTTCCTGAATATATTCAGGAAAAAACGCATACGCCCTTTTTGGCCAACCAAGCAAGCTTGCAAAGGAAATCTGCACTACAATGAAGTCTCACTTCCCCCCGGTCAAAAGGGCCATCTGAAAAAAGTGTAAAATCCAGAAAGACAGGACAGGCCATGGAGAACTGGGAGCCTTGTTATGCTGATGGGCGGGATGTAAATTGCCAACAGACACTCGGGAGAAGTGTATGGTGTTTCCTGAAACATCTAAAAAACAAAGCAACAGAGCCTAGGGCACTTCCACTTATGGTCCTATAGCTTAGGGAAATTAAAATCAAAAAGACACAGCCACCCCAAAGTTTGGGACGCCTCTGTTTACAAGAACCTCGTTTACAGTACAAGTTCAACATCGCAGAAAGTGAAAAATGGATAAAGAAGTTGTGGTATTTACTTACAAAGCAATATCACTCAGCAATGAAATCTATGTCATCAGGCCCTTAGCAGCACAATGAGTGGATTCAGGTATGATGATTCTAACTGAAATAAGTCACACAGAAAAAGAAACATCATAAGATATCAGTAATACACGGAATGTAAACTTGGCTACACCAGAACTGAATTACAGAACAGAACAGGGTCTCAAATTTAGAAAACCAACTTATGCTTGCTTAAGGGGAAAGGTGAGTTGGGGTGCTGCATAAAACCAGAGATTGAAATGAACACAGATAAAGTTCCTTAAGCCAAATATGGAATAGACAAGAGCTACCCCTTGCTCAACGAAATGGACTCAACACCGCATATTAAATGCCTAAGAATGTACCTGACTAGTAAGTATCTTAAAACCTATGGATTGCTATGTCTCCGAAAGAGAATCAAGCATGTGTACAGGGGCATAAACGCAGCAGTGATAGGATTGGAGAGGTTCGGTGAGCAAATGAAGACCCTGTGAAGTCATATTGCATGGTACCCATTCCACGGGTTTCAACTACCCAGGTTTAAGGTATTCTTCCTTCAGCTAAAACATGCATGTGGAACCTAGAGTATGATCAACCATGTGATCGGGAGACGTGTTCAAATATGTCTCAGTTTTCGTACCCTGGTACTCGGGTGCAACATTCCAGACGCTTTACTAACACCCTCCCGACTTGGAGAGTCAGTCCCTTTAACCTCCTGTTTGGCCCAGTTTGCAATTTCTGCGGAAGATGAACAGGAATAGCGAGAACCAATGAGAGACTAGCTGGAGGTGTCTGGACGGGCAAATTTAACTCTCATTTCCCACCAGGAAGAGGAATTAACCAAAGGCTCAGCGTGCCGTGCCGGAACCAGATTAGGGCCTGAAGCCATCCTGCGGTGTTGCGGCCAGCTCAAAAGAAAGCGAGTTGAAGAAAGGAGCTCAGGGGCACTGTAATTCACAAACCTGCAGAGTTATAAATGACAGCTATCGTCCAAAAATATACTGAAGTAAGGCTGCCAAGAGGACTTGAAAGCGGGGCAGAATTGCAGGAAACCGATTTCAGGAGGTAGACTGGAATTGCATTGAAAGCATAGGAAAAGAGGCAGAACGTCCACAATGATGCACTTGGCCAAAAAGGGCGTATGCGTTTTTTCCTGAATATATTCAGGAAAAAACGCATACGCCCTTTTTGGCCAACCAAGCAAGCTTGCAAAGGAAATCTGCACTACAATGAAGTCTCACTTCCCCCCGGTCAAAAGGGCCATCTGAAAAAAGTGTAAAATCCAGAAAGGCAGGACAGGCCATGGAGAACTGGGAGCCTTGTTATGCTGATGGGCGGGATGTAAATTGCCAACAGACACTCGGGAGAAGTGTATGGTGTTTCCTGAAACATCTAAAAAACAAAGCAACAGAGCCTAGGGCACTTCCACTTATGGTCCTATAGCTTAGGGAAATTAAAATCAAAAAGACACAGCCACCCCAAACATTGGGACGCCTCTGTTTACAAGAACCTCGTTTACAGTACAAGTTCAACATCGCAGAAAGTGAAAAATGGATAAAGAAGTTGTGGTATTTACTTACAAAGCAATATCACTCAGCAATGAAATCTATGTCATCAGGCCCTTAGGAGCACAATGAGTGGATTCAGGTATGATGATTCTAACTGAAATAAGTCACACAGAAAAAGAAACATCATAAGATATCAGTAATACACGGAATGTAAACTTGGCTACACAGGAACTGAATTACAGAACAGAACAGGGTCTCAAATTTAGAAAACCAACTTATGCTTGCTTAAGGGTAAAGGTGAGTTGGGGTGCTGCATAAAACCAGAGATTGAAATGAACACAGATAAAGTTCCTTAAGCCAAATATGGAATAGACAAGAGCTACTCCTTGCTCAACGAAATGGACTCAACACCGCATATTAAATGCCTAAGAATGTACCTGACTAGTAAGTATCTTAAAACCTATGGATTGCTATGTCTCCGAAAGAGAATCAAGCATGTGTACAGGGGCATAAACGCAGCAGTGATAGGATTGGAGAGGTTCGGTGAGCAAATGAAGACCCTTTGAAGTCATATTGCATGGTACCCATTCCACGGGTTTCAACTACCCAGGTTTAAGGTATTCTTCCTTCAGCTAAAACATGCATGTGGAACCTAGAGTATGATCAACCATGTGATCGGGAGACGTGTTCAAATATGTCTCAGTTTTCGTACCCTGGTACTCGGGTGCAACATTCCAGACGCTTTACTAACACCCTCCCGACTTGGAGAGTCAGTCCCTTTAACCTCCTGTTTGGCCCAGTTTGCAATTTCTGCGGAAGATGAACAGGAATAGCGAGAACCAATGAGAGACTAGCTGGAGGTGTCTGGACGGGCAAATTTAACTCTCATTTCCCACCAGGAAGAGGAATTAACCAAAGGCTCAGCGTGCCGTGCCGGAACAAGATTAGGGCCTGAAGCCATCCTGCGGTGTTGCGGCCAGCTCAAAAGAAAGCGAGTTGAAGAAAGGAGCTCAGGGGCACTGTAATTCACAAACCTGCAGAGTTATAAATGACAGCTATCGTCCAAAAATATACTGAAGTAAGGCTGCCAAGAGGACTTGAAAGCGGGGCAGAATTGCAGGAAACCGATTTCAGGAGGTAGACTGGAATTGCATTGAAAGCATAGGAAAAGAGGCAGAACGTCCACAATGATGCACTTGGCCAAAAAGGGCGTATGCGTTTTTTCCTGAATATATTCAGGAAAAAACGCATACGCCCTTTTTGGCCAACCAAGCAAGCTTGCAAAGGAAATCTGCACTACAATGAAGTCTCACTTCCCCCCGGTCAAAAGGGCCATCTGAAAAAAGTGTAAAATCCAGAAAGGCAGGACAGGCCATGGAGAACTGGGAGCCTTGTTATGCTGATGGGCGGGATGTAAATTGCCAACAGACACTCGGGAGAAGTGTATGGTGTTTCCTGAAACATCTAAAAAACAAAGCAACAGAGCCTAGGGCACTTCCACTTATGGTCCTATAGCTTAGGGAAATTAAAATCAAAAAGACACAGCCACCCCAAAGTTTGGGACGCGTCTGTTTACAAGAACCTCGTTTACAGTACAAGTTCAACATCACAGAAAGTGAAAAATGGATAAAGAAGTTGTGGTATTTACTTACAAAGCAATATCACTCAGCAATGAAATCTATGTCATCAGGCCCTTAGCAGCACAATGAGTGGATTCAGGTATGATGATTCTAACTGAAATAAGTCACACAGAAAAAGAAACATCATAAGATATCAGTAATACACGGAATGTAAACTTGGCTACACAGGAACTGAATTACAGAACAGAACAGGGTCTCAAATTTAGAAAACCAACTTATGCTTTCTTAAGGGTAAAGGTGAGTTGGGGTGCTGCATAAAACCAGAGATTTAAATGAGCACAGATAAAGTTCCTTAAGCCAAATATGGAATAGACAAGAGCTACCTCTTGCTCAACGAAATGGACTCAACACCGCATATTAAATGCCTAAGAATGTACCTGACTAGTAAGTATCTTAAAACCTATGGATTGCTATGTCTCCGAAAGAGAATCAAGCATGTGTACAGGGGCATAAACGCAGCAGTGATAGGATTGGAGAGGTTCGGTGAGCAAATGAAGACCCTTTGAAGTCATATTGCATGGTACCCATTCCACGGGTTTCAACTACCCAGGTTTAAGGTATTCTTCCTTCAGCTAAAACATGCATGTGGAACCTAGAGTATGATCAACCATGTGATCGGGAGACGTGTTCAAATATGTCTCAGTTTTCGTACCCTGGTACTCGGGTGCAACATTCCAGACGCTTTACTAACACCCTCCCGACTTGGAGAGTCAGTCCCTTTAACCTCCTGTTTGGCCCAGTTTGCAATTTCTGCGGAAGATGAACAGGAATAGCGAGAACCAATGAGAGACTAGCTGGAGGTGTCTGGACGGGCAAATTTAACTCTCATTTCCCACCAGGAAGAGGAATTAACCAAAGGCTCAGCGTGCCGTGCCGGAACCAGATTAGGGCCTGAAGCCATCCTGCGGTGTTGCGGCCAGCTCAAAAGAAAGCGAGTTGAAGAAAGGAGCTCAGGGGCACTGTAATTCACAAACCTGCAGAGTTATAAATGACAGCTATCGTCCAAAAATATACTGAAGTAAGGCTGCCAAGAGGACTTGAAAGCGGGGCAGAATTGCAGGAAACCGATTTCAGGAGGCAGACTGGAATTGCATTGAAAGCATAGGAAAAGAGGCAGAACGTCCACAATGATGCACTTGGCCAAAAAGGGCGTATGCGTTTTTTCCTGAATATATTCAGGAAAAAACGCATACGCCCTTTTTGGCCAACCAAGCAAGCTTGCAAAGGAAATCTGCACTACAATGAAGTCTCACTTCCCCCCGGTCAAAAGGGCCATCTGAAAAAAGTGTAAAATCCAGAAAGGCAGGACAGGCCATGGAGAACTGGGAGCCTTGTTATGCTGATGGGCGGGATGTAAATTGCCAACAGACACTCGGGAGAAGTGTATGGTGTTTCCTGAAACATCTAAAAAACAAAGCAACAGAGCCTAGGGCACTTCCACTTATGGTCCTATAGCTTAGGGAAATTAAAATCAAAAAGACACAGCCACCCCAAAGTTTGGGACGCCTCTGTTTACAAGAACCTCGTTTACAGTACAAGTTCAACATCGCAGAAAGTGAAAAATGGATAAAGAAGTTGTGGTATTTACTTACAAAGCAATATCACTCAGCAATGAAATCTATGTCATCAGGCCCTTAGCAGCACAATGAGTGGATTCAGGTATGATGATTCTAACTGAAATAAGTCACACAGAAAAAGAAACATCATAAGATATCAGTAATACACGGAATGTAAACTTGGCTACACAGGAACTGAATTACAGAACAGAACAGTGTCTCAAATTTGGAAAACCAACTTATGCTTTCTTAAGGGTAAAGGTGAGTTGGGGTGCTGCATAAAACCAGAAATTGAAATGAGCACAGATAAAGTTCCTTAAGCCAAATATGGAATAGACAAGAGCTACCTCTTGCTCAACGAAATGGACTCAACACCGCATATTAAATGCCTAAGAATGTACCTGACTAGTAAGTATCTTAAAACCTATGGATTGCTATGTCTCCGAAAGAGAATCAAGCATGTGTACAGGGGCATAAACGCAGCAGTGATAGGATTGGAGAGGTTCGGTGAGCAAATGAAGACCCTTTGAAGTCATATTGCATGGTACCCATTCCACGGGTTTCAACTACCCAGGTTTAAGGTATTCTTCCTTCAGCTAAAACATGCATGTGGAACCTAGAGTATGATCAACCATGTGATCGGGAGACGTGTTCAAATATGTCTCAGTTTTCATACCCTGGTACTCGGGTGCAACATTCCAGACGCTTTACTAACACCCTCCCGACTTGGAGAGTCAGTCCCTTTAACCTCCTGTTTGGCCCAGTTTGCAATTTCTGCGGAAGATGAACAGGAATAGCGAGAACCAATGAGAGACTAGCTGGAGGTGTCTGGACGGGCAAATTTAACTCTCATTTCCCACCAGGAAGAGGAATTAACCAAAGGCTCAGCGTGCCGTGCCGGAACCAGATTAGGGCCTGAAGCCATCCTGCGGTGTTGCGGCCAGCTCAAAAGAAAGCGAGTTGAAGAAAGGAGCTCAGGGGCACTGTAATTCACAAACCTGCAGAGTTATAAATGACAGCTATCGTCCAAAAATATACTGAAGTAAGGCTGCCAAGAGGACTTGAAAGCGGGGCAGAATTGCAGGAAACCGATTTCAGGAGGCAGACTGGAATTGCATTGAAAGCATAGGAAAAGAGGCAGAACGTCCACAATGATGCACTTGGCCAAAAAGGGCGTATGCGTTTTTTCCTGAATATATTCAGGAAAAAACGCATACGCCCTTTTTGGCCAACCAAGCAAGCTTGCAAAGGAAATCTGCACTACAATGAAGTCTCACTTCCCCCCGGTCAAAAGGGCCATCTGAAAAAAGTGTAAAATCCAGAAAGACAGGACAGGCCATGGAGAACTGGGAGCCTTGTTATGCTGATGGGCGGGATGTAAATTGCCAACAGACACTCGGGAGAAGTGTATGGTGTTTCCTGAAACATCTAAAAAACAAAGCAACAGAGCCTAGGGCACTTCCACTTATGGTCCTATAGCTTAGGGAAATTAAAATCAAAAAGACACAGCCACCCCAAAGTTTGGGACGCCTCTGTTTACAAGAACCTCGTTTACAGTACAAGTTCAACATCGCAGAAAGTGAAAAATGGATAAAGAAGTTGTGGTATTTACTTACAAAGCAATATCACTCAGCAATGAAATCTATGTCATCAGGCCCTTAGCAGCACAATGAGTGGATTCAGGTATGATGATTCTAACTGAAATAAGTCACACAGAAAAAGAAACATCATAAGATATCAGTAATACACGGAATGTAAACTTGGCTACACCAGAACTGAATTACAGAACAGAACAGGGTCTCAAATTTAGAAAACCAACTTATGCTTGCTTAAGGGGAAAGGTGAGTTGGGGTGCTGCATAAAACCAGAGATTGAAATGAACACAGATAAAGTTCCTTAAGCCAAATATGGAATAGACAAGAGCTACCCCTTGCTCAACGAAATGGACTCAACACCGCATATTAAATGCCTAAGAATGTACCTGACTAGTAAGTATCTTAAAACCTATGGATTGCTATGTCTCCGAAAGAGAATCAAGCATGTGTACAGGGGCATAAACGCAGCAGTGATAGGATTGGAGAGGTTCGGTGAGCAAATGAAGACCCTGTGAAGTCATATTGCATGGTACCCATTCCACGGGTTTCAACTACCCAGGTTTAAGGTATTCTTCCTTCAGCTAAAACATACATGTGGAATCTAGAGTATGATCAACCATGTGATCGGGAGACGTGTTCAAATATGTCTCAGTTTTCGTACCCTGGTACTCGGGTGCAACATTCCAGACGCTTTACTAACACCCTCCCGACTTGGAGAGTCAGTCCCTTTAACCTCCTGTTTGGCCCAGTTTGCAATTTCTGCGGAAGATGAACAGGAATAGCGAGAACCAATGAGAGACTAGCTGGAGGTGTCTGGACGGGCAAATTTAACTCTCATTTCCCACCAGGAAGAGGAATTAACCAAAGGCTCAGCGTGCCGTGCCGGAACCAGATTAGGGTCTGAAGCCATCCTGCGGTGTTGCGGCCAGCTCAAAAGAAAGCGAGTTGAAGAAAGGAGCTCAGGGGCACTGTAATTCACAAACCTGCAGAGTTATAAATGACAGCTATCGTCCAAAAATATACTGAAGTAAGGCTGCCAAGAGGACTTGAAAGCGGGGCAGAATTGCAGGAAACCGATTTCAGGAGGTAGACTGGAATTGCATTGAAAGCATAGGAAAAGAGGCAGAACGTCCACAATGATGCACTTGGCCAAAAAGGGCGTATGCGTTTTTTCCTGAATATATTCAGGAAAAAACGCATACGCCCTTTTTGGCCAACCAAGCAAGCTTGCAAAGGAAATCTGCACTACAATGAAGTCTCACTTCCCCCCGGTCAAAAGGGCCATCTGAAAAAAGTGTAAAATCCAGAAAGGCAGGACAGGCCATGGAGAACTGGGAGCCTTGTTATGCTGATGGGCGGGATGTAAATTGCCAACAGACACTCGGGAGAAGTGTATGGTGTTTCCTGAAACATCTAAAAAACAAAGCAACAGAGCCTAGGGCACTTCCACTTATGGTCCTATAGCTTAGGGAAATTAAAATCAAAAAGACACAGCCACCCCAAAGTTTGGGACGCCTCTGTTTACAAGAACCTCGTTTACAGTACAAGTTCAACATCGCAGAAAGTGAAAAATGGATAAAGAAGTTGTGGTATTTACTTACAAAGCAATATCACTCAGCAATGAAATCTATGTCATCAGGCCCTTAGCAGCACAATGAGTGGATTCAGGTATGATGATTCTAACTGAAATAAGTCACACAGAAAAAGAAACATCATAAGATATCAGTAATACACGGAATGTAAACTTGGCTACACCAGAACTGAATTACAGAACAGAACAGGGTCTCAAATTTAGAAAACCAACTTATGCTTGCTTAAGGGGAAAGGTGAGTTGGGGTGCTGCATAAAACCAGAGATTGAAATGAACACAGATAAAGTTCCTTAAGCCAAATATGGAATAGACAAGAGCTACCCCTTGCTCAACGAAATGGACTCAACACCGCATATTAAATGCCTAAGAATGTACCTGACTAGTAAGTATCTTAAAACCTATGGATTGCTATGTCTCCGAAAGAGAATCAAGCATGTGTACAGGGGCATAAACGCAGCAGTGATAGGATTGGAGAGGTTCGGTGAGCAAATGAAGACCCTGTGAAGTCATATTGCATGGTACCCATTCCACGGGTTTCAACTACCCAGGTTTAAGGTATTCTTCCTTCAGCTAAAACATACATGTGGAACCTAGAGTATGATCAACCATGTGATCGGGAGACGTGTTCAAATATGTCTCAGTTTTCGTACCCTGGTACTCGGGTGCAACATTCCAGACGCTTTACTAACACCCTCCCGACTTGGAGAGTCAGTCCCTTTAACCTCCTGTTTGGCCCAGTTTGCAATTTCTGCGGAAGATGAACAGGAATAGCGAGAACCAATGAGAGACTAGCTGGAGGTGTCTGGACGGGCAAATTTAACTCTCATTTCCCACCAGGAAGAGGAATTAACCAAAGGCTCAGCGTGCCGTGCCGGAACCAGATTAGGGTCTGAAGCCATCCTGCGGTGTTGCGGCCAGCTCAAAAGAAAGCGAGTTGAAGAAAGGAGCTCAGGGGCACTGTAATTCACAAACCTGCAGAGTTATAAATGACAGCTATCGTCCAAAAATATACTGAAGTAAGGCTGCCAAGAGGACTTGAAAGCGGGGCAGAATTGCAGGAAACCGATTTCAGGAGGTAGACTGGAATTGCATTGAAAGCATAGGAAAAGAGGCAGAACGTCCACAATGATGCACTTGGCCAAAAAGGGCGTATGCGTTTTTTCCTGAATATATTCAGGAAAAAACGCATACGCCCTTTTTGGCCAACCAAGCAAGCTTGCAAAGGAAATCTGCACTACAATGAAGTCTCACTTCCCCCCGGTCAAAAGGGCCATCTGAAAAAAGTGTAAAATCCAGAAAGGCAGGACAGGCCATGGAGAACTGGGAGCCTTGTTATGCTGATGGGCGGGATGTAAATTGCCAACAGACACTCGGGAGAAGTGTATGGTGTTTCCTGAAACATCTAAAAAACAAAGCAACAGAGCCTAGGGCACTTCCACTTATGGTCCTATAGCTTAGGGAAATTAAAATCAAAAAGACACAGCCACCCCAAAGTTTGGGACGCCTCTGTTTACAAGAACCTCGTTTACAGTACAAGTTCAACATCGCAGAAAGTGAAAAATGGATAAAGAAGTTGTGGTATTTACTTACAAAGCAATATCACTCAGCAATGAAATCTATGTCATCAGGCCCTTAGCAGCACAATGAGTGGATTCAGGTATGATGATTCTAACTGAAATAAGTCACACAGAAAAATAAACATCATAAGATATCAGTAATACACGGAATGTAAACTTGGCTACACAGGAACTGAATTACAGAACAGAACAGGGTCTCAAATTTAGAAAACCAACTTATGCTTGCTTAGGGGAAAGGTGAGTTGGGGTGCTGCATAAAACCAGAGATTGAAATGAGCACAGATAAAGTTCCTTAAGCCAAATATGGAATAGACAAGAGCTACTCCTTGCTCAACGAAATGGACTCAACACCGCATATTAAATGCCTAAGAATGTACCTGACTAGTAAGTATCTTAAAACCTATGGATTGCTATGTCTCCGAAAGAGAATCAAGCATGTGTACAGGGGCATAAACGCAGCAGTGATAGGATTGGAGAGGTTCGGTGAGCAAATGAAGACCCTTTGAAGTCATATTGCATGGTACCCATTCCACGGGTTTCAACTACCCAGGTTTAAGGTATTCTTCCTTCAGCTAAAACATGCATGTGGAACCTAGAGTATGATCAACCATGTGATCGGGAGACGTGTTCAAATATGTCTCAGTTTTCGTACCCTGGTACTCGGGTGCAACATTCCAGACGCTTTACTAACACCCTCCCGACTTGGAGAGTCAGTCCCTTTAACCTCCTGTTTGGCCCAGTTTGCAATTTCTGCGGAAGATGAACAGGAATAGCGAGAACCAATGAGAGACTAGCTGGAGGTGTCTGGACGGGCAAATTTAACTCTCATTTCCCACCAGGAAGAGGAATTAACCAAAGGCTCAGCGTGCCGTGCCGGAACCAGATTAGGGCCTGAAGCCATCCTGCGGTGTTGCGGCCAGCTCAAAAGAAAGCGAGTTGAAGAAAGGAGCTCAGGGGCACTGTAATTCACAAACCTGCAGAGTTATAAATGACAGCTATCGTCCAAAAATATACTGAAGTAAGGCTGCCAAGAGGACTTGAAAGCGGGGCAGAATTGCAGGAAACCGATTTCAGGAGGTAGACTGGAATTGCATTGAAAGCATAGGAAAAGAGGCAGAACGTCCACAATGATGCACTTGGCCAAAAAGGGCGTATGCGTTTTTTCCTGAATATATTCAGGAAAAAACGCATACGCCCTTTTTGGCCAACCAAGCAAGCTTGCAAAGGAAATCTGCACTACAATGAAGTCTCACTTCCCCCCGGTCAAAAGGGCCATCTGAAAAAAGTGTAAAATCCAGAAAGGCAGGACAGGCCATGGAGAACTGGGAGCCTTGTTATGCTGATGGGCGGGATGTAAATTGCCAACAGACACTCGGGAGAAGTGTATGGTGTTTCCTGAAACATCTAAAAAACAAAGCAACAGAGCCTAGGGCACTTCCACTTATGGTCCTATAGCTTAGGGAAATTAAAATCAAAAAGACACAGCCACCCCAAAGTTTGGGACGCCTCTGTTTACAAGAACCTCGTTTACAGTACAAGTTCAACATCGCAGAAAGTGAAAAATGGATAAAGAAGTTGTGGTATTTACTTACAAAGCAATATCACTCAGCAATGAAATCTATGTCATCAGGCCCTTAGCAGCACAATGAGTGGATTCAGGTATGATGATTCTAACTGAAATAAGTCACACAGAAAAATAAACATCATAAGATATCAGTAATACACGGAATGTAAACTTGGCTACACAGGAACTGAATTACAGAACAGAACAGGGTCTCAAATTTAGAAAACCAACTTATGCTTGCTTAGGGGAAAGGTGAGTTGGGGTGCTGCATAAAACCAGAGATTGAAATGAGCACAGATAAAGTTCCTTAAGCCAAATATGGAATAGACAAGAGCTACTCCTTGCTCAACGAAATGGACTCAACACCGCATATTAAATGCCTAAGAATGTACCTGACTAGTAAGTATCTTAAAACCTATGGATTGCTATGTCTCCGAAAGAGAATCAAGCATGTGTACAGGGGCATAAACGCAGCAGTGATAGGATTGGAGAGGTTCGGTGAGCAAATGAAGACCCTTTGAAGTCATATTGCATGGTACCCATTCCACGGGTTTCAACTACCCAGGTTTAAGGTATTCTTCCTTCAGCTAAAACATGCATGTGGAACCTAGAGTATGATCAACCATGTGATCGGGAGACGTGTTCAAATATGTCTCAGTTTTCGTACCCTGGTACTCGGGTGCAACATTCCAGACGCTTTACTAACACCCTCCCGACTTGGAGAGTCAGTCCCTTTAACCTCCTGTTTGGCCCAGTTTGCAATTTCTGCGGAAGATGAACAGGAATAGCGAGAACCAATGAGAGACTAGCTGGAGGTGTCTGGACGGGCAAATTTAACTCTCATTTCCCACCAGGAAGAGGAATTAACCAAAGGCTCAGCGTGCCGTGCCGGAACCAGATTAGGGCCTGAAGCCATCCTGCGGTGTTGCGGCCAGCTCAAAAGAAAGCGAGTTGAAGAAAGGAGCTCAGGGGCACTGTAATTCACAAACCTGCAGAGTTATAAATGACAGCTATCGTCCAAAAATATACTGAAGTAAGGCTGCCAAGAGGACTTGAAAGCGGGGCAGAATTGCAGGAAACCGATTTCAGGAGGTAGACTGGAATTGCATTGAAAGCATAGGAAAAGAGGCAGAACGTCCACAATGATGCACTTGGCCAAAAAGGGCGTATGCGTTTTTTCCTGAATATATTCAGGAAAAAACGCATACGCCCTTTTTGGCCAACCAAGCAAGCTTGCAAAGGAAATCTGCACTACAATGAAGTCTCACTTCCCCCCGGTCAAAAGGGCCATCTGAAAAAAGTGTAAAATCCAGAAAGGCAGGACAGGCCATGGAGAACTGGGAGCCTTGTTATGCTGATGGGCGGGATGTAAATTGCCAACAGACACTCGGGAGAAGTGTATGGTGTTTCCTGAAACATCTAAAAAACAAAGCAACAGAGCCTAGGGCACTTCCACTTATGGTCCTATAGCTTAGGGAAATTAAAATCAAAAAGACACAGCCACCCCAAAGTTTGGGACGCCTCTGTTTACAAGAACCTCGTTTACAGTACAAGTTCAACATCACAGAAAGTGAAAAATGGATAAAGAAGTTGTGGTATTTACTTACAAAGCAATATCACTCAGCAATGAAATCTATGTCATCAGGACCTTAGCAGCACAATGAGTGGATTCAGGTATGATGATTCTAACTGAAATAAGTCACACAGAAAAAGAAACATCATAAGATATCAGTAATACACGGAATGTAAACTTGGCTACACAGGAACTGAATTACAGAACAGAACAGGGTCTCAAATTTAGAAAACCAACTTATGCTTGCTTAAGGGTAAAGGTGAGTTGGGGTGCTGCATAAAACCAGAGATTGAAATGAGCACAGATAAAGTTCCTTAAGCCAAATATGGAATAGACAAGAGCTACTCCTTGCTCAACGAAATGGACTCAACACCGCATATTAAACGCCTAAGAATGTACCTGACTAGTCAGTATCTTAAAACCTATGGATTGCTATGTCTCCGAAAGAGAATCAAGCATGTGTACAGGGGCATAAACGCAGCAGTGATAGGATTGGAGAGGTTCGGTGAGCAAATGAAGACCCTTTGAAGTCATATTGCATGGTACCCATTCCACGGGTTTCAACTACCCAGGTTTAAGGTATTCTTCCTTCAGGTAAAACATGCATGTGGAACCTAGAGTATGATCAACCATGTGATCGGGAGACGTGTTCAAATATGTCTCAGTTTTCGTACCCTGGTACGCGGGTGCAACATTCCAGACGCTTTACTAACACCCTCCCGACTTGGAGAGTCAGTCCCTTTAACCTCCTGTTTGGCCCAGTTTGCAATTTCTGCGGAAGATGAACAGGAATAGGGAGAACCAATGAGAGACTAGCTGGAGGTGTCTGGACGGGCAAATTTAACTCTCATTTCCCACCAGGAAGTGGAATTAACCAAAGGCTCAGCGTGCCGTGCCGGAACCAGATTAGGGCCTGAAGCCATCCTGCGGTGTTGCGGCCAGCTCAAAAGAAAGCGAGTTGAAGAAAGGAGCTCAGGGGCACTGTAATTCACAAACCTGCAGAGTTATAAATGACAGCTATCGTCCAAAAATATACTGAAGTAAGGCTGCCAAGAGGACTTGAAAGCGGGGCAGAATTGCAGGAAACCGATTTCAGGAGGTAGACTGGAATTGCATTGAAAGCATAGGAAAAGAGGCAGAACGTCCACAATGATGCACTTGGCCAAAAAGGGCGTATGCGTTTTTTCCTGAATATATTCAGGAAAAAACGCATACGCCCTTTTTGGCCAACCAAGCAAGCTTGCAAAGGAAATCTGCACTACAATGAAGTCTCACTTCCCCCCGGTCAAAAGGGCCATCTGAAAAAAGTGTAAAATCCAGAAAGACAGGACAGGCCATGGAGAACTGGGAGCCTTGTTATGCTGATGGGCGGGATGTAAATTGCCAACAGACACTCGGGAGAAGTGTATGGTGTTTCCTGAAACATCTAAAAAACAAAGCAACAGAGCCTAGGGCACTTCCACTTATGGTCCTATAGCTTAGGGAAATTAAAATCAAAAAGACACAGCCACCCCAAAGTTTGGGACGCCTCTGTTTACAAGAACCTCGTTTACAGTACAAGTTCAACATCGCAGAAAGTGAAAAATGGATAAAGAAGTTGTGGTATTTACTTACAAAGCAATATCACTCAGCAATGAAATCTATGTCATCAGGCCCTTAGCAGCACAATGAGTGGATTCAGGTATGATGATTCTAACTGAAATAAGTCACACAGAAAAAGAAACATCATAAGATATCAGTAATACACGGAATGTAAACTTGGCTACACAGGAACTGAATTACAGAACAGAACAGGGTCTCAAATTTAGAAAACCAACTTATGCTTGCTTAAGGGTAAAGGTGAGTTGGGGTGCTGCATAAAACCAGAGATTGAAATGAGCACAGATAAAGTTCCTTAAGCCAAATATGGAATAGACAAGAGCTACTCCTTGCTCAACGAAATGGACTCAACACCGCATATTAAATGCCTAAGAATGTACCTGACTAGTAAGTATCTTAAAACCTATGGATTGCTATGTCTCCGAAAGAGAATCAAGCATGTGTACAGGGGCATAAACGCAGCAGTGATAGGATTGGAGAGGTTCGGTGAGCAAATGAAGACCCTTTGAAGTCATATTGCATGGTACCCATTCCACGGGTTTCAACTACCCAGGTTTAAGGTATTCTTCCTTCAGCTAAAACATGCATGTGGAACCTAGAGTATGATCAACCATGTGATCGGGAGACGTGTTCAAATATGTCTCAGTTTTCGTACCCTGGTACTCGGGTGCAACATTCCAGACGCTTTACTAACACCCTCCCGACTTGGAGAGTCAGTCCCTTTAACCTCCTGTTTGGCCCAGTTTGCAATTTCTGCGGAAGATGAACAGGAATAGCGAGAACCAATGAGAGACTAGCTGGAGGTGTCTGGACGGGCAAATTTAACTCTCATTTCCCACCAGGAAGAGGAATTAACCAAAGGCTCAGCGTGCCGTGCCGGAACCAGATTAGGGCCTGAAGCCATCCTGCGGTGTTGCGGCCAGCTCAAAAGAAAGCGAGTTGAAGAAAGGAGCTCAGGGGCACTGTAATTCACAAACCTGCAGAGTTATAAATGACAGCAATCGTCCAAAAATATACTGAAGTAAGGCTGCCAAGAGGACTTGAAAGCGGGGCAGAATTGCAGGAAACCGATTTCAGGAGGTAGACTGGAATTGCATTGAAAGCATAGGAAAAGAGGCAGAACGTCCACAATGATGCACTTGGCCAAAAAGGGCGTATGCGTTTTTTCCTGAATATATTCAGGAAAAAACGCATACGCCCTTTTTGGCCAACCAAGCAAGCTTGCAAAGGAAATCTGCACTACAATGAAGTCTCACTTCCCCCCGGTCAAAAGGGCCATCTGAAAAAAGTGTAAAATCCAGAAAGGCAGGACAGGCCATGGAGAACTGGGAGCCTTGTTATGCTGATGGGCGGGATGTAAATTGCCAACAGACACTCGGGAGAAGTGTATGGTGTTTCCTGAAACATCTAAAAAACAAAGCAACAGAGCCTAGGGCACTTCCACTTATGGTCCTATAGCTTAGGGAAATTAAAATCAAAAAGACACAGCCACCCCAAACATTGGGACGCCTCTGTTTACAAGAACCTCGTTTACAGTACAAGTTCAACATCGCAGAAAGTGAAAAATGGATAAAGAAGTTGTGGTATTTACTTACAAAGCAATATCACTCAGCAATGAAATCTATGTCATCAGGCCCTTAGCAGCACAATGAGTGGATTCAGGTATGATGATTCTAACTGAAATAAGTCACACAGAAAAAGAAACATCATAAGATATCAGTAATACACGGAATGTAAACTTGGCTACACAGGAACTGAATTACAGAACAGAACAGGGTCTCAAATTTAGAAAACCAACTTATGCTTGCTTAAGGGGAAAGGTGAGTTGGGGTGCTGCATAAAACCAGAGATTGAAATGAGCACAGATAAAGTTCCTTAAGCCAAATATGGAATAGACAAGAGCTACTCCTTGCTCAAAGAAATGGACTCAACACCGCATATTAAACGCCTAAGAATGTACCTGACTAGTAAGTATCTTAAAACCTATGGATTGCTATGTCTCCGAAAGAGAATCAAGCATGTGTACAGGGGCATAAACGCAGCAGTGATAGGATTGGAGAGGTTCGGTGAGCAAATGAAGACCCTTTGAAGTCATATTGCATGGTACCCATTCCACGGGTTTCAACTACCCAGGTTTAAGGTATTCTTCCTTCAGCTAAAACATGCATGTGGAACCTAGAGTATGATCAACCATGTGATCGGGAGACGTGTTCAAATATGTCTCAGTTTTCGTACCCTGGTACTCGGGTGCAACATTCCAGACGCTTTACTAACACCCTCCCGACTTGGAGAGTCAGTCCCTTTAACCTCCTGTTTGGCCCAGTTTGCAATTTCTGCGGAAGATGAACAGGAATAGCGAGAACCAATGAGAGACTAGCTGGAGGTGTCTGGACGGGCAAATTTAACTCTCATTTCCCACGAGGAAGAGGAATTAACCAAAGGCTCAGCGTGCCGTGCCGGAACCAGATTAGGGCCTGAAGCCATCCTGCGGTGTTGCGGCCAGCTCAAAAGAAAGCGAGTTGAAGAAAGGAGCTCAGGGGCACTGTAATTCACAAACCTGCAGAGTTATAAATGACAGCAATCGTCCAAAAATATACTGAAGTAAGGCTGCCAAGAGGACTTGAAAGCGGGGCAGAATTGCAGGAAACCGATTTCAGGAGGTAGACTGGAATTGCATTGAAAGCATAGGAAAAGAGGCAGAACGTCCACAATGATGCACTTGGCCAAAAAGGGCGTATGCGTTTTTTCCTGAATATATTCAGGAAACAACGCATACGCCCTTTTTGGCCAACCAAGCAAGCTTGCAAAGGAAATCTGCACTACAATGAAGTCTCACTTCCCCCCGGTCAAAAGGGCCATCTGAAAAAAGTGTAAAATCCAGAAAGGCAGGACAGGCCATGGAGAACTGGGAGCCTTGTTATGCTGATGGGCGGGATGTAAATTGCCAACAGACACTCGGGAGAAGTGTATGGTGTTTCCTGAAACATCTAAAAAACAAAGCAACAGAGCCTAGGGCACTTCCACTTATGGTCCTATAGCTTAGGGAAATTAAAATCAAAAAGACACAGCCACCCCAAACATTGGGACGCCTCTGTTTACAAGAACCTCGTTTACAGTACAAGTTCAACATCGCAGAAAGTGAAAAATGGATAAAGAAGTTGTGGTATTTACTTACAAAGCAATATCACTCAGCAATGAAATCTATGTCATCAGGCCCTTAGCAGCACAATGAGTGGATTCAGGTATGATGATTCTAACTGAAATAAGTCACACAGAAAAAGAAACATCATAAGATATCAGTAATACACGGAATGTAAACTTGGCTACACAGGAACTGAATTACAGAACAGAACAGGGTCTCAAATTTAGAAAACCAACTTATGCTTGCTTAAGGGGAAAGGTGAGTTGGGGTGCTGCATAAAACCAGAGATTGAAATGAGCACAGATAAAGTTCCTTAAGCCAAATATGGAATAGACAAGAGCTACTCCTTGCTCAACGAAATGGACTCAACACCGCATATTAAATGCCTAAGAATGTACCTGACTAGTAAGTATCTTAAAACCTATGGATTGCTATGTCTCCGAAAGAGAATCAAGCATGTGTACAGGGGCATAAACGCAGCAGTGATAGGATTGGAGAGGTTCGGTGAGCAAATGAAGACCCTTTGAAGTCATATTGCATGGTACCCATTCCACGGGTTTCAACTACCCAGGTTTAAGGTATTCTTCCTTCAGCTAAAACATGCATGTGGAACCTAGAGTATGATCAACCATGTGATCGGGAGACGTGTTCAAATATGTCTCAGTTTTCGTACCCTGGTACTCGGGTGCAACATTCCAGACGCTTTACTAACACCCTCCCGACTTGGAGAGTCAGTCCCTTTAACCTCCTGTTTGGCCCAGTTTGCAATTTCTGCGGAAGATGAACAGGAATAGCGAGAACCAATGAGAGACTAGCTGGAGGTGTCTGGACGGGCAAATTTAACTCTCATTTCCCACCAGGAAGAGGAATTAACCAAAGGCTCAGCGTGCCGTGCCGGAACCAGATTAGGGCCTGAAGCCATCCTGCGGTGTTGCGGCCAGCTCAAAAGAAAGCGAGTTGAAGAAAGGAGCTCAGGGGCACTGTAATTCACAAACCTGCAGAGTTATAAATGACAGCAATCGTCCAAAAATATACTGAAGTAAGGCTGCCAAGAGGACTTGAAAGCGGGGCAGAATTGCAGGAAACCGATTTCAGGAGGTAGACTGGAATTGCATTGAAAGCATAGGAAAAGAGGCAGAACGTCCACAATGATGCACTTGGCCAAAAAGGGCGTATGCGTTTTTTCCTGAATATATTCAGGAAAAAACGCATACGCCCTTTTTGGCCAACCAAGCAAGCTTGCAAAGGAAATCTGCACTACAATGAAGTCTCACTTCCCCCCGGTCAAAAGGGCCATCTGAAAAAAGTGTAAAATCCAGAAAGGCAGGACAGGCCATGGAGAACTGGGAGCCTTGTTATGCTGATGGGCGGGATGTAAATTGCCAACAGACACTCGGGAGAAGTGTATGGTGTTTCCTGAAACATCTAAAAAACAAAGCAACAGAGCCTAGGGCACTTCCACTTATGGTCCTATAGCTTAGGGAAATTAAAATCAAAAAGACACAGCCACCCCAAACATTGGGACGCCTCTGTTTACAAGAACCTCGTTTACAGTACAAGTTCAACATCGCAGAAAGTGAAAAATGGATAAAGAAGTTGTGGTATTTACTTACAAAGCAATATCACTCAGCAATGAAATCTATGTCATCAGGCCCTTAGCAGCACAATGAGTGGATTCAGGTATGATGATTCTAACTGAAATAAGTCACACAGAAAAAGAAACATCATAAGATATCAGTAATACACGGAATGTAAACTTGGCTACACAGGAACTGAATTACAGAACAGAACAGGGTCTCAAATTTAGAAAACCAACTTATGCTTGCTTAAGGGGAAAGGTGAGTTGGGGTGCTGCATAAAACCAGAGATTGAAATGAGCACAGATAAAGTTCCTTAAGCCAAATATGGAATAGACAAGAGCTACTCCTTGCTCAAAGAAATGGACTCAACACCGCATATTAAACGCCTAAGAATGTACCTGACTAGTAAGTATCTTAAAACCTATGGATTGCTATGTCTCCGAAAGAGAATCAAGCATGTGTACAGGGGCATAAACACAGCAGTGATAGGATTGGAGAGGTTCGGTGAGCAAATGAAGACCCTTTGAAGTCATATTGCATGGTACCCATTCCACGGGTTTCAACTACCCAGGTTTAAGGTATTCTTCCTTCAGGTAAAACATGCATGTGGAACCTAGAGTATGATCAACCATGTGATCGGGAGACGTGTTCAAATATGTCTCAGTTTTCGTACTCTGGTACTCGGGTGCAACATTCCAGACGCTTTACTAACACCCTCCCGACTTGGAGAGTCAGTCCCTTTAACCTCCTGTTTGGCCCAGTTTGCAATTTCTGCGGAAGATGAACAGGAATAGGGAGAACCAATGAGAGACTAGCTGGAGGTGTCTGGACGGGCAAATTTAACTCTCATTTCCCACCAGGAAGAGGAATTAACCAAAGGCTCAGCGTGCCGTGCCGGAACCAGATTAGGGCCTGAAGCCATCCTGCGGTGTTGCGGCCAGCTCAAAAGAAAGCGAGTTGAAGAAAGGAGCTCAGGGGCACTGTAATTCACAAACCTGCAGAGTTATAAATGACAGCTATCGTCCAAAAATATACTGAAGTAAGGCTGCCAAGAGGACTTGAAAGCGGGGCAGAATTGCAGGAAACCGATTTCAGGAGGTAGACTGGAATTGCATTGAAAGCATAGGAAAAGAGGCAGAACGTCCACAATGATGCACTTGGCCAAAAAGGGCGTATGCGTTTTTTCCTGAATATATTCAGGAAAAAACGCATACGCCCTTTTTGGCCAACCAAGCAAGCTTGCAAAGGAAATCTGCACTACAATGAAGTCTCACTTCCCCCCGGTCAAAAGGGCCATCTGAAAAAAGTGTAAAATCCAGAAAGGCAGGACAGGCCATGGAGAACTGGGAGCCTTGTTATGCTGATGGGCGGGATGTAAATTGCCAACAGACACTCGGGAGAAGTGTATGGTGTTTCCTGAAACATCTAAAAAACAAAGCAACAGAGCCTAGGGCACTTCCACTTATGGTCCTATAGCTTAGGGAAATTAAAATCAAAAAGACACAGCCACCCCAAACATTGGGACGCCTCTGTTTACAAGAACCTCGTTTACAGTACAAGTTCAACATCGCAGAAAGTGAAAAATGGATAAAGAAGTTGTGGTATTTACTTACAAAGCAATATCACTCAGCAATGAAATCTATGTCATCAGGCCCTTAGCAGCACAATGAGTGGATTCAGGTATGATGATTCTAACTGAAATAAGTCACACAGAAAAAGAAACATCATAAGATATCAGTAATACACGGAATGTAAACTTGGCTACACAGGAACTGAATTACAGAACAGAACAGGGTCTCAAATTTAGAAAACCAACTTATGCTTGCTTAAGGGTAAAGGTGAGTTGGGGTGCTGCATAAAACCAGAGATTGAAATGAGCACAGATAAAGTTCCTTAAGCCAAATATGGAATAGACAAGAGCTACTCCTTGCTCAACGAAATGGACTCAACACCGCATATTAAATGCCTAAGAATGTACCTGACTAGTAAGTATCTTAAAACCTATGGATTGCTATGTCTCCGAAAGAGAATCAAGCATGTGTACAGGGGCATAAACGCAGCAGTGATAGGATTGGAGAGGTTCGGTGAGCAAATGAAGACCCTTTGAAGTCATATTGCATGGTACCCATTCCACGGGTTTCAACTACCCAGGTTTAAGGTATTCTTCCTTCAGCTAAAACATGCATGTGGAACCTAGAGTATGATCAACCATGTGATCGGGAGACGTGTTCAAATATGTCTCAGTTTTCGTACCCTGGTACTCGGGTGCAACATTCCAGACGCTTTACTAACACCCTCCCGACTTGGAGAGTCAGTCCCTTTAACCTCCTGTTTGGCCCAGTTTGCAGTTTCTGCGGAAGATGAACAGGAATAGCGAGAACCAATGAGAGACTAGCTGGAGCTGTCTGGACGGGCAAATTTAACTCTCATTTCCCACCAGGAAGAGGAATTAACCAAAGGCTCAGCGTGCCGTGCCGGAACAAGATTAGGGCCTGAAGCCATCCTGCGGTGTTGCGGCCAGCTCAAAAGAAAGCGAGTTGAAGAAAGGAGCTCAGGGGCACTGTAATTCACAAACCTGCAGAGTTATAAATGACAGCAATCGTCCAAAAATATACTGAAGTAAGGCTGCCAAGAGGACTTGAAAGCGGGGCAGAATTGCAGGAAACCGATTTCAGGAGGTAGACTGGAATTGCATTGAAAGCATAGGAAAAGAGGCAGAACGTCCACAATGATGCACTTGGCCAAAAAGGGCGTATGCGTTTTTTCCTGAATATATTCAGGAAAAAACGCATACGCCCTTTTTGGCCAACCAAGCAAGCTTGCAAAGGAAATCTGCACTACAATGAAGTCTCACTTCCCCCCGGTCAAAAGGGCCATCTGAAAAAAGTGTAAAATCCAGAAAGGCAGGACAGGCCATGGAGAACTGGGAGCCTTGTTATGCTGATGGGCGGGATGTAAATTGCCAACAGACACTCGGGAGAAGTGTATGGTGTTTCCTGAAACATCTAAAAAACAAAGCAACAGAGCCTAGGGCACTTCCACTTATGGTCCTATAGCTTAGGGAAATTAAAATCAAAAAGACACAGCCACCCCAAACATTGGGACGCCTCTGTTTACAAGAACCTCGTTTACAGTACAAGTTCAACATCGCAGAAAGTGAAAAATGGATAAAGAAGTTGTGGTATTTACTTACAAAGCAATATCACTCAGCAATGAAATCTATGTCATCAGGCCCTTAGCAGCACAATGAGTGGATTCAGGTATGATGATTCTAACTGAAATAAGTCACACAGAAAAAGAAACATCATAAGATATCAGTAATACACGGAATGTAAACTTGGCTACACAGGAACTGAATTACAGAACAGAACAGGGTCTCAAATTTAGAAAACCAACTTATGCTTGCTTAAGGGGAAAGGTGAGTTGGGGTGCTGCATAAAACCAGAGATTGAAATGAGCACAGATAAAGTTCCTTAAGCCAAATATGGAATAGACAAGAGCTACTCCTTGCTCAAAGAAATGGACTCAACACCGCATATTAAACGCCTAAGAATGTACCTGACTAGTAAGTATCTTAAAACCTATGGATTGCTATGTCTCCGAAAGAGAATCAAGCATGTGTACAGGGGCATAAACACAGCAGTGATAGGATTGGAGAGGTTCGGTGAGCAAATGAAGACCCTTTGAAGTCATATTGCATGGTACCCATTCCACGGGTTTCAACTACCCAGGTTTAAGGTATTCTTCCTTCAGGTAAAACATGCATGTGGAACCTAGAGTATGATCAACCATGTGATCGGGAGACGTGTTCAAATATGTCTCAGTTTTCGTACCCTGGTACTCGGGTGCAACATTCCAGACGCTTTACTAACACCCTCCCGACTTGGAGAGTCAGTCCCTTTAACCTCCTGTTTGGCCCAGTTTGCAATTTCTGCGGAAGATGAACAGGAATAGGGAGAACCAATGAGAGACTAGCTGGAGGTGTCTGGACGGGCAAATTTAACTCTCATTTCCCACCAGGAAGAGGAATTAACCAAAGGCTCAGCGTGCCGTGCCGGAACCAGATTAGGGCCTGAAGCCATCCTGCGGTGTTGCGGCCAGCTCAAAAGAAAGCGAGTTGAAGAAAGGAGCTCAGGGGCACTGTAATTCACAAACCTGCAGAGTTATAAATGACAGCAATCGTCCAAAAATATACTGAAGTAAGGCTGCCAAGAGGACTTGAAAGCGGGGCAGAATTGCAGGAAACCGATTTCAGGAGGTAGACTGGAATTGCATTGAAAGCATAGGAAAAGAGGCAGAACGTCCACAATGATGCACTTGGCCAAAAAGGGCGTATGCGTTTTTTCCTGAATATATTCAGGAAAAAACGCATACGCCCTTTTTGGCCAACCAAGCAAGCTTGCAAAGGAAATCTGCACTACAATGAAGTCTCACTTCCCCCCGGTCAAAAGGGCCATCTGAAAAAAGTGTAAAATCCAGAAAGGCAGGACAGGCCATGGAGAACTGGGAGCCTTGTTATGCTGATGGGCGGGATGTAAATTGCCAACAGACACTCGGGAGAAGTGTATGGTGTTTCCTGAAACATCTAAAAAACAAAGCAACAGAGCCTAGGGCACTTCCACTTATGGTCCTATAGCTTAGGGAAATTAAAATCAAAAAGACACAGCCACCCCAAACATTGGGACACCTCTGTTTACAAGAACCTCGTTTACAGTACAAGTTCAACATCGCAGAAAGTGAAAAATGGATAAAGAAGTTGTGGTATTTACTTACAAAGCAATATCACTCAGCAATGAAATCTATGTCATCAGGCCCTTAGCAGCACAATGAGTGGATTCAGGTATGATGATTCTAACTGAAATAAGTCACACAGAAAAAGAAACATCATAAGATATCAGTAATACACGGAATGTAAACTTGGCTACACAGGAACTGAATTACAGAACAGAACAGGGTCTCAAATTTAGAAAACCAACTTATGCTTGCTTAAGGGGAAAGGTGAGTTGGGGTGCTGCATAAAACCAGAGATTGAAATGAGCACAGATAAAGTTCCTTAAGCCAAATATGGAATAGACAAGAGCTACTCCTTGCTCAAAGAAATGGACTCAACACCGCATATTAAACGCCTAAGAATGTACCTGACTAGTAAGTATCTTAAAACCTATGGATTGCTATGTCTCCGAAAGAGAATCAAGCATGTGTACAGGGGCATAAACGCAGCAGTGATAGGATTGGAGAGGTTCGGTGAGCAAATGAAGACCCTTTGAAGTCATATTGCATGGTACCCATTCCACGGGTTTCAACTACCCAGGTTTAAGGTATTCTTCCTTCAGCTAAAACATGCATGTGGAACCTAGAGTATGATCAACCATGTGATCGGGAGACGTGTTCAAATATGTCTCAGTTTTCGTACCCTGGTACTCGGGTGCAACATTCCAGACGCTTTACTAACACCCTCCCGACTTGGAGAGTCAGTCCCTTTAACCTCCTGTTTGGCCCAGTTTGCAATTTCTGCGGAAGATGAACAGGAATAGCGAGAACCAATGAGAGACTAGCTGGAGGTGTCTGGACGGGCAAATTTAACTCTCATTTCCCACCAGGAAGAGGAATTAACCAAAGGCTCAGCGTGCCGTGCCGGAACCAGATTAGGGCCTGAAGCCATCCTGCGGTGTTGCGGCCAGCTCAAAAGAAAGCGAGTTGAAGAAAGGAGCTCAGGGGCACTGTAATTCACAAACCTGCAGAGTTATAAATGACAGCAATCGTCCAAAAATATACTGAAGTAAGGCTGCCAAGAGGACTTGAAAGCGGGGCAGAATTGCAGGAAACCGATTTCAGGAGGTAGACTGGAATTGCATTGAAAGCATAGGAAAAGAGGCAGAACGTCCACAATGATGCACTTGGCCAAAAAGGGCGTATGCGTTTTTTCCTGAATATATTCAGGAAAAAACGCATACGCCCTTTTTGGCCAACCAAGCAAGCTTGCAAAGGAAATCTGCACTACAATGAAGTCTCACTTCCCCCCGGTCAAAAGGGCCATCTGAAAAAAGTGTAAAATCCAGAAAGGCAGGACAGGCCATGGAGAACTGGGAGCCTTGTTATGCTGATGGGCGGGATGTAAATTGCCAACAGACACTCGGGAGAAGTGTATGGTGTTTCCTGAAACATCTAAAAAACAAAGCAACAGAGCCTAGGGCACTTCCACTTATGGTCCTATAGCTTAGGGAAATTAAAATCAAAAAGACACAGCCACCCCAAACATTGGGACGCCTCTGTTTACAAGAACCTCGTTTACAGTACAAGTTCAACATCGCAGAAAGTGAAAAATGGATAAAGAAGTTGTGGTATTTACTTACAAAGCAATATCACTCAGCAATGAAATCTATGTCATCAGGCCCTTAGCAGCACAATGAGTGGATTCAGGTATGATGATTCTAACTGAAATAAGTCACACAGAAAAAGAAACATCATAAGATATCAGTAATACACGGAATGTAAACTTGGCTACACAGGAACTGAATTACAGAACAGAACAGGGTCTCAAATTTAGAAAACCAACTTATGCTTGCTTAAGGGGAAAGGTGAGTTGGGGTGCTGCATAAAACCAGAGATTGAAATGAGCACAGATAAAGTTCCTTAAGCCAAATATGGAATAGACAAGAGCTACTCCTTGCTCAAAGAAATGGACTCAACACCGCATATTAAACGCCTAAGAATGTACCTGACTAGTAAGTATCTTAAAACCTATGGATTGCTATGTCTCCGAAAGAGAATCAAGCATGTGTACAGGGGCATAAACACAGCAGTGATAGGATTGGAGAGGTTCGGTGAGCAAATGAAGACCCTTTGAAGTCATATTGCATGGTACCCATTCCACGGGTTTCAACTACCCAGGTTTAAGGTATTCTTCCTTCAGGTAAAACATGCATGTGGAACCTAGAGTATGATCAACCATGTGATCGGGAGACGTGTTCAAATATGTCTCAGTTTTCGTACCCTGGTACTCGGGTGCAACATTCCAGACGCTTTACTAACACCCTCCCGACTTGGAGAGTCAGTCCCTTTAACCTCCTGTTTGGCCCAGTTTGCAATTTCTGCGGAAGATGAACAGGAATAGGGAGAACCAATGAGAGACTAGCTGGAGGTGTCTGGACGGGCAAATTTAACTCTCATTTCCCACCAGGAAGAGGAATTAACCAAAGGCTCAGCGTGCCGTGCCGGAACCAGATTAGGGCCTGAAGCCATCCTGCGGTGTTGCGGCCAGCTCAAAAGAAAGCGAGTTGAAGAAAGGAGCTCAGGGGCACTGTAATTCACAAACCTGCAGAGTTATAAATGACAGCTATCGTCCAAAAATATACTGAAGTAAGGCTGCCAAGAGGACTTGAAAGCGGGGCAGAATTGCAGGAAACCGATTTCAGGAGGTAGACTGGAATTGCATTGAAAGCATAGGAAAAGAGGCAGAACGTCCACAATGATGCACTTGGCCAAAAAGGGCGTATGCGTTTTTTCCTGAATATATTCAGGAAAAAACGCATACGCCCTTTTTGGCCAACCAAGCAAGCTTGCAAAGGAAATCTGCACTACAATGAAGTCTCACTTCCCCCCGGTCAAAAGGGCCATCTGAAAAAAGTGTAAAATCCAGAAAGGCAGGACAGGCCATGGAGAACTGGGAGCCTTGTTATGCTGATGGGCGGGATGTAAATTGCCAACAGACACTCGGGAGAAGTGTATGGTGTTTCCTGAAACATCTAAAAAACAAAGCAACAGAGCCTAGGGCACTTCCACTTATGGTCCTATAGCTTAGGGAAATTAAAATCAAAAAGACACAGCCACCCCAAACATTGGGACGCCTCTGTTTACAAGAACCTCGTTTACAGTACAAGTTCAACATCGCAGAAAGTGAAAAATGGATAAAGAAGTTGTGGTATTTACTTACAAAGCAATATCACTCAGCAATGAAATCTATGTCATCAGGCCCTTAGCAGCACAATGAGTGGATTCAGGTATGATGATTCTAACTGAAATAAGTCACACAGAAAAAGAAACATCATAAGATACCAGTAATACACGGAATGTAAACTTGGCTACACAGGAACTGAATTACAGAACAGAACAGGGTCTCAAATTTAGAAAACCAACTTATGCTTGCTTAAGGGGAAAGGTGAGTTGGGGTGCTGCATAAAACCAGAGATTGAAATGAGCACAGATAAAGTTCCTTAAGCCAAATATGGAATAGACAAGAGCTACTCCTTGCTCAACGAAATGGACTCAACACCGCATATTAAACGCCTAAGAATGTACCTGACTAGTAAGTATCTTAAAACCTATGGATTGCTATGTCTCCGAAAGAGAATCAAGCATGTGTACAGGGGCATAAACGCAGCAGTGATAGGATTGGAGAGGTTCGGTGAGCAAATGAAGACCCTTTGAAGTCATATTGCATGGTACCCATTCCACGGGTTTCAACTACCCAGGTTTAAGGTATTCTTCCTTCAGCTAAAACATGCATGTGGAACCTAGAGTATGATCAACCATGTGATCGGGAGACGTGTTCAAATATGTCTCAGTTTTCGTACCCTGGTACTCGGGTGCAACATTCCAGACGCTTTACTAACACCCTCCCGACTTGGAGAGTCAGTCCCTTTAACCTCCTGTTTGGCCCAGTTTGCAATTTCTGCGGAAGATGAACAGGAATAGCGAGAACCAATGAGAGACTAGCTGGAGGTGTCTGGACGGGCAAATTTAACTCTCATTTCCCACCAGGAAGAGGAATTAACCAAAGGCTCAGCGTGCCGTGCCGGAACCAGATTAGGGCCTGAAGCCATCCTGCGGTGTTGCGGCCAGCTCAAAAGAAAGCGAGTTGAAGAAAGGAGCTCAGGGGCACTGTAATTCACAAACCTGCAGAGTTATAAATGACAGCAATCGTCCAAAAATATACTGAAGTAAGGCTGCCAAGAGGACTTGAAAGCGGGGCAGAATTGCAGGAAACCGATTTCAGGAGGTAGACTGGAATTGCATTGAAAGCATAGGAAAAGAGGCAGAACGTCCACAATGATGCACTTGGCCAAAAAGGGCGTATGCGTTTTTTCCTGAATATATTCAGGAAACAACGCATACGCCCTTTTTGGCCAACCAAGCAAGCTTGCAAAGGAAATCTGCACTACAATGAAGTCTCACTTCCCCCCGGTCAAAAGGGCCATCTGAAAAAAGTGTAAAATCCAGAAAGGCAGGACAGGCCATGGAGAACTGGGAGCCTTGTTATGCTGATGGGCGGGATGTAAATTGCCAACAGACACTCGGGAGAAGTGTATGGTGTTTCCTGAAACATCTAAAAAACAAAGCAACAGAGCCTAGGGCACTTCCACTTATGGTCCTATAGCTTAGGGAAATTAAAATCAAAAAGACACAGCCACCCCAAACATTGGGACGCCTCTGTTTACAAGAACCTCGTTTACAGTACAAGTTCAACATCGCAGAAAGTGAAAAATGGATAAAGAAGTTGTGGTATTTACTTACAAAGCAATATCACTCAGCAATGAAATCTATGTCATCAGGCCCTTAGCAGCACAATGAGTGGATTCAGGTATGATGATTCTAACTGAAATAAGTCACACAGAAAAAGAAACATCATAAGATATCAGTAATACACGGAATGTAAACTTGGCTACACAGGAACTGAATTACAGAACAGAACAGGGTCTCAAATTTAGAAAACCAACTTATGCTTGCTTAAGGGGAAAGGTGAGTTGGGGTGCTGCATAAAACCAGAGATTGAAATGAGCACAGATAAAGTTCCTTAAGCCAAATATGGAATAGACAAGAGCTACTCCTTGCTCAAAGAAATGGACTCAACACCGCATATTAAACGCCTAAGAATGTACCTGACTAGTAAGTATCTTAAAACCTATGGATTGCTATGTCTCCGAAAGAGAATCAAGCATGTGTACAGGGGCATAAACGCAGCAGTGATAGGATTGGAGAGGTTCGGTGAGCAAATGAAGACCCTTTGAAGTCATATTGCATGGTACCCATTCCACGGGTTTCAACTACCCAGGTTTAAGGTATTCTTCCTTCAGCTAAAACATGCATGTGGAACCTAGAGTATGATCAACCATGTGATCGGGAGACGTGTTCAAATATGTCTCAGTTTTCGTACCCTGGTACTCGGGTGCAACATTCCAGACGCTTTACTAACACCCTCCCGACTTGGAGAGTCAGTCCCTTTAACCTCCTGTTTGGCCCAGTTTGCAATTTCTGCGGAAGATGAACAGGAATAGCGAGAACCAATGAGAGACTAGCTGGAGGTGTCTGGACGGGCAAATTTAACTCTCATTTCCCACCAGGAAGAGGAATTAACCAAAGGCTCAGCGTGCCGTGCCGGAACCAGATTAGGGCCTGAAGCCATCCTGCGGTGTTGCGGCCAGCTCAAAAGAAAGCGAGTTGAAGAAAGGAGCTCAGGGGCACTGTAATTCACAAACCTGCAGAGTTATAAATGACAGCTATCGTCCAAAAATATACTGAAGTAAGGCTGCCAAGAGGACTTGAAAGCGGGGCAGAATTGCAGGAAACCGATTTCAGGAGGTAGACTGGAATTGCATTGAAAGCATAGGAAAAGAGGCAGAACGTCCACAATGATGCACTTGGCCAAAAAGGGCGTATGCGTTTTTTCCTGAATATATTCAGGAAAAAACGCATACGCCCTTTTTGGCCAACCAAGCAAGCTTGCAAAGGAAATCTGCACTACAATGAAGTCTCACTTCCCCCCGGTCAAAAGGGCCATCTGAAAAAAGTGTAAAATCCAGAAAGGCAGGACAGGCCATGGAGAACTGGGAGCCTTGTTATGCTGATGGGCGGGATGTAAATTGCCAACAGACACTCGGGAGAAGTGTATGGTGTTTCCTGAAACATCTAAAAAACAAAGCAACAGAGCCTAGGGCACTTCCACTTATGGTCCTATAGCTTAGGGAAATTAAAATCAAAAAGACACAGCCACCCCAAACATTGGGACGCCTCTGTTTACAAGAACCTCGTTTACAGTACAAGTTCAACATCGCAGAAAGTGAAAAATGGATAAAGAAGTTGTGGTATTTACTTACAAAGCAATATCACTCAGCAATGAAATCTATGTCATCAGGCCCTTAGCAGCACAATGAGTGGATTCAGGTATGATGATTCTAACTGAAATAAGTCACACAGAAAAAGAAACATCATAAGATATCAGTAATACACGGAATGTAAACTTGGCTACACAGGAACTGAATTACAGAACAGAACAGGGTCTCAAATTTAGAAAACCAACTTATGCTTGCTTAAGGGGAAAGGTGAGTTGGGGTGCTGCATAAAACCAGAGATTGAAATGAGCACAGATAAAGTTCCTTAAGCCAAATATGGAATAGACAAGAGCTACTCCTTGCTCAAAGAAATGGACTCAACACCGCATATTAAACGCCTAAGAATGTACCTGACTAGTAAGTATCTTAAAACCTATGGATTGCTATGTCTCCGAAAGAGAATCAAGCATGTGTACAGGGGCATAAACACAGCAGTGATAGGATTGGAGAGGTTCGGTGAGCAAATGAAGACCCTTTGAAGTCATATTGCATGGTACCCATTCCACGGGTTTCAACTACCCAGGTTTAAGGTATTCTTCCTTCAGGTAAAACATGCATGTGGAACCTAGAGTATGATCAACCATGTGATCGGGAGACGTGTTCAAATATGTCTCAGTTTTCGTACCCTGGTACTCGGGTGCAACATTCCAGACGCTTTACTAACACCCTCCCGACTTGGAGAGTCAGTCCCTTTAACCTCCTGTTTGGCCCAGTTTGCAATTTCTGCGGAAGATGAACAGGAATAGGGAGAACCAATGAGAGACTAGCTGGAGGTGTCTGGACGGGCAAATTTAACTCTCATTTCCCACCAGGAAGAGGAATTAACCAAAGGCTCAGCGTGCCGTGCCGGAACCAGATTAGGGCCTGAAGCCATCCTGCGGTGTTGCGGCCAGCTCAAAAGAAAGCGAGTTGAAGAAAGGAGCTCAGGGGCACTGTAATTCACAAACCTGCAGAGTTATAAATGACAGCAATCGTCCAAAAATATACTGAAGTAAGGCTGCCAAGAGGACTTGAAAGCGGGGCAGAATTGCAGGAAACCGATTTCAGGAGGTAGACTGGAATTGCATTGAAAGCATAGGAAAAGAGGCAGAACGTCCACAATGATGCACTTGGCCAAAAAGGGCGTATGCGTTTTTTCCTGAATATATTCAGGAAAAAACGCATACGCCCTTTTTGGCCAACCAAGCAAGCTTGCAAAGGAAATCTGCACTACAATGAAGTCTCACTTCCCCCCGGTCAAAAGGGCCATCTGAAAAAAGTGTAAAATCCAGAAAGGCAGGACAGGCCATGGAGAACTGGGAGCCTTGTTATGCTGATGGGCGGGATGTAAATTGCCAACAGACACTCGGGAGAAGTGTATGGTGTTTCCTGAAACATCTAAAAAACAAAGCAACAGAGCCTAGGGCACTTCCACTTATGGTCCTATAGCTTAGGGAAATTAAAATCAAAAAGACACAGCCACCCCAAACATTGGGACACCTCTGTTTACAAGAACCTCGTTTACAGTACAAGTTCAACATCGCAGAAAGTGAAAAATGGATAAAGAAGTTGTGGTATTTACTTACAAAGCAATATCACTCAGCAATGAAATCTATGTCATCAGGCCCTTAGCAGCACAATGAGTGGATTCAGGTATGATGATTCTAACTGAAATAAGTCACACAGAAAAAGAAACATCATAAGATATCAGTAATACACGGAATGTAAACTTGGCTACACAGGAACTGAATTACAGAACAGAACAGGGTCTCAAATTTAGAAAACCAACTTATGCTTGCTTAAGGGGAAAGGTGAGTTGGGGTGCTGCATAAAACCAGAGATTGAAATGAGCACAGATAAAGTTCCTTAAGCCAAATATGGAATAGACAAGAGCTACTCCTTGCTCAAAGAAATGGACTCAACACCGCATATTAAACGCCTAAGAATGTACCTGACTAGTAAGTATCTTAAAACCTATGGATTGCTATGTCTCCGAAAGAGAATCAAGCATGTGTACAGGGGCATAAACGCAGCAGTGATAGGATTGGAGAGGTTCGGTGAGCAAATGAAGACCCTTTGAAGTCATATTGCATGGTACCCATTCCACGGGTTTCAACTACCCAGGTTTAAGGTATTCTTCCTTCAGCTAAAACATGCATGTGGAACCTAGAGTATGATCAACCATGTGATCGGGAGACGTGTTCAAATATGTCTCAGTTTTCGTACCCTGGTACTCGGGTGCAACATTCCAGACGCTTTACTAACACCCTCCCGACTTGGAGAGTCAGTCCCTTTAACCTCCTGTTTGGCCCAGTTTGCAATTTCTGCGGAAGATGAACAGGAATAGCGAGAACCAATGAGAGACTAGCTGGAGGTGTCTGGACGGGCAAATTTAACTCTCATTTCCCACCAGGAAGAGGAATTAACCAAAGGCTCAGCGTGCCGTGCCGGAACCAGATTAGGGCCTGAAGCCATCCTGCGGTGTTGCGGCCAGCTCAAAAGAAAGCGAGTTGAAGAAAGGAGCTCAGGGGCACTGTAATTCACAAACCTGCAGAGTTATAAATGACAGCAATCGTCCAAAAATATACTGAAGTAAGGCTGCCAAGAGGACTTGAAAGCGGGGCAGAATTGCAGGAAACCGATTTCAGGAGGTAGACTGGAATTGCATTGAAAGCATAGGAAAAGAGGCAGAACGTCCACAATGATGCACTTGGCCAAAAAGGGCGTATGCGTTTTTTCCTGAATATATTCAGGAAAAAACGCATACGCCCTTTTTGGCCAACCAAGCAAGCTTGCAAAGGAAATCTGCACTACAATGAAGTCTCACTTCCCCCCGGTCAAAAGGGCCATCTGAAAAAAGTGTAAAATCCAGAAAGGCAGGACAGGCCATGGAGAACTGGGAGCCTTGTTATGCTGATGGGCGGGATGTAAATTGCCAACAGACACTCGGGAGAAGTGTATGGTGTTTCCTGAAACATCTAAAAAACAAAGCAACAGAGCCTAGGGCACTTCCACTTATGGTCCTATAGCTTAGGGAAATTAAAATCAAAAAGACACAGCCACCCCAAACATTGGGACGCCTCTGTTTACAAGAACCTCGTTTACAGTACAAGTTCAACATCGCAGAAAGTGAAAAATGGATAAAGAAGTTGTGGTATTTACTTACAAAGCAATATCACTCAGCAATGAAATCTATGTCATCAGGCCCTTAGCAGCACAATGAGTGGATTCAGGTATGATGATTCTAACTGAAATAAGTCACACAGAAAAAGAAACATCATAAGATATCAGTAATACACGGAATGTAAACTTGGCTACACAGGAACTGAATTACAGAACAGAACAGGGTCTCAAATTTAGAAAACCAACTTATGCTTGCTTAAGGGGAAAGGTGAGTTGGGGTGCTGCATAAAACCAGAGATTGAAATGAGCACAGATAAAGTTCCTTAAGCCAAATATGGAATAGACAAGAGCTACTCCTTGCTCAAAGAAATGGACTCAACACCGCATATTAAACGCCTAAGAATGTACCTGACTAGTAAGTATCTTAAAACCTATGGATTGCTATGTCTCCGAAAGAGAATCAAGCATGTGTACAGGGGCATAAACACAGCAGTGATAGGATTGGAGAGGTTCGGTGAGCAAATGAAGACCCTTTGAAGTCATATTGCATGGTACCCATTCCACGGGTTTCAACTACCCAGGTTTAAGGTATTCTTCCTTCAGGTAAAACATGCATGTGGAACCTAGAGTATGATCAACCATGTGATCGGGAGACGTGTTCAAATATGTCTCAGTTTTCGTACCCTGGTACTCGGGTGCAACATTCCAGACGCTTTACTAACACCCTCCCGACTTGGAGAGTCAGTCCCTTTAACCTCCTGTTTGGCCCAGTTTGCAATTTCTGCGGAAGATGAACAGGAATAGGGAGAACCAATGAGAGACTAGCTGGAGGTGTCTGGACGGGCAAATTTAACTCTCATTTCCCACCAGGAAGAGGAATTAACCAAAGGCTCAGCGTGCCGTGCCGGAACCAGATTAGGGCCTGAAGCCATCCTGCGGTGTTGCGGCCAGCTCAAAAGAAAGCGAGTTGAAGAAAGGAGCTCAGGGGCACTGTAATTCACAAACCTGCAGAGTTATAAATGACAGCTATCGTCCAAAAATATACTGAAGTAAGGCTGCCAAGAGGACTTGAAAGCGGGGCAGAATTGCAGGAAACCGATTTCAGGAGGTAGACTGGAATTGCATTGAAAGCATAGGAAAAGAGGCAGAACGTCCACAATGATGCACTTGGCCAAAAAGGGCGTATGCGTTTTTTCCTGAATATATTCAGGAAAAAACGCATACGCCCTTTTTGGCCAACCAAGCAAGCTTGCAAAGGAAATCTGCACTACAATGAAGTCTCACTTCCCCCCGGTCAAAAGGGCCATCTGAAAAAAGTGTAAAATCCAGAAAGGCAGGACAGGCCATGGAGAACTGGGAGCCTTGTTATGCTGATGGGCGGGATGTAAATTGCCAACAGACACTCGGGAGAAGTGTATGGTGTTTCCTGAAACATCTAAAAAACAAAGCAACAGAGCCTAGGGCACTTCCACTTATGGTCCTATAGCTTAGGGAAATTAAAATCAAAAAGACACAGCCACCCCAAACATTGGGACGCCTCTGTTTACAAGAACCTCGTTTACAGTACAAGTTCAACATCGCAGAAAGTGAAAAATGGATAAAGAAGTTGTGGTATTTACTTACAAAGCAATATCACTCAGCAATGAAATCTATGTCATCAGGCCCTTAGCAGCACAATGAGTGGATTCAGGTATGATGATTCTAACTGAAATAAGTCACACAGAAAAAGAAACATCATAAGATACCAGTAATACACGGAATGTAAACTTGGCTACACAGGAACTGAATTACAGAACAGAACAGGGTCTCAAATTTAGAAAACCAACTTATGCTTGCTTAAGGGGAAAGGTGAGTTGGGGTGCTGCATAAAACCAGAGATTGAAATGAGCACAGATAAAGTTCCTTAAGCCAAATATGGAATAGACAAGAGCTACTCCTTGCTCAACGAAATGGACTCAACACCGCATATTAAACGCCTAAGAATGTACCTGACTAGTAAGTATCTTAAAACCTATGGATTGCTATGTCTCCGAAAGAGAATCAAGCATGTGTACAGGGGCATAAACGCAGCAGTGATAGGATTGGAGAGGTTCGGTGAGCAAATGAAGACCCTTTGAAGTCATATTGCATGGTACCCATTCCACGGGTTTCAACTACCCAGGTTTAAGGTATTCTTCCTTCAGCTAAAACATGCATGTGGAACCTAGAGTATGATCAACCATGTGATCGGGAGACGTGTTCAAATATGTCTCAGTTTTCGTACCCTGGTACTCGGGTGCAACATTCCAGACGCTTTACTAACACCCTCCCGACTTGGAGAGTCAGTCCCTTTAACCTCCTGTTTGGCCCAGTTTGCAATTTCTGCGGAAGATGAACAGGAATAGCGAGAACCAATGAGAGACTAGCTGGAGGTGTCTGGACGGGCAAATTTAACTCTCATTTCCCACCAGGAAGAGGAATTAACCAAAGGCTCAGCGTGCCGTGCCGGAACCAGATTAGGGCCTGAAGCCATCCTGCGGTGTTGCGGCCAGCTCAAAAGAAAGCGAGTTGAAGAAAGGAGCTCAGGGGCACTGTAATTCACAAACCTGCAGAGTTATAAATGACAGCAATCGTCCAAAAATATACTGAAGTAAGGCTGCCAAGAGGACTTGAAAGCGGGGCAGAATTGCAGGAAACCGATTTCAGGAGGTAGACTGGAATTGCATTGAAAGCATAGGAAAAGAGGCAGAACGTCCACAATGATGCACTTGGCCAAAAAGGGCGTATGCGTTTTTTCCTGAATATATTCAGGAAACAACGCATACGCCCTTTTTGGCCAACCAAGCAAGCTTGCAAAGGAAATCTGCACTACAATGAAGTCTCACTTCCCCCCGGTCAAAAGGGCCATCTGAAAAAAGTGTAAAATCCAGAAAGGCAGGACAGGCCATGGAGAACTGGGAGCCTTGTTATGCTGATGGGCGGGATGTAAATTGCCAACAGACACTCGGGAGAAGTGTATGGTGTTTCCTGAAACATCTAAAAAACAAAGCAACAGAGCCTAGGGCACTTCCACTTATGGTCCTATAGCTTAGGGAAATTAAAATCAAAAAGACACAGCCACCCCAAACATTGGGACGCCTCTGTTTACAAGAACCTCGTTTACAGTACAAGTTCAACATCGCAGAAAGTGAAAAATGGATAAAGAAGTTGTGGTATTTACTTACAAAGCAATATCACTCAGCAATGAAATCTATGTCATCAGGCCCTTAGCAGCACAATGAGTGGATTCAGGTATGATGATTCTAACTGAAATAAGTCACACAGAAAAAGAAACATCATAAGATATCAGTAATACACGGAATGTAAACTTGGCTACACAGGAACTGAATTACAGAACAGAACAGGGTCTCAAATTTAGAAAACCAACTTATGCTTGCTTAAGGGGAAAGGTGAGTTGGGGTGCTGCATAAAACCAGAGATTGAAATGAGCACAGATAAAGTTCCTTAAGCCAAATATGGAATAGACAAGAGCTACTCCTTGCTCAAAGAAATGGACTCAACACCGCATATTAAACGCCTAAGAATGTACCTGACTAGTAAGTATCTTAAAACCTATGGATTGCTATGTCTCCGAAAGAGAATCAAGCATGTGTACAGGGGCATAAACGCAGCAGTGATAGGATTGGAGAGGTTCGGTGAGCAAATGAAGACCCTTTGAAGTCATATTGCATGGTACCCATTCCACGGGTTTCAACTACCCAGGTTTAAGGTATTCTTCCTTCAGCTAAAACATGCATGTGGAACCTAGAGTATGATCAACCATGTGATCGGGAGACGTGTTCAAATATGTCTCAGTTTTCGTACCCTGGTACTCGGGTGCAACATTCCAGACGCTTTACTAACACCCTCCCGACTTGGAGAGTCAGTCCCTTTAACCTCCTGTTTGGCCCAGTTTGCAATTTCTGCGGAAGATGAACAGGAATAGCGAGAACCAATGAGAGACTAGCTGGAGGTGTCTGGACGGGCAAATTTAACTCTCATTTCCCACCAGGAAGAGGAATTAACCAAAGGCTCAGCGTGCCGTGCCGGAACCAGATTAGGGCCTGAAGCCATCCTGCGGTGTTGCGGCCAGCTCAAAAGAAAGCGAGTTGAAGAAAGGAGCTCAGGGGCACTGTAATTCACAAACCTGCAGAGTTATAAATGACAGCTATCGTCCAAAAATATACTGAAGTAAGGCTGCCAAGAGGACTTGAAAGCGGGGCAGAATTGCAGGAAACCGATTTCAGGAGGTAGACTGGAATTGCATTGAAAGCATAGGAAAAGAGGCAGAACGTCCACAATGATGCACTTGGCCAAAAAGGGCGTATGCGTTTTTTCCTGAATATATTCAGGAAAAAACGCATACGCCCTTTTTGGCCAACCAAGCAAGCTTGCAAAGGAAATCTGCACTACAATGAAGTCTCACTTCCCCCCGGTCAAAAGGGCCATCTGAAAAAAGTGTAAAATCCAGAAAGGCAGGACAGGCCATGGAGAACTGGGAGCCTTGTTATGCTGATGGGCGGGATGTAAATTGCCAACAGACACTCGGGAGAAGTGTATGGTGTTTCCTGAAACATCTAAAAAACAAAGCAACAGAGCCTAGGGCACTTCCACTTATGGTCCTATAGCTTAGGGAAATTAAAATCAAAAAGACACAGCCACCCCAAACATTGGGACGCCTCTGTTTACAAGAACCTCGTTTACAGTACAAGTTCAACATCGCAGAAAGTGAAAAATGGATAAAGAAGTTGTGGTATTTACTTACAAAGCAATATCACTCAGCAATGAAATCTATGTCATCAGGCCCTTAGCAGCACAATGAGTGGATTCAGGTATGATGATTCTAACTGAAATAAGTCACACAGAAAAAGAAACATCATAAGATATCAGTAATACACGGAATGTAAACTTGGCTACACAGGAACTGAATTACAGAACAGAACAGGGTCTCAAATTTAGAAAACCAACTTATGCTTGCTTAAGGGTAAAGGTGAGTTGGGGTGCTGCATAAAACCAGAGATTGAAATGAGCACAGATAAAGTTCCTTAAGCCAAATATGGAATAGACAAGAGCTACTCCTTGCTCAACGAAATGGACTCAACACCGCATATTAAATGCCTAAGAATGTACCTGACTAGTAAGTATCTTAAAACCTATGGATTGCTATGTCTCCGAAAGAGAATCAAGCATGTGTACAGGGGCATAAACGCAGCAGTGATAGGATTGGAGAGGTTCGGTGAGCAAATGAAGACCCTTTGAAGTCATATTGCATGGTACCCATTCCACGGGTTTCAACTACCCAGGTTTAAGGTATTCTTCCTTCAGCTAAAACATGCATGTGGAACCTAGAGTATGATCAACCATGTGATCGGGAGACGTGTTCAAATATGTCTCAGTTTTCGTACCCTGGTACTCGGGTGCAACATTCCAGACGCTTTACTAACACCCTCCCGACTTGGAGAGTCAGTCCCTTTAACCTCCTGTTTGGCCCAGTTTGCAATTTCTGCGGAAGATGAACAGGAATAGCGAGAACCAATGAGAGACTAGCTGGAGGTGTCTGGACGGGCAAATTTAACTCTCATTTCCCACGAGGAAGAGGAATTAACCAAAGGCTCAGCGTGCCGTGCCGGAACCAGATTAGGGCCTGAAGCCATCCTGCGGTGTTGCGGCCAGCTCAAAAGAAAGCGAGTTGAAGAAAGGAGCTCAGGGGCACTGTAATTCACAAACCTGCAGAGTTATAAATGACAGCTATCGTCCAAAAATATACTGAAGTAAGGCTGCCAAGAGGACTTGAAAGCGGGGCAGAATTGCAGGAAACCGATTTCAGGAGGTAGACTGGAATTGCATTGAAAGCATAGGAAAAGAGGCAGAACGTCCACAATGATGCACTTGGCCAAAAAGGGCGTATGCGTTTTTTCCTGAATATATTCAGGAAAAAACGCATACGCCCTTTTTGGCCAACCAAGCAAGCTTGCAAAGGAAATCTGCACTACAATGAAGTCTCACTTCCCCCCGGTCAAAAGGGCCATCTGAAAAAAGTGTAAAATCCAGAAAGACAGGACAGGCCATGGAGAACTGGGAGCCTTGTTATGCTGATGGGCGGGATGTAAATTGCCAACAGACACTCGGGAGAAGTGTATGGTGTTTCCTGAAACATCTAAAAAACAAAGCAACAGAGCCTAGGGCACTTCCACTTATGGTCCTATAGCTTAGGGAAATTAAAATCAAAAAGACACAGCCACCCCAAAGTTTGGGACGCCTCTGTTTACAAGAACCTCGTTTACAGTACAAGTTCAACATCGCAGAAAGTGAAAAATGGATAAAGAAGTTGTGGTATTTACTTACAAAGCAATATCACTCAGCAATGAAATCTATGTCATCAGGCCCTTAGCAGCACAATGAGTGGATTCAGGTATGATGATTCTAACTGAAATAAGTCACACAGAAAAAGAAACATCATAAGATATCAGTAATACACGGAATGTAAACTTGGCTACACAGGAACTGAATTACAGAACAGAACAGGGTCTCAAATTTAGAAAACCAACTTATGCTTGCTTAAGGGTAAAGGTGAGTTGGGGTGCTGCATAAAACCAGAGATTGAAATGAGCACAGATAAAGTTCCTTAAGCCAAATATGGAATAGACAAGAGCTACTCCTTGCTCAACGAAATGGACTCAACACCGCATATTAAATGCCTAAGAATGTACCTGACTAGTAAGTATCTTAAAACCTATGGATTGCTATGTCTCCGAAAGAGAATCAAGCATGTGTACAGGGGCATAAACGCAGCAGTGATAGGATTGGAGAGGTTCGGTGAGCAAATGAAGACCCTTTGAAGTCATATTGCATGGTACCCATTCCACGGGTTTCAACTACCCAGGTTTAAGGTATTCTTCCTTCAGCTAAAACATGCATGTGGAACCTAGAGTATGATCAACCATGTGATCGGGAGACGTGTTCAAATATGTCTCAGTTTTCGTACCCTGGTACTCGGGTGCAACATTCCAGACGCTTTACTAACACCCTCCCGACTTGGAGAGTCAGTCCCTTTAACCTCCTGTTTGGCCCAGTTTGCAATTTCTGCGGAAGATGAACAGGAATAGCGAGAACCAATGAGAGACTAGCTGGAGGTGTCTGGACGGGCAAATTTAACTCTCATTTCCCACCAGGAAGAGGAATTAACCAAAGGCTCAGCGTGCCGTGCCGGAACCAGATTAGGGCCTGAAGCCATCCTGCGGTGTTGCGGCCAGCTCAAAAGAAAGCGAGTTGAAGAAAGGAGCTCAGGGGCACTGTAATTCACAAACCTGCAGAGTTATAAATGACAGCAATCGTCCAAAAATATACTGAAGTAAGGCTGCCAAGAGGACTTGAAAGCGGGGCAGAATTGCAGGAAACCGATTTCAGGAGGTAGACTGGAATTGCATTGAAAGCATAGGAAAAGAGGCAGAACGTCCACAATGATGCACTTGGCCAAAAAGGGCGTATGCGTTTTTTCCTGAATATATTCAGGAAAAAACGCATACGCCCTTTTTGGCCAACCAAGCAAGCTTGCAAAGGAAATCTGCACTACAATGAAGTCTCACTTCCCCCCGGTCAAAAGGGCCATCTGAAAAAAGTGTAAAATCCAGAAAGGCAGGACAGGCCATGGAGAACTGGGAGCCTTGTTATGCTGATGGGCGGGATGTAAATTGCCAACAGACACTCGGGAGAAGTGTATGGTGTTTCCTGAAACATCTAAAAAACAAAGCAACAGAGCCTAGGGCACTTCCACTTATGGTCCTATAGCTTAGGGAAATTAAAATCAAAAAGACACAGCCACCCCAAACATTGGGACGCCTCTGTTTACAAGAACCTCGTTTACAGTACAAGTTCAACATCGCAGAAAGTGAAAAATGGATAAAGAAGTTGTGGTATTTACTTACAAAGCAATATCACTCAGCAATGAAATCTATGTCATCAGGCCCTTAGCAGCACAATGAGTGGATTCAGGTATGATGATTCTAACTGAAATAAGTCACACAGAAAAAGAAACATCATAAGATATCAGTAATACACGGAATGTAAACTTGGCTACACAGGAACTGAATTACAGAACAGAACAGGGTCTCAAATTTAGAAAACCAACTTATGCTTGCTTAAGGGTAAAGGTGAGTTGGGGTGCTGCATAAAACCAGAGATTGAAATGAGCACAGATAAAGTTCCTTAAGCCAAATATGGAATAGACAAGAGCTACTCCTTGCTCAACGAAATGGACTCAACACCGCATATTAAATGCCTAAGAATGTACCTGACTAGTAAGTATCTTAAAACCTATGGATTGCTATGTCTCCGAAAGAGAATCAAGCATGTGTACAGGGGCATAAACGCAGCAGTGATAGGATTGGAGAGGTTCGGTGAGCAAATGAAGACCCTTTGAAGTCATATTGCATGGTACCCATTCCACGGGTTTCAACTACCCAGGTTTAAGGTATTCTTCCTTCAGCTAAAACATGCATGTGGAACCTAGAGTATGATCAACCATGTGATCGGGAGACGTGTTCAAATATGTCTCAGTTTTCGTACCCTGGTACTCGGGTGCAACATTCCAGACGCTTTACTAACACCCTCCCGACTTGGAGAGTCAGTCCCTTTAACCTCCTGTTTGGCCCAGTTTGCAATTTCTGCGGAAGATGAACAGGAATAGCGAGAACCAATGAGAGACTAGCTGGAGGTGTCTGGACGGGCAAATTTAACTCTCATTTCCCACCAGGAAGAGGAATTAACCAAAGGCTCAGCGTGCCGTGCCGGAACCAGATTAGGGCCTGAAGCCATCCTGCGGTGTTGCGGCCAGCTCAAAAGAAAGCGAGTTGAAGAAAGGAGCTCAGGGGCACTGTAATTCACAAACCTGCAGAGTTATAAATGACAGCAATCGTCCAAAAATATACTGAAGTAAGGCTGCCAAGAGGACTTGAAAGCGGGGCAGAATTGCAGGAAACCGATTTCAGGAGGTAGACTGGAATTGCATTGAAAGCATAGGAAAAGAGGCAGAACGTCCACAATGATGCACTTGGCCAAAAAGGGCGTATGCGTTTTTTCCTGAATATATTCAGGAAAAAACGCATACGCCCTTTTTGGCCAACCAAGCAAGCTTGCAAAGGAAATCTGCACTATAATGAAGTCTCACTTCCCCCCGGTCAAAAGGGCCATCTGAAAAAAGTGTAAAATCCAGAAAGGCAGGACAGGCCATGGAGAACTGGGAGCCTTGTTATGCTGATGGGCGGGATGTAAATTGCCAACAGACACTCGGGAGAAGTGTATGGTGTTTCCTGAAACATCTAAAAAACAAAGCAACAGAGCCTAGGGCACTTCCACTTATGGTCCTATAGCTTAGGGAAATTAAAATCAAAAAGACACAGCCACCCCAAACATTGGGACGCCTCTGTTTACAAGAACCTCGTTTACAGTACAAGTTCAACATCGCAGAAAGTGAAAAATGGATAAAGAAGTTGTGGTATTTACTTACAAAGCAATATCACTCAGCAATGAAATCTATGTCATCAGGCCCTTAGCAGCACAATGAGTGGATTCAGGTATGATGATTCTAACTGAAATAAGTCACACAGAAAAAGAAACATCATAAGATATCAGTAATACACGGAATGTAAACTTGGCTACACAGGAACTGAATTACAGAACAGAACAGGGTCTCAAATTTAGAAAACCAACTTATGCTTGCTTAAGGGGAAAGGTGAGTTGGGGTGCTGCATAAAACCAGAGATTGAAATGAGCACAGATAAAGTTCCTTAAGCCAAATATGGAATAGAAAAGAGCTACTCCTTGCTCAAAGAAATGGACTCAACACCGCATATTAAATGCCTAAGAATGTACCTGACTAGTAAGTATCTTAAAACCTATGGATTGCTATGTCTCCGAAAGAGAATCAAGCATGTGTACAGGGGCATAAACGCAGCAGTGATAGGATTGGAGAGGTTCGGTGAGCAAATGAAGACCCTTTGAAGTCATATTGCATGGTACCCATTCCACGGGTTTCAACTACCCAGGTTTAAGGTATTCTTCCTTCAGCTAAAACATGCATGTGGAACCTAGAGTATGATCAACCATGTGATCGGGAGACGTGTTCAAATATGTCTCAGTTTTCGTACCCTGGTACTCGGGTGCAACATTCCAGACGCTTTACTAACACCCTCCCGACTTGGAGAGTCAGTCCCTTTAACCTCCTGTTTGGCCCAGTTTGCAATTTCTGCGGAAGATGAACAGGAATAGCGAGAACCAATGAGAGACTAGCTGGAGGTGTCTGGACGGGCAAATTTAACTCTCATTTCCCACCAGGAAGAGGAATTAACCAAAGGCTCAGCGTGCCGTGCCGGAACCAGATTAGGGCCTGAAGCCATCCTGCGGTGTTGCGGCCAGCTCAAAAGAAAGCGAGTTGAAGAAAGGAGCTCAGGGGCACTGTAATTCACAAACCTGCAGAGTTATAAATGACAGCAATCGTCCAAAAATATACTGAAGTAAGGCTGCCAAGAGGACTTGAAAGCGGGGCAGAATTGCAGGAAACCGATTTCAGGAGGTAGACTGGAATTGCATTGAAAGCATAGGAAAAGAGGCAGAACGTCCACAATGATGCACTTGGCCAAAAAGGGCGTATGCGTTTTTTCCTGAATATATTCAGGAAAAAACGCATACGCCCTTTTTGGCCAACCAAGCAAGCTTGCAAAGGAAATCTGCACTACAATGAAGTCTCACTTCCCCCCGGTCAAAAGGGCCATCTGAAAAAAGTGTAAAATCCAGAAAGGCAGGACAGGCCATGGAGAACTGGGAGCCTTGTTATGCTGATGGGCGGGATGTAAATTGCCAACAGACACTCGGGAGAAGTGTATGGTGTTTCCTGAAACATCTAAAAAACAAAGCAACAGAGCCTAGGGCACTTCCACTTATGGTCCTATAGCTTAGGGAAATTAAAATCAAAAAGACACAGCCACCCCAAACATTGGGACGCCTCTGTTTACAAGAACCTCGTTTACAGTACAAGTTCAACATCGCAGAAAGTGAAAAATGGATAAAGAAGTTGTGGTATTTACTTACAAAGCAATATCACTCAGCAATGAAATCTATGTCATCAGGCCCTTAGCAGCACAATGAGTGGATTCAGGTATGATGATTCTAACTGAAATAAGTCACACAGAAAAAGAAACATCATAAGATATCAGTAATACACGGAATGTAAACTTGGCTACACAGGAACTGAATTACAGAACAGAACAGGGTCTCAAATTTAGAAAACCAACTTATGCTTGCTTAAGGGGAAAGGTGAGTTGGGGTGCTGCATAAAACCAGAGATTGAAATGAGCACAGATAAAGTTCCTTAAGCCAAATATGGAATAGACAAGAGCTACTCCTTGCTCAAAGAAATGGACTCAACACCGCATATTAAACGCCTAAGAATGTACCTGACTAGTAAGTATCTTAAAACCTATGGATTGCTATGTCTCCGAAAGAGAATCAAGCATGTGTACAGGGGCATAAACGCAGCAGTGATAGGATTGGAGAGGTTCGGTGAGCAAATGAAGACCCTTTGAAGTCATATTGCATGGTACCCATTCCACGGGTTTCAACTACCCAGGTTTAAGGTATTCTTCCTTCAGGTAAAACATGCATGTGGAACCTAGAGTATGATCAACCATGTGATCGGGAGACGTGTTCAAATATGTCTCAGTTTTCGTACCCTGGTACTCGGGTGCAACATTCCAGACGCTTTACTAACACCCTCCCGACTTGGAGAGTCAGTCCCTTTAACCTCCTGTTTGGCCCAGTTTGCAATTTCTGCGGAAGATGAACAGGAATAGGGAGAACCAATGAGAGACTAGCTGGAGGTGTCTGGACGGGCAAATTTAACTCTCATTTCCCACCAGGAAGAGGAATTAACCAAAGGCTCAGCGTGCCGTGCCGGAACCAGATTAGGGCCTGAAGCCATCCTGCGGTGTTGCGGCCAGCTCAAAAGAAAGCGAGTTGAAGAAAGGAGCTCAGGGGCACTGTAATTCACAAACCTGCAGAGTTATAAATGACAGCTATCGTCCAAAAATATACTGAAGTAAGGCTGCCAAGAGGACTTGAAAGCGGGGCAGAATTGCAGGAAACCGATTTCAGGAGGTAGACTGCAATTGCATTGAAAGCATAGGAAAAGAGGCAGAACGTCCACAATGATGCACTTGGCCAAAAAGGGCGTATGCGTTTTTTCCTGAATATATTCAGGAAAAAACGCATACGCCCTTTTTGGCCAACCAAGCAAGCTTGCAAAGGAAATCTGCACTACAATGAAGTCTCACTTCCCCCCGGTCAAAAGGGCCATCTGAAAAAAGTGTAAAATCCAGAAAGGCAGGACAGGCCATGGAGAACTGGGAGCCTTGTTATGCTGATGGGCGGGATGTAAATTGCCAACAGACACTCGGGAGAAGTGTATGGTGTTTCCTGAAACATCTAAAAAACAAAGCAACAGAGCCTAGGGCACTTCCACTTATGGTCCTATAGCTTAGGGAAATTAAAATCAAAAAGACACAGCCACCCCAAAGTTTGGGACGCCTCTGTTTACAAGAACCTCGTTTACAGTACAAGTTCAACATCGCAGAAAGTGAAAAATGGATAAAGAAGTTGTGGTATTTACTTACAAAGCAATATCACTCAGCAATGAAATCTATGTCATCAGGCCCTTAGCAGCACAATGAGTGGATTCAGGTATGATGATTCTAACTGAAATAAGTCACACAGAAAAAGAAACATCATAAGATACCAGTAATACACGGAATGTAAACTTGGCTACACAGGAACTGAATTACAGAACAGAACAGGGTCTCAAATTTAGAAAACCAACTTATGCTTGCTTAAGGGGAAAGGTGAGTTGGGGTGCTGCATAAAACCAGAGATTGAAATGAGCACAGATAAAGTTCCTTAAGCCAAATATGGAATAGACAAGAGCTACTCCTTGCTCAACGAAATGGACTCAACACCGCATATTAAACGCCTAAGAATGTACCTGACTAGTAAGTATCTTAAAACCTATGGATTACTATGTCTCCGAAAGAGAATCAAGCATGTGTACAGGGGCATAAACGCAGCAGTGATAGGATTGGAGAGGTTCGGTGAGCAAATGAAGACCCTTTGAAGTCATATTGCATGGTACCCATTCCACGGGTTTCAACTACCCAGGTTTAAGGTATTCTTCCTTCAGCTAAAACATTCATGTGGAACCTAGAGTATGATCAACCATGTGATCGGGAGACGTGTTCAAATATGTCTCAGTTTTCGTACCCTGGTACTCGGGTGCAACATTCCAGACGCTTTACTAACACCCTCCCGACTTGGAGAGTCAGTCCCTTTAACCTCCTGTTTGGCCCAGTTTGCAATTTCTGCGGAAGATGAACAGGAATAGCGAGAACCAATGAGAGACTAGCTGGAGGTGTCTGGACGGGCAAATTTAACTCTCATTTCCCACCAGGAAGAGGAATTAACCAAAGGCTCAGCGTGCCGTGCCGGAACCAGATTAGGGCCTGAAGCCATCCTGCGGTGTTGCGGCCAGCTCAAAAGAAAGCGAGTTGAAGAAAGGAGCTCAGGGGCACTGTAATTCACAAACCTGCAGAGTTATAAATGACAGCTATCGTCCAAAAATATACTGAAGTAAGGCTGCCAAGAGGACTTGAAAGCGGGGCAGAATTGCAGGAAACCGATTTCAGGAGGTAGACTGGAATTGCATTGAAAGCATAGGAAAAGAGGCAGAACGTCCACAATGATGCACTTGGCCAAAAAGGGCGTATGCGTTTTTTCCTGAATATATTCAGGAAAAAACGCATACGCCCTTTTTGGCCAACCAAGCAAGCTTGCAAAGGAAATCTGCACTACAATGAAGTCTCACTTCCCCCCGGTCAAAAGGGCCATCTGAAAAAAGTGTAAAATCCAGAAAGACAGGACAGGCCATGGAGAACTGGGAGCCTTGTTATGCTGATGGGCGGGATGTAAATTGCCAACAGACACTCGGGAGAAGTGTATGGTGTTTCCTGAAACATCTAAAAAACAAAGCAACAGAGCCTAGGGCACTTCCACTTATGGTCCTATAGCTTAGGGAAATTAAAATCAAAAAGACACAGCCACCCCAAAGTTTGGGACGCCTCTGTTTACAAGAACCTCGTTTAGCGTACAAGTTCAACATCGCAGAAAGTGAAAAATGGATAAAGAAGTTGTGGTATTTACTTACAAAGCAATATCACTCAGCAATGAAATCTATGTCATCAGGCCCTTAGCAGCACAATGAGTGGATTCAGGTATGATGATTCTAACTGAAATAAGTCACACAGAAAAAGAAACATCATAAGATATCAGTAATACACGGAATGTAAACTTGGCTACACAGGAACTGAATTACAGAACAGAACAGGGTCTCAAATTTAGAAAACCAACTTATGCTTGCTTAAGGGGAAAGGTGAGTTGGGGTGCTGCATAAAACCAGAGATTGAAATGAGCACAGATAAAGTTCCTTAAGCCAAATATGGAATAGACAAGAGCTACTCCTTGCTCAACGAAATGGACTCAACATCCCATATTAAACGCCTAAGAATGTACCTGACTAGTAAGTATCTTAAAACCTATGGATTGCTATGTCTCCAAAAGAGAATCAAGCGTGTGTACAGGGGCATAAAAGCAGCAGTGATAGGATTGGAGAGGTTCGGTGAGCAAATGAAGACCCTTTGAAGTCATATTGCATGGTACCCATTACACGGGTCTCAACTCTCCAGGTTTAAGGTATTCTTCCTTCAGCTAAAACATGCATGTGGAACCCAGAGTATGATCAACCGTGTGAACGGGAGACGTGTTCAAATATGTCTCAGTTTTCGTACCCTGGTACTCGGGTGCAACATTCCAGACGCTTTACTAAAACTCTCCCGACTTGGAGAGTCAGCGCCTTTAACCTCCTGTTTGGCCCAGTTTGCTATTTCTGCGGAAGATGAACAGGAATAGGGAGAACCAATGAGAGACGAGCTGGAGGTGTCTGGACGGGCAAATTTAACTCTCATTTCCCACCAGGAAGAGGAATTAACCAAAGGTTCAGCGTGCCGTGCCGGAGCCAGATTAGGGCCTGAAGACATCATGTGGTGTTGCGGCCAGCTCACAAGAAAGCGAGTTGAAGAAAGGAGCTCAGGGGCACTGTAATTCACAAACCTGCAGAGTTATAAATGACAGCTATCGTCCAAAAATATACTGAAGTAAGGCTGCCAAGAGGACTTGAAAGCGGGGCAGAATTGCAGGAAACCGATTTCAGGAGGTAGACTGCAATTGCATTGAAAGCATAGGAAAAGAGGCAGAACGTCCACAATGATGCACTTGGCCAAAAAGGGCGTATGCGTTTTTTCCTGAATATATTCAGGAAAAAACGCATACGCACTTTTTGGCCAACCAAGCAAGCTTGCAAAGGAAATCTGCACTACAATGAAGTCTCACTTCCCCCCGGTCAAAAGGGCCATCTGAAAAAAGTGTAAAATCCAGAAAGGCAGGACAGGCCATGGAGAACTGGGAGCCTTGTTATGCTGATGGGCGGGATGTAAATTGCCAACAGACACTCGGGAGAAGTGTATGGTGTTTCCTGAAACATCTAAAAAACAAAGCAACAGAGCCTAGGGCACTTCCACTTATGGTCCTATAGCTTAGGGAAATTAAAATCAAAAAGACACAGCCACCCCAAACATTGGGACGCCTCTGTTTACAAGAACCTCGTTTACAGTACAAGTTCAACATCGCAGAAAGTGAAAAATGGATAAAGAAGTTGTGGTATTTACTTACAAAGCAATATCACTCAGCAATGAAATCTATGTCATCAGGCCCTTAGCAGCACAATGAGTGGATTCAGGTATGATGATTCTAACTGAAATAAGTCACACAGAAAAAGAAACATCATAAGATATCAGTAATACACGGAATGTAAACTTGGCTACACAGGAACTGAATTACAGAACAGAACAGGGTCTCAAATTTAGAAAACCAACTTATGCTTGCTTAAGGGGAAAGGTGAGTTGGGGTGCTGCATAAAACCAGAGATTGAAATGAGCACAGATAAAGTTCCTTAAGCCAAATATGGAATAGACAAGAGCTACTCCTTGCTCAACGAAATGGACACAACACCGCATATTAAACGCCTAAGAATGTACCTGACTAGTAAGTATCTTAAAACCTATGGATTGCTATGTCTCCGAAAGAGAATCAAGCATGTGTACAGGGGCATAAATGCAGCAGTGATAGGATTGGAGAGGTTTGCTGAGCAAATGAAGACCCTCTGAAGTCATATTGCATGGTACCCATTCCACGGGTTTCAACTACCCAGGTTTAAGGTATTCTTCCTTCAGCTAAAACATGCATGTGGAACCTAGAGTATGATCAACCATGTGATCGGGAGACGTGTTCAAATATGTCTCAGTTTTCGTACCCTGGTACTCGGGTGCAACATTCCAGACGCTTTACTAACACCCTCCCGACTTGGAGAGTCAGTCCCTTTAACCTCCTGTTTGGCCCAGTTTGCAATTTCTGCGGAAGATGAACAGGAATAGCGAGAACCAATGAGAGACTAGCTGGAGGTGTCTGGACGGGCAAATTTAACTCTCATTTCCCACCAGGAAGAGGAATTAACCAAAGGGTCAGCGTGCCGTGCCGGAACCAGATTAGGGCCTGAAGCCATCCTGCGGTGTTGCGGCCAGCTCAAAAGAAAGCGAGTTGAAGAAAGGAGCTCAGGGGCACTGTAATTCACAAACCTGCAGAGTTATAAATGACAGCTATCGTCCAAAAATATACTGAAGTAAGGCTGCCAAGAGGACTTGAAAGCGGGGCAGAATTGCAGGAAACCGATTTCAGGAGGTAGACTGCAATTGCATTGAAAGCATCGGAAAAGAGGCAGAACGTCCACAATGATGCACTTGGCCAAAAAGGGCGTATGCGTTTTTTCCTGAATATATTCAGGAAAAAACGCATACGCACTTTTTGGCCAACCAAGCAAGCTTGCAAAGGAAATCTGCACTACAATGAAGTCTCACTTCCCCACGGTCAAAAGGGCCATCTGAAAAAAGTGTAAAATCCAGAAAGGCAGGACAGGCCATGGAGAACTGGGAGCCTTGTTATGCTGATGGGCGGGATGTAAATTGCCAACAGACACTCGGGAGAAGTGTATGGTGTTTCCTGAAACATCTAAAAAACAAAGCAACAGAGCCTAGGGCACTTCCACTTATGGTCCTATAGCTTAGGGAAATTAAAATCAAAAAGACACAGCCACCCCAAACATTGGGACGCCTCTGTTTACAAGAACCTCGTTTACAGTACAAGTTCAACATCGCAGAAAGTGAAAAATGGATAAAGAAGTTGTGGTATTTACTTACAAAGCAATATCACTCAGCAATGAAATCTATGTCATCAGGCCCTTAGCAGCACAATGAGTGGATTCAGGTATGATGATTCTAACTGAAATAAGTCACACAGAAAAAGAAACATCATAAGATATCAGTAATACACGGAATGTAAACTTGGCTACACAGGAACTGAATTACAGAACAGAACAGGGTCTCAAATTTAGAAAACCAACTTATGCTTGCTTAAGGGTAAAGGTGAGTTGGGGTGCTGCATAAAACCAGAGATTGAAATGAGCACAGATAAAGTTCCTTAAGCCAAATATGGAATAGACAAGAGCTACTCCTTGCTCAACGAAATGGACTCAACACCCCATATTAAATGCCTAAGAATGTACCTGACTAGTAAGTATCTTAAAACCTATGGATTGCTATGTCTCCGAAAGAGAATCAAGCATGTGTACAGGGGCATAAACGCAGCAGTGATAGGATTGGAGAGGTTCGGTGAGCAAATGAAGACCCTTTGAAGTCATATTGCATGGTACCCATTCCACGGGTTTCAACTACCCAGGTTTAAGGTATTCTTCCTTCAGCTAAAACATGCATGTGGAACCTAGAGTATGATCAACCATGTGATCGGGAGACGTGTTCAAATATGTCTCAGTTTTCGTACCCTGGTACTCGGGTGCAACATTCCAGACGCTTTACTAACACCCTCCCGACTTGGAGCGTCAGCGCCTTTAACCTCCTGTTTGGCCCAGTTTGCAATTTCTGCGGAAGATGAACAGGAATAGGGAGAACCAATGAGAGACTAGCTGGAGGTGTCTGGACGGGCAAATTTAACTCTCATTTCCCACCAGGAAGAGGAAATAACCAAAGGCTCAGCGTGCCGTGCTGGAACCAGATTAGGGCCTGAAGCCATCCTGCGGTGTTGCGGCCAGCTCAAAAGAAAGCGAGTTGAAGAAAGGAGCTCAGGGGCACTGTAATTCACAAACCTGCAGACTTATAAATGACAGATATCGTCCAAAAATATACTGAAATAAGGCTGCCAAGAGGACTTGAAAGCGGGGCAGAATTGCAGGAAACCGATTTCAGGAGGTAGACTGGAATTGCATTGAAAGCATAGGAAAAGAGGCAGAACGTCCACAATGATGCACTTGGCCAAAAAGGGCGTATGCGTTTTTTCCTGAATATATTCAGGAAAAAACGCATACGCCCTTTTTGGCCAACCAAGCAAGCTTGCAGAGGAAATCTGCACTACAATGAAGTCTCACTTCCCCCCGGTCAAAAGGGCCATCTGAAAAAAGTGTAAAATCCAGAAAGGCAGGACAGGCCATGGAGAACTGGGAGCCTTGTTATGCTGATGGGCGGGATGTAAATTGCCAACAGACACTCGGGAGAAGTGTATGGTGTTTCCTGAAACATCTAAAAAACAAAGCAACTGAGCGTAGGGCACTTTAACTTATGGTCGTATAGATTAGGGAAATTAAAATCAAAAAGACACAGCTACCCCAAAGTTTGGGACGCCTCTGTTTACAAGAACCTCGTTTACAGTAGAAGTTCAACATCGCAGAAAGTGAAAAATGGATAAAGAAGATGTGGTATTTACTTACAAAGCAATATCACTCAGCAATGAAATCTATGTCATCAGGCCCTTAGCAGCACAATGAGTGGATTCAGGTATGATGATTCTAACTGAAATAAGTCACACAGAAAAAGAAATATCATAAGATATCAGTAATACACGGAATGTAAACTTGGCTACACAGGAACTGAATTCCAAAACAGAACAGGGTCTCAAATTTAGAAAACCAACTTATGCTTGCTTAAGGGGAAAGGTGATTTGGGGTGCTGCATAAAACCAGCGATTGAAATGAGCACAGATAAAGTTCCTTAAGCCAAATATGGAATAGACAAGAGCTACTCCTTGCTCAACGAAATGGACTCAACATCCCATATTAAACGCCTAAGAATGTACCTGACTAGTAAGTATCTTAAAACCTATGGATTGCTATGTCTCCGAAAGAGAATCAAGCATATGTACAGGGGCATAAACACAGCAGTGATAGGATTGGAGAGGTTCGGTGAGCAAATGAAGACCCTTTGAAGTCATATTGCATGGTACCCATTCCACGGGTTTCAACTACCCAGGTTTAAGGTATTCTTCCTTCAGCTAAAACATGCATGTGGAACCTAGAGTATGATCAACCATGTGATCGGGAGACGTGTTCAAATATGTCTCAGTTTTCGTACCCTGGTACTCGGGTGCAACATTCCAGACGCTTTACTAACACCCTCCCGACTTGGAGAGTCAGTCCCTTTAACCTCCTGTTTGGCCCAGTTTGCAGTTTCTGCGGAAGATGAACAGGAATAGCGAGAACCAATGAGAGACTAGCTGGAGCTGTCTGGACGGGCAAATTTAACTCTCATTTCCCACCAGGAAGAGGAATTAACCAAAGGCTCAGCGTGCCGTGCCGGAACAAGATTAGGGCCTGAAGCCATCCTGCGGTGTTGCGGCCAGCTCAAAAGAAAGCGAGTTAAAGAAAGGAGCTCAGGGGCACTGTAATTCACAAACCTGCAGAGTTATAAATGACAGCTATCGTCCAAAAATATACTGAAGTAAGGCTGCCAAGAGGACTTGAAAGCGGGGCAGAATTGCAGGAAACCGATTTCAGGAGGTAGACTGGAATTGCATTGAAAGCATAGGAAAAGAGGCAGAACGTCCACAATGATGCACTTGGCCAAAAAGGGCGTATGCGTTTTTTCCTGAATATATTCAGGAAAAAACGCATACGCCCTTTTTGGCCAACCAAGCAAGCTTGCAAAGGAAATCTGCACTACAATGAAGTCTCACTTCCCCCCGGTCAAAAGGGCCATCTGAAAAAAGTGTAAAATCCAGAAAGGCAGGACAGGCCATGGAGAACTGGGAGCCTTGTTATGCTGATGGGCGGGATGTAAATTGCCAACAGACACTCGGGAGAAGTGTATGGTGTTTCCTGAAACATCTAAAAAACAAAGCAACAGAGCCTAGGGCACTTCCACTTATGGTCCTATAGCTTAGGGAAATTAAAATCAAAAAGACACAGCCACCCCAAACATTGGGACGCCTCTGTTTACAAGAACCTCGTTTACAGTACAATTTCAACATCGCAGAAAGTGAAAAATGGATAAAGAAGTTGTGGTATTTACTTACAAAGCAATATCACTCAGCAATGAAATCTATGTCATCAGGCCCTTAGCAGCACAATGAGTGGATTCAGGTATGATGATTCTAACTGAAATAAGTCACACAGAAAAAGAAACATCATAAGATATCAGTAATACACGGAATGTAAACTTGGCTACACAGGAACTGAATTACAGAACAGAACAGGGTCTCAAATTTAGAAAACCAACTTATGCTTGCTTAAGGGGAAAGGTGAGTTGGGGTGCTGCATAAAACCAGAGATTGAAATGAGCACAGATAAAGTTCCTTAAGCCAAATATGGAATAGACAAGAGCTACTCCTTGCTCAAAGAAATGGACTCAACACCGCATATTAAATGCCTAAGAATGTACCTGACTAGTAAGTATCTTAAAACCTATGGATTGCTATGTCTCCGAAAGAGAATCAAGCATGTGTACAGGGGCATAAACACAGCAGTGATAGGATTGGAGAGGTTCGGTGAGCAAATGAAGACCCTTTGAAGTCATATTGCATGGTACCCATTCCACGGGTTTCAACTACCCAGGTTTAAGGTATTCTTCCTTCAGGTAAAACATGCATGTGGAACCTAGAGTATGATCAACCATGTGATCGGGAGACGTGTTCAAATATGTCTCAGTTTTCGTACCCTGGTACTCGGGTGCAACATTCCAGACGCTTTACTAACACCCTCCCGACTTGGAGAGTCAGTCCCTTTAACCTCCTGTTTGGCCCAGTTTGCAATTTCTGCGGAAGATGAACAGGAATAGCGAGAACCAATGAGAGACTAGCTGGAGGTGTCTGGACGGGCAAATTTAACTCTCATTTCCCACCAGGAAGAGGAATTAACCAAAGGTTCAGCGTGCCGTGCCGGAACCAGATTAGGGCCTGAAGCCATCCTGCGGTGTTGCAGCCAGCTCAAAAGAAAGCGAGTTGAAGAAAGGAGCTCAGGGGCACTGTAATTCACAAACCTGCAGAGTTATAAATGACAGCTATCGTCCAAAAATATACTGAAGTAAGGCTGCCAAGAGGACTTGAAAGCGGGGCAGAATTGCAGGAAACCGATTTCAGGAGGTAGACTGCAATTGCATTGAAAGCATAGGAAAAGAGGCAGAACGTCCACAATGATGCACTTGGACAAAAAGGGCGTATGCGTTTTTTCCTGAATATATTCAGGAAAAAACGCATACGCCCTTTTTGGCCAACCAAGCAAGCTTGCAAAGGAAATCTGCACTACAATGAAGTCTCACTTCCCCCCGGTCAAAAGGGCCATCTGAAAAAAGTGTAAAATCCAGAAAGGCAGGACAGGCCATGGAGAACTGGGAGCCTTGTTATGCTGATGGGCGGGATGTAAATTGCCAACAGAAACTCGGGAGAAGTGTATGGTGTTTCCTGAAACATCTAAAAAACAAAGCAACAGAGCCTAGGGCACTTCCACTTATGGTCCTATAGCTTAGGGAAATTAAAATCAAAAAGACACAGCCACCCCAAAGTTTGGGACGCCTCTGTTTACAAGAACCTCGTTTACAGTACAAGTTCAACATCGCAGAAAGTGAAAAATGGATAAAGAAGTTGTGGTATTTACTTACAAAGCAATATCACTCAGCAATGAAATCTATGTCATCAGGCCCTTAGCAGCACAATGAGTGGATTCAGGTATGATGATTCTAACTGAAATAAGTCACACAGAAAAAGAAACATCATAAGATATCAGTAATACACGGAATGTAAACTTGGCTACACAGGAACTGAATTACAGAACAGAACAGGGTCTCAAATTTAGAAAACCAACTTATGCTTGCTTAAGGGTAAAGGTGAGTTGGGGTGCTGCATAAAACCAGAGATTGAAATGAACACAGATAAAGTTCCTTAAGCCAAATATGGAATAGACAAGAGCTACTCCTTGCTCAACAAAATGGACTCAACACCGCATATTAAATGCCTAAGAATGTACCTGACTAGTAAGTATCTTAAAACCTATGGATTGCTATGTCTCCGAAAGAGAATCAAGCATGTGTACAGGGGCATAAACGCAGCAGTGATAGGATTGGAGAGGTTTGGTGAGCAAATGAAGACCCTTTGAAGTCATATTGCATGGTACCCATTCCACGGGTTTCAACTACCCAGGTTTAAGGTATTCTTCCTTCAGCTAAAACATGCATGTGGAACCTAGAGTATGATCAACCATGTGATCGGGAGACGTGTTCAAATATGTCTCAGTTTTCGTACCCTGGTACTCGGGTGCAACATTCCAGACGCTTTACTAACACCCTCCCGACTTGGAGAGTCAGCGCCTTTAACCTCCTGTTTGGCCCAGTTTGCAATTTCTGCGGAAGATGGACAGGAATAGCGAGAACCAATGAGAGACTAGCTGGAGGTGTCTGGACGGGCAAATTTAACCCTCATTTCCCACCAGGAAGAGGAATTAACCAAAGGCTCAGCGTGCCGTGCCGGAACCAGTTTAGGGCCTGAAGCCATACTGCGGTGTTGCGGCCAGCTCAAAAGAAAGCGAGTTGAAGAAAGGAGCTCAGGGGCACTGTAATTCACAAACCTGCAGAGTTATAAATGACAGCTATCGTCCAAAAATATACTGAAGTAAGGCTGCCAAGAGGACTTGAAAGTGGGGCAGAATTGCAGGAAACCGATTTCAGGAGGTAGACTGGAATTGCATTGAAAGCATAGGAAAAGAGGCAGAACGTCCACAATGATGCACTTGGCCAAAAAGGGCGTATGCGTTTTTTCCTGAATATATTCAGGAAAAAACGCATACGCCCTTTTTGGCCAACCAAGCAAGCTTGCAAAGGAAATCTGCACTACAATGAAGTCTCACTTCCCCCCGGTCAAAAGGGCCATCTGAAAAAAGTGTAAAATCCAGAAAGGCAGGACAGGCCATGGAGAACTGGGAGCCTTGTTATGCTGATGGGCGGGATGTAAATTGCCAACAGACACTCGGGAGAAGTGTATGGTGTTTCCTGAAACATCTAAAAAACAAAGCAACAGAGCCTAGGGCACTTCCACTTATGGTCCTATAGCTTAGGGAAATTAAAATCAAAAAGACACAGCCACCCCAAAGTTTGGGACGCCTCTGTTTACAAGAACCTCATTTACAGTACAAGTTCAACATCGCAGAAAGTGAAAAATGGATAAAGAAGTTGTGGTATTTACTTACAAAGCAATATCACTCAGCAATGAAATCTATGTCATCAGGCCCTTAGCAGCACAATGAGTGGATTCAGGTACGATGATTCTAACTGAACTAAGTCACACAGAAAAAGAAACATCATAAGATATCAGTAATACACGGAATGTAAACTTGGCTACACAGGAACTGAATTACAGAACAGAACAGGGTCTCAAATTTAGAAAACCAACTTATGCTTGCTTAAGGGTAAAGGTGAGTTGGGGTGCTGCATAAAACCAGAGATTGAAATGAGCACAGATAAAGTTCCTTAAGCCAAATATGGAATAGACAAGAGCTACTCCTTGCTCAACGAAATGGACTCAACACCGCATATTAAATGCCTAAGAATGTACCTGACTAGTAAGTATCTTAAAACCTATGGATTGCTATGTCTCCGAAAGAGAATCAAGCATGTGTACAGGGGCATAAACGCAGCAGTGATAGGATTGGAGAGGTTCGGTGAGCAAATGAAGACCCTTTGAAGTCATATTGCATGGTACCCATTCCACGGGTTTCAACTACCCAGGTTTAAGGTATTCTTCCTTCAGCTAAAACATGCATGTGGAACCTAGAGTATGATCAACCATGTGATCAGGAGACGTGTTCAAATATGTCTCAGTTTTCGTACCCTGGTACTCGGGTGCAACATTGCAGACGCTTTACTAACACCCTCCCGACTTGGAGAGTCAGCGCCTTTAACCTCCTGTTTGGCCCAGTTTGCAATTTCTGCGGAAGATGAACAGGAATAGGGAGAACCAATGAGAGACTAGCTGGAGGTGTCTGGACGGGCAAATTTAACTCTCGTTTCCCACCAGGAAGAGGAAATAACCAAAGGCTCAGCGTGCCGTGCCGGAACCAGATTAGGGCCTGAAGCCATCCTGCGGTGTTGCGGCCAGCTCAAAAGAAAGCGAGTTGAAGAAAGGAGCTCAGGGGCACTGTAATTCACAAACCTGCAGACTTATAAATGACAGCTATCGTCCAAAAATATACTGAAATAAGGCTGCCAAGAGGACTTTAAAGCGGGGCAGAATTGCAGGAAACCGATTTCAGGAGGTAGACTGGAATTGCATTGAAAGCATAGGAAAAGAGGCAGAACGTCCACAATGATGCACTTGGCCAAAAAGGGCGTATGCGTTTTTTCCTGAATATATTCAGGAAAAAACGCATACGCCCTTTTTGGCCAACCAAGCAAGCTTGCAGAGGAAATCTGCACTACAATGAAGTCTCACTTCCCCCCGGTCAAAAGGGCCATCTGAAAAAAGTGTAAAATCCAGAAAGGCAGGACAGGCCATGGAGAACTGGGAGCCTTGTTATGCTGATGGGCGGGATGTAAATTGCCAACAGACACTCGGGAGAAGTGTATGGTGTTTCCTGAAACATCTAAAAAACAAAGCAACTGAGCGTAGGGCACTTTAACTTATGGTCGTATAGATTAGGGAAATTAAAATCAAAAAGACACAGCTACCCCAAAGTTTGGGACGCCTCTGTTTACAAGAACCTCGTTTACAGTAGAAGTTCAACATCGCAGAAAGTGAAAAATGGATAAAGAAGATGTGGTATTTACTTACAAAGCAATATCACTCAGCAATGAAATCTATGTCATCAGGCCCTTAGCAGCACAATGAGTGGATTCAGGTATGATGATTCTAACTGAAATAAGTCACACAGAAAAAGAAACATCATAAGATATCAGTAATACACGGAATGTAAACTTGGCTACACAGGAACTGAATTCCAAAACAGAACAGGGTCTCAAATTTAGAAAACCAACTTATGCTTGCTTAAGGGGAAAGGTGATTTGGGGTGCTGCATAAAACCAGCGATTGAAATGAGCACAGATAAAGTTCCTTAAGCCAAATATGGAATAGACAAGAGCTACTCCTTGCTCAACGAAATGGACTCAACATCCCATATTAAACGCCTAAGAATGTACCTGACTAGTAAGTATCTTAAAACCTATGGATTGCTATGTCTCCAAAAGAGAATCAAGCGTGTGTACAGGGGCATAAAAGCAGCAGTGATAGGATTGGAGATGTTCGGTGAGCAAATGAAGACCCTTTGAAGTCATATTGCATGGTACCCATTACACGGGTCTCAACTCTCCAGGTTTAAGGTATTCTTCCTTCAGCTAAAACATGCATGTGGAACCCAGAGTATGATCAACCGTGTGAACGGGAGACGTGTTCAAATATGTCTCAGTTTTCGTACCCTGGTACTCGGGTGCAACATTCCAGACGCTTTACTAAAACTCTCCCGAGTTGGAGAGTCAGCACCTTTAACCTCCTGTTTGGCCCAGTTTGCAATTTCTGCGGAAGATGAACAGGAATAGGGAGAACCAATGAGAGACGAGCTGGAGGTGTCTGGACGGGCAAATTTAACTCTCATTTCCCACCAGGAAGAGGAATTAACCAAAGGTTCAGCGTGCCGTGCCGGAGCCAGATTAGGGCCTGAAGACATCCTGTGGTGTTGCGGCCAGCTCACAAGAAAGCGAGTTGAAGAAAGGAGCTCAGGGACACTGTAATTCACAAACCTGCAGAGTTATAAATGACAGCTATCGTCCAAAAATATACTGAAGTAAGGCTGCCAAGAGGACTTGAAAGCGGGGCAGAATTGCAGGAAACCGATTTCAGGAGGTAGACTGCAATTGCATTGAAAGCATAGGAAAAGAGGCAGAACGTCCACAATGATGCACTTGGCCAAAAAGGGCGTATGCGTTTTTTCCTGAATATATTCAGGAAAAAACGCATACGCCCTTTTTGGCCAACTAAGCAAGCTTGCAAAGGAAATCTGCACTACAATGAAGACTCACTTCCCCCTGGTCAAAAGGGCCATCTGAAAAAAGTGTAAAATCCAGAAAGGCAGGACAGGCCATGGAGAACTGGGAGCCTTGTTATGCTGATGGGCGGGATGTAAATTGCCAACAGACACTCGGGAGAAGTGTATGGTGTTTCCTGAAACATCTAAAAAACAAAGCAACAGAGCCTAGGGCACTTCCACTTATGGTCCTATACCTTAGGGAAATTAAAATCAAAAAGACACAGCCACCCCAAAGTTTGGGACGCCTCTGTTTACAAGAACCTCGTTTACCGTACAAGTTCAATATCACAGAAAGTGAAAAATGGATACAGAACTTGTGGTACATACGTACAATGCAGTATCACTCAGCAATGAAATCTATGTCATCAGGCCCGTAGCAGCATAATGAGTGGATTCAGGTACGATGATTCTAACTGAAATAAGTCAAACCAAAAAAGAAACATCATAAGATATCAGTAATACACGCAATGTAAACTTGGCTACACAGGAACTGAATTCCAAAACAGAACAGGGTCTCAAATTTAGAAAACCAACTTATGCTTGCTTAAGGGGAAAGGTGAGTTGGGGTGCTGCATAAAACCAGAGATTGAAATGAGCACAGATAAAGTTCCTTAAGCCAAATATGGAATAGACAAGAGCTACTCCTTGCTCAACGAAATGGACTCAACACCCAATATTAAACGCCTAAGAATGTACCTGACTAGTAAGTATCTTAAAACCTATGGATTGCTATGTCTCCAAAAGAGAATCAAGCGTGTGTACAGGGGCATAAACGCAGCAGTGATAGGATTGGAGAGGTTCGGTGAGCAAATGAAGACCCTTTGAAGTCATATTGCATGGTACCCATTACACGGGTCTCAACTCTCCAGGTTTAAGGTATTCTTCCTTCAGCTAAAACATGCATGTGGAACCCAGAGTATGATCAACCGTGTGAATGGGAGACGTGTTCAAATATGTCTCAGTTTTCCTCCTCTGGTACTCGGGTGCAACATTCCAGATGCTTTACTAACACTCTCCCGACTTGGGGAGTCAATCCCTTTAACCTCCTGTTTGGCCCAGTTTGCAATTTCTGCGGAAGATGAACAGGAATAGCGAGAACCAATGAGAGACTAGCTGGAGGTGTCTGGACGGGCAAATTTAACTCTCATTCCCAACAGGAAGAGGAATTAACCAAAGGCTCAGTGTGCCGTGCCGGAACCAGATTAGGGCCTGAAGCCATCCTGCGGTGTTGCGGCCAGGTCACAAGAAAGCGAGTTGAAGAAAGGAGCTCAGGGGCACTGTAATTCACAAAACTGCAGAGTTATAAATGACAGCTATCGTCCAAAAATATACTGAAGTAAGGCTGCCAAGAGGACTTGAAAGCGGGGCAGAATTGCAGGAAACCGATTTCAGGAGGTAGACTGGAATTGCATTGAAAGCATAGGAAAAGAGGCAGAACGTCCACAATGATGCACTTGGCCAAAAAGGGCGTAGGCGTTTTTTCCTGAACATATTCAGGAAAAAACGCCTACGCCCTTTTTGGCCAACCAAGCAAGCTTGCAAAGGAAATCTGCACTACAATGAAGTCTCACTTCCCCCCGGTCAAAAGGGCCATCTGAAAAAAGTGTAAAATCCAGAAAGGCAGGACAGGCCATGGAGAACTGGGAGCCTTGTTATGCTGATGGGCGGGATGTAAATTGCCAACAGCCACTCGGGAGAAGTGTATGGTGTTTCCTGAAACATCTAAAAAACAAAGCAACAGAGCCTAGGGCACTTCCACTTATGGTCCTATAGCTTAGGGAAATTAAAATCAAAAAGACACAGCCACCCCAAAGTTTGGGACGGCTCTGTTTACAAGAACCTCGTTTACGGTACAAGTTCAATATCGCAAAGTGCGAAAAATGGATAAAGAAGTTGTGGTACTTACGTACAATGCAATATCACTCAGCAATTAAATCTCTGTCTTCAGACACATAGAAGCATAATGAGTGGATTCAGGTATGATGATTTTATCTGAAATAAGTCACACAGAAAAAGAAACATCATAAGATATCAGTAATACACGGAATGTAAACTTGGCTACACAGGAACTGAATTACAGAACAGAACAGGGTCTCAAATTTAGAAAACCAACTTATGCTTGCTTAAGGGGAAAGGGGAGTTGGGGTGCTGCATAAAACCAGAGATTGAAATGAGCACAGATAAAGTTCCTTAATCAAATATGTAATAGACAAGAGCTACTCCTTGCTCAAGGAAATGGACTCAACACCCCATATTAAACGCCTAAGAATATACCTGACTAGCAAGTATCTTAAAATCTATGGATTGCTATGTCTCTGAAAGGGAATCAAGCGTGTGTAGAGGGGCATAAACGCAGCAGTGATAGGATTGGAGAGGTTCGGTGAGCAAATGAAGACCCTTTGAAGTCACATTGCATGGTACCCATTCCACGGGTCTCAACTCTCCAGGTTTAAGGGATTCTTCCTTCAGCTAAAACATGCATGTGGAACCCAGAGTATGATCAACCATGTGATCGGGAGACGTGTTCAAATATGTCTCAGTTTTCATCCCCTGGTACTCGGGTGCAACATTCCAGACGCTTTACTAACACTCTCCCGACTTGGAGAGTCAGTATCTTTATTCTCCTGTTTGGCCCAGTTTGCAATTTCTGTGGAAGATGAACAGGAATAGGGAGAACCAATGAGAGACAAGCTGGAGGTTTCTGGACGGGCAAATTTAACTCTCATTTTCCACCAAGGACAGGAATTAACCAAAGGCTCAGCGTGCCGTGCTGTAACCAGATTAGGGCCTGAAGCAATCCTGCGGTGTTGCGGCCAGCTCACAAGAAAGCGAGATGAAGAACGGAGCTCAGGGGCACAGGAATTCACAAACCTGCAGAGTTATAAATGACAGCTATCGTCCAAAAATATACTGAAGTAAGGCTGCCAAGAGGACTTGAAAGCGGGGCAGAATTGCAGGAAACCGATTTCAGGAGGTAGACTGGAATTGCATTTTAAGCATAGGAAAAGAGGCAGAACGTCCACAATGATGCACTTCGCCAAAAAGGGCGTATGCGTTTTTTCCTGAATCAGGAAAAAACGCATACGCCCTTTTTGGCCAACCAAGCAAGCTTGCAAAGGAAATCTGCACTACAATGAAGTCTCACTTCCCCCCGGTCAAAAGGGCCATCTGAGAAAAGTGTAAAATCCAGAAAGGCAGGACAGGCCATGGAGAACTGGGAGCCTTGTTATGCTGATGGGCGGGATGTAAATTGCCAACAGCCACTCGGGAGAAGTGTATGGTGTTTCCTGAAACATCTAAAAAACAAAGCAACAGAGCCTAGGGCACTTCCACTTATGGTCCTATAGCTTAGGGAAATTAAAATCAAAAAGACACAGCCACCCCAAAGTTTGGGACGCCTCTGTTTACAAGAACCTCGTTTACCGTACAAGTTCAATATCACAGAAAGTGAAAAATGGATACAGAAATTGTGGTACATACGTACAATGCAGTATCACTCAGCAATGAAATCTATGTCATCAGGCCCGTAGCAGCATAATGAGTGGATTCAGGTACGATGATTCTAACTGAAATAAGTCAAACCAAAAAAGAAACATCATAAGATATCAGTAATACACGGAATTTAAACTTGGCTACACAGGAACTGAATTCCAAAACAGAACAGGGTCTCAAATTTAGAAAACCAACTTATGCTTGCTTAAGGGGAAAGGGGAGTTGGGGTGCTGCATAAAACCAGAGATTGAAATGAGCACAGATAAAGTTCCTTAAGCCAAATATGGAATAGACAAGAGCTACTCCTTGCTCAACGAAATGGACTCAACACCCCATATTAAACGCCTAAGAATGTACCTGACTAGTAAGTATCTTAAAACCTATGGATTGCTATGTCTCCAAAAGAGAATCAAGCGTGTGTACAGGGGCATAAACGCAGCAGTGATAGGATTGGAGAGGTTCGGTGAGCAAATGAAGACCCTTTGAAGTCATATTGCATGGTACCCATTACACGGGTCTCAACTCTCCATGTTTAAGGTATTCTTCCTTCAGCTAAAACATGCATGTGGAACCCAGAGTATGATCAACCGTGTGAATGGGAGACGTGTTCAAATATGTCTCAGTTTTCCTCCTCTGGTACTCGGGTGCAACATTCCAGATGCTTTACTAACACTCTCCCGACTTGGGGAGTCAATCCCTTTAACCTCCTGTTTGGCCCAGTTTACAATTTCTGCTGAAGATGAACAGGAATAGCGAGAACCAATGAGAGACTAGCTGGAGGTGTCTGGACGGGCAAATTTAACTCTCATTCCCACCAGGAAGAGGAATTAACCAAAGGCTCAGCGTGCCGTGCCGGAACCAGATTAGGGCCTGAAGCCATCCTGCGGTGTTGCGGCCAGCTCAAAAGAAAGCGAGTTGAAGAAAGGAGCTCAGGGGCACTGTAATTCACAAACCTGCAGAGTTATAAATGACAGCTATCGTCCAAAAATATACTGAAGTAAGGCTGCCAAGAGGACTTGAAAGCGGGGCAGAATTGCAGGAAACCGATTTCAGGAGGTAGACTGGAATTGCATTGAAAGCATAGGAAAAGAGGCAGAACGTCCACAATGATGCACTTGGACAAAAAGGGCGTAGGCGTTTTTTCCTGAACATATTCAGGAAAAAACGCCTACGCACTTTTTGGCCAACCAAGCAAGCTTGCAAAGGAAATCTGCACTACAATGAAGTCTCACTTCCCCCCGGTCAAAAGGGCCATCTGAAAAAAGTGTAAAATCCAGAAAGGCAGGACAGGCCATGGAGAACTGGGAGCCTTGTTATGCTGATGGGCGGGATGTAAATTGCCAACAGCCACTCGGGAGAAGTGTATGGTGTTTCCTGAAACATCTAAAAAACAAAGCAACAGAGCCTAGGGCACTTCCACTTATGGTCCTATAGCTTAGGGAAATTAAAATCAAAAAGACACAGCCACCCCAAAGTTTGGGACGGCTCTGTTTACAAGAACCTCGTTTACGGTACAAGTTCAATATCGCAAAGTGCGAAAAATGGATAAAGAAGTTGTGGTACTTACGTACAATGCAATATCACTCAGCAATTAAATCTCTGTCTTCAGACACGTAGAAGCATAATGAGTGGATTCATGTATGATGATTTTATCTGAAATAAGTCACACAGAAAAAGAAACATCATAAGATATCAGTAATACACGGAATGTAAACTTGGCTACACAGGAACTGAATTCCAAAACAGAACAGGGTCTCAAATTTAGAAAACCAACTTATGCTTGCTTAAGGGGAAAGGGGAGTTGGGGTGCTGCATAAAACCAGAGATTGAAATGAGCACAGATAAATTTCCTTAATCAAATATGTAATAGACAAGAGCTACTCCTTGCTCAACGAAATGGACTCAACACCCCATATTAAACGCCTAAGAATGTACCTGACTAGCAAGTATCTTAAAATCTATGGATTGCTATGTCTCTGAAAGGGAATGAAGCGTGTGTAGAGGGGCATAAACGCAGCAGTGATAGGATTGGAGCGGTTCGGTGAGCAAATGAAGACCCTTTGAAGTCACATTGCATGGTACCCATTCCACGGGTCTCAACTCTCCAGGTTTAAGGGATTCTTCCTTCAGCTAAAACATGCATGTGGAACCCAGAGTATGATCAACCATGTGATCGGGAGACGTGTTCAAATATGTCTCAGTTTTCATCCCCTGGTACTCGGGTGCAACATTCCAGACGCTTTACTAACACCCTCCCGACTTGGAGAGTCAGTATCTTTATTCTCCTGTTTGGCCCAGTTTGCAATTTCTGTGGAAGATGAACAGGAATAGGGAGAACCAATGAGAGACAAGCTGGAGGTTTCTGGACGGGCAAATTTAACTCTCATTTCCCACCAAGAACAGGAATTAACCAAAGGCTCAGCGTGCCGTGCTGGAACCAGATTAGGGCCTGAAGCAATCCTGCGGTGTTGCGGCCAGCTCACAAGAAAGCGAGATGAAGAACGGAGCTCAGGGGCACAGGAATTCACAAACCTGCAGAGTTATAAATGACAGCTATCGTCCAAAAATATACTGAAGTAAGGCTGCCAAGAGGACTTGAAAGCGGGGCAGAATTGCAGGAAACCGATTTCAGGAGGTAGACTGGAATTGCATTGAAAGCATAGGAAAAGAGGCAGAACGTCCACAATGATGCACTTGGCCAAAAAGGGCGTATGCGTTTTTTCCTGAATATATTCAGGAAAAAACGCATATGCACTTTTTGGCCAACCAAGCAAGGTTGCAAAGGAAATCTGCACTACAATGAAGTCTCACTTCCCCCGGTCAAAAGGGCCATCTGAAAAAAGTGTAAAATCCAGAAAGGCAGGACAGGCCATGGAGAACTGGGAGCCTTGTTATGCTGATGGGCGGGATGTAAATTGCCAACAGCCACTCGGGAGAAGTGTATGGTGTTTCCTGAAACATCTAAAAAACAAAGCAACAGAGCCTAGGGCACTTCCACTTATGGTCCTATAGCTTAGGGAAATTAAAATCAAAAAGACACAGCCACCCCAAAGTTTGGGACGCCTCTGTTTACAAGAACCTCGTTTACGGTACAAGTTCAATATCGCAGAAAGTGAAAAATGGATAAAGAAGTTGTGGTACTTATGTACAATGCAAAATCACTCAGCCATGAAATCTATGTCATCAGGCCCGTAGCAGCATAATGAGTGGATTCAGGTATGATGATTCTAACTGAAATATGTCACACAGAAAAAGAAACATCATAAGATATCACTAATACATGGAATGTGAACTTGGCTACACATGAACTGAATTACAAAACAGAACAGGGTCTCAAGTTTAGAAAACCAACTTATGCTTCCTTAAGGGGGAAAGTGAGTTGGGGTGCTGCATAAAACCAGAGTTTGAAATTAGCACAGATACCATTCAATAAGCCAAATATGTAATAGACAAGACCTACCCCTTGCTCAACAAAATGGACTCAACAATGAGGTATCACCTCACACCTGATAGAATGGGCATCATGAGAAAATCTACAAAGAAAAATGCTGGAAAGGGTGTGGAGAAAAGGAACCCTCTTCCACTATTGTTGGGAATATAAATTGATACAGTCACTACGGAGAACAATATGGAGTTTCTTAAGAAACTAACAATAGAATTACCATATGATACAGCAATCCCAGTACTGGACATATACCCAGACAAAACCATAAATCAAAACGAGACATTCACCGCAATGTTCATTGCATCACTATTTACAATATCGAGGTAATGGAAGCAACCTAAATGCCCACAGACAGACGAATGCATAAAGCTGTGGTACATATATAAAATGGAATATTACTAAGCCATGAAAAGGAATGAAATTGGGTCATTTGTAGAGACGTCGATGGATCTAGAGACTGTCATACAGAGTGAAGTAAGTCAGAAAGACAAAAACAAATCTTGTATATTCATGCATATATGTGGAACCTAGAAAAACTGTACAGATTAACCATTTTGCAAGGCATAAATAGAGCAACAGATGTAGACAACAAATGTATGGACAACAAGGGGGGAAAGCTGTTGGGGGGGTGGTGGTGGGAGGAGTTGAGAGACTGGGATTGGCATGTATACATTTATATGTATAAAATAGATAACCAATAAGAACCTGCTGTATAAAAATATAAAATAAAATTCAAAATTAAAAAGAAATAAAATTTAAAAAATAAAACAGAAAAAACAATTATTCCCTTCACATACATGTATTTATATGAATAAATTATTTCCATGCTTATATCTGTAAATACAAAAAAGAGGAATAAAATCTACCTTGAACCAAAAACGAAAAAGAGAAAAAAAACACAGAACCCACCAGTTCCACAGAGGAAAACCGTATCAGGGCACTTGCTCCAGTTGTAAACAATTCTGAAGTTGGCCAGTGGTGGGGAATCGTCTCCCATTCAGCCAGCAGCCCCCACGCAACAAGCGTCCTCATTGCAAAGCTGGGGCACCGTGCCGAGGCATCTGTGAGTAAACGTGAGCTGAGCCCCAGGCCAGTTGCTGCTGAACTATTCCCACCCGTCCCAGGTAAAACACCTGAATATATACAAGGACTTGAAAGCCTAGAGGAAGGGCCATAGAGCCACACGAGTGACAGCATGCCGGCCGACTTGGTGCCTGCAGGCCAGCCAGGATGGTCCTGGCCCTGGGTGCTCTTCTGGAAGATTTCCATTTCCCTGACTGAGATACCCGTCCTGTCCCTGCCCCCACTGCTTTTTTCCTTCCTCACCTCTGCCCAGGGAGAAATTCCAGCAGCAGGTATGGGTGACACATCCTCTTCTTTAGCAGGTGGCAGCCGGGCAACTGCTGCAGAAAGTCCAGCAGAGCCCCACTCACACTGGGCCACCCACAAAGCCGTGGCCTCTCACTCCCTCCCACCAGCCCAGCCCCGAGACTGCTGACAGGGCAGAGAAAATGGCGTCAGGCACGGCTGCAGGGGCTCTTGCTGCCTGGAGTGGTATTTATATTGATCTCAACCCAGGCACACCTGGGGAGGGCTGGCCCGCACGGTAAGGCTGCCCAGGTCAGCCAATCATCACCCCTCAGGGGCTCACAGTTGCAGAAAATGGAACTTGCTGAACCGGCCAGGTCCAAGGAACAGGTGTGGGCTCCTGAGAGTCAGGATAGACAAGGGGCTGCAGCTTTGGCTTGTTTTCTAATCATTTTATCTGGCCCATGAGTGGGAGACAACTTCAAGAAAACCCTCTCCTTATGAGAGGAACCCAGGAGTCAGGGAGAGGAGGGGTGGGTGGTGGTTGGAGACAGAGGCCTGGTGCCCCGGGTGCAGTGGAAGTCTCTGGAAGACCAGGTGGAGGGAGGCCGCACAGAGTGACGCCCAGGGTCACAGACCTGTCGCAGCTGCTGTTTGTTAGTTCAAGTCCTGCTCTGAGGTGCTCTGTGCCAGCTCTGAGCGACAGGTGAGCTGGGGGTGCTCTGCAATGAGGGCTATGTGCACGGTTCCTGTGTGCCCAGCCCTGCCATGGTACCTGCAAGGGTAGCTCTGTATCCTGGGAAGGGCCTGACCACGAGAGCCCCGTGGGCTGGGGTGGGGGTGGGGTACCTGCCCAGGTGAGCTCCATATTCTGGGATTGGTCTGACCACGAGAGCCCCATGGGCTGCTGGGGACCTGGTAAAGGATGTCAGGACAGTCAGTGAAGCCACCAAGGATATACCTCCAGTTGCTCCTAATTCCTACACCCTGCTGGTCATTCTACCAACCACCAGGACATGGTATTCTGTATTAGTCTTCAATGATGCCTTCTTTTGTATTCCATTAGTCCCAGAGTCACAAGAAATTTTGGCTTGTGAGTGGCAGGACTCAACATACAACTAAAACAATACTTCCGGGCCGTCTTGCCCCAAGGGTGCAAAAATTCCCACACCATCTTTGGGGAAAGCTTAGCTAAAGACCTAAAAGTTCTACCTCTGGAAAAGGAAACCCTCCTTCAGTACGCAGACGACATTCTGATCGCCAGCCCTACTAAGGAGGCCTCTGAACTACCAAGCCAATAAAGGATAGAAGTTGTCCAAGAAAAAGCTCAAATATCACAGACTGCGGTGACCTGCCTGGGCTTCATTCTCACAGAAGGTCGGAGAAGCCCATCCCAGGAAAGGGAAGAAACCATTTGCAGCCTTACCCCTTTCTAAAACTAGAAGACAGCTTAGGGGTTCCTGGGGAGGCCAGGGTTTGCTGCTTCTGGATCCCTAACTACAGTCTACTAGCTGGGCCTCTATATGAAACACTGAAAGGAAAAGATGATGATCCTTTTGAATAGAATCCAGAAGTGGCCTTTCAAGAATGGAAAGAGCAGTCAATTCAGACCCTTGCCCTGGAACTCCCTAATTTAGCTAAACCCTTTGACCTTTACATTCCCGGTGAAAGGTGAATCGCCATTGGAGAATTAGTGCAAAAACTGGGACCACTTGAAATGGAACAATGCAAGAATGCCATCCAGGTAGGATAAACTACGGTCACCAAGGGGCTTGGCCCACTGCCGCATCTGGCCAAGATACTGGCGGTATCTAAAAACCTGGAAATCAGCAGCCCAAAAGGCCACCTCCTTCCTAAGGGAAAAGGACCCCACGTGGTGATCCTAACCACCAATGATGCCCTGAAGTTGCAGGGTTCGCTCCGTGGGCACACCGACCTCGAGTGAGGAGGCCCTCCAACTCCAACATCCAGAGAGATAACCGGGGGCAACAGGGCACCATGACGACTCGTGTGAACATCACTTGACCTGGAGTTTCTCTCATAAAACAATAAGAATGTGTCCCAAAAGAGTAGACTACTGCTTGCAGGACTTACTGCACCCAGAGGGGAGCTAATAATCTTGGCGGGGGAACCGTATATCACACTGTCACCATAGAAAAGCCTACAGACACCGTGATGATGGTGGCCAATAAGACCGGCTGGACTCCTGTTTACTTCAAAAGGCTGTTGACTCAGTGGTCATCATGGTCCTTGATCACCACTGACCCTGGACTGTCTGGGAGTTGAGCGGGCAGGGCTCTGACACCTGGTGCTGTTTGTACGTTAATTCAGGGGCCTAATTGAAGAAAGCGCAGACTACTGGTCAGAGCATCTAGGCTGGCAGAAACGGTCAGCCTAAGGTGGCCGAACAAATGTGGGGCGGGGTGAAACCGGCCCCCACAGCGTCTCTGCACATCTCTTTCCTGGACCCTTAAAGGTCATTAGAATCTATAACACTTCCAATGCTGGTGCTCAGGTGGACGAGCAGGGAGGCAGGGGGCCTGGGGACAATCAACGTCACCTGGAGGCTGCTGGGGAGAAGCTCTGACCCTCGCCCCCGGGTATTAGGGCTCCCAACTCAGCACTCAGCAGTTACAGAAGAAGTGTCTGCACCCTCAGCACTCCAAGAATGAGGAACGGGACAAAAGGCAGAGGAGGGGTTTGTCCCCAGCAAAGCCCATTAAAAATCCCTGGGAGATAAAAATAGAATCTGGGCAATAAAGTCAAGTCTAACCTTTTTTATCCTTTGTGCTTTGTCTAATTTCACGTGCTCCTAGGGTCCCGCATGCAGAGGTTCCACACCCGGCACTTCAGACCAGATTTCCTAGTGCAGAATGGCTGGGTCGACACCTCAGCTCCTGGGGCCCAGTGCAGACTCCGCGATATAGAGCCTGAGCTGCAGCCAACCTGGCCCTCGAGAGCTCCACCCCCTCCCTCCCACTGACTCTGACAGGATCTCTACACAGCAGCCCAGCCCACAGCCCACGGGGTAGTGCATGCTCTCACCTCTCCATTCTCTGATCAAAATATAAAGTTTCCTTTGCTTGTGAACCAAACTCAGTCTCGATCTGTTGGCCCCAATGACACTGGGCAGGGGGACACTTGTTGGGGTCCACTCTGGAGGATCAGTAACAGAAATTGAGACTATTGTAACCTCAATGAACAGATGTGTGAGCCAAACTGTAGTTAACATAGAACAGTGTATAAGGCTCGGGCAAAATAAGATGTTTCTAACACTTCCATTTGATATTTCCATCACTTTATTATAAGCAAGTTCAGTGAAAAGGTTTGTCTTATTTGTCAGGTCAATATTAGAGAAACGAAGTGATTTCTTTCCAAGGATGTACATCTAATAATCTTGGTTAAAGCTTCAATCTTGTTTTAAATGCTTTTCCATTGAAAATGATACCTCTCTTTCAGCTCCCCCATTTCTGAGAAGTATAAAATCTTATAATTTATTATTACCAAAGGGGAAAGGTGGGAGGAGGGATAAATTAACAGTTTGGGATTAACACATACACACTGCTATGTATAAAATAGATCATCAACAAGGAACTACTGTATAGCACAGGGAACTACACTCAACATTTTGCAATAACCTATAAGGGGAAATAATCTGAAAAAGAATAGATATTTTTATTGACATCATCTATCAATGACAGTTAAAGTGTAACCTAAGGGAAGCTGGTGGTGAGTGCTTCTGACCCTGAAGACTTCAATCATCTAAAGTTTGGACTCTGCCTACTTCCCAAGGCCCTTAATGAACATATGTGTAGCCGTAGCTTAAAAAATTCCCCAGTTTGGGTTTCGGGGAGACACTGATTTTGAAAAAGCCCTGGTGTTCTCCTTACATGAATGGGACTCTTCCTACTGCTAAAACATGTCTGTCACACCCAGAGGATGGTATACCGTCTGATCGGGAAGAGTTTGGAAAAGGCATCTCCTCTCCTCATCTCCTGGTGCTCGGGTTCACCCCTCCAGCGTCTTTACTAACAGTCTCCCCACTTGGAGATGTCAGCACTGTCAACATCCTGTTGCGTACAGTTTGGAATTTGTCCAGAGGATGAAGCGGAAGGATGAGGAACAATGAGAGACAAGTCCTAGGTGTTCAGACAGGCACATGTCACTCTAATTTCCAATCAGGAAGACGAATTGACCAAAGGCTAGGGTTGCCCATGGAAACAGTATAGGGCTTGAGGAAATCCCGCTGCTTTGTGGCCAGTTCCCATAAACACAAGTTGAACAATGGAACTCAGGGGCAGTAAAATTCACAAAACTGCAGAGTTGAAAATATCCATCACTGAAAAATGTCTTGAGGAAAGTCAGAGAAAAGGACTTGTAAGCAAGGGAGAATGGCAGGAAAGGGATTTGAGGAGGTAGAAAGGACTCGCCATTAAGCACAAGAAAAGGAGCTGAACATTGCCAACATTGCAGTTGGCCAAAAAGGGTGTATGCGTTTTTTTCTGTATATATTCAAGAAAAGGGCATACACTTTTTTAGCCAACCAAACAGGTGGGCACTGGAAGTCAATACTACAAAAGATATCACTTCGCATCAGTCAGAAGAGCCATCCTCATAAAGCGTAAACAACAGAAATGCAGGACAGGGCAAGGAGAAGAGGGAGCCCTGTGAGACTTATAGTGGAAATGTATATTGCCAACGGCCATTCTGGAGAAGTGTATTGTGTTTACTAAAGCATCTAAAAAATGAGCTACAGAGCATAGGGCACTTGCACTCATGGGCGTATATCTTGAGAAAAACAAAAATCGAGAGGACACAGGCACCCCAATGTTTACCCCCTCTCTGTTTAAAAGATCCTCAACTAGGATATAACTTAAATGTCTCTGGAGGGAAAAAATGGGTAGAGATGTGGTACTTAGGTAGAGTGGAATATTATTCAGCCTGGAAATCAATGAAATATGGCCAGTTGTAACAACTCCGGAGGAGTTACGTATGATCTTTCTAAGTGACAGAATTCAAAAAGAAAAAGACACATATCATAAGATATCACTTAAAGGTGGAATCCAAAATGGCTACACATGAAATAAATTACAAAACAAAAACATAGTCAAATATGTAGAAAACACGCATAAGGCTGCTAAACGGGAAAGGTGGGGAGGGGTGAGGCATCACCCAGGAGGTTGAAATTAGCAAAGATACCATTCCAAATACCAAACTGATAATCAACAAGGCCTACACGGTAGCTAAAAGAACTGCACTCAGCACACTCAAGTCACCGGAAAAGAATATATACGACTGGTAAGAATCTGAAAAAGAATTTACTGATGTCTCTCTGTACGTGAATCAAGTGGATGTACAGCAGCAAGAAACAGAGCTTTGAAAATCAGCTGTAACCAATATAGTAATAAATTGAAAAAAATAAACGACAGAGAGACAGAGAAAACCTCTTACAACTTTTCCTCAGGGCCGGTGATGCAACATGGATTGAACACATCTAGACCCACAGCAGGATGAGACATAAGGCTGGAAACTGTTTGCGCTAAGAGAAATGTGAGGTTGGGTGAGGAAATGCACACCCTTTAAAGTAATACTACCTGGTACCCATTCAATGGGTCCCAAATATGCAGGTTCAAGGGATCTTCCTACAGCTAAAACATGCATGGAAAACCCAGAGGACTGTACACCATGTGATCGGGAGATGTGTCTAAAATGCAGCTCATTTATCCTCTCCTGGTGCTCCTGTTCACCATTCCAGCCACGTTACTTAGAATCTCCCCACTTGGAGAATCAGCACATTTCAACTTCTGTTTCACACATTTTGCAAATTGTGAGGAGGATGAACGGGGAACCAATGAGAGAATAGTTGTAGGGGTTTGGACGGGCACATATCACTCTAATTTCCCATTAAGAATAAGAATTGAAAAAAGGCTCAGCCCGCCTCGCCCGAGCCAAAATAGGGCCTGAAGCAATCCTGCGGGTTTGAGGTCAGCTCACAAAAGAGCAACTTAAAAAATGGAGCTCAGGGTCACTGCAATTCACAAACCTGCAGAGTTATAAATGAAAACTAACGTCCAAAAATATGTTGAGGTAAGGCAAAGAAGAGGATCTGAATGCAAGACAGAATTGCAAGAAACAGATTTCAAGAGATAGATTGGACTCGTCTTTAAAGCACATGAAAAGCGGCAGAATTTCGACAATGATGCAGTTGGCCCAAAAGGGCGTATGCGTTTTTTCCTGATTATATCCAGGAAAAAACGCATACGCACTTTATGGGCAACGAAGCAAGCAAGCAATGCAAATGTGCACAACAAAGAAGTCTCATTTCCCACTGGTCAAAAGGGCCATCCTAAAAAATTGTAAAAACCAGAAATGCAGGACAGGCCATGGAGAACAGGGAGCCTTTATACGCTGATGGGCAGTGTGTGAACTGCCGAGAGCCACTCTGGAGAAGTGTATGGTGGTTCCTAAATCATCTAAAAAACAGAGCTACAGAGCATAGGACACTTCCAATCATGGGAGTATATCTAGGGAAATCTAAAAATTAACAAGACACAAGCACACCACAGTTTAGGGCTACTCTGTTTACAAGAACCTCAACTTCAGTATACCTTAAATATCCCAGGAAAGAGAACAATGGATAAAGAAGATGTGGTACTTATGTACAATGGAATATCTCTTCACCATGAAATCAATGTAATAAGGCTAGTAGAAGGATAAAGAGTGGATTTAGGTCCGATAATACTACTTGAAATAAGTCAAACAGAAAAAGAAACATATCATAAGATATCACTTATAGAGGGAGGGTAAATATGGCTGCACAAGAAATGAATTACAGAACAGAACAGTGTCTCACATTTAGAAAACACACTTATTTCAGCTTAAGGGGAAAGGAGAGGTGGGGTGATGCATAAAACCAGAGTTTGAAATTAGCACAGATACCGTTCAATAAACCAAATAGATATTAGACAAGATCTACACCTTGCTCAATGAACTGGCCTCAACACACCCTATACACCGCAGAGAAATATATCTGAGTAATAAGAATCTTAAAACCCATGTATTGATATATCTCCATAAGGGAATCAAGTGTGTGCAGAGTGGCACAAACACAGCAGTGAAAATGAGCTAAACCCCATTATAGAAATAAATTTTAAAAACAAAACGCAGAAACAATGAAAGAGAGAAAAATTCTTACAAAATTCGCTCAGGGGCTGTGATGCAACCTGGATTGACCACATATAAACCCACAGCTGGATAAGACATAAGGCTGGACACTTGGGGCTGAGAGGATTGATGAGCTTTGGTGAGCAACTGCCAAAAGTTTAATGCAATACTTCATGCTACTCATTCCAAGGGTCCCAACACTCCAGGTTGAAGGGAATCTTCCTACAGCTAAACCATGCTTGGGAAACCCAGCGACTGGTATACCATATGATCGGGAAAGGTTTCTAAAACGCACCTCATTTTTCCTCTCCTGGGGCTCCGGATCGACATTCCAGCCGCTTTACCAAAAATATCCCCACATGGAGAGTCAATGCCTTTAAGTTCTGGTATCGCACAGTCTGCAGTTAGTGCGGAGGATGAATGGGAATAGGGGGAACCAGTGAGAAACTAGCTGTAGCGGTTTCAATGGGCACATGTCACTCTAAATTCACATCAGTAAGAAGAATAAACCAAAGGCACAGCAAGGTGCCAAGGAAGAAGAATAGGGCCTGAAGGAATCCTGTGGTTATGAGGCAAGATCACAAAAATAAGAGCTGAAAAATGGAGCTAAGGGCCACTGCAATTCAAAAACCTGCAGAGTTATAAAGGCCAACTATTTTCAAAAAATATATTGAGGTAAGGCTATGAAGAGGCATTGAAAGCAAGGCAGAATTGCAGGAAAACGATTTCAGGAGGTAGACTGGAATTGCATTTAAAGCATAGGAAAAGAGGCAGAACGTCCACAATGATGCACTTGGCCAAAAAGGGTGTATGCATTTTTTCCTGAATTTATTCAGGAAAAAAGGCATACGCCCTTTTTGGCCAACCAAGCAAGCTTGCAAAGGAAATCTGCACTACAATGAAGTCTCACTTCCCCCTGGTCAAAAGGGCCATCTGAAAAAAGTGTAAAATCCAGAAAGGCAGGACAAGGCCATGGAGAACTGGGAGCCTTGTTATGCTGATGGGCGGGATGTGTATGGTGTTTCCTGAAACATCTAAAAAACAAAGCAACAGAGCCTAGGGCACTTCCACTTATGGTCCTATAGCTTAGGGAAATTAAAATCAAAAAGACACAGCCACCCCAAAATTTGGGACGCCTCTGTTTACAAGAACCTCGTTAACCATACAAGTTCAATATCACAGAAAGTGAAAAATGGATAAAGAACTTGTGGTACTTACGTACAATGCAGTATCACTCAGCAATGAAATCTATGTCATCAGGCCCGTAGCAGCATAATGAGTGGATTCAGGTATGATGATTCTAACTGAAATAAGACACACAGAAAAAGAGACATCATAAGATATCACTAATACACGGAATGTAAACTTGGCTACACAGGAACTGAATTACAGAACAGAACAGGGTCTCAAATTTAGAAAACCAACTTATGCTTGCTTAAGGGGAAAGGTGAGTTGGGGTGCTGCATAAAACCAGAGATTGAAATGAACACAGATAAAGTTCCTTAAGGCAAATATGGAATAGACAAGAGCTACTCCTTGCTCAACGAAATGGACTCAACACCCCATATTAAACGCCTAAGAATGTACCTGACTAGTAAGTATCTTAAAACCTATGGATTGCTATGTCTCCGAAAGAGAATCAAGCATGTGTACAGGGGCATAAACGCAGCAGTGATAGGATTGGAGAGGTTCAGTGAGCAAATGAAGACCCTTTGAAGTCATATTGCATGGTACCAATTCCACGGGTCTCAACTCTCCAGGTTTAAGGTATTCTTCCTTCAGCTAAAACATGCATGTGGAACCCAGAGTATGATCAACCGTGTGAACGGGAAACATGTTCAAATATGTCTCAGTTTTCCTCCCCTGGTACTCGGGTGCAACATTCCAGACGCTTTACTAACACTCTCCCCACTTGGAGAGTCAGCGCCTTTAACCTCCTGTTTGGCCCAGTTTGCAATTTCTGCGGAAGATGAACAAGAATAGCGAGAACCAATGAGAGACTAGCTGGAGGTGTCTGGACGGGCAAATTTAACTCTCATTTCCCACCAGGAAGAGGAAATAACCAAAGGCTCAGCATGCCGTGCCGGAACCAGATTAGGGCCTGAAGCCATCCTGCGGTGTTGCGGCCAGCTCACAAGAAAGCGAGTTGAAGAAAGGAGCTCAGGGGCACTGTAATTCACAAACCTGCAGAGTTATAAATGACAGCTATCGTCCAAAAATATACTGAAGTAAGGCTGCCAAGAGGACTTGAAAGCGGGGCAGAATTGCAGGAAACCGATTTCAGGAGGTAGACTGGAATTGCATTGAAAGCATAGGAAAAGAGGCAGAACGTCCACAATGATGCACTTGGCCAAAAAGGGCGTATGCGTTTTTTCCTGAATATATTCAGGAAAAAACGCATATGCACTTTTTGGCCAACCAAGCAAGGTTGCAAAGGAAATCTGCACTACAATGAAGTCTCACTTCCCCCCGGTCAAAAGGGCCATCTGAAAAAAGTGTAAAATCCAGAAAGGCAGGACAGGCCATGGAGAACTGGGAGCCTTGTTATGCTGATGGGCGGGATGTAAATTGCCAACAGCCACTCGGGAGAAGTGTATGGTGTTTCCTGAAACATCTAAAAAACAAAGCAACAGAGCCTAGGGCACTTCCACTTATGGTCCTATAGCTTAGGGAAATTAAAATCAAAAAGACACAGCCACCCCAAAGTTTGGGACGCCTCTGTTTACAAGAACCTCGTTTACGGTACAAGTTCAATATCGCAGAAAGTGAAAAATGGATAAAGAAGTTGTGGTACTTATGTACAATGCAAAATCACTCAGCCATGAAATCTATGTCATCAGGCCCGTAGCAGCATAATGAGTGGATTCAGGTATGATGATTCTAACTGAAATATGTCACACAGAAAAAGAAACATCATAAGATATCACTAATACATGGAATGTGAACTTGGCTACACATGAACTGAATTACAAAACAGAACAGGGTCTCAAGTTTAGAAAACCAACTTATGCTTCCTTAAGGGGGAAAGTGAGTTGGGGTGCTGCATAAAACCAGAGTTTGAAATTAGCACAGATACCATTCAATAAGCCAAATATGTAATAGACAAGACCTACCCCTTGCTCAACAAAATGGACTCAACAATGAGGTATCACCTCACACCTGATAGAATGGGCATCATGAGAAAATCTACAAAGAAAAATGCTGGAAAGGGTGTGGAGAAAAGGAACCCTCTTCCACTATTGTTGGGAATATAAATTGATACAGTCACTACGGAGAACAATATGGAGTTTCTTAAGAAACTAACAATAGAATTACCATATGATACAGCAATCCCAGTACTGGACATATACCCAGACAAAACCATAAATCAAAACGAGACATTCACCGCAATGTTCATTGCATCACTATTTACAATATCGAGGTAATGGAAGCAACCTAAATGCCCACAGACAGACGAATGCATAAAGCTGTGGTACATATATAAAATGGAATATTACTAAGCCATGAAAAGGAATGAAATTGGGTCATTTGTAGAGACGTCGATGGATCTAGAGACTGTCATACAGAGTGAAGTAAGTCAGAAAGACAAAAACAAATCTTGTATATTCATGCATATATGTGGAACCTAGAAAAACTGTACAGATTAACCATTTTGCAAGGCATAAATAGAGCAACAGATGTAGACAACAAATGTATGGACAACAAGGGGGGAAAGCTGTTGGGGGGGTGGTGGTGGGAGGAGTTGAGAGACTGGGATTGGCATGTATACATTTATATGTATAAAATAGATAACCAATAAGAACCTGCTGTATAAAAATATAAAATAAAATTCAAAATTAAAAAGAAATAAAATTTAAAAAATAAAACAGAAAAAACAATTATTCCCTTCACATACATGTATTTATATGAATAAATTATTTCCATGCTTATATCTGTAAATACAAAAAAGAGGAATAAAATCTACCTTGAACCAAAAACGAAAAAGAGAAAAAAAACACAGAACCCACCAGTTCCACAGAGGAAAACCGTATCAGGGCACTTGCTCCAGTTGTAAACAATTCTGAAGTTGGCCAGTGGTGGGGAATCGTCTCCCATTCAGCCAGCAGCCCCCACGCAACAAGCGTCCTCATTGCAAAGCTGGGGCACCGTGCCGAGGCATCTGTGAGTAAACGTGAGCTGAGCCCCAGGCCAGTTGCTGCTGAACTATTCCCACCCGTCCCAGGTAAAACACCTGAATATATACAAGGACTTGAAAGCCTAGAGGAAGGGCCATAGAGCCACACGAGTGACAGCATGCCGGCTGACTTGGTGCCTGCAGGCCAGCCAGGATGGTCCTGGCCCTGGGTGCTCTTCTGGAAGATTTCCATTTCCCTGACTGAGATACCCGTCCTGTCCCTGCCCCCACTGCTTTTTTCCTTCCTCACCTCTGCCCAGGGAGAAATTCCAGCAGCAGGTATGGGTGACACATCCTCTTCTTTAGCAGGTGGCAGCCGGGCAACTGCTGCAGAAAGTCCAGCAGAGCCCCACTCACACTGGGCCACCCACAAAGCCGTGGCCTCTCACTCCCTCCCACCAGCCCAGCCCCGAGACTGCTGACAGGGCAGAGAAAATGGCGTCAGGCACGGCTGCAGGGGCTCTTGCTGCCTGGAGTGGTATTTATATTGATCTCAACCCAGGCACACCTGGGGAGGGCTGGCCCGCACGGTAAGGCTGCCCAGGTCAGCCAATCATCACCCCTCAGGGGCTCACAGTTGCAGAAAATGGAACTTGCTGAACCGGCCAGGTCCAAGGAACAGGTGTGGGCTCCTGAGAGTCAGGATAGACAAGGGGCTGCAGCTTTGGCTTGTTTTCTAATCATTTTATCTGGCCCATGAGTGGGAGACAACTTCAAGAAAACCCTCTCCTTATGAGAGGAACCCAGGAGTCAGGGAGAGGAGGGGTGGGTGGTGGTTGGAGACAGAGGCCTGGTGCCCCGGGTGCAGTGGAAGTCTCTGGAAGACCAGGTGGAGGGAGGCCGCACAGAGTGACGCCCAGGGTCACAGACCTGTCGCAGCTGCTGTTTGTTAGTTCAAGTCCTGCTCTGAGGTGCTCTGTGCCAGCTCTGAGCGACAGGTGAGCTGGGGGTGCTCTGCAATGAGGGCTATGTGCACGGTTCCTGTGTGCCCAGCCCTGCCATGGTACCTGCAAGGGTAGCTCTGTATCCTGGGAAGGGCCTGACCACGAGAGCCCCGTGGGCTGGGGTGGGGGTGGGGTACCTGCCCAGGTGAGCTCCATATTCTGGGATTGGTCTGACCACGAGAGCCCCATGGGCTGCTGGGGACCTGGTAAAGGATGTCAGGACAGTCAGTGAAGCCACCGAGGATATACCTCCAGTTGCTCCTAATTCCTACACCCTGCTGGTCATTCTACCAACCACCAGGACATGGTATTCTGTATTAGTCTTCAATGATGCCTTCTTTTGTATTCCATTAGTCCCAGAGTCACAAGAAATTTTGGCTTGTGAGTGGCAGGACTCAACATACAACTAAAACAATACTTCCGGGCCGTCTTGCCCCAAGGGTGCAAAAATTCCCACACCATCTTTGGGGAAAGCTTAGCTAAAGACCTAAAAGTTCTACCTCTGGAAAAGGAAACCCTCCTTCAGTACGCAGACGACATTCTGATCGCCAGCCCTACTAAGGAGGCCTCTGAACTACCAAGCCAATAAAGGATAGAAGTTGTCCAAGAAAAAGCTCAAATATCACAGACTGCGGTGACCTGCCTGGGCTTCATTCTCACAGAAGGTCGGAGAAGCCCATCCCAGGAAAGGGAAGAAACCATTTGCAGCCTTACCCCTTTCTAAAACTAGAAGACAGCTTAGGGGTTCCTGGGGAGGCCAGGGTTTGCTGCTTCTGGATCCCTAACTACAGTCTACTAGCTGGGCCTCTATATGAAACACTGAAAGGAAAAGATGATGATCCTTTTGAATAGAATCCAGAAGTGGCCTTTCAAGAATGGAAAGAGCAGTCAATTCAGACCCTTGCCCTGGAACTCCCTAATTTAGCTAAACCCTTTGACCTTTACATTCCCGGTGAAAGGTGAATCGCCATTGGAGAATTAGTGCAAAAACTGGGACCACTTGAAATGGAACAATGCAAGAATGCCATCCAGGTAGGATAAACTACGGTCACCAAGGGGCTTGGCCCACTGCCGCATCTGGCCAAGATACTGGCGGTATCTAAAAACCTGGAAATCAGCAGCCCAAAAGGCCACCTCCTTCCTAAGGGAAAAGGACCCCACGTGGTGATCCTAACCACCAACGATGCCCTGAAGTTGCAGGGTTCGCTCCGTGGGCACACCGACCTCGAGTGAGGAGGCCCTCCAACTCCAACATCCAGAGAGATAACCGGGGGCAACAGGGCACCATGACGACTCGTGTGAACATCACTTGACCTGGAGTTTCTCTCATAAAACAATAAGAGTGTGTCCCAAAAGAGTAGACTACTGCTTGCAGGACTTACTGCACCCAGAGGGGAGCTAATAATCTTGGCGGGGGAACCGTATATCACACTGTCACCATAGAAAAGCCTACAGACACCGTGATGATGGTGGCCAATAAGACCGGCTGGACTCCTGTTTACTTCAAAAGGCTGTTGACTCAGTGGTCATCATGGTCCTTGATCACCACTGACCCTGGACTGTCTGGGAGTTGAGCGGGCAGGGCTCTGACACCTGGTGCTGTTTGTACGTTAATTCAGGGGCCTAATTGAAGAAAGCGCAAACTACTGGTCAGAGCATCTAGGCTGGCAGAAACGGTCAGCCTAAGGTGGCCGAACAAATGTGGGGCGGGGTGAAACCGGCCCCCACAGCGTCTCTGCACATCTCTTTCCTGGACCCTTAAAGGTCATTAGAATCTATAACACTTCCAATGCTGGTGCTCAGGTGGACGAGCAGGGAGGCAGGGGGCCTGGGGACAATCAACGTCACCTGGAGGTTGCTGGGGAGAAGCTCTGACCCTCGCCCCCGGGTATTAGGGCTCCCAACTCAGCACTCAGCAGTTACAGAAGAAGTGTCTGCACCCTCAGCACTCCAAGAATGAGGAACGGGACAAAAGACAGAGGAGGGGTTTGTCCCCAGCAAAGCCCATTAAAAATCCCTGGGAGATAAAAATAGAATCTGGGCAATAAAGTCAAGTCTAACCTTTTTTATCCTTTGTGCTTTGTCTAATTTCACGTGCTCCTAGGGTCCCGCATGCAGAGGTTCCACACCCGGCACTTCAGACCAGATTTCCTAGTGCAGAATGGCTGGGTCGACACCTCAGCTCCTGGGGCCCAGTGCAGACTCCGCGATATAGAGCCTGAGCTGCAGCCAACCTGGCCCTCGAGAGCTCCGCCCCCTCCCTCCCACTGACTCTGACAGGATCTCTACACAGCAGCCCAGCCCACAGCCCACGGGGTAGTGCATGCTCTCACCTCTCCATTCTCTGATCAAAATATAAAGTTTCCTTTGCTTGTGAACCAAACTCAGTCTCGATCTGTTGGCCCCAATGACACTGGGCAGGGGGACACTTGTTGGGGTCCACTCTGGAGGATCAGTAACAGAAATTGAGACTATTGTAACCTCAATGAACAGATGTGTGAGCCAAACTGTAGTTAACATAGAACAGTGTATAAGGCTCGGGTAAAATAAGATGTTTCTAACACTTCCATTTGATATTTCCATCACTTTATTATAAGCAAGTTCAGTGAAAAGGTTTGTCTTATTTGTCAGGTCAATATTAGAGAAACGAAGTGATTTCTTTCCAAGGATGTACATCTAATAATCTTGGTTAAAGCTTCAATCTTGTTTTAAATGCTTTTCCATTGAAAATGATACCTCTCTTTCAGCTCCCCCATTTCTGAGAAGTATAAAATCTTATAATTTATTATTACCAAAGGGGAAAGGTGGGAGGAGGGATAAATTAACAGTTTGGGATTAACACATACACACTGCTATGTATAAAATAGATCATCAACAAGGAACTACTGTATAGCACAGGGAACTACACTCAACATTTTGCAATAACCTATAAGGGGAAATAATCTGAAAAAGAATAGATATTTTTATTGACATCATCTATCAATGACAGTTAAAGTGTAACCTAAGGGAAGCTGGTGGTGAGTGCTTCTGACCCTGAAGACTTCAATCATCTAAAGTTTGGACTCTGCCTACTTCCCAAGGCCCTTAATGAACATATGTGTAGCCGTAGCTTAAAAAATTCCCCAGTTTGGGTTTCGGGGAGACACTGATTTTGAAAAAGCCCTGGTGTTCTCCTTACATGAATGGGACTCTTCCTACTGCTAAAACATGTCTGTCACACCCAGAGGATGGTATACCGTCTGATCGGGAAGAGTTTGGAAAAGGCATCTCATCTCCTCATCTCCTGGTGCTCGGGTTCACCCCTCCAGCGTCTTTACTAACAGTCTCCCCACTTGGAGATGTCAGCACTGTCAACATCCTGTTGCGTACAGTTTGGAATTTGTCCAGAGGATGAAGCGGAAGGATGAGGAACAATGAGAGACAAGTCCTAGGTGTTCAGACAGGCACATGTCACTCTAATTTCCAATCAGGAAGACGAATTGACCAAAGGCTAGGGTTGCCCATGGAAACAGTATAGGGCTTGAGGAAATCCCGCTGCTTTGTGGCCAGTTCCCATAAACACAAGTTGAACAATGGAACTCAGGGGCAGTAAAATTCACGAAACTGCAGAGTTGAAAATATCCATCACTGAAAAATGTCTTGAGGAAAGTCAGAGAAAAGGACTTGTAAGCAAGGGAGAATGGCAGGAAAGGGATTTGAGGAGGTAGAAAGGACTCGCCATTAAGCACAAGAAAAGGAGCTGAACATTGCCAACATTGCAGTTGGCCAAAAAGGGTGTATGCGTTTTTTTCTGTATATATTCAAGAAAAGGGCATACACTTTTTTAGCCAACCAAACAGGTGGGCACTGGAAGTCAATACTACAAAAGATATCACTTCGCATCAGTCAGAAGAGCCATCCTCATAAAGCGTAAACAACAGAAATGCAGGACAGGGCAAGGAGAAGAGGGAGCCCTGTGAGACTTATAGTGGAAATGTATATTGCCAACGGCCATTCTGGAGAATTGTATTGTGTTTACTAAAGCATCTAAAAAATGAGCTACAGAGCATAGGGCACTTGCACTCATGGGCGTATATCTTGAGAAAAACAAAAATCGAGAGGACACAGGCACCCCAATGTTTACCCCCTCTCTGTTTAAAAGATCCTCAACTAGGATATAACTTAAGTGTCCCTGGAGGGAAAAAATGGGTAGAGATGTGGTACTTAGGTAGAGTGGAATATTATTCAGCCTGGAAATCAATGAAATATGGCCAGTTGTAACAACTCCGGAGGAGTTATGTATGATCTTTCTAAGTGACAGAATTCAAAAAGAAAAAGACACATATCATAAGATATCACTTAAAGGTGGAATCCAAAATGGCTACACATGAAATAAATTACAAAACAAAAACATAGTCAAATATGTAGAAAACACGCATAAGGCTGCTAAACGGGAAAGGTGGGGAGGGGTGAGGCATCACCCAGGAGGTTGAAATTAGCAAAGATACCATTCCAAATACCAAACTGATAATCAACAAGGCCTACACGGTAGCTAAAAGAACTGCACTCAGCACACTCAAGTCACCGGAAAAGAATATATACGACTGGTAAGAATCTGAAAAAGAATTTACTGATGTCTCTCTGTACGTGAATCAAGTGGATGTACAGCAGCAAGAAACAGAGCTTTGAAAATCAGCTGTAACCAATATAGTAATAAATTGAAAAAAATAAACGACAGAGAGACAGAGAAAACCTCTTACAACTTTTCCTCAGGGCCGGTGATGCAACATGGATTGAACACATCTAGACCCACAGCAGGATGAGACATAAGGCTGGAAACTGTTTGCGCTAAGAGAAATGTGAGGTTGGGTGAGGAAATGCACACCCTTTAAAGTAATACTACCTGGTACCCATTCAATGGGTCCCAAATATGCAGGTTCAAGGGATCTTCCTACAGCTAAAACATGCATGGAAAACCCAGAGGACTGTACACCATGTGATCGGGAGATGTGTCTAAAATGCAGCTCATTTATCCTCTCCTGGTGCTCCTGTTCACCATTCCAGCCACGTTACTTAGAATCTCCCCACTTGGAGAATCAGCACATTTCAACTTCTGTTTCACACATTTTGCAAATTGTGAGGAGGATGAACGGGGAACCAATGAGAGAATAGTTGTAGGGGTTTGGACGGGCACATATCACTCTAATTTCCCATTAAGAATAAGAATTGAAAAAAGGCTCAGCCCGCCTCGCCCGAGCCAAAATAGGGCCTGAAGCAATCCTGCGGGTTTGAGGCCAGCTCACAAAAGAGCAACTTAAAAAATGGAGCTCAGGGTCACTGCAATTCACAAACCTGCAGAGTTATAAATGAAAACTAACGTCCAAAAATATGTTGAGGTAAGGCAAAGAAGAGGATCTGAATGCAAGACAGAATTGCAAGAAACAGATTTCAAGAGATAGATTGGACTCGTCTTTAAAGCACATGAAAAGCGGCAGAATTTCGACAATGATGCAGTTGGCCCAAAATGGCGTATGCGTTTTTTCCTGATTATATCCAGGAAAAAACGCATACGCACTTTATGGGCAACGAAGCAAGCAAGCAATGCAAATGTGCACAACAAAGAAGTCTCATTTCCCACTGGTCAAAAGGGCCATCCTAAAAAATTGTAAAAACCAGAAATGCAGGACAGGCCATGGAGAACAGGGAGCCTTTATACGCTGATGGGCAGTGTGTGAACTGCCGAGAGCCACTCTGGAGAAGTGTATGGTGGTTCCTAAATCATCTAAAAAACAGAGCTACAGAGCATAGGACACTTCCAATCATGGGAGTATATCTAGGGAAATCTAAAAATTAACAAGACACAAGCACACCACAGTTTAGGGCTACTCTGTTTACAAGAACCTCAACTTCAGTATACCTTAAATATCCCAGGAAAGAGAACAATGGATAAAGAAGATGTGGTACTTATGTACAATGGAATATCTCTTCACCATGAAATCAATGTAATAAGGCTAGTAGAAGGATAAAGAGTGGATTTAGGTCCGATAATACTACTTGAAATAAGTCAAACAGAAAAAGAAACATATCATAAGATATCACTTATAGAGGGAGGGTAAATATGGCTGCACAAGAAATGAATTACAGAACAGAACAGTGTCTCACATTTAGAAAACACACTTATTTCAGCTTAAGGGGAAAGGAGAGGTGGGGTGATGCATAAAACCAGAGTTTGAAATTAGCACAGATACCGTTCAATAAACCAAATAGATATTAGCCAAGATCTACACCTTGCTCAATGAACTGGCCTCAACACACCCTATACACCGCAGAGAAATATATCTGAGTAATAAGAATCTTAAAACCCATGTATTGATATATCTCCATAAGGGAATCAAGTGTGTGCAGAGTGGCACAAACACAGCAGTGAAAATGAGCTAAACCCCATTATAGAAATAAATTTTAAAAACAAAACGCAGAAACAATGAAAGAGAGAAAAATTCTTACAAAATTCGCTCAGGGGCTGTGATGCAACCTGGATTGACCACATATAAACCCACAGCTGGATAAGACATAAGGCTGGACACTTGGGGCTGAGAGGATTGATGAGCTTTGGTGAGCAACTGCCAAAAGTTTAATGCAATACTTCATGCTACTCATTCCAAGGGTCCCAACACTCCAGGTTGAAGGGAATCTTCCTACAGCTAAACCATGCTTGGGAAACCCAGCGACTGGTATACCATATGATCGGGAAAGGTTTCTAAAACGCACCTCATTTTTCCTCTCCTGGGGCTCCGGATCGACATTCCAGCCGCTTTACCAAAAATATCCCCACATGGAGAGTCAATGCCTTTAAGTTCTGGTATCGCACAGTCTGCAGTTAGTGCGGAGGATGAATGGGAATAGGGGGAACCAGTGAGAAACTAGCTGTAGCGGTTTCAATGGGCACATGTCACTCTAAATTCACATCAGTAAGAAGAATAAACCAAAGGCACAGCAAGGTGCCCCAGAAGAAGAATAGGGCCTGAAGGAATCCTGTGGTTATGAGGCAAGATCACAAAAATAAGAGCTGAAAAATGGAGCTAAGGGCCACTGCAATTCAAAAACTTGCAGAGTTATAAAGGCCAACTATTTTCAAAAAATATATTGAGGTAAGGCTATGAAGAGGCACTGAAAGCAAGGCAGAATTGCAGGAAAACGATTTCAGGAGGTAGACGGGAATTGCATTTAAAGCATAGGAAAAGAGGCAGAACGTCCACAATGATGCACTTGGCCAAAAAGGGCGTATGCCTTTTTTCCTGAATTTATTCAGAAAAAAAGGCATACGCCCTTTTTGGCCAACCAAGCAAGCTTGCAAAGGAAATCTGCACTACAATGAAGTCTCACTTCCCCCCGGTCAAAAGGGAAATCTGAAAAAAGTGTAAAATCCAGAAAGGCAGGACAGGCCATGGAGAACTGGGAGCCTTGTTATGCTGATGGGCGGGCTGTGTATGGTGTTTCCTGAAACATCTAAAAAACAAAGCAACAGAGCCTAGGGCACTTCCACTTATGGTCCTATAGCTTAGGGAAATTAAAATCAAAAAGACACAGCTACCCCAAAATTTGGGACGCCTCTGTTTACAAGAACCTCGTTAACCGTACAAGTTCAATATCACAGAAAGTGAAAAATGGATAAAGAACTTGTGGTACTTACGTACAATGCAGTATCACTCAGCAATGAAATCTATGTCATCAGGCCCGCAGCAGCATAATGAGTGGATACAGGTACGATGATTCTAACTGAAATAAGACACACAGAAAAAGAAACATCATAAGATATCAGTAATACACGGAATGTAAACTTGGCTACACAGGAACTGAATTACAGAACAGAACAGGGTCTCAAATTTAGAAAACCAACTTATGCTTGGTTAAGGCTAAAGGTGAGTTGGGATGCTGCATAAAACCAGAGATTGAAATGAGCACAGATAAAGTTCCTTAAGCCAAATATGGAATAGACAAGAGCTACTCCTTGCTGAACGAAATGGACTCAACACCGCCTATTAAACGCCTAAGAATGTACCTGACTAGTAAGTATCTTAAAACCTATGGATTGCTATGTCTCCGAAAGAGAATCAAGCATGTGTACAGGGGCATAAACGCAGCAGTGATAGGATTGGAGAGGTTCGGTGAGCAAATGAAGACCCTTTGAAGTCATATTGCATGGTACCCATTCCACGGGTTTCAACTACCCAGGTTTAAGGTATTCTTCCTTCAGCTAAAACATGCATGTGGAACCTAGAGTATGATCAACCATGTGATCGGGAAACGTGTTCAAATATGTCTCAGTTCTCGTACCCTGGTACTCGGGTGCAACATTCCAGACGCTTTACTAACACCCTCCCGACTTGGAGAGTCAGTCCCTTTAACCTCCTGTATGGCCCAGTTTGCAATTTCTGCGGAAGATGAACAGAAATAGCGAGAACCAATGAGAGACTAGCTGGAGGTGTCTGGACGGGCAAATTTAACTCTCATTTCCCACCAGGAAGAGGAATTAACCAAAGGCTCAGCGTGCCGTGCCGGAACCAGATTAGGGCCTGAAGCCATCCTGCGGTGTTGCGGCCAGGTCACAAGAAAGCGAGTTGAAGAAAGGAGCTCAGGGGCACTGTAATTCACAAACCTGCAGAGTTATAAATGACAGCTATCGTCCAAAAATATACTGAAGTAAGGCTGCCAAGAGGACTTGAAAGCGGGGCAGAATTGCAGGAAACCGATTTCAGGAGGTAGACTGGAATTGCATTGAAAGCATAGGAAAAGAGGCAGAACGTCCACAATGATGCACTTGGCCAAAAAGGGCGTATGCGTTTTTTCCTGAATATATTCAGGAAAAAACGCATACGCCCTTTTTGGCCAACCAAGCAAGCTTGCAAAGGAAATCTGCACTACAATGAAGTCTCACTTCCCCCCGGTCAAAAGGGCCATCTGAAAAAAGTGTAAAATCCAGAAAGGCAGGACAGGCCATGGAGAACTGGGAGCCTTGTTATGCTGATGGGCGGGATGTAAATTGCCAACAGACACTCGGGAGAAGTGTATGGTGTTTCCTGAAACATCTAAAAAACAAAGCAACAGAGCCTAGGGCACTTCCACTTATGGTCCTATAGCTTAGGGAAATTAAAATCAAAAAGACACAGCCACCCCAAAGTTTGGGACGCCTCTGTTTACAAGAACCTCGTTTACAGTACAAGTTCAACATCGCAGAAAGTGAAAAATGGATAAAGAAGTTGTGGTATTTACTTACAAAGCAATATCACTCAGCAATGAAATCTATGTCATCAGGCCCTTAGCAGCACAATGAGTGGATTCAGGTATGATGATTCTAACTGAAATAAGTCACACAGAAAAAGAAACATCATAAGATATCAGGAATACACGGAATGTAAACTTGGCTACACAGGAACTGAATTACAGAACAGAACAGGGTCTCAAATTTAGAAAACCAACTTATGCTTTCTTAAGGATAAAGGGGAGTTGGGGTGCTGCATAAAACCAGAGATTGAAATGAGCACAGATAAAGTTCCTTAAGCCAAATATGGAATAGACAAGAGCTACCTCTTGCTCAACGAAATGGACTCAACACCGCATATTAAATGCCTAAGAATGTACCTGACTAGTAAGTATCTTAAAACCTATGGATTGCTATGTCTCCGAAAGAGAATCAAGCATGTGTACAGGGGCATAAACGCAGCAGTGATAGGATTGGAGAGGTTCGGTGAGCAAATGAAGACCCTTTGAAGTCATATTGCATGGTACCCATTCCACGGGTTTCAACTACCCAGGTTTAAGGTATTCTTCCTTCAGCTAAAACATGCATGTGGATCCTAGAGTATGATCAACCATGTGATCGGGAGACGTGTTCAAATATGTCTCAGTTTTCGTACCCTGGTACTCGGGTGCAACATTCCAGACGCTTTACTAACACCCTCCCGACTTGGAGAGTCAGTCCCTTTAACCTCCTGTTTGGCCCAGTTTGCAATTTCTGCGGAAGATGAACAGGAATAGCGAGAACCAATGAGAGACTAGCTGGAGGTGTCTGGACGGGCAAATTTAACTCTCATTTCCCACCAGGAAGAGGAATTAACCAAAGGCTCAGCGTGCCGTGCCGGAACCAGATTAGGGCCTGAAGCCATCCTGCGGTGTTGCGGCCAGCTCAAAAGAAAGCGAGTTGAAGAAAGGAGCTCAGGGGCACTGTAATTCACAAACCTGCAGAGTTATAAATGACAGCTATCGTCCAAAAATATACTGAAGTAAGGCTGCCAAGAGGACTTGAAAGCGGGGCAGAATTGCAGGAAACCGATTTCAGGAGGTAGACTGGAATTGCAGTGAAAGCATAGGAAAAGAGGCAGAACGTCCACAATGATGCACTTGGCCAAAAAGGGCGTATGCGTTTTTTCCTGAATATATTCAGGAAAAAACGCATACGCCCTTTTTGGCCAACCAAGCAAGCTTGCAAAGGAAATCTGCACTACAATGAAGTCTCACTTCCCCCCGGTCAAAAGGGCCATCTGAAAAAAGTGTAAAATCCAGAAAGGCAGGACAGGCCATGGAGAACTGGGAGCCTTGTTATGCTGATGGGCGGGATGTAAATTGCCAACAGACACTCGGGAGAAGTGTATGGTGTTTCCTGAAACATCTAAAAAACAAAGCAACAGAGCCTAGGGCACTTCCACTTATGGTCCTATAGCTTAGGGAAATTAAAATCAAAAAGACACAGCCACCCCAAAGTTTGGGACGCCTCTGTTTACAAGAACCTCGTTTACAGTACAAGTTCAACATCGCAGAAAGTGAAAAATGGATAAAGAAGTTGTGGTATTTACTTACAAAGCAATATCACTCAGCAATGAAATCTATGTCATCAGGCCCTTAGCAGCACAATGAGTGGATTCAGGTATGATGATTCTAACTGAAATAAGTCACACAGAAAAAGAAACATCATAAGATATCAGGAATACACGGAATGTAAACTTGGCTACACAGGAACTGAATTACAGAACAGAACAGGGTCTCAAATTTAGAAAACCAACTTATGCTTTCTTAAGGATAAAGGTGAGTTGGGGTGCTGCATAAAACCAGAGATTGAAATGAGCACAGATAAAGTTCCTTAAGCCAAATATGGAATAGACAAGAGCTACCTCTTGCTCAACGAAATGGACTCAACACCGCATATTAAATGCCTAAGAATGTACCTGACTAGTAAGTATCTTAAAACCTATGGATTGCTATGTCTCCGAAAGAGAATCAAGCATGTGTACAGGGGCATAAACGCAGCAGTGATAGGATTGGAGAGGTTCGGTGAGCAAATGAAGACCCTTTGAAGTCATATTGCATGGTACCCATTCCACGGGTTTCAACTACCCAGGTTTAAGGTATTCTTCCTTCAGCTAAAACATGCATGTGGATCCTAGAGTATGATCAACCATGTGATCGGGAGACGTGTTCAAATATGTCTCAGTTTTCGTACCCTGGTACTCGGGTGCAACATTCCAGACGCTTTACTAACACCCTCCCGACTTGGAGAGTCAGTCCCTTTAACCTCCTGTTTGGCCCAGTTTGCAATTTCTGCGGAAGATGAACAGGAATAGCGAGAACCAATGAGAGACTAGCTGGAGGTGTCTGGACGGGCAAATTTAACTCTCATTTCCCACCAGGAAGAGGAATTAACCAAAGGCTCAGCGTGCCGTGCCGGAACCAGATTAGGGCCTGAAGCCATCCTGCGGTGTTGCGGCCAGCTCAAAAGAAAGCGAGTTGAAGAAAGGAGCTCAGGGGCACTGTAATTCACAAACCTGCAGAGTTATAAATGACAGCTATCGTCCAAAAATATACTGAAGTAAGGCTGCCAAGAGGACTTGAAAGCGGGGCAGAATTGCAGGAAACCGATTTCAGGAGGTAGACTGGAATTGCAGTGAAAGCATAGGAAAAGAGGCAGAACGTCCACAATGATGCACTTGGCCAAAAAGGGCGTATGCGTTTTTTCCTGAATATATTCAGGAAAAAACGCATACGCCCTTTTTGGCCAACCAAGCAAGCTTGCAAAGGAAATCTGCACTACAATGAAGTCTCACTTCCCCCCGGTCAAAAGGGCCATCTGAAAAAAGTGTAAAATCCAGAAAGGCAGGACAGGCCATGGAGAACTGGGAGCCTTGTTATGCTGATGGGCGGGATGTAAATTGCCAACAGACACTCGGGAGAAGTGTATGGTGTTTCCTGAAACATCTAAAAAACAAAGCAACAGAGCCTAGGGCACTTCCACTTATGGTCCTATAGCTTAGGGAAATTAAAATCAAAAAGACACAGCCACCCCAAAGTTTGGGACGCCTCTGTTTACAAGAACCTCGTTTACAGTACAAGTTCAACATCGCAGAAAGTGAAAAATGGATAAAGAAGTTGTGGTATTTACTTACAAAGCAATATCACTCAGCAATGAAATCTATGTCATCAGGCCCTTAGCAGCACAATGAGTGGATTCAGGTATGATGATTCTAACTGAAATAAGTCACACAGAAAAAGAAACATCATAAGATATCAGTAATACACGGAATGTAAACTTGGCTACACAGGAACTGAATTACAGAACAGAACAGGGTCTCAAATTTAGAAAACCAACTTATGCTTGCTTAAGGGGAAAGGTGAGTTGGGGTGCTGCATAAAACCAGAGATTGAAATGAGCACAGATAAAGTTCCTTAAGCCAAATATGGAATAGACAAGAGCTACTCCTTGCTCAACGAAATGGACTCAACACCGCATATTAAATGCCTAAGAATGTACCTGACTAGTAAGTATCTTAAAACCTATGGATTGCTATGTCTCCGAAAGAGAATCAAGCATGTGTACAGGGGCATAAACGCAGCAGTGATAGGATTGGAGAGGTTCGGTGAGCAAATGAAGACCCTTTGAAGTCATATTGCATGGTACCCATTCCACGGGTTTCAACTACCCAGGTTTAAGGTATTCTTCCTTCAGCTAAAACATGCATGTGGAACCTAGAGTATGATCAACCATGTGATCGGGAGACGTGTTCAAATATGTCTCAGTTTTCGTACCCTGGTACTCGGGTGCAACATTCCAGACGCTTTACTAACACCCTCCCGACTTGGAGAGTCAGTCCCTTTAACCTCCTGTTTGGCCCAGTTTGCAATTTCTGCGGAAGATGAACAGGAATAGCGAGAACCAATGAGAGACTAGCTGGAGGTGTCTGGACGGGCAAATTTAACTCTCATTTCCCACCAGGAAGAGGAATTAACCAAAGGCTCAGCGTGCCGTGCCGGAACCAGATTAGGGCCTGAAGCCATCCTGCGGTGTTGCGGCCAGCTCAAAAGAAAGCGAGTTGAAGAAAGGAGCTCAGGGGCACTGTAATTCACAAACCTGCAGAGTTATAAATGACAGCTATCGTCCAAAAATATACTGAAGTAAGGCTGCCAAGAGGACTTGAAAGCAGGGCAGAATTGCAGGAAACCGATTTCAGGAGGCAGACTGGAATTGCATTGAAAGCATAGGAAAAGAGGCAGAACGTCCACAATGATGCACTTGGCCAAAAAGGGCGTATGCGTTTTTTCCTGAATATATTCAGGAAAACACGCATACGCCCTTTTTGGCCAACCAAGCAAGCTTGCAAAGGAAATCTGCACTACAATGAAGTCTCACTTCCCCCCGGTCAAAAGGGCCATCTGAAAAAAGTGTAAAATCCAGAAAGGCAGGACAGGCCATGGAGAACTGGGAGCCTTGTTATGCTGATGGGCGGGATGTAAATTGCCAACAGACACTCAGGAGAAGTGTATGGTGTTTCCTGAAACATCTAAAAAACAAAGCAACAGAGCCTAGGGCACTTCCACTTATGGTCCTATAGCTTAGGGAAATTAAAATCAAAAAGACACAGCCACCCCAAAGTTTGGGACGCCTCTGTTTACAAGAACCTCGTTTACAGTACAAGTTCAACATCGCAGAAAGTGAAAAATGGATAAAGAAGTTGTGGTATTTACTTACAAAGCAATATCACTCAGCAATGAAATCTATGTCATCAGGCCCTTAGCAGCACAATGAGTGGATTCAGGTATGATGATTCTAACTGAAATAAGTCACACAGAAAAAGAAACATCATAAGATATCAGTAATACACGGAATGTAAACTTGGCTACACAGGAACTGAATTACAGAACAGAACAGGGTCTCAAATTTAGAAAACCAACGTATGCTTGCTTAAGGGTAAAGGTGAGTTGGGGTGCTGCATAAAACCAGAGATTGAAATGAGCACAGATAAAGTTCCTTAAGCCAAATATGGAATAGACAAGAGCTACTCCTTGCTCAACGAAATGGACTCAACACCGCATATTAAACGCCTAAGAATGTACCTGACTAGTAAGTATCTTAAAACCTATGGATTGCTATGTCTCCGAAAGAGAATCAAGCATGTGTACAGGGGCATAAACGCAGCAGTGATAGGATTGGAGAGGTTCGGTGAGCAAATGAAGACCCTTTGAAGTCATATTGCATGGTACCCATTCCACGGGTTTCAACTACCCAGGTTTAAGGTATTCTTCCTTCAGCTAAAACATGCATGTGGAACCTAGAGTATGATCAACCATGTGATCGGGAGACGTGTTCAAATATGTCTCAGTTTTCGTACCCTGGTACTCGGGTGCAACATTCCAGACGCTTTACTAACACCCTCCCGACTTGGAGAGTCAGTCCCTTTAACCTCCTGTTTGGCCCAGTTTGCAATTTCTGCAGAAGATGAACAGGAATAGCGAGAACCAATGAGAGACTAGCTGGAGGTGTCTGGACGGGCAAATTTAACTCTAATTTCCCACCAGGAAGAGGAATTAACCAAAGGCTCAGCGTGCCGTGCCGGAACCAGATTAGGGCCTGAAGCCATCCTGCGGTGTTGCGGCCAGCTCAAAAGAAAGCGAGTTGAAGAAAGGAGCTCAGGGGCACTGTAATTCACAAACCTGCAGAGTTATAAATGACAGCTATCGTCCAAAAATATACTGAAGTAAGGCTGCCAAGAGGACTTGAAAGCGGGGCAGAATTGCAGGAAACCGATTTCAGGAGGTAGACTGGAATTGCATTGAAAGCATAGGAAAAGAGGCAGAACGTCCACAATGATGCCCTTGGCCAAAAAGGGCGTATGCGTTTTTTCCTGAATATATTCAGGAAAAAACGCATACGCCCTTTTTGGCCAACCAAGCAAGCTTGCAAAGGAAATCTGCACTACAATGAAGTCTCACTTCCCCCCGGTCAAAAGGGCCATCTGAAAAAAGTGTAAAATCCAGAAAGGCAGGACAGGCCATGGAGAACTGGGAGCCTTGTTATGCTGATGGGCGGGATGTAAATTGCCAACAGACACTCGGGAGAAGTGTATGGTGTTTCCTGAAACATCTAAAAAACAAAGCAACAGAGCCTAGGGCACTTCCACTTATGGTCCTATAGCTTAGGGAAATTAAAATCAAAAAGACACAGCCACCCCAAAGTTTGGGACGCCTCTGTTTACAAGAACCTCGTTTACAGTACAAGTTCAACATCGCAGAAAGTGAAAAATGGATAAAGAAGTTGTGGTATTTACTTACAAAGCAATATCACTCAGCAATGAAATCTATGTCATCAGGCCCTTAGCAGCACAATGAGTGGATTCAGGTATGATGATTCTAACTGAAATAAGTCACACAGAAAAAGAAACATCATAAGATATCAGTAATACACGGAATGTAAACTTGGCTACACAGGAACTGAATTACAGAACAGAACAGGGTCTCAAATTTAGAAAACCAACTTATGCTTGCTTAAGGGGAAAGGGGAGTTGGGGTGCTGCATAAAACCAGAGATTGAAATGAGCACAGATAAAGTTCCTTAAGCCAAATATGGAATAGACAAGAGCTACTCCTTGCTCAACGAAATGGACTCAACACCGCATATTAAACGCCTAAGAATGTACCTGACTAGTAAGTATCTTAAAACCTATGGATTGCTATGTCTCCGAAAGAGAATCAAGCATGTGTACAGGGGCATAAACGCAGCAGTGATAGGATTGGAGAGGTTCGGTGAGCAAATGAAGACCCTTTGAAGTCATATTGCATGGTACCCATTCCACGGGTTTCAACTACCCAGGTTTAAGGTATTCTTCCTTCAGCTAAAACATGCATGTGGAACCTAGAGTATGATCAACCATGTGATCGGGAGACGTGTTCAAATATGTCTCAGTTTTCGTACCCTGGTACTCGGGTGCAACATTCCAGACGCTTTACTAACACCCTCCCGACTTGGAGAGTCAGTCCCTTTAACCTCCTGTTTGGCCCAGTTTGCAATTTCTGCGGAAGATGAACAGGAATAGCGAGAACCAATGAGAGACTAGCTGGAGGTGTCTGGACGGGCAAATTTAACTCTCATTTCCCACCAGGAAGAGGAATTAACCAAAGGCTCAGCGTGCCGTGCCGGAACCAGATTAGGGCCTGAAGCCATCCTGCGGTGTTGCGGCCAGCTCAAAAGAAAGCGAGTTGAAGAAAGGAGCTCAGGGGCACTGTAATTCACAAACCTGCAGAGTTATAAATGACAGCTATCGTCCAAAAATATACTGAAGTAAGGCTGCCAAGAGGACTTGAAATCGGGGCAGAATTGCAGGAAACCGATTTCAGGAGGCAGACTGGAATTGCATTGAAAGCATAGGAAAAGAGGCAGAACGTCCACAATGATGCACTTGGCCAAAAAGGGCGTATGCGTTTTTTCCTGAATATATTCAGGAAAAAACGCATACGCCCTTTTTGGCCAACCAAGCAAGCTTGCAAAGGAAATCTGCACTACAATGAAGTCTCACTTCCCCCCGGTCACAAGGGCTATCTGAAAAAAGTGTAAAATCCAGAAAGGCAGGACAGGCCATGGAGAACTGGGAGCCTTGTTATGCTGATGGGCGGGATGTAAATTGCCAACAGACACTCGGGAGAAGTGTATGGTGTTTCCTGAAACATCTAAAAAACAAAGCAACAGAGCCTAGGGCACTTCCACTTATGGTCCTATAGCTTAGGGAAATTAAAATCAAAAAGACACAGCCACCCCAAAGTTTGGGACGCCTCTGTTTACAAGAACCTCATTTAGCGTACAAGTTCAACATCGCAGAAAGTGAAAAATGGATAAAGAAGTTGTGGTATTTACTTACAAAGCAATATCACTCAGCAATGAAATCTATGTCATCAGGCCCTTAGCAGCACAATGAGTGGATTCAGGTATGATGATTCTAACTGAAATAAGTCACACAGAAAAAGAAACATCATAAGATATCAGTAATACACGGAATGTAAACTTGGCTACACAGGAACTGAATTACAGAACAGAACAGGGTCTCAAATTTAGAAAACCAACTTATGCTTGCTTAAGGGGAAAGGTGAGTTGGGGTGCTGCATAAAACCAGAGATTGAAATGAGCACAGATAAAGTTCCTTAAGCCAAATATGGAATAGACAAGAGCTACTCCTTGCTCAACGAAATGGACTCAACACCGCATATTAAACGCCTAAGAATGTACCTGACTAGTAAGTATCTTAAAACCTATGGATTGCTATGTCTCCGAAAGAGAATCAAGCATGTGTACAGGGGCATAAACGCAGCAGTGATAGGATTGGAGAGGTTCGGTGAGCAAATGAAGACCCTTTGAAGTCATATTGCATGGTACCCATTCCACGGGTTTCAACTACCCAGGTTTAAGGTATTCTTCCTTCAGCTAAAACATGCATGTGGAACCTAGAGTATGATCAACCATGTGATCGGGAGACGTGTTCAAATATGTCTCAGTTTTCGTACCCTGGTACTCGGGTGCAACATTCCAGACGCTTTACTAACACCCTCCCGACTTGGAGAGTCAGTCCCTTTAACCTCCTGTTTGGCCCAGTTTGCAATTTCTGCGGAAGATGAACAGGAATAGCGAGAACCAATGAGAGACTAGCTGGAGGTGTCTGGACGGGCAAATTTAACTCTCATTTCCCACCAGGAAGAGGAATTAACCAAAGGCTCAGCGTGCCGTGCCGGAACCAGATTAGGGCCTGAAGCCATCCTGCGGTGTTGCGGCCAGCTCAAAAGAAAGCGAGTTGAAGAAAGGAGCTCAGGGGCACTGTAATTCACAAACCTGCAGAGTTATAAATGACAGCTATCGTCCAAAAATATACTGAAGTAAGGCTGCCAAGAGGACTTGAAAGCGGGGCAGAATTGCAGGAAACCGATTTCAGGAGGCAGACTGGAATTGCATTGAAAGCATAGGAAAAGAGGCAGAACGTCCACAATGATGCACTTGGCCAAAAAGGGCGTATGCGTTTTTTCCTGAATATATTCAGGAAAAAACGCATACGCCCTTTTTGGCCAACCAAGCAAGCTTGCAAAGGAAATCTGCACTACAATGAAGTCTCACTTCCCCCCGGTCAAAAGGGCTATCTGAAAAAAGTGTAAAATCCAGAAAGGCAGGACAGGCCATGGAGAACTGGGAGCCTTGTTATGCTGATGGGCGGGATGTAAATTGCCAACAGACACTCGGGAGAAGTGTATGGTGTTTCCTGAAACATCTAAAAAACAAAGCAACAGAGCCTAGGGCACTTCCACTTATGGTCCTATAGCTTAGGGAAATTAAAATCAAAAAGACACAGCCACCCCAAAGTTTGGGACGCCTCTGTTTACAAGAACCTCGTTTACAGTACAAGTTCAACATCGCAGAAAGTGAAAAATGGATAAAGAAGTTGTGGTATTTACTTACAAAGCAATATCACTCAGCAATGAAATCTATGTCATCAGGCCCTTAGCAGCACAATGAGTGGATTCAGGTATGATGATTCTAACTGAAATAAGTCACACAGAAAAAGAAACATCATAAGATATCAGTAATACACGGAATGTAAACTTGGCTACACAGGAACTGAATTACAGAACAGAACAGGGTCTCAAATTTAGAAAACCAACTTATGCTTGCTTAAGGGTAAAGGTGAGTTGGGGTGCTGCATAAAACCAGAGATTGAAATGAGCACAGATAAAGTTCCTTAAGCCAAATATGGAATAGACAAGAGCTACTCCTTGCTCAACGAAATGGACTCAACACCGCATATTAAACGCCTAAGAATGTACCTGACTAGTAAGTATCTTAAAACCTATGGATTGCTATGTCTCCGAAAGAGAATCAAGCATGTGTACAGGGGCATAAACGCAGCAGTGATAGGATTGGAGAGGTTCGGTGAGCAAATGAAGACCCTTTGAAGTCATATTGCATGGTACCCATTCCACGGGTTTCAACTACCCAGGTTTAAGGTATTCTTCCTTCAGCTAAAACATGCATGTGGAACCTAGAGTATGATCAACCATGTGATCGGGAGACGTGTTCAAATATGTCTCAGTTTTCGTACCCTGGTACTCGGGTGCAACATTCCAGACGCTTTACTAACACCCTCCCGACTTGGAGGGTCAGTCCCTTTAACCTCCTGTTTGGCCCAGTTTGCAATTTCTGCGGAAGATGAACAGGAATAGCGAGAACCAATGAGAGACTAGCTGGAGGTGTCTGGACGGGCAAATTTAACTCTCATTTCCCACCAGGAAGAGGAATTAACCAAAGGCTCAGCGTGCCGTGCCGGAACCAGATTAGGGCCTGAAGCCATCCTGCGGTGTTGCGGCCAGCTCAAAAGAAAGCGAGTTGAAGAAAGGAGCTCAGGGGCACTGTAATTCACAAACCTGCAGAGTTATAAATGACAGCTATCGTCCAAAAATATACTGAAGTAGGGCTGCCAAGAGGACTTGAAAGCGGGGCAGAATTGCAGGAAACCGATTTCAGGAGGCAGACTGGAATTGCATTGAAAGCATAGGAAAAGAGGCAGAACGTCCACAATGATGCACTTGGCCAAAAAGGGCGTATGCGTTTTTTCCTGAATATATTCAGGAAAAAACGCATACGCCCTTTTTGGCCAACCAAGCAAGCTTGCAAAGGAAATCTGCACTACAATGAAGTCTCACTTCCCCCCGGTCAAAAGGGCCATCTGAAAAAAGTGTAAAATCCAGAAAGGCAGGACAGGCCATGGAGAACTGGGAGCCTTGTTATGCTGATGGGCGGGATGTAAATTGCCAACAGACACTCGGGAGAAGTGTATGGTGTTTCCTGAAACATCTAAAAAACAAAGCAACAGAGCCTAGGGCACTTCCACTTATGGTCCTATAGCTTAGGGAAATTAAAATCAAAAAGACACAGCCACCCCAAAGTTTGGGACACCTCTGTTTACAAGAACCTCGTTTACAGTACAAGTTCAACATCGCAGAAAGTGAAAAATGGATAAAGAAGTTGTGGTATTTACTTACAAAGCAATATCACTCAGCAATGAAATCTATGTCATCAGGCCCTTAGCAGCACAATGAGTGGATTCAGGTATGATGATTCTAACTGAAATAAGTCACACAGAAAAAGAAACATCATAAGATATCAGTAATACACGGAATGTAAACTTGGCTACACAGGAACTGAATTACAGAACAGAACAGGGTCTCAAATTTAGAAAACCAACTTATGCTTGCTTAAGGGGAAAGGTGAGTTGGGGTGCTGCATAAAACCAGAGATTGAAATGAGCACAGATAAAGTTCCTTAAGCCAAATATGGAATAGACAAGAGCTACTCCTTGCTCAACGAAATGGACTCAACACCGCATATTAAACGCCTAAGAATGTACCTGACTAGTAAGTATCTTAAAACCTATGGATTGCTATGTCTCCGAAAGAGAATCAAGCATGTGTACAGGGGCATAAACGCAGCAGTGATAGGATTGGAGAGGTTCGGTGAGCAAATGAAGACCCTTTGAAGTCATATTGCATGGTACCCATTCCACGGGTTTCAACTACCCAGGTTTAAGGTATTCTTCCTTCAGCTAAAACATGCATGTGGAACCTAGAGTATGATCAACCATGTGATCGGGAGACGTGTTCAAATATGTCTCAGTTTTCGTACCCTGGTACTCGGGTGCAACATTCCAGACGCTTTACTAACACCCTCCCGACTTGGAGAGTCAGTCCCTTTAACCTCCTGTTTGGCCCAGTTTGCAATTTCTGCGGAAGATGAACAGGAATAGCGAGAACCAATGAGAGACTAGCTGGAGGTGTCTGGACGGGCAAATTTAACTCTCATTTCCCACCAGGAAGAGGAATTAACCAAAGGCTCAGCGTGCCGTGCCGGAACCAGATTAGGGCCTGAAGCCATCCTGCGGTGTTGCGGCCAGCTCAAAAGAAAGCGAGTTGAAGAAAGGAGCTCAGGGGCACTGTAATTCACAAACCTGCAGAGTTATAAATGACAGCTATCGTCCAAAAATATACTGAAGTAAGGCTGCCAAGAGGACTTGAAAGCGGGGCAGAATTGCAGGAAACCGATTTCAGGAGGCAGACTGGAATTGCATTGAAAGCATAGGAAAAGAGGCAGAACGTCCACAATGATGCACTTGGCCAAAAAGGGCGTATGCGTTTTTTCCTGAATATATTCAGGAAAAAACGCATACGCCCTTTTTGGCCAACCAAGCAAGCTTGCAAAGGAAATCTGCACTACAATGAAGTCTCACTTCCCCCCGGTCACAAGGGCTATCTGAAAAAAGTGTAAAATCCAGAAAGGCAGGACAGGCCATGGAGAACTGGGAGCCTTGTTATGCTGATGGGCGGGATGTAAATTGCCAACAGACACTCGGGAGAAGTGTATGGTGTTTCCTGAAACATCTAAAAAACAAAGCAACAGAGCCTAGGGCACTTCCACTTATGGTCCTATAGCTTAGGGAAATTAAAATCAAAAAGACACAGCCACCCCAAAGTTTGGGACGCCTCTGTTTACAAGAACCTCATTTAGCGTACAAGTTCAACATCGCAGAAAGTGAAAAATGGATAAAGAAGTTGTGGTATTTACTTACAAAGCAATATCACTCAGCAATGAAATCTATGTCATCAGGCCCTTAGCAGCACAATGAGTGGATTCAGGTATGATGATTCTAACTGAAATAAGTCACACAGAAAAAGAAACATCATAAGATATCAGTAATACACGGAATGTAAACTTGGCTACACAGGAACTGAATTACAGAACAGAACAGGGTCTCAAATTTAGAAAACCAACTTATGCTTGCTTAAGGGGAAAGGTGAGTTGGGGTGCTGCATAAAACCAGAGATTGAAATGAGCACAGATAAAGTTCCTTAAGCCAAATATGGAATAGACAAGAGCTACTCCTTGCTCAACGAAATGGACTCAACACCGCATATTAAACGCCTAAGAATGTACCTGACTAGTAAGTATCTTAAAACCTATGGATTGCTATGTCTCCGAAAGAGAATCAAGCATGTGTACAGGGGCATAAACGCAGCAGTGATAGGATTGGAGAGGTTCGGTGAGCAAATGAAGACCCTTTGAAGTCATATTGCATGGTACCCATTCCACGGGTTTCAACTACCCAGGTTTAAGGTATTCTTCCTTCAGCTAAAACATGCATGTGGAACCTAGAGTATGATCAACCATGTGATCGGGAGACGTGTTCAAATATGTCTCAGTTTTCGTACCCTGGTACTCGGGTGCAACATTCCAGACGCTTTACTAACACCCTCCCGACTTGGAGAGTCAGTCCCTTTAACCTCCTGTTTGGCCCAGTTTGCAATTTCTGCGGAAGATGAACAGGAATAGCGAGAACCAATGAGAGACTAGCTGGAGGTGTCTGGACGGGCAAATTTAACTCTCATTTCCCACCAGGAAGAGGAATTAACCAAAGGCTCAGCGTGCCGTGCCGGAACCAGATTAGGGCCTGAAGCCATCCTGCGGTGTTGCGGCCAGCTCAAAAGAAAGCGAGTTGAAGAAAGGAGCTCAGGGGCACTGTAATTCACAAACCTGCAGAGTTATAAATGACAGCTATCGTCCAAAAATATACTGAAGTAAGGCTGCCAAGAGGACTTGAAAGCGGGGCAGAATTGCAGGAAACCGATTTCAGGAGGCAGACTGGAATTGCATTGAAAGCATAGGAAAAGAGGCAGAACGTCCACAATGATGCACTTGGCCAAAAAGGGCGTATGCGTTTTTTCCTGAATATATTCAGGAAAAAACGCATACGCCCTTTTTGGCCAACCAAGCAAGCTTGCAAAGGAAATCTGCACTACAATGAAGTCTCACTTCCCCCCGGTCAAAAGGGCTATCTGAAAAAAGTGTAAAATCCAGAAAGGCAGGACAGGCCATGGAGAACTGGGAGCCTTGTTATGCTGATGGGCGGGATGTAAATTGCCAACAGACACTCGGGAGAAGTGTATGGTGTTTCCTGAAACATCTAAAAAACAAAGCAACAGAGCCTAGGGCACTTCCACTTATGGTCCTATAGCTTAGGGAAATTAAAATCAAAAAGACACAGCCACCCCAAAGTTTGGGACGCCTCTGTTTACAAGAACCTCGTTTACAGTACAAGTTCAACATCGCAGAAAGTGAAAAATGGATAAAGAAGTTGTGGTATTTACTTACAAAGCAATATCACTCAGCAATGAAATCTATGTCATCAGGCCCTTAGCAGCACAATGAGTGGATTCAGGTATGATGATTCTAACTGAAATAAGTCACACAGAAAAAGAAACATCATAAGATATCAGTAATACACGGAATGTAAACTTGGCTACACAGGAACTGAATTACAGAACAGAACAGGGTCTCAAATTTAGAAAACCAACTTATGCTTGCTTAAGGGGAAAGGTGAGTTGGGGTGCTGCATAAAACCAGAGATTGAAATGAGCACAGATAAAGTTCCTTAAGCCAAATATGGAATAGACAAGAGCTACTCCTTGCTCAACGAAATGGACTCAACACCGCATATTAAACGCCTAAGAATGTACCTGACTAGTAAGTATCTTAAAACCTATGGATTGCTATGTCTCCGAAAGAGAATCAAGCATGTGTACAGGGGCATAAACGCAGCAGTGATAGGATTGGAGAGGTTCGGTGAGCAAATGAAGACCCTTTGAAGTCATATTGCATGGTACCCATTCCACGGGTTTCAACTACCCAGGTTTAAGGTATTCTTCCTTCAGCTAAAACATGCATGTGGAACCTAGAGTATGATCAACCATGTGATCGGGAGACGTGTTCAAATATGTCTCAGTTTTCGTACCCTGGTACTCGGGTGCAACATTCCAGACGCTTTACTAACACCCTCCCGACTTGGAGAGTCAGTCCCTTTAACCTCCTGTTTGGCCCAGTTTGCAATTTCTGCGGAAGATGAACAGGAATAGCGAGAACCAATGAGAGACTAGCTGGAGGTGTCTGGACGGGCAAATTTAACTCTCATTTCCCACCAGGAAGAGGAATTAACCAAAGGCTCAGCGTGCCGTGCCGGAACCAGATTAGGGCCTGAAGCCATCCTGCGGTGTTGCGGCCAGCTCAAAAGAAAGCGAGTTGAAGAAAGGAGCTCAGGGGCACTGTAATTCACAAACCTGCAGAGTTATAAATGACAGCTATTGTCCAAAAATATACTGAAGTAGGGCTGCCAAGAGGACTTGAAAGCGGGGCAGAATTGCAGGAAACCGATTTCAGGAGGCAGACTGGAATTGCATTGAAAGCATAGGAAAAGAGGCAGAACGTCCACAATGATGCACTTGGCCAAAAAGGGCGTATGCGTTTTTTCCTGAATATATTCAGGAAAAAACGCATACGCCCTATTTGGCCAACCAAGCAAGCTTGCAAAGGAAATCTGCACTACAATGAAGTCTCACTTCCCCCCGGTCAAAAGGGCCATCTGAAAAAAGTGTAAAATCCAGAAAGGCAGGACAGGCCATGGAGAACTGGGAGCCTTGTTATGCTGATGGGCGGGATGTAAATTGCCAACAGACACTCGGGAGAAGTGTATGGTGTTTCCTGAAACATCTAAAAAACAAAGCAACAGAGCCTAGGGCACTTCCACTTATGGTCCTATAGCTTAGGGAAATTAAAATCAAAAAGACACAGCCACCCCAAAGTTTGGGACACCTCTGTTTACAAGAACCTCGTTTACAGTACAAGTTCAACATCGCAGAAAGTGAAAAATGGATAAAGAAGTTGTGGTATTTACTTACAAAGCAATATCACTCAGCAATGAAATCTATGTCATCAGGCCCTTAGCAGCACAATGAGTGGATTCAGGTATGATGATTCTAACTGAAATAAGTCACACAGAAAAAGAAACATCATAAGATATCAGTAGTACACGGAATGTAAACTTGGCTACACAGGAACTGAATTACAGAACAGAACAGGGTCTCAAATTTAGAAAACCAACTTATGCTTGCTTAAGGGTAAAGGTGAGTTGGGGTCCTGCATAAAACCAGAGATTGAAATGAACACAGATAAAGTTCCTTAAGCCAAATATGGAATAGACAAGAGCTACTCCTTGCTCAACGAAATGGACTCAACACCGCATATTAAATGCCTAAGAATGTACCTGACTAGTAAGTATCTTAAAACCTATGGATTGCTATGTCTCCGAAAGTGAATCAAGCATGTGTACAGGGGCATAAACGCAGCAGTGATAGGATTGGAGAGGTTCGGTGAGCAAATGAAGACCCTTTGAAGTCATATTGCATGGTACCCATTCCACGGGTTTCAACTACCCAGGTTTAAGGTATTCTTCCTTCAGCTAAAACATGCATGTGGAACCTAGAGTATGATCAACCATGTGATCGGGAGACGTGTTCAAATATGTCTCAGTTTTCGTACCCTGGTACTCGGGTGCAACATTCCAGACGCTTTACTAACACCCTCCCGACTTGGAGAGTCAGTCCCTTTAACCTCCTGTTTGGCCCAGTTTGCAATTTCTGCGGAAGATGAACAGGAATAGCGAGAACCAATGAGAGACTAGCTGGAGGTGTCTGGACGGGCAAATTTAACTCTCATTTCCCACGAGGAAGAGGAATTAACCAAAGGCTCAGCGTGCCGTGCCGGAACCAGATTAGGGCCTGAAGCCATCCTGCGGTGTTGCGGCCAGCTCAAAAGAAAGCGAGTTGAAGAAAGGAGCTCAGGGGCACTGTAATTCACAAACCTGCAGAGTTATAAATGACAGCTATCGTCCAAAAATATACTGAAGTAAGGCTGCCAAGAGGACTTGAAAGCGGGGCAGAATTGCAGGAAACCGATTTCAGGAGGTAGACTGGAATTGCAGTGAAAGCATAGGAAAAGAGGCAGAACGTCCACAATGATGCACTTGGCCAAAAAGGGCGTATGTGTTTTTTCCTGAATATATTCAGGAAAACACGCATACGCCCTTTTTGGCCAACCAAGCAAGCTTGCAAAGGAAATCTGCACTACAATGAAGTCTCACTTCCCCCCGGTCAAAAGGGCCATCTGAAAAAAGTGTAAAATCCAGAAAGGCAGGACAGGCCATGGAGAACTGGGAGCCTTGTTATGCTGATGGGCGGGATGTAAATTGCCAACAGACACTCAGGAGAAGTGTATGGTGTTTCCTGAAACATCTAAAAAACAAAGCAACAGAGCCTAGGGCACTTCCACTTATGGTCCTATAGCTTAGGGAAATTAAAATCAAAAAGACACAGCCACCCCAAAGTTTGGGACGCCTCTGTTTACAAGAACCTCGTTTACAGTACAAGTTCAACATCGCAGAAAGTGAAAAATGGATAAAGAAGTTGTGGTATTTACTTACAAAGCAATATCACTCAGCAATGAAATCTATGTCATCAGGCCCTTAGCAGCACAATGAGTGGATTCAGGTATGATGATTCTAACTGAAATAAGTCACACAGAAAAAGAAACATCATAAGATATCAGTAATACACGGAATGTAAACTTGGCTACACAGGAACTGAATTACAGAACAGAACAGGGTCTCAAATTTAGAAAACCAACTTATGCTTGCTTAAGGGTAAAGGTGAGTTGGGGTGCTGCATAAAACCAGAGATTGAAATGAGCACAGATAAAGTTCCTTAAGCCAAATATGGAATAGACAAGAGCTACTCCTTGCTCAACGAAATGGACTCAACACCGCATATTAAACGCCTAAGAATGTACCTGACTAGTAAGTATCTTAAAACCTATGGATTGCTATGTCTCCGAAAGAGAATCAAGCATGTGTACAGGGGCATAAACGCAGCAGTGATAGGATTGGAGAGGTTCGGTGAGCAAATGAAGACCCTTTGAAGTCATATTGCATGGTACCCATTCCACGGGTTTCAACTACCCAGGTTTAAGGTATTCTTCCTTCAGCTAAAACATGCATGTGGAACCTAGAGTATGATCAACCATGTGATCGGGAGACGTGTTCAAATATGTCTCAGTTTTCGTACCCTGGTACTCGGGTGCAACATTCCAGACGCTTTACTAACACCCTCCCGACTTGGAGAGTCAGTCCCTTTAACCTCCTGTTTGGCCCAGTTTGCAATTTCTGCGGAAGATGAACAGGAATAGCGAGAACCAATGAGAGACTAGCTGGAGGTGTCTGGACGGGCAAATTTAACTCTCATTTCCCACCAGGAAGAGGAATTAACCAAAGGCTCAGCGTGCCGTGCCGGAACCAGATTAGGGCCTGAAGCCATCCTGCGGTGTTGCGGCCAGCTCAAAAGAAAGCGAGTTGAAGAAAGGAGCTCAGGGGCACTGTAATTCACAAACCTGCAGAGTTATAAATGACAGCTATCGTCCAAAAATATACTGAAGTAAGGCTGCCAAGAGGACTTGAAAGCGGGGCAGAATTGCAGGAAACCGATTTCAGGAGGTAGACTGGAATTGCATTGAAAGCATAGGAAAAGAGGCAGAACGTCCACAATGATGCACTTGGCCAAAAAGGGCGTATGCGTTTTTTCCTGAATATATTCAGGAAAAAACGCATACGCCCTTTTTGGCCAACCAAGCAAGCTTGCAAAGGAAATCTGCACTACAATGAAGTCTCACTTCCCCCCGGTCAAAAGGGCCATCTGAAAAAAGTGTAAAATCCAGAAAGGCAGGACAGGCCATGGAGAACTGGGAGCCTTGTTATGCTGATGGGCGGGATGTAAATTGCCAACAGACACTCGGGAGAAGTGTATGGTGTTTCCTGAAACATCTAAAAAACAAAGCAACAGAGCCTAGGGCACTTCCACTTATGGTCCTATAGCTTAGGGAAATTAAAATCAAAAAGACACAGCCACCCCAAAGTTTGGGACGCCTCTGTTTACAAGAACCTCGTTTACAGTACAAGTTCAACATCGCAGAAAGTGAAAAATGGATAAAGAAGTTGTGGTATTTACTTACAAAGCAATATCACTCAGCAATGAAATCTATGTCATCAGGCCCTTAGCAGCACAATGAGTGGATTCAGGTATGATGATTCTAACTGAAATAAGTCACACAGAAAAAGAAACATCATAAGATATCAGTAATACACGGAATGTAAACTTGGCTACACAGGAACTGAATTACAGAACAGAACAGGGTCTCAAATTTAGAAAACCAACTTATGCTTGCTTAAGGGGAAAGGTGAGTTGGGGTGCTGCATAAAACCAGAGATTGAAATGAGCACAGATAAAGTTCCTTAAGCCAAATATGGAATAGACAAGAGCTACTCCTTGCTCAACGAAATGGACTCAACACCGCATATTAAACGCCTAAGAATGTACCTGACTAGTAAGTATCTTAAAACCTATGGATTGCTATGTCTCCGAAAGAGAATCAAGCATGTGTACAGGGGCATAAACGCAGCAGTGATAGGATTGTAGAGGTTCGGTGAGCAAATGAAGACCCTTTGAAGTCATATTGCATGGTACCCATTCCACGGGTTTCAACTACCCAGGTTTAAGGTATTCTTCCTTCAGCTAAAACATGCATGTGGAACCTAGAGTATGATCAACCATGTGATCGGGAGACGTGTTCAAATATGTCTCAGTTTTCGTACCCTGGTACTCGGGTGCAACATTCCAGACGCTTTACTAACACCCTCCCGACTTGGAGAGTCAGTCCCTTTAACCTCCTGTTTGGCCCAGTTTGCAATTTCTGCGGAAGATGAACAGGAATAGCGAGAACCAATGAGAGACTAGCTGGAGGTGTCTGGACGGGCAAATTTAACTCTCATTTCCCACCAGGAAGAGGAATTAACCAAAGGCTCAGCGTGCCGTGCCGGAACCAGATTAGGGCCTGAAGCCATCCTGCGGTGTTGCGGCCAGCTCAAAAGAAAGCGAGTTGAAGAAAGGAGCTCAGGGGCACTGTAATTCACAAACCTGCAGAGTTATAAATGACAGCTATCGTCCAAAAATATACTGAAGTAAGGCTGCCAAGAGGACTTGAAAGCGGGGCAGAATTGCAGGAAACCGATTTCAGGAGGCAGACTGGAATTGCATTGAAAGCATAGGAAAAGAGGCAGAACGTCCACAATGATGCACTTGGCCAAAAAGGGCGTATGCGTTTTTTCCTGAATATATTCAGGAAAAAACGCATACGCCCTTTTTGGCCAACCAAGCAAGCTTGCAAAGGAAATCTGCACTACAATGAAGTCTCACTTCCCCCCGGTCAAAAGGGCTATCTGAAAAAAGTGTAAAATCCAGAAAGGCAGGACAGGCCATGGAGAACTGGGAGCCTTGTTATGCTGATGGGCGGGATGTAAATTGCCAACAGACACTCGGGAGAAGTGTATGGTGTTTCCTGAAACATCTAAAAAACAAAGCAACAGAGCCTAGGGCACTTCCACTTATGGTCCTATAGCTTAGGGAAATTAAAATCAAAAAGACACAGCCACCCCAAAGTTTGGGACGCCTCTGTTTACAAGAACCTCGTTTACAGTACAAGTTCAACATCGCAGAAAGTGAAAAATGGATAAAGAAGTTGTGGTATTTACTTACAAAGCAATATCACTCAGCAATGAAATCTATGTCATCAAGCCCTTAGCAGCACAATGAGTGGATTCAGGTATGATGATTCTAACTGAAATAAGTCACACAGAAAAAGAAACATCATAAGATATCAGTAATACACGGAATGTAAACTTGGCTACACAGGAACTGAATTACAGAACAGAACAGGGTCTCAAATTTAGAAAACCAACTTATGCTTGCTTAAGGGTAAAGGTGAGTTGGGGTGCTGCATAAAACCAGAGATTGAAATGAGCACAGATAAAGTTCCTTAAGCCAAATATGGAATAGACAAGAGCTACTCCTTGCTCAACGAAATGGACTCAACACCGCATATTAAATGCCTAAGAATGTACCTGACTAGTAAGTATCTTAAAACCTATGGATTGCTATGTCTCCGAAAGTGAATCAAGCATGTGTACAGGGGCATAAACGCAGCAGTGATAGGATTGGAGAGGTTCGGTGAGCAAATGAAGACCCTTTGAAGTCATATTGCATGGTACCCATTCCACGGGTTTCAACTACCCAGGTTTAAGGTATTCTTCCTTCAGCTAAAACATGCATGTGGAACCTAGAGTATGATCAACCATGTGATCGGGAGACGTGTTCAAATATGTCTCAGTTTTCGTACCCTGGTACTCGGGTGCAACATTCCAGACGCTTTACTAACACCCTCCCGACTTGGAGAGTCAGTCCCTTTAACCTCCTGTTTGGCCCAGTTTGCAATTTCTGCGGAAGATGAACAGGAATAGCGAGAACCAATGAGAGACTAGCTGGAGGTGTCTGGACGGGCAAATTTAACTCTCATTTCCCACCAGGAAGAGGAATTAACCAAAGGCTCAGCGTGCCGTGCCGGAACCAGATTAGGGCCTGAAGCCATCCTGCGGTGTTGCGGCCAGCTCAAAAGAAAGCGAGTTGAAGAAAGGAGCTCAGGGGCACTGTAATTCACAAACCTGCAGAGTTATAAATGACAGCTATCGTCCAAAAATATACTGAAGTAAGGCTGCCAAGAGGACTTGAAAGCGGGGCAGAATTGCAGGAAACCGATTTCAGGAGGCAGACTGGAATTGCATTGAAAGCATAGGAAAAGAGGCAGAACGTCCACAATGATGCACTTGGCCAAAAAGGGCGTATGCGTTTTTTCCTGAATATATTCAGGAAAAAACGCATACGCCCTTTTTGGCCAACCAAGCAAGCTTGCAAAGGAAATCTGCACTACAATGAAGTCTCACTTCCCCCCGGTCAAAAGGGCCATCTGAAAAAAGTGTAAAATCCAGAAAGGCAGGACAGGCCATGGAGAACTGGGAGCCTTGTTATGCTGATGGGCGGGATGTAAATTGCCAACAGACACTCGGGAGAAGTGTATGGTGTTTCCTGAAACATCTAAAAAACAAAGCAACAGAGCCTAGGGCACTTCCACTTATGGTCCTATAGCTTAGGGAAATTAAAATCAAAAAGACACAGCCACCCCAAAGTTTGGGACGCCTCTGTTTACAAGAACCTCGTTTACAGTACAAGTTCAACATCGCAGAAAGTGAAAAATGGATAAAGAAGTTGTGGTATTTACTTACAAAGCAATATCACTCAGCAATGAAATCTATGTCATCAGGCCCTTAGCAGCACAATGAGTGGATTCAGGTATGATGATTCTAACTGAAATAAGTCACACAGAAAAAGAAACATCATAAGATATCAGTAATACACGGAATGTAAACTTGGCTACACAGGAACTGAATTACAGAACAGAACAGGGTCTCAAATTTAGAAAACCAACTTATGCTTGCTTAAAGGGAAAGGTGAGTTGGGGTGCTGCATAAAACCAGAGATTGAAATGAGCACAGATAAAGTTCCTTAAGCCAAATATGGAATAGACAAGAGCTACTCCTTGCTCAACGAAATGGACTCAACACCGCATATTAAATGCCTAAGAATGTACCTGACTAGTAAGTATCTTAAAACCTATGGATTGCTATGTCTCCGAAGGAGAATCAAGCATGTGTACAGGGGCATAAACGCAGCAGTGATAGGATTGGAGAGGTTCGGTGAGCAAATGAAGACCCTTTGAAGTCATATTGCATGGTACCCATTCCACGGGTTTCAACTACCCAGGTTTAAGGTATTCTTCCTTCAGCTAAAACATGCATGTGGAACCTAGAGTATGATCAACCATGTGATCGGGAGACGTGTTCAAATATGTCTCAGTTTTCGTACCCTGGTACTCGGGTGCAACATTCCAGACGCTTTACTAACACCCTCCCGACTTGGAGAGTCAGTCCCTTTAACCTCCTGTTTGGCCCAGTTTGCAATTTCTGCGGAAGATGAACAGGAATAGCGAGAACCAATGAGAGACTAGCTGGAGGTGTCTGGACGGGCAAATTTAACTCTCATTTCCCACCAGGAAGAGGAATTAACCAAAGGCTCAGCGTGCCGTGCCGGAACCAGATTAGGGCCTGAAGCCATCCTGCGGTGTTGCGGCCAGCTCAAAAGAAAGCGAGTTGAAGAAAGGAGCTCAGGGGCACTGTAATTCACAAACCTGCAGAGTTATAAATGACAGCTATCGTCCAAAAATATACTGAAGTAAGGCTGCCAAGAGGACTTGAAAGCGGGGCAGAATTGCAGGAAACCGATTTCAGGAGGTAGACTGGAATTGCATTGAAAGCATAGGAAAAGAGGCAGAACGTCCACAATGATGCACTTGGCCAAAAAGGGCGTATGCGTTTTTTCCTGAATATATTCAGGAAAAAACGCATACGCCCTTTTTGGCCAACCAAGCAAGCTTGCAAAGGAAATCTGCACTACAATGAAGTCTCACTTCCCCCCGGTCAAAAGGGCCATCTGAAAAAAGTGTAAAATCCAGAAAGGCAGGACAGGCCATGGAGAACTGGGAGCCTTGTTATGCTGATGGGCGGGATGTAAATTGCCAACAGACACTCGGGAGAAGTGTATGGTGTTTCCTGAAACATCTAAAAAACAAAGCAACAGAGCCTAGGGCACTTCCACTTATGGTCCTATAGCTTAGGGAAATTAAAATCAAAAAGACACAGCCACCCCAAAGTTTGGGACGCCTCTGTTTACAAGAACCTCGTTTACAGTACAAGTTCAACATCGCAGAAAGTGAAAAATGGATAAAGAAGTTGTGGTATTTACTTACAAAGCAATATCACTCAGCAATGAAATCTATGTCATCAGGCCCTTAGCAGCACAATGAGTGGATTCAGGTATGATGATTCTAACTGAAATAAGTCACACAGAAAAGGAAACATCATAAGATATCAGTAATACACGGAATGTAAACTTGGCTACACAGGAACTGAATTACAGAACAGAACAGGGTCTCAAATTTAGAAAACCAACTTATGCTTGCTTAAGGGGAAAGGTGAGTTGGGGTGCTGCATAAAACCAGAGATTGAAATGAGCACAGATAAAGTTCCTTAAGCCAAATATGGAATAGACAAGAGCTACTCCTTGCTCAACGAAATGGACTCAACACCGCATATTAAATGCCTAAGAATGTACCTGACTAGTAAGTATCTTAAAACCTATGGATTGCTATGTCTCCGAAAGAGAATCAAGCATGTGTACAGGGGCATAAACGCAGCAGTGATAGGATTGGAGAGGTTCGGTGAGCAAATGAAGACCCTTTGAAGTCATATTGCATGGTACCCATTCCACGGGTTTCAACTACCCAGGTTTAAGGTATTCTTCCTTCAGCTAAAACATGCATGTGGAACCTAGAGTATGATCAACCATGTGATCGGGAGACGTGTTCAAATATGTCTCAGTTTTCGTACCCTGGTACTCGGGTGCAACATTCCAGACGCTTTACTAACACCCTCCCGACTTGGAGAGTCAGTCCCTTTAACCTCCTGTTTGGCCAGGTTTGCAGTTTCTGCGGAAGATGAACAGGAATAGCGAGAACCAATGAGAGACTAGCTGGAGGTGTCTGGACGGGCAAATTTAACTCTCATTTCCCACCAGGAAGAGGAATTAACCAAACGCTCAGCGTGCCGTGCCGGAACCAGATTAGGGCCTGAAGCCATCCTGCGGTGTTGCGGCCAGCTCAAAAGAAAGCGAGTTGAAGAAAGGAGCTCAGGGGCACTGTAATTCACAAACCTGCAGAGTTATAAATGACAGCTATCGTCCAAAAATATACTGAAGTAAGGCTGCCAAGAGGACTTGAAAGCGGGGCAGAATTGCAGGAAACCGATTTCAGGAGGTAGACTGGAATTGCATTGAAAGCATAGGAAAAGAGGCAGAACGTCCACAATGATGCACTTGGCCAAAAAGGGCGTATGCGTTTTTTCCTGAATATATTCAGGAAAAAACGCATACGCCCTTTTTGGCCAACCAAGCAAGCTTGCAAAGGAAATCTGCACTACAATGAAGTCTCACTTCCCCCCGGTCAAAAGGGCCATCTGAAAAAAGTGTAAAATCCAGAAAGGCAGGACAGGCCATGGAGAACTGGGAGCCTTGTTATGCTGATGGGTGGGATGTAAATTGCCAACAGACACTCGGGAGAAGTGTATGGTGTTTCCTGAAACATCTAAAAAACAAAGCAACAGAGCCTAGGGCACTTCCACTTATGGTCCTATAGCTTAGGGAAATTAAAATCAAAAAGACACAGCCACCCCAAAGTTTGGGACGCCTCTGTTTACAAGAACCTCGTTTACAGTACAAGTTCAACATCGCAGAAAGTGAAAAATGGATAAAGAAGTTGTGGTATTTACTTACAAAGCAATATCACTCAGCAATGAAATCTATGTCATCAGGCCCTTAGCAGCACAATGAGTGGATTCAGGTATGATGATTCTAACTGAAATAAGTCACACAGAAAAAGAAACATCATAAGATATCAGTAATACACGGAATGTAAACTTGGCTACACAGGAACTGAATTACAGAACAGAACAGGGTCTCAAATTTAGAAAACCAACTTATGCTTGCTTAAGGGTAAAGGTGAGTTGGGGTGCTGCATAAAACCAGAGATTGAAATGAGCACAGATAAAGTTCCTTAAGCCAAATATGGAATAGACAAGAGCTACTCCTTGCTCAACGAAATGGACTCAACACCGCATATTAAATGCCTAAGAATGTACCTGACTAGTAAGTATCTTAAAACCTATGGATTGCTATGTCTCCGAAAGAGAATCAAGCATGTGTACAGGGGCATAAACGCAGCAGTGATAGGATTGGAGAGGTTCGGTGAGCAAATGAAGACCCTTTGAAGTCATATTGCATGGTACCCATTCCACGGGTTTCAACTACCCAGGTTTAAGGTATTCTTCCTTCAGCTAAAACATGCATGTGGAACCTAGAGTATGATCAACCATGTGATCGGGAGACGTGTTCAAATATGTCTCAGTTTTCGTACCCTGGTACTCGGGTGCAACATTCCAGACGCTTTACTAACACCCTCCCGACTTGGAGAGTCAGTCCCTTTAACCTCCTGTTTGGCCCAGTTTGCAATTTCTGCGGAAGATGAACAGGAATAGCGAGAACCAATGAGACACTAGCTGGAGGTGTCTGGACGGGCAAATTTAACTCTCATTTCCCACCAGGAAGAGGAATTAACCAAAGGCTCAGCGTGCCGTGCCGGAACCAGATTAGGGCCTGAAGCCATCCTGCGGTGTTGCGGCCAGCTCAAAAGAAAGCGAGTTGAAGAAAGGAGCTCAGGGGCACTGTAATTCACAAACCTGCAGAGTTATAAATGACAGCTATCGTCCAAAAATATACTGAAGTAAGGCTGCCAAGAGGACTTGAAAGCAGGGCAGAATTGCAGGAAACCGATTTCAGGAGGCAGACTGGAATGGCATTGAAAGCATAGGAAAAGAGGCAGAACGTCCACAATGATGCACTTGGCCAAAAAGGGCGTATGCGTTTTTTCCTGAATATATTCAGGAAAAAACGCATACGCCCTTTTTGGCCAACCAAGCAAGCTTGCAAAGGAAATCTGCACTACAATGAAGTCTCACTTCCCCCCGGTCAAAAGGGCCATCTGAAAAAAGTGTAAAATCCAGAAAGGCAGGACAGGCCATGGAGAACTGGGAGCCTTGTTATGCTGATGGGCGGGATGTAAATTGCCAACAGACACTCGGGAGAAGTGTATGGTGTTTCCTGAAACATCTAAAAAACAAAGCAACAGAGCCTAGGGCACTTCCACTTATGGTCCTATAGCTTAGGGAAATTAAAATCAAAAAGACACAGCCACCCCAAAGTTTGGGACGCCTCTGTTTACAAGAACCTCGTTTAGCGTACAAGTTCAACATCGCAGAAAGTGAAAAATGGATAAAGAAGTTGTGGTATTTACTTACAAAGCAATATCACTCAGCAATGAAATCTATGTCATCAGGCCCTTAGCAGCACAATGAGTGGATTCAGGTATGATGATTCTAACTGAAATAAGTCACACAGAAAAAGAAACATCATAAGATATCAGTAATACACGGAATGTAAACTTGGCTACACAGGAACTGAATTACAGAACAGAACAGGGTCTCAAATTTAGAAAACCAACTTATGCTTGCTTAAGGGGAAAGGTGAGTTGGGGTGCTGCATAAAACCAGAGATTGAAATGAGCACAGATAAAGTTCCTTAAGCCAAATATGGAATAGACAAGAGCTACTCCTTGCTCAACGAAATGGACTCAACACCGCATATTAAATGCCTAAGAATGTACCTGACTAGTAAGTATCTTAAAACCTATGGATTGCTATGTCTCCGAAAGAGAATCAAGCATGTGTACAGGGGCATAAACGCAGCAGTGATAGGATTGGAGAGGTTCGGTGAGCAAATGAAGACCCTTTGAAGTCATATTGCATGGTACCCATTCCACGGGTTTCAACTACCCAGGTTTAAGGTATTCTTCCTTCAGCTAAAACATGCATGTGGAACCTAGAGTATGATCAACCATGTGATCGGGAGACGTGTTCAAATATGTCTCAGTTTTCGTACCCTGGTACTCGGGTGCAACATTCCAGACGCTTTACTAACACCCTCCCGACTTGGAGAGTCAGTCCCTTTAACCTCCTGTTTGGCCCAGTTTGCAATTTCTGCGGAAGATGAACAGGAATAGCGAGAACCAATGAGAGACTAGCTGGAGGTGTCTGGACGGGCAAATTTAACTCTCATTTCCCACCAGGAAGAGGAATTAACCAAAGGCTCAGCGTGCCGTGCCGGAACCAGATTAGGGCCTGAAGCCATCCTGCGGTGTTGCGGCCAGCTCAAAAGAAAGCGAGTTGAAGAAAGGAGCTCAGGGGTACTGTAATTCACAAACCTGCAGAGTTATAAATGACAGCTATCGTCCAAAAATATACTGAAGTAAGGCTGCCAAGAGGACTTGAAAGCGGGGCAGAATTGCAGGAAACCGATTTCAGGAGGTAGACTGGAATTGCATTGAAAGCATAGGAAAAGAGGCAGAACGTCCACAATGATGCACTTGGCCAAAAAGGGCGTATGCGTTTTTTCCTGAATATATTCAGGAAAAAACGCATACGCCCTTTTTGGCCAACCAAGCAAGCTTGCAAAGGAAATCTGCACTACAATGAAGTCTCACTTCCCCCCGGTCAAAAGGGCCATCTGAAAAAAGTGTAAAATCCAGAAAGGGAGGACAGGCCATGGAGAACTGGGAGCCTTGTTATGCTGATGGGCAGGATGTAAATTGCCAACAGACACTCCGGAGAAGTGTATGGTGTTTCCTGAAACATCTAAAAAACAAAGCAACAGAGCCTAGGGCACTTCCACTTATGGTCCTATAGCTTAGGGAAATTAAAATCAAAAAGACACAGCCACCCCAAAGTTTGGGACGCCTCTGTTTACAAGAACCTCGTTTAGCGTACAAGTTCAACATCGCAGAAAGTGAAAAATGGATAAAGAAGTTGTGGTATTTACTTACAAAGCAATATCACTCAGCAATGAAATCTATGTCATCAGGCCCTTAGCAGCACAATGAGTGGATTCAGGTATGATGATTCTAACTGAAATAAGTCACACAGAAAAAGAAACATCATAAGATATCAGTAATACACGGAATGTAAACTTGGCTACACAGGAACTGAATTACAGAACAGAACAGGGTCTCAAATTTAGAAAACCAACTTATGCTTGCTTAAGGGGAAAGGTGAGTTGGGGTGCTGCATAAAACCAGAGATTGAAATGAGCACAGATAAAGTTCCTTAAGCCAAATATGGAATAGACAAGAGCTACTCCTTGCTCAACGAAATGGACTCAACACCGCATATTAAATGCCTAAGAATGTACCTGACTAGTAAGTATCTTAAAACCTATGGATTGCTATGTCTCCGAAAGAGAATCAAGCATGTGTACAGGGGCATAAACGCAGCAGTGATAGGATTGGAGAGGTTCGGTGAGCAAATGAAGACCCTTTGAAGTCATATTGCATGGTACCCATTCCACGGGTTTCAACTACCCAGGTTTAAGGTATTCTTCCTTCAGCTAAAACATGCATGTGGAACCTAGAGTATGATCAACCATGTGATCAGGAGACGTGTTCAAATATGTCTCAGTCTTCGTACCCTGGTACTCGGGTGCAACATTCCAGACGCTTTACTAACACCCTCCCGACTTGGAGAGTCAGTCCCTTTAACCTCCTGTTTGGCCCAGTTTGCAATTTCTGCGGAAGATGAACAGGAATAGCGAGAACCAATGAGAGACTAGCTGGAGGTGTCTGGACGGGCAAATTTAACTCTCATTTCCCACCAGGAAGAGGAATTAACCAAAGGCTCAGCGTGCCGTGCCGGAACCAGATTAGGGCCTGAAGCCATCCTGCGGTGTTGCGGCCAGCTCAAAAGAAAGCGAGTTGAAGAAAGGAGCTCAGGGGCACTGTAATTCACAAACCTGCAGAGTTATAAATGACAGCTATCGTCCAAAAATATACTGAAGTAAGGCTGCCAAGAGGACTTGAAAGCAGGGCAGAATTGCAGGAAACCGATTTCAGGAGGCAGACTGGAATGGCATTGAAAGCATAGGAAAAGAGGCAGAACGTCCACAATGATGCACTTGGCCAAAAAGGGCGTATGCGTTTTTTCCTGAATATATTCAGGAAAAAACGCATACGCCCTTTTTGGCCAACCAAGCAAGCTTGCAAAGGAAATCTGCACTACAATGAAGTCTCACTTCCCCCCGGTCAAAAGGGCCATCTGAAAAAAGTGTAAAATCCAGAAAGGCAGGACAGGCCATGGAGAACTGGGAGCCTTGTTATGCTGATGGGCGGGATGTAAATTGCCAACAGACACTCGGGAGAAGTGTATGGTGTTTCCTGAAACATCTAAAAAACAAAGCAACAGAGCCTAGGGCACTTCCACTTATGGTCCTATAGCTTAGGGAAATTAAAATCAAAAAGACACAGCCACCCCAAAGTTTGGGACGCCTCTGTTTACAAGAACCTCGTTTAGCGTACAAGTTCAACATCGCAGAAAGTGAAAAATGGATAAAGAAGTTGTGGTATTTACTTACAAAGCAATATCACTCAGCAATGAAATCTATGTCATCAGGCCCTTAGCAGCACAATGAGTGGATTCAGGTATGATGATTCTAACTGAAATAAGTCACACAGAAAAAGAAACATCATAAGATATCAGTAATACACGGAATGTAAACTTGGCTACACAGGAACTGAATTACAGAACAGAACAGGGTCTCAAATTTAGAAAACCAACTTATGCTTGCTTAAGGGTAAAGGTGAGTTGGGGTGCTGCATAAAACCAGAGATTGAAATGAGCACAGATAAAGTTCCTTAAGCCAAATATGGAATAGACAAGAGCTACTCCTTGCTCAACGAAATGGACTCAACACCGCATATTAAATGCCTAAGAATGTACCTGACTAGTAAGTATCTTAAAACCTATGGATTGCTATGTCTCCGAAAGAGAATCAAGCATGTGTACAGGGGCATAAACGCAGCAGTGATAGGATTGGAGAGGTTCGGTGAGCAAATGAAGACCCTTTGAAGTCATATTGCATGGTACCCATTCCACGGGTTTCAACTACCCAGGTTTAAGGTATTCTTCCTTCAGCTAAAACATGCATGTGGAACCTAGAGTATGATCAACCATGTGATCGGGAGACGTGTTCAAATATGTCTCAGTTTTCGTACCCTGGTACTCGGGTGCAACATTCCAGACGCTTTACTAACACCCTCCCGACTTGGAGAGTCAGTCCCTTTAACCTCCTGTTTGGCCCAGTTTGCAATTTCTGCGGAAGATGAACAGGAATAGCGAGAACCAATGAGAGACTAGCTGGAGGTGTCTGGACGGGCAAATTTAACTCTCATTTCCCACCAGGAAGAGGAATTAACCAAAGGCTCAGCGTGCCGTGCCGGAACCAGATTAGGGCCTGAAGCCATCCTGCGGTGTTGCGGCCAGCTCAAAAGAAAGCGAGTTGAAGAAAGGAGCTCAGGGGCACTGTAATTCACAAACCTGCAGAGTTATAAATGACAGCTATCGTCCAAAAATATACTGAAGTAAGGCTGCCAAGAGGACTTGAAAGCAGGGCAGAATTGCAGGAAACCGATTTCAGGAGGCAGACTGGAATTGCATTGAAAGCATAGGAAAAGAGGCAGAACGTCCACAATGATGCACTTGGCCAAAAAGGGCGTATGCGTTTTTTCCTGAATATATTCAGGAAAAAACGCATACGCCCTTTTTGGCCAACCAAGCAAGCTTGCAAAGGAAATCTGCACTACAATGAAGTCTCACTTCCCCCCGGTCAAAAGGGCCATCTGAAAAAAGTGTAAAATCCAGAAAGGCAGGACAGGCCATGGAGAACTGGGAGCCTTGTTATGCTGATGGGCGGGATGTAAATTGCCAACAGACACTCGGGAGAAGTGTATGGTGTTTCCTGAAACATCTAAAAAACAAAGCAACAGAGCCTAGGGCACTTCCACTTATGGTCCTATAGCTTAGGGAAATTAAAATCAAAAAGACACAGCCACCCCAAAGTTTGGGACGCCTCTGTTTACAAGAACCTCGTTTACAGTACAAGTTCAACATCGCAGAAAGTGAAAAATGGATAAAGAAGTTGTGGTATTTACTTACAAAGCAATATCACTCAGCAATGAAATCTATGTCATCAGGCCCTTAGCAGCACAATGAGTGGATTCAGGTATGATGATTCTAACTGAAATAAGTCACACAGAAAAAGAAACATCATAAGATATCAGTAATACACGGAATGTAAACTTGGCTACACAGGAACTGAATTACAGAACAGAACAGGGTCTCAAATTTAGAAAACCAACTTATGCTTGCTTAAGGGTAAAGGTGAGTTGGGGTGCTGCATAAAACCAGAGATTGAAATGAGCACAGATAAAGTTCCTTAAGCCAAATATGGAATAGACAAGAGCTACTCCTTGCTCAACGAAATGGACTCAACACCGCATATTAAATGCCTAAGAATGTACCTGACTAGTAAGTATCTTAAAACCTATGGATTGCTATGTCTCCGAAAGAGAATCAAGCATGTGTACAGGGGCATAAACGCAGCAGTGATAGGATTGGAGAGGTTCGGTGAGCAAATGAAGACCCTTTGAAGTCATATTGCATGGTACCCATTCCACGGGTTTCAACTACCCAGGTTTAAGGTATTCTTCCTTCAGCTAAAACATGCATGTGGAACCTAGAGTATGATCAACCATGTGATCGGGAGACGTGTTCAAATATGTCTCAGTTTTCGTACCCTGGTACTCGGGTGCAACATTCCAGACGCTTTACTAACACCCTCCCGACTTGGAGAGTCAGTCCCTTTAACCTCCTGTTTGGCCCAGTTTGCAATTTCTGCGGAAGATGAACAGGAATAGCGAGAACCAATGAGAGACTAGCTGGAGGTGTCTGGACGGGCAAATTTAACTCTCATTTCCCACCAGGAAGAGGAATTAACCAAAGGCTCAGCGTGCCGTGCCGGAACCAGATTAGGGCCTGAAGCCATCCTGCGGTGTTGCGGCCAGCTCAAAAGAAAGCGAGTTGAAGAAAGGAGCTCAGGGGCACTGTAATTCACAAACCTGCAGAGTTATAAATGACAGCTATCGTCCAAAAATATACTGAAGTAAGGCTGCCAAGAGGACTTGAAAGCAGGGCAGAATTGCAGGAAACCGATTTCAGGAGGCAGACTGGAATGGCATTGAAAGCATAGGAAAAGAGGCAGAACGTCCACAATGATGCACTTGGCCAAAAAGGGCGTATGCGTTTTTTCCTGAATATATTCAGGAAAAAACGCATACGCCCTTTTTGGCCAACCAAGCAAGCTTGCAAAGGAAATCTGCACTACAATGAAGTCTCACTTCCCCCCGGTCAAAAGGGCCATCTGAAAAAAGTGTAAAATCCAGAAAGGCAGGACAGGCCATGGAGAACTGGGAGCCTTGTTATGCTGATGGGCGGGATGTAAATTGCCAACAGACACTCGGGAGAAGTGTATGGTGTTTCCTGAAACATCTAAAAAACAAAGCAACAGAGCCTAGGGCACTTCCACTTATGGTCCTATAGCTTAGGGAAATTAAAATCAAAAAGACACAGCCACCCCAAAGTTTGGGACGCCTCTGTTTACAAGAACCTCGTTTAGCGTACAAGTTCAACATCGCAGAAAGTGAAAAATGGATAAAGAAGTTGTGGTATTTACTTACAAAGCAATATCACTCAGCAATGAAATCTATGTCATCAGGCCCTTAGCAGCACAATGAGTGGATTCAGGTATGATGATTCTAACTGAAATAAGTCACACAGAAAAAGAAACATCATAAGATATCAGTAATACACGGAATGTAAACTTGGCTACACAGGAACTGAATTACAGAACAGAACAGGGTCTCAAATTTAGAAAACCAACTTATGCTTGCTTAAGGGGAAAGGTGAGTTGGGGTGCTGCATAAAACCAGAGATTGAAATGAGCACAGATAAAGTTCCTTAAGCCAAATATGGAATAGACAAGAGCTACTCCTTGCTCAACGAAATGGACTCAACACCGCATATTAAATGCCTAAGAATGTACCTGACTAGTAAGTATCTTAAAACCTATGGATTGCTATGTCTCCGAAAGAGAATCAAGCATGTGTACAGGGGCATAAACGCAGCAGTGATAGGATTGGAGAGGTTCGGTGAGCAAATGAAGACCCTTTGAAGTCATATTGCATGGTACCCATTCCACGGGTTTCAACTACCCAGGTTTAAGGTATTCTTCCTTCAGCTAAAACATGCATGTGGAACCTAGAGTATGATCAACCATGTGATCGGGAGACGTGTTCAAATATGTCTCAGTTTTCGTACCCTGGTACTCGGGTGCAACATTCCAGACGCTTTACTAACACCCTCCCGACTTGGAGAGTCAGTCCCTTTAACCTCCTGTTTGGCCCAGTTTGCAATTTCTGCGGAAGATGAACAGGAATAGCGAGAACCAATGAGAGACTAGCTGGAGGTGTCTGGACGGGCAAATTTAACTCTCATTTCCCACCAGGAAGAGGAATTAACCAAAGGCTCAGCGTGCCGTGCCGGAACCAGATTAGGGCCTGAAGCCATCCTGCGGTGTTGCGGCCAGCTCAAAAGAAAGCGAGTTGAAGAAAGGAGCTCAGGGGCACTGTAATTCACAAACCTGCAGAGTTATAAATGACAGCTATCGTCCAAAAATATACTGAAGTAAGGCTGCCAAGAGGACTTGAAAGCAGGGCAGAATTGCAGGAAACCGATTTCAGGAGGCAGACTGGAATGGCATTGAAAGCATAGGAAAAGAGGCAGAACGTCCACAATGATGCACTTGGCCAAAAAGGGCGTATGCGTTTTTTCCTGAATATATTCAGGAAAAAACGCATACGCCCTTTTTGGCCAACCAAGCAAGCTTGCAAAGGAAATCTGCACTACAATGAAGTCTCACTTCCCCCCGGTCAAAAGGGCCATCTGAAAAAAGTGTAAAATCCAGAAAGGCAGGACAGGCCATGGAGAACTGGGAGCCTTGTTATGCTGATGGGCGGGATGTAAATTGCCAACAGACACTCGGGAGAAGTGTATGGTGTTTCCTGAAACATCTAAAAAACAAAGCAACAGAGCCTAGGGCACTTCCACTTATGGTCCTATAGCTTAGGGAAATTAAAATCAAAAAGACACAGCCACCCCAAAGTTTGGGACGCCTCTGTTTACAAGAACCTCGTTTAGCGTACAAGTTCAACATCGCAGAAAGTGAAAAATGGATAAAGAAGTTGTGGTATTTACTTACAAAGCAATATCACTCAGCAATGAAATCTATGTCATCAGGCCCTTAGCAGCACAATGAGTGGATTCAGGTATGATGATTCTAACTGAAATAAGTCACACAGAAAAAGAAACATCATAAGATATCAGTAATACACGGAATGTAAACTTGGCTACACAGGAACTGAATTACAGAACAGAACAGGGTCTCAAATTTAGAAAACCAACTTATGCTTGCTTAAGGGGAAAGGTGAGTTGGGGTGCTGCATAAAACCAGAGATTGAAATGAGCACAGATAAAGTTCCTTAAGCCAAATATGGAATAGACAAGAGCTACTCCTTGCTCAACGAAATGGACTCAACACCGCATATTAAATGCCTAAGAATGTACCTGACTAGTAAGTATCTTAAAACCTATGGATTGCTATGTCTCCGAAAGAGAATCAAGCATGTGTACAGGGGCATAAACGCAGCAGTGATAGGATTGGAGAGGTTCGGTGAGCAAATGAAGACCCTTTGAAGTCATATTGCATGGTACCCATTCCACAGGTTTCAACTACCCAGGTTTAAGGTATTCTTCCTTCAGCTAAAACATGCATGTGGAACCTAGAGTATGATCAACCATGTGATCGGGAGACGTGTTCAAATATGTCTCAGTTTTCGTACCCTGGTACTCGGGTGCAACATTCCAGACGCTTTACTAACACCCTCCCGACTTGGAGAGTCAGTCCCTTTAACCTCCTGTTTGGCCCAGTTTGCAATTTCTGCGGAAGATGAACAGGAATAGCGAGAACCAATGAGAGACTAGCTGGAGGTGTCTGGACGGGCAAATTTAACTCTCATTTCCCACCAGGAAGAGGAATTAACCAAAGGCTCAGCGTGCCGTGCCGGAACCAGATTAGGGCCTGAAGCCATCCTGCGGTGTTGCGGCCAGCTCAAAAGAAAGCGAGTTGAAGAAAGGAGCTCAGGGGCACTGTAATTCACAAACCTGCAGAGTTATAAATGACAGCTATCGTCCAAAAATATACTGAAGTAAGGCTGCCAAGAGGACTTGAAAGCGGGGCAGAATTGCAGGAAACCGATTTCAGGAGGTAGACTGGAATTGCATTGAAAGCATAGGAAAAGAGGCAGAACGTCCACAATGATGCACTTGGCCAAAAAGGGCGTATGCGTTTTTTCCTGAATATATTCAGGAAAACACGCATACGCCCTTTTTGGCCAACCAAGCAAGCTTGCAAAGGAAATCTGCACTACAATGAAGTCTCACTTCCCCCCGGTCAAAAGGGCCATCTGAAAAAAGTGTAAAATCCAGAAAGACAGGACAGGCCATGGAGAACTGGGAGCCTTGTTATGCTGATGGGCGGGATGTAAATTGCCAACAGACACTCGGGAGAAGTGTATGGTGTTTCCTGAAACATCTAAAAAACAAAGCAACAGAGCCTAGGGCACTTCCACTTATGGTCCTATAGCTTAGGGAAATTAAAATCAAAAAGACACAGCCACCCCAAAGTTTGGGATGCCTCTGTTTACAAGAACCTCGTTTAGCGTACAAGTTCAACATCGCAGAAAGTGAAAAATGGATAAAGAAGTTGTGGTATTTACTTACAAAGCAATATCACTCAGCAATGAAATCTATGTCATCAGGCCCTTAGCAGCACAATGAGTGGATTCAGGTATGATGATTCTAACTGAAATAAGTCACACAGAAAAAGAAACATCATAAGATATCAGTAATACACGGAATGTAAACTTGGCTACACAGGAACTGAATTACAGAACAGAACAGGGTCTCAAATTTAGAAAACCAACTTATGCTTGCTTAAGGGGAAAGGTGAGTTGGGGTGCTGCATAAAACCAGAGATTGAAATGAGCACAGATAAAGTTCCTTAAGCCAAATATGGAATAGACAAGAGCTACTCCTTGCTCAACGAAATGGACTCAACACCGCATATTAAATGCCTAAGAATGTACCTGACTAGTAAGTATCTTAAAACCTATGGATTGCTATGTCTCCGAAAGAGAATCAAGCATGTGTACAGGGGCATAAACGCAGCAGTGATAGGATTGGAGAGGTTCGGTGAGCAAATGAAGACCCTTTGAAGTCATATTGCATGGTACCCATTCCACGGGTTTCAACTACCCAGGTTTAAGGTATTCTTCCTTCAGCTAAAACATGCATGTGGAACCTAGAGTATGATCAACCATGTGATCGGGAGACGTGTTCAAATATGTCTCAGTTTTCGTACCCTGGTACTCGGGTGCAACATTCCAGACGCTTTACTAACACCCTCCCGACTTGGAGAGTCAGTCCCTTTAACCTCCTGTTTGGCCCAGTTTGCAATTTCTGCGGAAGATGAACAGGAATAGCGAGAACCAATGAGAGACTAGCTGGAGGTGTCTGGACGGGCAAATTTAACTCTCATTTCCCACCAGGAAGAGGAATTAACCAAAGGCTCAGCGTGCCGTGCCGGAACCAGATTAGGGCCTGAAGCCATCCTGCGGTGTTGCGGCCAGCTCAAAAGAAAGCGAGTTGAAGAAAGGAGCTCAGGGGCACTGTAATTCACAAACCTGCAGAGTTATAAATGACAGCTATCGTCCAAAAATATACTGAAGTAAGGCTGCCAAGAGGACTTGAAAGCGGGGCAGAATTGCAGGAAACCGATTTCAGGAGGCAGACTGGAATTGCATTGAAAGCATAGGAAAAGAGGCAGAACGTCCACAATGATGCACTTGGCCAAAAAGGGCGTATGCGTTTTTTCCTGAATATATTCAGGAAAAAACGCATACGCCCTTTTTGGCCAACCAAGCAAGCTTGCAAAGGAAATCTGCACTACAATGAAGTCTCACTTCCCCCCGGTCAAAAGGGCCATCTGAAAAAAGTGTAAAATCCAGAAAGGCAGGACAGGCCATGGAGAACTGGGAGCCTTGTTATGCTGATGGGCGGGATGTAAATTGCCAACAGACACTCGGGAGAAGTGTATGGTGTTTCCTGAAACATCTAAAAAACAAAGCAACAGAGCCTAGGGCACTTCCACTTATGGTCCTATAGCTTAGGGAAATTAAAATCAAAAAGACACAGCCACCCCAAAGTTTGGGACGCCTCTGTTTACAAGAACCTCGTTTACAGTACAAGTTCAACATCGCAGAAAGTGAAAAATGGATAAAGAAGTTGTGGTATTTACTTACAAAGCAATATCACTCAGCAATGAAATCTATGTCATCAGGCCCTTAGCAGCACAATGAGTGGATTCAGGTATGATGATTCTAACTGAAATAAGTCACACAGAAAAAGAAACATCATAAGATATCAGTAATACACGGAATGTAAACTTGGCTACACAGGAACTGAATTACAGAACAGAACAGGGTCTCAAATTTAGAAAACCAACTTATGCTTGCTTAAGGGGAAAGGTGAGTTGGGGTGCTGCATAAAACCAGAGATTGAAATGAGCACAGATAAAGTTCCTTAAGCCAAATATGGAATAGACAAGAGCTACTCCTTGCTCAACGAAATGGACTCAACACCGCATATTAAATGCCTAAGAATGTACCTGACTAGTAAGTATCTTAAAACCTATGGATTGCTATGTCTCCGAAAGAGAATCAAGCATGTGTACAGGGGCATAAACGCAGCAGTGATAGGATTGGAGAGGTTCGGTGAGCAAATGAAGACCCTTTGAAGTCATATTGCATGGTACCCATTCCACGGGTTTCAACTACCCAGGTTTAAGGTATTCTTCCTTCAGCTAAAACATGCATGTGGAACCTAGAGTATGATCAACCATGTGATCGGGAGACGTGTTCAAATATGTCTCAGTTTTCGTACCCTGGTACTCGGGTGCAACATTCCAGACGCTTTACTAACACCCTCCCGACTTGGAGAGTCAGTCCCTTTAACCTCCTGTTTGGCCCAGTTTGCAATTTCTGCGGAAGATGAACAGGAATAGCGAGAACCAATGAGAGACTAGCTGGAGGTGTCTGGACGGGCAAATTTAACTCTCATTTCCCACCAGGAAGAGGAATTAACCAAAGGCTCAGCGTGCCGTGCCGGAACCAGATTAGGGCCTGAAGCCATCCTGCGGTGTTGCGGCCAGCTCAAAAGAAAGCGAGTTGAAGAAAGGAGCTCAGGGGCACTGTAATTCACAAACCTGCAGAGTTATAAATGACAGCTATCGTCCAAAAATATACTGAAGTAAGGCTGCCAAGAGGACTTGAAAGCGGGACAGAATTGCAGGAAACCGATTTCAGGAGGTAGACTGGAATTGCATTGAAAGCATAGGAAAAGAGGCAGAACGTCCACAATGATGCACTTGGCCAAAAAGGGCGTATGCGTTTTTTCCTGAATATATTCAGGAAAAAACGCATACGCCCTTTTTGGCCAACCAAGCAAGCTTGCAAAGGAAATCTGCACTACAATGAAGTCTCACTTCCCCCCGGTCAAAAGGGCCATCTGAAAAAAGTGTAAAATCCAGAAAGGCAGGACAGGCCATGGAGAACTGGGAGCCTTGTTATGCTGATGGGCGGGATGTAAATTGCCAACAGACACTCGGGAGAAGTGTATGGTGTTTCCTGAAACATCTAAAAAACAAAGCAACAGAGCCTAGGGCACTTCCACTTATGGTCCTATAGCTTAGGGAAATTAAAATCAAAAAGACACAGCCACCCCAAAGTTTGGGACGCCTCTGTTTACAAGAACCTCGTTTACAGTACAAGTTCAACATCGCAGAAAGTGAAAAATGGATAAAGATGTTGTGGTATTTACTTACAAAACAATATCTCTCAGCAATGAAATCTATGTCATCAGGCCCTTAGCAGCACAATGAGTGGATTCAGGTATGATGATTCTAACTGAAATAAGTCACACAGAAAAAGAAACATCATAAGATATCAGTAATACACGGAATGTAAACTTGGCTACACAGGAACTGAATTACAGAACAGAACAGGGTCTCAAATTTAGAAAACCAACTTATGCTTGCTTAAGGGTAAAGGTGAGTTGGGGTGCTGCATAAAACCAGAGATTGAAATGAGCACAGATAAAGTTCCTTAAGCCAAATATGGAATAGACAAGAGCTACTCCTTGCTCAACGAAATGGACTCAACACCGCATATTAAATGCCTAAGAATGTACCTGACTAGTAAGTATCTTAAAACCTATGGATTGCTATGTCTCCGAAAGAGAATCAAGCATGTGTACAGGGGCATAAACGCAGCAGTGATAGGATTGGAGAGGTTCGGTGAGCAAATGAAGACCCTTTGAAGTCATATTGCATGGTACCCATTCCACGGGTTTCAACTACCCAGGTTTAAGGTATTCTTCCTTCAGCTAAAACATGCATGTGGAACCTAGAGTATGATCAACCATGTGATCGGGAGACGTGTTCAAATATGTCTCAGTTTTCGTACCCTGGTACTCGGGTGCAACATTCCAGACGCTTTACTAACACCCTCCCGACTTGGAGAGTCAGTCCCTTTAACCTCCTGTTTGGCCCAGTTTGCAATTTCTGCGGAAGATGAACAGGAATAGCGAGAACCAATGAGAGACTAGCTGGAGGTGTCTGGACGGGCAAATTTAACTCTCATTTCCCACCAGGAAGAGGAATTAACCAAAGGCTCAGCGTGCCGTGCCGGAACCAGATTAGGGCCTGAAGCCATCCTGCGGTGTTGCGGCCAGCTCAAAAGAAAGCGAGTTGAAGAAAGGAGCTCAGGGGCACTGTAATTCACAAACCTGCAGAGTTATAAATGACAGCTATCGTCCAAAAATATACTGAAGTAAGGCTGCCAAGAGGACTTGAAAGCGGGGCAGAATTGCAGGAAACCGATTTCAGGAGGCAGACTGGAATTGCATTGAAAGCATAGGAAAAGAGGCAGAACGTCCACAATGATGCACTTGGCCAAAAAGGGCGTATGCGTTTTTTCCTGAATATATTCAGGAAAAAACGCATACGCCCTTTTTGGCCAACCAAGCAAGCTTGCAAAGGAAATCTGCACTACAATGAAGTCTCACTTCCCCCCGGTCAAAAGGGCCATCTGAAAAAAGTGTAAAATCCAGAAAAGCAGGACAGGCCATGGAGAACTGGGAGCCTTGTTATGCTGATGGGCGGGATGTAAATTGCCAACAGACACTCGGGAGAAGTGTATGGTGTTTCCTGAAACATCTAAAAAACAAAGCAACAGAGCCTAGGGCACTTCCACTTATGGTCCTATAGCTTAGGGAAATTAAAATCAAAAAGACACAGCCACTCCAAAGTTTGGTACGCCTCTGTTTACAAGAACCTCGTTTACAGTACAAGTTCAACATCGCAGAAAGTGAAAAATGGATAAAGAAGTTGTGGTATTTACTTACAAAGCAATATCACTCAGCAATGAAATCTATGTCATCAGGCCCTTAGCAGCACAATGAGTGGATTCAGGTATGATGATTCTAACTGAAATAAGTCACACAGAAAAAGAAACATCATAAGATATCAGTAATACACGGAATGTAAACTTGGCTACACAGGAACTGAATTACAGAACAGAACAGGGTCTCAAATTTAGAAAACCAACTTATGCTTGCTTAAGGGTAAAGGTGAGTTGGGGTGCTGCATAAAACCAGAGATTGAAATGAGCACAGATAAAGTTCCTTAAGCCAAATATGGAATAGACAAGAGCTACTCCTTGCTCAACGAAATGGACTCAACACCGCATATTAAATGCCTAAGAATGTACCTGACTAGTAAGTATCTTAAAACCTATGGATTGCTATGTCTCCGAAAGAGAATCAAGCATGTGTACAGGGGCATAAACGCAGCAGTGATAGGATTGGAGAGGTTCGGTGAGCAAATGAAGACCCTTTGAAGTCATATTGCATGGTACCCATTCCACGGGTTTCAACTACCCAGGTTTAAGGTATTCTTCCTTCAGCTAAAACATGCATGTGGAACCTAGAGTATGATCAACCATGTGATCGGGAGACGTGTTCAAATATGTCTCAGTTTTCGTACCCTGGTACTCGGGTGCAACATTCCAGACGCTTTACTAACACCCTCCCGACTTGGAGAGTCAGTCCCTTTAACCTCCTGTTTGGCCCAGTTTGCAATTTCTGCGGAAGATGAACAGGAATAGCGAGAACCAATGAGAGACTAGCTGGAAGGTGTCTGGACGGGCAAATTTAACTCTCATTTCCCACCAGGAAGAGGAATTAACCAAAGGCTCAGCGTGCCGTGCCGGAACCAGATTAGGGCCTGAAGCCATCCTGCGGTGTTGCGGCCAGCTCAAAAGAAAGCGAGTTGAAGAAAGGAGCTCAGGGGCACTGTAATTCACAAACCTGCAGAGTTATAAATGACAGCTATCGTCCAAAAATATACTGAAGTAAGGCTGCCAAGAGGACTTGAAAGCGGGGCAGAATTGCAGGAAACCGATTTCAGGAGGCAGACTGGAATTGCATTGAAAGCATAGGAAAAGAGGCAGAACGTCCACAATGATGCACTTGGCCAAAAAGGGCGTATGCGTTTTTTCCTGAATATATTCAGGAAAAAACGCATACGCCCTTTTTGGCCAACCAAGCAAGCTTGCAAAGGAAATCTGCACTACAATGAAGTCTCACTTCCCCCCGGTCAAAAGGGCCATCTGAAAAAAGTGTAAAATCCAGAAAGGCAGGACAGGCCATGGAGAACTGGGAGCCTTGTTATGCTGATGGGCGGGATGTAAATTGCCAACAGACACTCGGGAGAAGTGTATGGTGTTTCCTGAAACATCTAAAAAACAAAGCAACAGAGCCTAGGGCACTTCCACTTATGGTCCTATAGTTAGGGAAATTAAAATCAAAAAGACACAGCCACCCCAAAGTTTGGGACGCCTCTGTTTACAAGAACCTCGTTTACCGTACAAGTTCAACATCGCAGAAAGTGAAAAATGGATAAAGAAGTTGTGGTATTTACTTACAAAGCAATATCACTCAGCAATGAAATCTATGTCATCAGGCCCTTAGCAGCACAATGAGTGGATTCAGGTATGATGATTCTAACTGAAATAAGTCACACAGAAAAAGAAACATCATAAGATATCAGTAATACACGGAATGTAAACTTGGCTACACAGGAACTGAATTACAGAACAGAACAGGGTCTCAAATTTAGAAAACCAACTTATGCTTGCTTAAGGGGAAAGGTGAGTTGGGGTGCTGCATAAAACCAGAGATTGAAATGAGCACAGGTAAAGTTCCTTAAGCCAAATATGGAATAGACAAGAGCTACTCCTTGCTCAACGAAATGGACTCAACACCGCATATTAAATGCCTAAGAATGTACCTGACTAGTAAGTATCTTAAAACCTATGGATTGCTATGTCTCCGAAAGAGAATCAAGCATGTGTACAGGGGCATAAACGCAGCAGTGATAGGATTGGAGAGGTTCGGTGAGCAAATGAAGACCCTTTGAAGTCATATTGCATGGTACCCATTCCACGGGTTTCAACTACCCAGGTTTAAGGTATTCTTCCTTCAGCTAAAACATGCATGTGGAACCTAGAGTATGATCAACCATGTGATCGGGAGACGTGTTCAAATATGTCTCAGTTTTCGTACCCTGGTACTCGGGTGCAACATTCCAGACGCTTTACTAACACCCTCCCGACTTGGAGAGTCAGTCCCTTTAACCTCCTGTTTGGCCCAGTTTGCAATTTCTGCGGAAGATGAACAGGAATAGCGAGAACCAATGAGAGACTAGCTGGAGGTGTCTGGACGGGCAAATTTAACTCTCATTTCCCACCAGGAAGAGGAATTAACCAAAGGCTCAGCGTGCCGTGCCGGAACCAGATTAGGGCCTGAAGCCATCCTGCGGTGTTGCGGCCAGCTCAAAAGAAAGCGAGTTGAAGAAAGGAGCTCAGGGGCACTGTAATTCACAAACCTGCAGAGTTATAAATGACAGCTATCGTCCAAAAATATACTGAAGTAAGGCTGCCAAGAGGACTTGAAAGCGGGGCAGAATTGCAGGAAACCGATTTCAGGAGGTAGACTGGAATTGCATTGAAAGCATAGGAAAAGAGGCAGAACGTCCACAATGATGCACTTGGCCAAAAAGGGCGTATGCGTTTTTTCCTGAATATATTCAGGAAAAAACGCATACGCCCTTTTTGGCCAACCAAGCAAGCTTGCAAAGGAAATCTGCACTACAATGAAGTCTCACTTCCCCCCGGTCAAAAGGGCCATCTGAAAAAAGTGTAAAATCCAGAAAGGCAGGACAGGCCATGGAGAACTGGGAGCCTTGTTATGCTGATGGGCGGGATGTAAATTGCCAACAGACACTCGGGAGAAGTGTATGGTGTTTCCTGAAACATCTAAAAAACAAAGCAACAGAGCCTAGGGCACTTCCACTTATGGTCCTATAGCTTAGGGAAATTAAAATCAAAAAGACACAGCCACCCCAAAGTTTGGGACGCCTCTGTTTACAAGAACCTCGTTTACAGTACAAGTTCAACATCGCAGAAAGTGAAAAATGGATAAAGAAGTTGTGGTATTTACTTACAAAGCAATATCACTCAGCAATGAAATCTATGTCATCAGGCCCTTAGCAGCACAATGAGTGGATTCAGGTATGATGATTCTAACTGAAATAAGTCACACAGAAAAAGAAACATCATAAGATATCAGTAATACACGGAATGTAAACTTGGCTACACAGGAACTGAATTACAGAACAGAACAGGGTCTCAAATTTAGAAAACCAACTTATGCTTGCTTAAGGGGAAAGGTGAGTTGGGGTGCTGCATAAAACCAGAGATTGAAATGAGCACAGATAAAGTTCCTTAAGCCAAATATGGAATAGACAAGAGCTACTCCTTGCTCAACGAAATGGACTCAACACCGCATATTAAATGCCTAAGAATGTACCTGACTAGTAAGTATCTTAAAACCTATGGATTGCTATGTCTCCGAAAGAGAATCAAGCATGTGTACAGGGGCATAAACGCAGCAGTGATAGGATTGGAGAGGTTCGGTGAGCAAATGAAGACCCTTTGAAGTCATATTGCATGGTACCCATTCCACGGGTTTCAACTACCCAGGTTTAAGGTATTCTTCCTTCAGCTAAAACATGCATGTGGAACCTAGAGTATGATCAACCATGTGATCGGGAGACGTGTTCAAATATGTCTCAGTTTTCGTACCCTGGTACTCGGGTGCAACATTCCAGACGCTTTACTAACACCCTCCCGACTTGGAGAGTCAGTCCCTTTAACCTCCTGTTTGGCCCAGTTTGCAATTTCTGCGGAAGATGAACAGGAATAGCGAGAACCAATGAGAGACTAGCTGGAAGGTGTCTGGACGGGCAAATTTAACTCTCATTTCCCACCAGGAAGAGGAATTAACCAAAGGCTCAGCATGCCGTGCCGGAACCAGATTAGGGCCTGAAGCCATCCTGCGGTGTTGCGGCCAGCTCAAAAGAAAGCGAGTTGAAGAAAGGAGCTCAGGGGCACTGTAATTCACAAACCTGCAGAGTTATAAATGACAGCTATCGTCCAAAAATATACTGAAGTAAGGCTGCCAAGAGGACTTGAAAGCGGGGCAGAATTGCAGGAAACCGATTTCAGGAGGCAGACTGGAATTGCATTGAAAGCATAGGAAAAGAGGCAGAACGTCCACAATGATGCACTTGGCCAAAAAGGGCGTATGCGTTTTTTCCTGAATATATTCAGGAAAAAACGCATACGCCCTTTTTGGCCAACCAAGCAAGCTTGCAAAGGAAATCTGCACTACAATGAAGTCTCACTTCCCCCCGGTCAAAAGGGCCATCTGAAAAAAGTGTAAAATCCAGAAAGGCAGGACAGGCCATGGAGAACTGGGAGCCTTGTTATGCTGATGGGCGGGATGTAAATTGCCAACAGACACTCGGGAGAAGTGTATGGTGTTTCCTGAAACATCTAAAAAACAAAGCAACAGAGCCTAGGGCACTTCCACTTATGGTCCTATAGTTAGGGAAATTAAAATCAAAAAGACACAGCCACCCCAAAGTTTGGGACGCCTCTGTTTACAAGAACCTCGTTTACCGTACAAGTTCAACATCGCAGAAAGTGAAAAATGGATAAAGAAGTTGTGGTATTTACTTACAAAGCAATATCACTCAGCAATGAAATCTATGTCATCAGGCCCTTAGCAGCACAATGAGTGGATTCAGGTATGATGATTCTAACTGAAATAAGTCACACAGAAAAAGAAACATCATAAGATATCAGTAATACACGGAATGTAAACTTGGCTACACAGGAACTGAATTACAGAACAGAACAGGGTCTCAAATTTAGAAAACCAACTTATGCTTGCTTAAGGGGAAAGGTGAGTTGGGGTGCTGCATAAAACCAGAGATTGAAATGAGCACAGGTAAAGTTCCTTAAGCCAAATATGGAATAGACAAGAGCTACTCCTTGCTCAACGAAATGGACTCAACACCGCATATTAAATGCCTAAGAATGTACCTGACTAGTAAGTATCTTAAAACCTATGGATTGCTATGTCTCCGAAAGAGAATCAAGCATGTGTACAGGGGCATAAACGCAGCAGTGATAGGATTGGAGAGGTTCGGTGAGCAAATGAAGACCCTTTGAAGTCATATTGCATGGTACCCATTCCACGGGTTTCAACTACCCAGGTTTAAGGTATTCTTCCTTCAGCTAAAACATGCATGTGGAACCTAGAGTATGATCAACCATGTGATCGGGAGACGTGTTCAAATATGTCTCAGTTTTCGTACCCTGGTACTCGGGTGCAACATTCCAGACGCTTTACTAACACCCTCCCGACTTGGAGAGTCAGTCCCTTTAACCTCCTGTTTGGCCCAGTTTGCAATTTCTGCGGAAGATGAACAGGAATAGCGAGAACCAATGAGAGACTAGCTGGAGGTGTCTGGACGGGCAAATTTAACTCTCATTTCCCACCAGGAAGAGGAATTAACCAAAGGCTCAGCGTGCCGTGCCGGAACCAGATTAGGGCCTGAAGCCATCCTGCGGTGTTGCGGCCAGCTCAAAAGAAAGCGAGTTGAAGAAAGGAGCTCAGGGGCACTGTAATTCACAAACCTGCAGAGTTATAAATGACAGCTATCGTCCAAAAATATACTGAAGTAAGGCTGCCAAGAGGACTTGAAAGCGGGGCAGAATTGCAGGAAACCGATTTCAGGAGGTAGACTGGAATTGCATTGAAAGCATAGGAAAAGAGGCAGAACGTCCACAATGATGCACTTGGCCAAAAAGGGCGTATGCGTTTTTTCCTGAATATATTCAGGAAAAAACGCATACGCCCTTTTTGGCCAACCAAGCAAGCTTGCAAAGGAAATCTGCACTACAATGAAGTCTCACTTCCCCCCGGTCAAAAGGGCCATCTGAAAAAAGTGTAAAATCCAGAAAGGCAGGACAGGCCATGGAGAACTGGGAGCCTTGTTATGCTGATGGGCGGGATGTAAATTGCCAACAGACACTCGGGAGAAGTGTATGGTGTTTCCTGAAACATCTAAAAAACAAAGCAACAGAGCCTAGGGCACTTCCACTTATGGTCCTATAGCTTAGGGAAATTAAAATCAAAAAGACACAGCCACCCCAAAGTTTGGGACGCCTCTGTTTACAAGAACCTCGTTTACAATACAAGTTCAACATCGCAGAAAGTGAAAAATGGATAAAGAAGTTGTGGTATTTACTTACAAAGCAATATCACTCAGCAATGAAATCTATGTCATCAGGCCCTTAGCAGCACAATGAGTGGATTCAGGTATGATGATTCTAACTGAAATAAGTCACACAGAAAAAGAAACATCATAAGATATCAGTAATACACGGAATGTAAACTTGGCTACACAGGAACTGAATTACAGAACAGAACAGGGTCTCAAATTTAGAAAACCAACTTATGCTTGCTTAAGGGGAAAGGTGAGTTGGGGTGCTGCATAAAACCAGAGATTGAAATGAGCACAGATAAAGTTCCTTAAGCCAAATATGGAATAGACAAGAGCTACTCCTTGCTCAACGAAATGGACTCAACACCGCATATTAAATGCCTAAGAATGTACCTGACTAGTAAGTATCTTAAAACCTATGGATTGCTATGTCTCCGAAAGAGAATCAAGCATGTGTACAGGGGCATAAACGCAGCAGTGATAGGATTGGAGAGGTTCGGTGAGCAAATGAAGACCCTTTGAAGTCATATTGCATGGTACCCATTCCACGGGTTTCAACTACCCAGGTTTAAGGTATTCTTCCTTCAGCTAAAACATGCATGTGGAACCTAGAGTATGATCAACCATGTGATCGGGAGACGTGTTCAAATATGTCTCAGTTTTCGTACCCTGGTACTCGGGTGCAACATTCCAGACGCTTTACTAACACCCTCCCGACTTGGAGAGTCAGTCCCTTTAACCTCCTGTTTGGCCCAGTTTGCAATTTCTGCGGAAGATGAACAGGAATAGCGAGAACCAATGAGAGACTAGCTGGAGGTGTCTGGACGGGCAAATTTAACTCTCATTTCCCACCAGGAAGAGGAATTAACCAAAGGCTCAGCGTGCCGTGCCGGAACCAGATTAGGGCCTGAAGCCATCCTGCGGTGTTGCGGCCAGCTCAAAAGAAAGCGAGTTGAAGAAAGGAGCTCAGGGGCACTGTAATTCACAAACCTGCAGAGTTATAAATGACAGCTATCGTCCAAAAATATACTGAAGTAAGGCTGCCAAGAGGACTTGAAAGCGGGGCAGAATTGCAGGAAACCGATTTCAGGAGGTAGACTGGAATTGCATTGAAAGCATAGGAAAAGAGGCAGAACGTCCACAATGATGCACTTGGCCAAAAAGGGCGTATGCGTTTTTTCCTGAATATATTCAGGAAAAAACGCATACGCCCTTTTTGGCCAACCAAGCAAGCTTGCAAAGGAAATCTGCACTACAATGAAGTCTCACTTCCCCCCGGTCAAAAGGGCCATCTGAAAAAAGTGTAAAATCCAGAAAGGCAGGACAGGCCATGGAGAACTGGGAGCCTTGTTATGCTGATGGGCGGGATGTAAATTGCCAACAGACACTCGGGAGAAGTGTATGGTGTTTCCTGAAACATCTAAAAAACAAAGCAACAGAGCCTAGGGCACTTCCACTTATGGTCCTATAGCTTAGGGAAATTAAAATCAAAAAGACACAGCCACCCCAAAGTTTGGGACGCCTCTGTTTACAAGAACCTCGTTTACAGTACAAGTTCAACATCGCAGAAAGTGAAAAATGGATAAAGAAGTTGTGGTATTTACTTACAAAGCAATATCACTCAGCAATGAAATCTATGTCATCAGGCCCTTAGCAGCACAATGAGTGGATTCAGGTATGATGATTCTAACTGAAATAAGTCACACAGAAAAAGAAACATCATAAGATATCAGTAATACACGGAATGTAAACTTGGCTACACAGGAACTGAATTACAGAACAGAACAGGGTCTCAAATTTAGAAAACCAACTTATGCTTGCTTAAGGGGAAAGGTGAGTTGGGGTGCTGCATAAAACCAGAGATTGAAATGAGCACAGATAAAGTTCCTTAAGCCAAATATGGAATAGACAAGAGCTACTCCTTGCTCAACGAAATGGACTCAACACCGCATATTAAATGCCTAAGAATGTACCTGACTAGTAAGTATCTTAAAACCTATGGATTGCTATGTCTCCGAAAGAGAATCAAGCATGTGTACAGGGGCATAAACGCAGCAGTGATAGGATTGGAGAGGTTCGGTGAGCAAATGAAGACCCTTTGAAGTCATATTGCATGGTACCCATTCCACGGGTTTCAACTACCCAGGTTTAAGGTATTCTTCCTTCAGCTAAAACATGCATGTGGAACCTAGAGTATGATCAACCATGTGATCGGGAGACGTGTTCAAATATGTCTCAGTTTTCGTACCCTGGTACTCGGGTGCAACATTCCAGACGCTTTACTAACACCCTCCCGACTTGGAGAGTCAGTCCCTTTAACCTCCTGTTTGGCCCAGTTTGCAATTTCTGCGGAAGATGAACAGGAATAGCGAGAACCAATGAGAGACTAGCTGGAGGTGTCTGGACGGGCAAATTTAACTCTCATTTCCCACCAGGAAGAGGAATTAACCAAAGGCTCAGCGTGCCGTGCCGGAACCAGATTAGGGCCTGAAGCCATCCTGCGGTGTTGCGGCCAGCTCAAAAGAAAGCGAGTTGAAGAAAGGAGCTCAGGGGCACTGTAATTCACAAACCTGCAGAGTTATAAATGACAGCTATCGTCCAAAAATATACTGAAGTAAGGCTGCCAAGAGGACTTGAAAGCGGGGCAGAATTGCAGGAAACCGATTTCAGGAGGTAGACTGGAATTGCATTGAAAGCATAGGAAAAGAGGCAGAACGTCCACAATGATGCACTTGGCCAAAAAGGGCGTATGCGTTTTTTCCTGAATATATTCAGGAAAAAACGCATACGCCCTTTTTGGCCAACCAAGCAAGCTTGCAAAGGAAATCTGCACTACAATGAAGTCTCACTTCCCCCCGGTCAAAAGGGCCATCTGAAAAAAGTGTAAAATCCAGAAAGGCAGGACAGGCCATGGAGAACTGGGAGCCTTGTTATGCTGATGGGCGGGATGTAAATTGCCAACAGACACTCGGGAGAAGTGTATGGTGTTTCCTGAAACATCTAAAAAACAAAGCAACAGAGCCTAGGGCACTTCCACTTATGGTCCTATAGCTTAGGGAAATTAAAATCAAAAAGACACAGCCACCCCAAAGTTTGGGACGCCTCTGTTTACAAGAACCTCGTTTACAGTACAAGTTCAACATCGCAGAAAGTGAAAAATGGATAAAGAAGTTGTGGTATTTACTTACAAAGCAATATCACTCAGCAATGAAATCTATGTCATCAGGCCCTTAGCAGCACAATGAGTGGATTCAGGTATGATGATTCTAACTGAAATAAGTCACACAGAAAAAGAAACATCATAAGATATCAGTAATACACGGAATGTAAACTTGGCTACACAGGAACTGAATTACAGAACAGAACAGGGTCTCAAATTTAGAAAACCAACTTATGCTTGCTTAAGGGTAAAGGTGAGTTGGGGTGCTGCATAAAACCAGAGATTGAAATGAGCACAGATAAAGTTCCTTAAGCCAAATATGGAATAGACAAGAGCTACTCCTTGCTCAACGAAATGGACTCAACACCGCATATTAAATGCCTAAGAATGTACCTGACTAGTAAGTATCTTAAAACCTATGGATTGCTATGTCTCCGAAAGAGAATCAAGCATGTGTACAGGGGCATAAACGCAGCAGTGATAGGATTGGAGAGGTTCGGTGAGCAAATGAAGACCCTTTGAAGTCATATTGCATGGTACCCATTCCACGGGTTTCAACTACCCAGGTTTAAGGTATTCTTCCTTCAGCTAAAACATGCATGTGGAACCTAGAGTATGATCAACCATGTGATCGGGAGACGTGTTCAAATATGTCTCAGTTTTCGTACCCTGGTACTCGGGTGCAACATTCCAGACGCTTTACTAACACCCTCCCGACTTGGAGAGTCAGTCCCTTTAACCTCCTGTTTGGCCCAGTTTGCAATTTCTGCGGAAGATGAACAGGAATAGCGAGAACCAATGAGAGACTAGCTGGAGGTGTCTGGACGGGCAAATTTAACTCTCATTTCCCACCAGGAAGAGGAATTAACCAAAGGCTCAGCGTGCCGTGCCGGAACCAGATTAGGGCCTGAAGCCATCCTGCGGTGTTGCGGCCAGCTCAAAAGAAAGCGAGTTGAAGAAAGGAGCTCAGGGGCACTGTAATTCACAAACCTGCAGAGTTATAAATGACAGCTATCGTCCAAAAATATACTGAAGTAAGGCTGCCAAGAGGACTTGAAAGCGGGGCAGAATTGCAGGAAACCGATTTCAGGAGGTAGACTGGAATTGCATTGAAAGCATAGGAAAAGAGGCAGAACGTCCACAATGATGCACTTGGCCAAAAAGGGCGTATGCGTTTTTTCCTGAATATATTCAGGAAAAAACGCATACGCCCTTTTTGGCCAACCAAGCAAGGTTGCAAAGGAAATCTGCACTACAATGTAGTCTCACTTCCCCCCGGTCAAAAGGGCCATCTGAAAAAAGTGTAAAATCCAGAAAGGCAGGACAGGCCATGGAGAACTGGGAGCCTTGTTATGCTGATGGGCGGGATGTAAATTGCCAACAGACACTCGGGAGAAGTGTATGGTGTTTCCTGAAACATCTAAAAAACAAAGCAACAGAGCCTAGGGCACTTCCACTTATGGTCCTATAGCTTAGGGAAATTAAAATCAAAAAGACACAGCCACCCCAAAGTTTGGGACGCCTCTGTTTACAAGAACCTCGTTTACAGTACAAGTTCAACATCGCAGAAAGTGAAAAATGGATAAAGAAGTTGTGGTATTTACTTACAAAACAATATCTCTCAGCAATGAAATCTATGTCATCAGGCCCTTAGCAGCACAATGAGTGGATTCAGGTATGATGATTCTAACTGAAATAAGTCACACAGAAAAAGAAACATCATAAGATATCAGTAATACACGGAATGTAAACTTGGCTACACAGGAACTGAATTACAGAACAGAACAGGGTCTCAAATTTAGAAAACCAACTTATGCTTGCTTAAGGGTAAAGGTGAGTTGGGGTGCTGCATAAAACCAGAGATTGAAATGAGCACAGATAAAGTTCCTTAAGCCAAATATGGAATAGACAAGAGCTACTCCTTGCTCAACGAAATGGACTCAACACCGCATATTAAATGCCTAAGAATGTACCTGACTAGTAAGTATCTTAAAACCTATGGATTGCTATGTCTCCGAAAGAGAATCAAGCATGTGTACAGGGGCATAAACGCAGCAGTGATAGGATTGGAGAGGTTCGGTGAGCAAATGAAGACCCTTTGAAGTCATATTGCATGGTACCCATTCCACGGGTTTCAACTACCCAGGTTTAAGGTATTCTTCCTTCAGCTAAAACATGCATGTGGAACCTAGAGTATGATCAACCATGTGATCGGGAGACGTGTTCAAATATGTCTCAGTTTTCGTACCCTGGTACTCGGGTGCAACATTCCAGACGCTTTACTAACACCCTCCCGACTTGGAGAGTCAGTCCCTTTAACCTCCTGTTTGGCCCAGTTTGCAATTTCTGCGGAAGATGAACAGGAATAGCGAGAACCAATGAGAGACTAGCTGGAGGTGTCTGGACGGGCAAATTTAACTCTCATTTCCCACCAGGAAGAGGAATTAACCAAAGGCTCAGCGTGCCGTGCCGGAACCAGATTAGGGCCTGAAGCCATCCTGCGGTGTTGCGGCCAGCTCAAAAGAAAGCGAGTTGAAGAAAGGAGCTCAGGGGCACTGTAATTCACAAACCTGCAGAGTTATAAATGACAGCTATCGTCCAAAAATATACTGAAGTAAGGCTGCCAAGAGGACTTGAAAGCGGGGCAGAATTGCAGGAAACCGATTTCAGGAGGTAGACTGGAATTGCATTGAAAGCATAGGAAAAGAGGCAGAACGTCCACAATGATGCACTTGGCCAAAAAGGGCGTATGCGTTTTTTCCTGAATATATTCAGGAAAAAACGCATACGCCCTTTTTGGCCAACCAAGCAAGCTTGCAAAGGAAATCTGCACTACAATGAAGTCTCACTTCCCCCCAGTCAAAAGGGCCATCTGAAAAAAGTGTAAAATCCAGAAAGGCAGGACAGGCCATGGAGAACTGGGAGCCTTGTTATGCTGATGGGCGGGATGTAAATTGCCAGCATACACTCGGGAGAAGTGTATGGTGTTTCCTGAAACATCTAAAAAACAAAGCAACAGAGCCTAGGGCACTTCCACTTATGGTCCTATAGCTTAGGGAAATTAAAATCAAAAAGACACAGCCACCCCAAAGTTTGGGACGCCTCTGTTTACAAGAACCTCGTTTACAGTACAAGTTCAACATCGCAGAAAGTGAAAAATGGATAAAGAAGTTGTGGTATTTACTTACAAAGCAATATCACTCAGCAATGAAATCTATGTCATCAGGCCCTTAGCAGCACAATGAGTGGATTCAGGTATGATGATTCTAACTGAAATAAGTCACACAGAAAAAGAAACATCATAAGATATCAGTAATACACGGAATGTAAACTTGGCTACACAGGAACTGAATTACAGAACAGAACAGGGTCTCAAATTTAGAAAACCAACTTATGCTTGCTTAAGGGTAAAGGTGAGTTGGGGTGCTGCATAAAACCAGAGATTGAAATGAGCACAGATAAAGTTCCTTAAGCCAAATATGGAATAGACAAGAGCTACTCCTTGCTCAACGAAATGGACTCAACACCGCATATTAAATGCCTAAGAATGTACCTGACTAGTAAGTATCTTAAAACCTATGGATTGCTATGTCTCCGAAAGAGAATCAAGCATGTGTACAGGGGCATAAACGCAGCAGTGATAGGATTGGAGAGGTTCGGTGAGCAAATGAAGACCCTTTGAAGTCATATTGCATGGTACCCATTCCATGGGTTTCAACTACCCAGGTTTAAGGTATTCTTCCTTCAGCTAAAACATGCATGTGGAACCTAGAGTATGATCAACCATGTGATCGGGAGACGTGTTCAAATATGTCTCAGTTTTCGTACCCTGGTACTCGGGTGCAACATTCCAGACGCTTTACTAACACCCTCCCGACTTGGAGAGTCAGTCCCTTTAACCTCCTGTTTGGCCCAGTTTGCAATTTCTGCGGAAGATGAACAGGAATAGCGAGAACCAATGAGAGACTAGCTGGAGGTGTCTGGACGGGCAAATTTAACTCTCATTTCCCACCAGGAAGAGGAATTAACCAAAGGCTCAGCGTGCCGTGCCGGAACCAGATTAGGGCCTGAAGCCATCCTGCGGTGTTGCGGCCAGCTCAAAAGAAAGCGAGTTGAAGAAAGGAGCTCAGGGGCACTGTAATTCACAAACCTGCAGAGTTATAAATGACAGCTATCGTCCAAAAATATACTGAAGTAAGGCTGCCAAGAGGACTTGAAAGCGGGGCAGAATTGCAGGAAACCGATTTCAGGAGGTAGACTGGAATTGCATTGAAAGCATAGGAAAAGAGGCAGAACGTCCACAATGATGCACTTGGCCAAAAAGGGCGTATGCGTTTTTTCCTGAATATATTCAGGAAAAAACGCATACGCCCTTTTTGGCCAACCAAGCAAGCTTGCAAAGGAAATCTGCACTACAATGAAGTCTCACTTCCCCCCAGTCAAAAGGGCCATCTGAAAAAAGTGTAAAATCCAGAAAGGCAGGACAGGCCATGGAGAACTGGGAGCCTTGTTATGCTGATGGGCGGGATGTAAATTGCCAGCAGACACTCGGGAGAAGTGTATGGTGTTTCCTGAAACATCTAAAAAACAAAGCAACAGAGCCTAGGGCACTTCCACTTATGGTCCTATAGCTTAGGGAAATTAAAATCAAAAAGACACAGCCACCCCAAAGTTTGGGACGCCTCTGTTTACAAGAACCTCGTTTACAGTACAAGTTCAACATCGCAGAAAGTGAAAAATGGATAAAGAAGTTGTGGTATTTACTTACAAAGCAATATCACTCAGCAATGAAATCTATGTCATCAGGCCCTTAGCAGCACAATGAGTGGATTCAGGTATGATGATTCTAACTGAAATAAGTCACACAGAAAAAGAAACATCATAAGATATCAGTAATACACGGAATGTAAACTTGGCTACACAGGAACTGAATTACAGAACAGAACAGGGTCTCAAATTTAGAAAACCAACTTATGCTTGCTTAAGGGTAAAGGTGAGTTGGGGTGCTGCATAAAACCAGAGATTGAAATGAGCACAGATAAAGTTCCTTAAGCCAAATATGGAATAGACAAGAGCTACTCCTTGCTCAACGAAATGGACTCAACACCGCATATTAAATGCCTAAGAATGTACCTGACTAGTAAGTATCTTAAAACCTATGGATTGCTATGTCTCCGAAAGAGAATCAAGCATGTGTACAGGGGCATAAACGCAGCAGTGATAGGATTGGAGAGGTTCGGTGAGCAAATGAAGACCCTTTGAAGTCATATTGCATGGTACCCATTCCACGGGTTTCAACTACCCAGGTTTAAGGTATTCTTCCTTCAGCTAAAACATGCATGTGGAACCTAGAGTATGATCAACCATGTGATCGGGAGACGTGTTCAAATATGTCTCAGTTTTCGTACCCTGGTACTCGGGTGCAACATTCCAGACGCTTTACTAACACCCTCCCGACTTGGAGAGTCAGTCCCTTTAACCTCCTGTTTGGCCCAGTTTGCAATTTCTGCGGAAGATGAACAGGAATAGCGAGAACCAATGAGAGACTAGCTGGAGGTGTCTGGACGGGCAAATTTAACTCTCATTTCCCACCAGGAAGAGGAATTAACCAAAGGCTCAGCGTGCCGTGCCGGAACCAGATTAGGGCCTGAAGCCATCCTGCGGTGTTGCGGCCAGCTCAAAAGAAAGCAAGTTGAAGAAAGGAGCTCAGGGGCACTGTAATTCACAAACCTGCAGAGTTATAAATGACAGCTATCGTCCAAAAATATACTGAAGTAAGGCTGCCAAGAGGACTTGAAAGCGGGGCAGAATTGCAGGAAACCGATTTCAGGAGGTAGACTGGAATTGCATTGAAAGCATAGGAAAAGAGGCAGAACGTCCACAATGATGCACTTGGCCAAAAAGGGCGTATGCGTTTTTTCCTGAATATATTCAGGAAAAAACGCATACGCCCTTTTTGGCCAACCAAGCAAGCTTGCAAAGGAAATCTGCACTACAATGTAGTCTCACTTCCCCCCGGTCAAAAGGGCCATCTGAAAAAAGTGTAAAATCCAGAAAGGCAGGACAGGCCATGGAGAACTGGGAGCCTTGTTATGCTGATGGGCGGGATGTAAATTGCCAACAGACACTCGGGAGAAGTGTATGGTGTTTCCTGAAACATCTAAAAAACAAAGCAACAGAGCCTAGGGCACTTCCACTTATGGTCCTATAGCTTAGGGAAATTAAAATCAAAAAGACACAGCCACCCCAAAGTTTGGGACGCCTCTGTTTACAAGAACCTCGTTTACAGTACAAGTTCAACATCGCAGAAAGTGAAAAATGGATAAAGAAGTTGTGGTATTTACTTACAAAACAATATCTCTCAGCAATGAAATCTATGTCATCAGGCCCTTAGCAGCACAATGAGTGGATTCAGGTATGATGATTCTAACTGAAATAAGTCACACAGAAAAAGAAACATCATAAGATATCAGTAATACACGGAATGTAAACTTGGCTACACAGGAACTGAATTACAGAACAGAACAGGGTCTCAAATTTAGAAAACCAACTTATGCTTGCTTAAGGGTAAAGGTGAGTTGGGGTGCTGCATAAAACCAGAGATTGAAATGAGCACAGATAAAGTTCCTTAAGCCAAATATGGAATAGACAAGAGCTACTCCTTGCTCAACGAAATGGACTCAACACCGCATATTAAATGCCTAAGAATGTACCTGACTAGTAAGTATCTTAAAACCTATGGATTGCTATGTCTCCGAAAGAGAATCAAGCATGTGTACAGGGGCATAAACGCAGCAGTGATAGGATTGGAGAGGTTCGGTGAGCAAATGAAGACCCTTTGAAGTCATATTGCATGGTACCCATTCCACGGGTTTCAACTACCCAGGTTTAAGGTATTCTTCCTTCAGCTAAAACATGCATGTGGAACCTAGAGTATGATCAACCATGTGATCGGGAGACGTGTTCAAATATGTCTCAGTTTTCGTACCCTGGTACTCGGGTGCAACATTCCAGACGCTTTACTAACACCCTCCCGACTTGGAGAGTCAGTCCCTTTAACCTCCTGTTTGGCCCAGTTTGCAATTTCTGCGGAAGATGAACAGGAATAGCGAGAACCAATGAGAGACTAGCTGGAGGTGTCTGGACGGGCAAATTTAACTCTCATTTCCCACCAGGAAGAGGAATTAACCAAAGGCTCAGCGTGCCGTGCCGGAACCAGATTAGGGCCTGAAGCCATCCTGCGGTGTTGCGGCCAGCTCAAAAGAAAGCGAGTTGAAGAAAGGAGCTCAGGGGCACTGTAATTCACAAACCTGCAGAGTTATAAATGACAGCTATCGTCCAAAAATATACTGAAGTAAGGCTGCCAAGAGGACTTGAAAGCGGGGCAGAATTGCAGGAAACCGATTTCAGGAGGCAGACTGGAATTGCATTGAAAGCATAGGAAAAGAGGCAGAACGTCCACAATGATGCACTTGGCCAAAAAGGGCGTATGCGTTTTTTCCTGAATATATTCAGGAAAAAACGCATACGCCCTTTTTGGCCAACCAAGCAAGCTTGCAAAGGAAATCTGCACTACAATGAAGTCTCACTTCCCCCCGGTCAAAAGGGCCATCTGAAAAAAGTGTAAAATCCAGAAAGGCAGGACAGGCCATGGAGAACTGGGAGCCTTGTTATGCTGATGGGCGGGATGTAAATTGCCAACAGACACTCGGGAGAAGTGTATGGTGTTTCCTGAAACATCTAAAAAACAAAGCAACAGAGCCTAGGGCACTTCCACTTATGGTCCTATAGCTTAGGGAAATTAAAATCAAAAAGACACAGCCACCCCAAAGTTTGGGACGCCTCTGTTTACAAGAACCTCGTTTACAGTACAAGTTCAACATCGCAGAAAGTGAAAAATGGATAAAGAAGTTGTGGTATTTACTTACAAAGCAATATCACTCAGCAATGAAATCTATGTCATCAGGCCCTTAGCAGCACAATGAGTGGATTCAGGTATGATGATTCTAACTGAAATAAGTCACACAGAAAAAGAAACATCATAAGATATCAGTAATACACGGAATGTAAACTTGGCTACACAGGAACTGAATTACAGAACAGAACAGTGTCTCAAATTTAGAAAACCAACTTATGCTTGCTTAAGGGGAAAGGTGAGTTGGGGTGCTGCATAAAACCAGAGATTGAAATGAGCACAGATAAAGTTCCTTAAGCCAAATATGGAATAGACAAGAGCTACTCCTTGCTCAACGAAATGGACTCAACACCGCATATTAAATGCCTAAGAATGTACCTGACTAGTAAGTATCTTAAAACCTATGGATTGCTATGTCTCCGAAAGAGAATCAAGCATGTGTACAGGGGCATAAACGCAGCAGTGATAGGATTGGAGAGGTTCGGTGAGCAAATGAAGACCCTTTGAAGTCATATTGCATGGTACCCATTCCACGGGTTTCAACTACCCAGGTTTAAGGTATTCTTCCTTCAGCTAAAACATGCATGTGGAACCTAGAGTATGATCAACCATGTGATCGGGAGACGTGTTCAAATATGTCTCAGTTTTCGTACCCTGGTACTCGGGTGCAACATTCCAGACGCTTTACTAACACCCTCCCGACTTGGAGAGTCAGTCCCTTTAACCTCCTGTTTGGCCCAGTTTGCAGTTTCTGCGGAAGATGAACAGGAATAGCGAGAACCAATGAGAGACTAGCTGGAGCTGTCTGGACGGGCAAATTTAACTCTCATTTCCCACCAGGAAGAGGAATTAACCAAAGGCTCAGCGTGCCGTGCCGGAACAAGATTAGGGCCTGAAGCCATCCTGCGGTGTTGCGGCCAGCTCAAAAGAAAGCGAGTTAAAGAAAGGAGCTCAGGGGCACTGTAATTCACAAACCTGCAGAGTTATAAATGACAGCTATCGTCCAAAAATATACTGAAGTAAGGCTGCCAAGAGGACTTGAAAGCGGGGCAGAATTGCAGGAAACCGATTTCAGGAGGTAGACTGGAATTGCATTGAAAGCATAGGAAAAGAGGCAGAACGTCCACAATGATGCACTTGGCCAAAAAGGGCGTATGCGTTTTTTCCTGAATATATTCAGGAAAAAACGCATACGCCCTTTTTGGCCAACCAAGCAAGCTTGCAAAGGAAATCTGCACTACAATGAAGTCTCACTTCCCCCCGGTCAAAAGGGCCATCTGAAAAAAGTGTAAAATCCAGAAAGGCAGGACAGGCCATGGAGAACTGGGAGCCTTGTTATGCTGATGGGCGGGATGTAAATTGCCAACAGCCACTCGGGAGAAGTGTATGGTGTTTCCTGAAACATCTAAAAAACAAAGCAACAGAGCCTAGGGCACTTCCACTTATGGTCCTATAGCTTAGGGAAATTAAAATCAAAAAGACACAGCCACCCCAAACATTGGGACGCCTCTGTTTACAAGAACCTCGTTTACAGTACAATTTCAACATCGCAGAAAGTGAAAAATGGATAAAGAAGTTGTGGTATTTACTTACAAAGCAATATCACTCAGCAATGAAATCTATGTCATCAGGCCCTTAGCAGCACAATGAGTGGATTCAGGTATGATGATTCTAACTGAAATAAGTCACACAGAAAAAGAAACATCATAAGATATCAGTAATACACGGAATGTAAACTTGGCTACACAGGAACTGAATTACAGAACAGAACAGGGTCTCAAATTTAGAAAACCAACTTATGCTTGCTTAAGGGGAAAGGTGAGTTGGGGTGCTGCATAAAACCAGAGATTGAAATGAGCACAGATAAAGTTCCTTAAGCCAAATATGGAATAGACAAGAGCTACTCCTTGCTCAAAGAAATGGACTCAACACCGCATATTAAATGCCTAAGAATGTACCTGACTAGTAAGTATCTTAAAACCTATGGATTGCTATGTCTCCGAAAGAGAATCAAGCATGTGTACAGGGGCATAAACACAGCAGTGATAGGATTGGAGAGGTTCGGTGAGCAAATGAAGACCCTTTGAAGTCATATTGCATGGTACCCATTCCACGGGTTTCAACTACCCAGGTTTAAGGTATTCTTCCTTCAGGTAAAACATGCATGTGGAACCTAGAGTATGATCAACCATGTGATCGGGAGACGTGTTCAAATATGTCTCAGTTTTCGTACCCTGGTACTCGGGTGCAACATTCCAGACGCTTTACTAACACCCTCCCGACTTGGAGAGTCAGTCCCTTTAACCTCCTGTTTGGCCCAGTTTGCAATTTCTGCGGAAGATGAACAGGAATAGCGAGAACCAATGAGAGACTAGCTGGAGGTGTCTGGACGGGCAAATTTAACTCTCATTTCCCACCAGGAAGAGGAATTAACCAAAGGTTCAGCGTGCCGTGCCGGAACCAGATTAGGGCCTGAAGCCATCCTGCGGTGTTGCAGCCAGCTCAAAAGAAAGCGAGTTGAAGAAAGGAGCTCAGGGGCACTGTAATTCACAAACCTGCAGAGTTATAAATGACAGCTATCGTCCAAAAATATACTGAAGTAAGGCTGCCAAGAGGACTTGAAAGCGGGGCAGAATTGCAGGAAACCGATTTCAGGAGGTAGACTGGAATTGCATTGAAAGCATAGGAAAAGAGGCAGAACGTCCACAATGATGCACTTGGACAAAAAGGGCGTATGCGTTTTTTCCTGAATATATTCAGGAAAAAACGCATACGCCCTTTTTGGCCAACCAAGCAAGCTTGCAAAGGAAATCTGCACTACAATGAAGTCTCACTTCCCCCCGGTCAAAAGGGCCATCTGAAAAAAGTGTAAAATCCAGAAAGGCAGGACAGGCCATGGAGAACTGGGAGCCTTGTTATGCTGATGGGCGGGATGTAAATTGCCAACAGAAACTCGGGAGAAGTGTATGGTGTTTCCTGAAACATCTAAAAAACAAAGCAACAGAGCCTAGGGCACTTCCACTTATGGTCCTATAGCTTAGGGAAATTAAAATCAAAAAGACACAGCCACCCCAAAGTTTGGGACGCCTCTGTTTACAAGAACCTCGTTTACAGTACAAGTTCAACATCGCAGAAAGTGAAAAATGGATAAAGAAGTTGTGGTATTTACTTACAAAGCAATATCACTCAGCAATGAAATCTATGTCATCAGGCCCTTAGCAGCACAATGAGTGGATTCAGGTATGATGATTCTAACTGAAATAAGTCACACAGAAAAAGAAACATCATAAGATATCAGTAATACACGGAATGTAAACTTGGCTACACAGGAACTGAATTACAGAACAGAACAGGGTCTCAAATTTAGAAAACCAACTTATGCTTGCTTAAGGGTAAAGGTGAGTTGGGGTGCTGCATAAAACCAGAGATTGAAATGAACACAGATAAAGTTCCTTAAGCCAAATATGGAATAGACAAGAGCTACTCCTTGCTCAACGAAATGGACTCAACACCGCATATTAAATGCCTAAGAATGTACCTGACTAGTAAGTATCTTAAAACCTATGGATTGCTATGTCTCCGAAAGAGAATCAAGCATGTGTACAGGGGCATAAACGCAGCAGTGATAGGATTGGAGAGGTTCGGTGAGCAAATGAAGACCCTTTGAAGTCATATTGCATGGTACCCATTCCACGGGTTTCAACTACCCAGGTTTAAGGTATTCTTCCTTCAGCTAAAACATGCATGTGGAACCTAGAGTATGATCAACCATGTGATCGGGAGACGTGTTCAAATATGTCTCAGTTTTCGTACCCTGGTACTCGGGTGCAACATTCCAGACGCTTTACTAACACCCTCCCGACTTGGAGAGTCAGTCCCTTTAACCTCCTGTTTGGCCCAGTTTGCAATTTCTGCGGAAGATGAACAGGAATAGCGAGAACCAATGAGAGACTAGCTGGAGGTGTCTGGACGGGCAAATTTAACTCTCATTTCCCACGAGGAAGAGGAATTAACCAAAGGCTCAGCGTGCCGTGCCGGAACCAGATTAGGGCCTGAAGCCATCCTGCGGTGTTGCGGCCAGCTCAAAAGAAAGCGAGTTGAAGAAAGGAGCTCAGGGGCACTGTAATTCACAAACCTGCAGAGTTATAAATGACAGCTATCGTCCAAAAATATACTGAAGTAAGGCTGCCAAGAGGACTTGAAAGCGGGGCAGAATTGCAGGAAACCGATTTCAGGAGGCAGACTGGAATTGCATTGAAAGCATAGGAAAAGAGGCAGAACGTCCACAATGATGCACTTGGCCAAAAAGGGCGTATGCGTTTTTTCCTGAATATATTCAGGAAAAAACGCATACGCCCTTTTTGGCCAACCAAGCAAGCTTGCAAAGGAAATCTGCACTACAATGAAGTCTCACTTCCCCCCGGTCAAAAGGGCCATCTGAAAAAAGTGTAAAATCCAGAAAGACAGGACAGGCCATGGAGAACTGGGAGCCTTGTTATGCTGATGGGCGGGATGTAAATTGCCAACAGACACTCGGGAGAAGTGTATGGTGTTTCCTGAAACATCTAAAAAACAAAGCAACAGAGCCTAGGGCACTTCCACTTATGGTCCTATAGCTTAGGGAAATTAAAATCAAAAAGACACAGCCACCCCAAAGTTTGGGACGCCTCTGTTTACAAGAACCTCGTTTACAGTACAAGTTCAACATCGCAGAAAGTGAAAAATGGATAAAGAAGTTGTGGTATTTACTTACAAAGCAATATCACTCAGCAATGAAATCTATGTCATCAGGCCCTTAGCAGCACAATGAGTGGATTCAGGTATGATGATTCTAACTGAAATAAGTCACACAGAAAAAGAAACATCATAAGATATCAGTAATACACGGAATGTAAACTTGGCTACACAGGAACTGAATTACAGAACAGAACAGGGTCTCAAATTTAGAAAACCAACTTATGCTTGCTTAAGGGGAAAGGTGAGTTGGGGTGCTGCATAAAACCAGAGATTGAAATGAGCACAGATAAAGTTCCTTAAGCCAAATATGGAATAGACAAGAGCTACTCCTTGCTCAACGAAATGGACTCAACACCGCATATTAAATGCCTAAGAATGTACCTGACTAGTAAGTATCTTAAAACCTATGGATTGCTATGTCTCCGAAAGAGAATCAAGCATGTGTACAGGGGCATAAACGCAGCAGTGATAGGATTGGAGAGGTTCGGTGAGCAAATGAAGACCCTTTGAAGTCATATTGCATGGTACCCATTCCACGGGTTTCAACTACCCAGGTTTAAGGTATTCTTCCTTCAGCTAAAACATGCATGTGGAACCTAGAGTATGATCAACCATGTGATCGGGAGACGTGTTCAAATATGTCTCAGTTTTCGTACCCTGGTACTCGGGTGCAACATTCCAGACGCTTTACTAACACCCTCCCGACTTGGAGAGTCAGTCCCTTTAACCTCCTGTTTGGCCCAGTTTGCAGTTTCTGCGGAAGATGAACAGGAATAGCGAGAACCAATGAGAGACTAGCTGGAGCTGTCTGGACGGGCAAATTTAACTCTCATTTCCCACCAGGAAGAGGAATTAACCAAAGGCTCAGCGTGCCGTGCCGGAACAAGATTAGGGCCTGAAGCCATCCTGCGGTGTTGCGGCCAGCTCAAAAGAAAGCGAGTTAAAGAAAGGAGCTCAGGGGCACTGTAATTCACAAACCTGCAGAGTTATAAATGACAGCTATCGTCCAAAAATATACTGAAGTAAGGCTGCCAAGAGGACTTGAAAGCGGGGCAGAATTGCAGGAAACCGATTTCAGGAGGTAGACTGGAATTGCATTGAAAGCATAGGAAAAGAGGCAGAACGTCCACAATGATGCACTTGGCCAAAAAGGGCGTATGCGTTTTTTCCTGAATATATTCAGGAAAAAACGCATACGCCCTTTTTGGCCAACCAAGCAAGCTTGCAAAGGAAATCTGCACTACAATGAAGTCTCACTTCCCCCCGGTCAAAAGGGCCATCTGAAAAAAGTGTAAAATCCAGAAAGGCAGGACAGGCCATGGAGAACTGGGAGCCTTGTTATGCTGATGGGCGGGATGTAAATTGCCAACAGACACTCGGGAGAAGTGTATGGTGTTTCCTGAAACATCTAAAAAACAAAGCAACAGAGCCTAGGGCACTTCCACTTATGGTCCTATAGCTTAGGGAAATTAAAATCAAAAAGACACAGCCACCCCAAACATTGGGACGCCTCTGTTTACAAGAACCTCGTTTACAGTACAATTTCAACATCGCAGAAAGTGAAAAATGGATAAAGAAGTTGTGGTATTTACTTACAAAGCAATATCACTCAGCAATGAAATCTATGTCATCAGGCCCTTAGCAGCACAATGAGTGGATTCAGGTATGATGATTCTAACTGAAATAAGTCACACAGAAAAAGAAACATCATAAGATATCAGTAATACACGGAATGTAAACTTGGCTACACAGGAACTGAATTACAGAACAGAACAGGGTCTCAAATTTAGAAAACCAACTTATGCTTGCTTAAGGGGAAAGGTGAGTTGGGGTGCTGCATAAAACCAGAGATTGAAATGAGCACAGATAAAGTTCCTTAAGCCAAATATGGAATAGACAAGAGCTACTCCTTGCTCAAAGAAATGGACTCAACACCGCATATTAAATGCCTAAGAATGTACCTGACTAGTAAGTATCTTAAAACCTATGGATTGCTATGTCTCCGAAAGAGAATCAAGCATGTGTACAGGGGCATAAACACAGCAGTGATAGGATTGGAGAGGTTCGGTGAGCAAATGAAGACCCTTTGAAGTCATATTGCATGGTACCCATTCCACGGGTTTCAACTACCCAGGTTTAAGGTATTCTTCCTTCAGGTAAAACATGCATGTGGAACCTAGAGTATGATCAACCATGTGATCGGGAGACGTGTTCAAATATGTCTCAGTTTTCGTACCCTGGTACTCGGGTGCAACATTCCAGACGCTTTACTAACACCCTCCCGACTTGGAGAGTCAGTCCCTTTAACCTCCTGTTTGGCCCAGTTTGCAATTTCTGCGGAAGATGAACAGGAATAGCGAGAACCAATGAGAGACTAGCTGGAGGTGTCTGGACGGGCAAATTTAACTCTCATTTCCCACCAGGAAGAGGAATTAACCAAAGGTTCAGCGTGCCGTGCCGGAACCAGATTAGGGCCTGAAGCCATCCTGCGGTGTTGCAGCCAGCTCAAAAGAAAGCGAGTTGAAGAAAGGAGCTCAGGGGCACTGTAATTCACAAACCTGCAGAGTTATAAATGACAGCTATCGTCCAAAAATATACTGAAGTAAGGCTGCCAAGAGGACTTGAAAGCGGGGCAGAATTGCAGGAAACCGATTTCAGGAGGTAGACTGCAATTGCATTGAAAGCATAGGAAAAGAGGCAGAACGTCCACAATGATGCACTTGGACAAAAAGGGCGTATGCGTTTTTTCCTGAATATATTCAGGAAAAAACGCATACGCCCTTTTTGGCCAACCAAGCAAGCTTGCAAAGGAAATCTGCACTACAATGAAGTCTCACTTCCCCCCGGTCAAAAGGGCCATCTGAAAAAAGTGTAAAATCCAGAAAGGCAGGACAGGCCATGGAGAACTGGGAGCCTTGTTATGCTGATGGGCGGGATGTAAATTGCCAACAGAAACTCGGGAGAAGTGTATGGTGTTTCCTGAAACATCTAAAAAACAAAGCAACAGAGCCTAGGGCACTTCCACTTATGGTCCTATAGCTTAGGGAAATTAAAATCAAAAAGACACAGCCACCCCAAAGTTTGGGACGCCTCTGTTTACAAGAACCTCGTTTACAGTACAAGTTCAACATCGCAGAAAGTGAAAAATGGATAAAGAAGTTGTGGTATTTACTTACAAAGCAATATCACTCAGCAATGAAATCTATGTCATCAGGCCCTTAGCAGCACAATGAGTGGATTCAGGTATGATGATTCTAACTGAAATAAGTCACACAGAAAAAGAAACATCATAAGATATCAGTAATACACGGAATGTAAACTTGGCTACACAGGAACTGAATTACAGAACAGAACAGGGTCTCAAATTTAGAAAACCAACTTATGCTTGCTTAAGGGGAAAGGTGAGTTGGGGTGCTGCATAAAACCAGAGATTGAAATGAGCACAGATAAAGTTCCTTAAGCCAAATATGGAATAGACAAGAGCTACTCCTTGCTCAAAGAAATGGACTCAACACCGCATATTAAATGCCTAAGAATGTACCTGACTAGTAAGTATCTTAAAACCTATGGATTGCTATGTCTCCGAAAGAGAATCAAGCATGTGTACAGGGGCATAAACACAGCAGTGATAGGATTGGAGAGGTTCGGTGAGCAAATGAAGACCCTTTGAAGTCATATTGCATGGTACCCATTCCACGGGTTTCAACTACCCAGGTTTAAGGTATTCTTCCTTCAGGTAAAACATGCATGTGGAACCTAGAGTATGATCAACCATGTGATCGGGAGACGTGTTCAAATATGTCTCAGTTTTCGTACCCTGGTACTCGGGTGCAACATTCCAGACGCTTTACTAACACCCTCCCGACTTGGAGAGTCAGTCCCTTTAACCTCCTGTTTGGCCCAGTTTGCAATTTCTGCGGAAGATGGACAGGAATAGGGAGAACCAATGAGAGACTAGCTGGAGGTGTCTGGACGGGCAAATTTAACTCTCATTTCCCACCAGGAAGAGGAAATAACCAAAGGCTCAGCGTGCCGTGCCGGAACCAGATTAGGGCCTGAAGCCATCCTGCGGTGTTGCGGCCAGCTCAAAAGAAAGCGAGTTGAAGAAAGGAGCTCAGGGGCACTGTAATTCACAAACCTGCAGACTTATAAATGACAGCTATCGTCCAAAAATATACTGAAATAAGGCTGCCAAGAGGACTTTAAAGCGGGGCAGAATTGCAGGAAACCGATTTCAGGAGGTAGACTGGAATTGCATTGAAAGCATAGGAAAAGAGGCAGAACGTCCACAATGATGCACTTGGCCAAAAAGGGCGTATGCGTTTTTTCCTGAATATATTCAGGAAAAAACGCATACGCCCTTTTTGGCCAACCAAGCAAGCTTGCAGAGGAAATCTGCACTACAATGAAGTCTCACTTCCCCCCGGTCAAAAGGGCCATCTGAAAAAAGTGTAAAATCCAGAAAGGCAGGACAGGCCATGGAGAACTGGGAGCCTTGTTATGCTGATGGGCGGGATGTAAATTGCCAACAGACACTCGGGAGAAGTGTATGGTGTTTCCTGAAACATCTAAAAAACAAAGCAACTGAGCGTAGGGCACTTTAACTTATGGTCGTATAGATTAGGGAAATTAAAATCAAAAAGACACAGCTACCCCAAAGTTTGGGACGCCTCTGTTTACAAGAACCTCGTTTACAGTACAAGTTCAACATCGCAGAAAGTGAAAAATGGATAAAGAAGTTGTGGTATTTACTTACAAAGCAATATCACTCAGCAATGAAATCTATGTCATCAGGCCCTTAGCAGCACAATGAGTGGATTCAGGTATGATGATTCTAACTGAAATAAGTCACACAGAAAAAGAAACATCATAAGATATCAGTAATACACGGAATGTAAACTTGGCTACACAGGAACTGAATTACAGAACAGAACAGGGTCTCAAATTTAGAAAACCAACTTATGCTTGCTTAAGGGTAAAGGTGAGTTGGGGTGCTGCATAAAACCAGAGATTGAAATGAACACAGATAAAGTTCCTTAAGCCAAATATGGAATAGACAAGAGCTACTCCTTGCTCAACGAAATGGACTCAACATCCCATATTAAACGCCTAAGAATGTACCTGACTAGTAAGTATCTTAAAACCTATGGATTGCTATGTCTACAAAAGAGAATCAAGCGTGTGTACAGGGGCATAAAAGCAGCAGTGATAGGATTGGAGATGTTCGGTGAGCAAATGAAGACCCTTTGAAGTCATATTGCATGGTACCCATTCCACGGGTTTCAACTACCCAGGTTTAAGGTATTCTTCCTTCAGCTAAAACATGCATGTGGAACCTAGAGTATGATCAACCATGTGATCGGGAGACGTGTTCAAATATGTCTCAGTTTTCGTACCCTGGTACTCGGGTGCAACATTCCAGACGCTTTACTAACACCCTCCCGACTTGGAGAGTCAGCGCCTTTAACCTCCTGTTTGGCCCAGTTTGCAATTTCTGCGGAAGATGGACAGGAATAGCGAGAACCAATGAGAGACTAGCTGGAGGTGTCTGGACGGGCAAATTTAACCCTCATTTCCCACCAGGAAGAGGAATTAACCAAAGGCTCAGCGTGCCGTGCCGGAACCAGATTAGGGCCTGAAGCCATACTGCGGTGTTGCGGCCAGCTCAAAAGAAAGCGAGTTGAAGAAAGGAGCTCAGGGGCACTGTAATTCACAAACCTGCAGAGTTATAAATGACAGCTATCGTCCAAAAATATACTGAAGTAAGGCTGCCAAGAGGACTTGAAAGTGGGGCAGAATTGCAGGAAACCGATTTCAGGAGGTAGACTGGAATTGCATTGAAAGCATAGGAAAAGAGGCAGAACGTCCACAATGATGCACTTGGCCAAAAAGGGCGTATGCGTTTTTTCCTGAATATATTCAGGAAAAAACGCATACGCCCTTTTTGGCCAACCAAGCAAGCTTGCAAAGGAAATCTGCACTACAATGAAGTCTCACTTCCCCCCGGTCAAAAGGGCCATCTGAAAAAAGTGTAAAATCCAGAAAGGCAGGACAGGCCATGGAGAACTGGGAGCCTTGTTATGCTGATGGGCGGGATGTAAATTGCCAACAGACACTCGGGAGAAGTGTATGGTGTTTCCTGAAACATCTAAAAAACAAAGCAACAGAGCCTAGGGCACTTCCACTTATGGTCCTATAGCTTAGGGAAATTAAAATCAAAAAGACACAGCCACCCCAAAGTTTGGGACGCCTCTGTTTACAAGAACCTCATTTACAGTACAAGTTCAACATCGCAGAAAGTGAAAAATGGATAAAGAAGTTGTGGTATTTACTTACAAAGCAATATCACTCAGCAATGAAATCTATGTCATCAGGCCCTTAGCAGCACAATGAGTGGATTCAGGTACGATGATTCTAACTGAACTAAGTCACACAGAAAAAGAAACATCATAAGATATCAGTAATACACGGAATGTAAACTTGGCTACACAGGAACTGAATTACAGAACAGAACAGGGTCTCAAATTTAGAAAACCAACTTATGCTTGCTTAAGGGTAAAGGTGAGTTGGGGTGCTGCATAAAACCAGAGATTGAAATGAGCACAGATAAAGTTCCTTAAGCCAAATATGGAATAGACAAGAGCTACTCCTTGCTCAACGAAATGGACTCAACACCGCATATTAAATGCCTAAGAATGTACCTGACTAGTAAGTATCTTAAAACCTATGGATTGCTATGTCTCCGAAAGAGAATCAAGCATGTGTACAGGGGCATAAACGCAGCAGTGATAGGATTGGAGAGGTTCGGTGAGCAAATGAAGACCCTTTGAAGTCATATTGCATGGTACCCATTCCACGGGTTTCAACTACCCAGGTTTAAGGTATTCTTCCTTCAGCTAAAACATGCATGTGGAACCTAGAGTATGATCAACCATGTGATCAGGAGACGTGTTCAAATATGTCTCAGTTTTCGTACCCTGGTACTCGGGTGCAACATTGCAGACGCTTTACTAACACCCTCCCGACTTGGAGAGTCAGTCCCTTTAACCTCCTGTTTGGCCCAGTTTGCAATTTCTGCGGAAGATGAACAGGAATAGCGAGAACCAATGAGAGACTAGCTGGAGGTGTCTGGACGGGCAAATTTAACTCTCATTTCCCACCAGGAAGAGGAATTAACCAAAGGCTCAGCGTGCCGTGCCGGAACCAGATTAGGGCCTGAAGCCATCCTGCGGTGTTGCGGCCAGCTCAAAAGAAAGCGAGTTGAAGAAAGGAGCTCAGGGGCACTGTAATTCACAAACCTGCAGAGTTATAAATGACAGCTATCGTCCAAAAATATACTGAAGTAAGGCTGCCAAGAGGACTTGAAAGCGGGGCAGAATTGCAGGAAACCGATTTCAGGAGGTAGACTGGAATTGCATTGAAAGCATAGGAAAAGAGGCAGAACGTCCACAATGATGCACTTGGCCAAAAAGGGCGTATGCGTTTTTTCCTGAATATATTCAGGAAAAAACGCATACGCCCTTTTTGGCCAACCAAGCAAACTTGCAAAGGAAATCTGCACTACAATGAAGTCTCACTTCCCCCCGGTCAAAAGGGCCATCTGAAAAAAGTGTAAAATCCAGAAAGGCAGGACAGGCCATGGAGAACTGGGAGCCTTGTTATGCTGATGGGCGGGATGTAAATTGCCAACAGACACTCGGGAGAAGTGTATGGTGTTTCCTGAAACATCTAAAAAACAAAGCAACAGAGCCTAGGGCACTTCCACTTATGGTCCTATAGCTTAGGGAAATTAAAATCAAAAAGACACAGCCACCCCAAAGTTTGGGACGCCTCTGTTTACAAGAACCTCGTTTACAGTACAAGTTCAACATCGCAGAAAGTGAAAAATGGATAAAGAACTTGTGGTATTTACTTACAAAGCAATATCACTCAGCAATGAAATCTATGTCATCAGGCCCTTAGCAGCACAATGAGTGGATTCAGGTATGATGATTCTAACTGAAATAAGTCACACAGAAAAAGAAACATCATAAGATATCAGTAATACACGGAATGTAAACTTGGCTACACAGGAACTGAATTACAGAACAGAACAGGGTCTCAAATTTAGAAAACCAACTTATGCTTGCTTAAGGGTAAAGGTGAGTTGGGGTGCTGCATAAAACCAGAGATTGAAATGAGCACAGATAAAGTTCCTTAAGCCAAATATGGAATAGACAAGAGCTGCTCCTTGCTCAACGAAATGGACTCAACACCGCATATTAAATGCCTAAGAATGTACCTGACTAGTAAGTATCTTAAAACCTATGGATTGCTATGTCTCCGAAAGAGAATCAAGCATGTGTACAGGGGCATAAACGCAGCAGTGATAGGATTGGAGAGGTTCGGTGAGCAAATGAAGACCCTTTGAAGTCATATTGCATGGTACCCATTCCACGGGTTTCAACTACCCAGGTTTAAGGTATTCTTCCTTCAGCTAAAACATGCATGTGGAACCTAGAGTATGATCAACCATGTGATCGGGAGACGTGTTCAAATATGTCTCAGTTTTCGTACCCTGGTACTCGGGTGCAACATTCCAGACGCTTTACTAACACCCTCCCGACTTGGAGAGTCAGCGCCTTTAACCTCCTGTTTGGCCCAGTTTGCAATTTCTGCGGAAGATGAACAGGAATAGGGAGAACCAATGAGAGACTAGCTGGAGGTGTCTGGACGGGCAAATTTAACTCTCATTTCCCACCAGGAAGAGGAAATAACCAAAGGCTCAGCGTGCCGTGCCGGAACCAGATTAGGGCCTGAAGCCATCCTGCGGTGTTGCGGCCAGCTCAAAAGAAAGCGAGTTGAAGAAAGGAGCTCAGGGGCACTGTAATTCACAAACCTGCAGACTTATAAATGACAGCTATCGTCCAAAAATATACTGAAATAAGGCTGCCAAGAGGACTTTAAAGCGGGGCAGAATTGCAGGAAACCGATTTCAGGAGGTAGACTGGAATTGCATTGAAAGCATAGGAAAAGAGGCAGAACGTCCACAATGATGCACTTGGCCAAAAAGGGCGTATGCGTTTTTTCCTGAATATATTCAGGAAAAAACGCATACGCCCTTTTTGGCCAACCAAGCAAGCTTGCAGAGGAAATCTGCACTACAATGAAGTCTCACTTCCCCCCGGTCAAAAGGGCCATCTGAAAAAAGTGTAAAATCCAGAAAGGCAGGACAGGCCATGGAGAACTGGGAGCCTTGTTATGCTGATGGGCGGGATGTAAATTGCCAACAGACACTCGGGAGAAGTGTATGGTGTTTCCTGAAACATCTAAAAAACAAAGCAACTGAGCGTAGGGCACTTTAACTTATGGTCGTATAGATTAGGGAAATTAAAATCAAAAAGACACAGCTACCCCAAAGTTTGGGACGCCTCTGTTTACAAGAACCTCGTTTACAGTAGAAGTTCAACATCGCAGAAAGTGAAAAATGGATAAAGAAGATGTGGTATTTACTTACAAAGCAATATCACTCAGCAATGAAATCTATGTCATCAGGCCCTTAGCAGCACAATGAGTGGATTCAGGTATGATGATTCTAACTGAAATAAGTCACACAGAAAAAGAAACATCATAAGATATCAGTAATACACGGAATGTAAACTTGGCTACACAGGAACTGAATTCCAAAACAGAACAGGGTCTCAAATTTAGAAAACCAACTTATGCTTGCTTAAGGGGAAAGGTGATTTGGGGTGCTGCATAAAACCAGCGATTGAAATGAGCACAGATAAAGTTCCTTAAGCCAAATATGGAATAGACAAGAGCTACTCCTTGCTCAACGAAATGGACTCAACATCCCATATTAAACGCCTAAGAATGTACCTGACTAGTAAGTATCTTAAAACCTATGGATTGCTATGTCTCCAAAAGAGAATCAAGCGTGTGTACAGGGGCATAAAAGCAGCAGTGATAGGATTGGAGATGTTCGGTGAGCAAATGAAGACCCTTTGAAGTCATATTGCATGGTACCCATTACACGGGTCTCAACTCTCCAGGTTTAAGGTATTCTTCCTTCAGCTAAAACATGCATGTGGAACCCAGAGTATGATCAACCGTGTGAACGGGAGACGTGTTCAAATATGTCTCAGTTTTCGTACCCTGGTACTCGGGTGCAACATTCCAGACGCTTTACTAAAACTCTCCCGAGTTGGAGAGTCAGCACCTTTAACCTCCTGTTTGGCCCAGTTTGCAATTTCTGCGGAAGATGAACAGGAATAGGGAGAACCAATGAGAGACGAGCTGGAGGTGTCTGGACGGGCAAATTTAACTCTCATTTCCCACCAGGAAGAGGAATTAACCAAAGGTTCAGCGTGCCGTGCCGGAGCCAGATTAGGGCCTGAAGACATCCTGTGGTGTTGCGGCCAGCTCACAAGAAAGCGAGTTGAAGAAAGGAGCTCAGGGACACTGTAATTCACAAACCTGCAGAGTTATAAATGACAGCTATCGTCCAAAAATATACTGAAGTAAGGCTGCCAAGAGGACTTGAAAGCGGGGCAGAATTGCAGGAAACCGATTTCAGGAGGTAGACTGCAATTGCATTGAAAGCATAGGAAAAGAGGCAGAACGTCCACAATGATGCACTTGGCCAAAAAGGGCGTATGCGTTTTTTCCTGAATATATTCAGGAAAAAACGCATACGCCCTTTTTGGCCAACTAAGCAAGCTTGCAAAGGAAATCTGCACTACAATGAAGACTCACTTCCCCCTGGTCAAAAGGGCCATCTGAAAAAAGTGTAAAATCCAGAAAGGCAGGACAGGCCATGGAGAACTGGGAGCCTTGTTATGCTGATGGGCGGGATGTAAATTGCCAACAGACACTCGGGAGAAGTGTATGGTGTTTCCTGAAACATCTAAAAAACAAAGCAACAGAGCCTAGGGCACTTCCACTTATGGTCCTATACCTTAGGGAAATTAAAATCAAAAAGACACAGCCACCCCAAAGTTTGGGACGCCTCTGTTTACAAGAACCTCGTTTACCGTACAAGTTCAATATCACAGAAAGTGAAAAATGGATAAGGAACTTGTGGTACATACGTACAATGCAGTATCACTCAGCAATGAAATCTATGTCATCAGGCCCGTAGCAGCATAATGAGTGGATTCAGGTACGATGATTCTAACTGAAATAAGTCAAACCAAAAAAGAAACATCATAAGATATCAGTAATACACGCAATGTAAACTTGGCTACACAGGAACTGAATTCCAAAACAGAACAGGGTCTCAAATTTAGAAAACCAACTTATGCTTGCTTAAGGGGAAAGGTGAGTTGGGGTGCTGCATAAAACCAGAGATTGAAATGAGCACAGATAAAGTTCCTTAAGCCAAATATGGAATAGACAAGAGCTACTCCTTGCTCAACGAAATGGACTCAACACCCAATATTAAACGCCTAAGAATGTACCTGACTAGTAAGTATCTTAAAACCTATGGATTGCTATGTCTCCAAAAGAGAATCAAGCGTGTGTACAGGGGCATAAACGCAGCAGTGATAGGATTGGAGAGGTTCGGTGAGCAAATGAAGACCCTTTGAAGTCATATTGCATGGTACCCATTACACGGGTCTCAACTCTCCAGGTTTAAGGTATTCTTCCTTCAGCTAAAACATGCATGTGGAACCCAGAGTATGATCAACCGTGTGAATGGGAGACGTGTTCAAATATGTCTCAGTTTTCCTCCTCTGGTACTCGGGTGCAACATTCCAGATGCTTTACTAACACTCTCCCGACTTGGGGAGTCAATCCCTTTAACCTCCTGTTTGGCCCAGTTTGCAATTTCTGCGGAAGATGAACAGGAATAGCGAGAACCAATGAGAGACTAGCTGGAGGTGTCTGGACGGGCAAATTTAACTCTCATTCCCAACAGGAAGAGGAATTAACCAAAGGCTCAGTGTGCCGTGCCGGAACCAGATTAGGGCCTGAAGCCATCCTGCGGTGTTGCGGCCAGGTCACAAGAAAGCGAGTTGAAGAAAGGAGCTCAGGGGCACTGTAATTCACAAAACTGCAGAGTTATAAATGACAGCTATCGTCCAAAAATATACTGAAGTAAGGCTGCCAAGAGGACTTGAAAGCGGGGCAGAATTGCAGGAAACCGATTTCAGGAGGTAGACTGGAATTGCATTGAAAGCATAGGAAAAGAGGCAGAACGTCCACAATGATGCACTTGGACAAAAAGGGCGTAGGCGTTTTTTCCTGAACATATTCAGGAAAAAACGCCTACGCACTTTTTGGCCAACCAAGCAAGCTTGCAAAGGAAATCTGCACTACAATGAAGTCTCACTTCCCCCCGGTCAAAAGGGCCATCTGAAAAAAGTGTAAAATCCAGAAAGGCAGGACAGGCCATGGAGAACTGGGAGCCTTGTTATGCTGATGGGCGGGATGTAAATTGCCAACAGCCACTCGGGAGAAGTGTATGGTGTTTCCTGAAACATCTAAAAAACAAAGCAACAGAGCCTAGGGCACTTCCACTTATGGTCCTATAGCTTAGGGAAATTAAAATCAAAAAGACACAGCCACCCCAAAGTTTGGGACGGCTCTGTTTACAAGAACCTCGTTTACGGTACAAGTTCAATATCGCAAAGTGCGAAAAATGGATAAAGAAGTTGTGGTACTTACGTACAATGCAATATCACTCAGCAATTAAATCTCTGTCTTCAGACACATAGAAGCATAATGAGTGGATTCAGGTATGATGATTTTATCTGAAATAAGTCACACAGAAAAAGAAACATCATAAGATATCAGTAATACACGGAATGTAAACTTGGCTACACAGGAACTGAATTACAGAACAGAACAGGGTCTCAAATTTAGAAAACCAACTTATGCTTGCTTAAGGGGAAAGGGGAGTTGGGGTGCTGCATAAAACCAGAGATTGAAATGAGCACAGATAAATTTCCTTAATCAAATATGTAATAGACAAGAGCTACTCCTTGCTCAACGAAATGGACTCAACACCCCATATTAAACGCCTAAGAATGTACCTGACTAGCAAGTATCTTAAAATCTATGGATTGCTATGTCTCTGAAAGGGAATCAAGCGTGTGTAGAGGGGCATAAACGCAGCAGTGATAGGATTGGAGAGGTTCGGTGAGCAAATGAAGACCCTTTGAAGTCACATTGCATGGTACCCATTCCACGGGTCTCAACTCTCCAGGTTTAAGGGATTCTTCCTTCAGCTAAAACATGCATGTGGAACCCAGAGTATGATCAACCATGTGATCGGGAGACGTGTTCAAATATGTCTCAGTTTTCATCCCCTGGTACTCGGGTGCAACATTCCAGACGCTTTACTAACACTCTCCCGACTTGGAGAGTCAGTATCTTTATTCTCCTGTTTGGCCCAGTTTGCAATTTCTGTGGAAGATGAACAGGAATAGGGAGAACCAATGAGAGACAAGCTGGAGGTTTCTGGACGGGCAAATTTAACTCTCATTTCCCATCAAGGACAGGAATTAACCAAAGGCTCAGCGTGCCGTGCTGTAACCAGATTAGGGCCTGAAGCAATCCTGCGGTGTTGCGGCCAGCTCACAAGAAAGCGAGATGAAGAACGGAGCTCAGGGGCACAGGAATTCACAAACCTGCAGAGTTATAAATGAGAGCTATCGTCCAAAAATATACTGAAGTAAGGCTGCCAAGAGGACTTGAAAGCGGGGCAGAATTGCAGGAAACCGATTTCAGGAGGTAGACTGGAATTGCATTTTAAGCATAGGAAAAGAGGCAGAACGTCCACAATGATGCACTTCGCCAAAAAGGGCGTATGCGTTTTTTCCTGAATCAGGAAAAAACGCATACGCACTTTTTGGCCAACCAAGCAAGCTTGCAAAGGAAATCTGCACTACAATGAAGTCTCACTTCCCCCCGGTCAAAAGGGCCATCTGAGAAAAGTGTAAAATCCAGAAAGGCAGGACAGGCCATGGAGAACTGGGAGCCTTGTTATGCTGATGGGCGGGATGTAAATTGCCAACAGCCACTCGGGAGAAGTGTATGGTGTTTCCTGAAACATCTAAAAAACAAAGCAACAGAGCCTAGGGCACTTCCACTTATGGTCCTATAGCTTAGGGAAATTAAAATCAAAAAGACACAGCCACCCCAAAGTTTGGGACGCCTCTGTTTACAAGAACCTCGTTTACCGTACAAGTTCAATATCACAGAAAGTGAAAAATGGATACAGAAATTGTGGTACATACGTACAATGCAGTATCACTCAGCAATGAAATCTATGTCATCAGGCCCGTAGCAGCATAATGAGTGGATTCAGGTACGATGATTCTAACTGAAATAAGTCAAACCAAAAAAGAAACATCATAAGATATCAGTAATACACGGAATTTAAACTTGGCTACACAGGAACTGAATTCCAAAACAGAACAGGGTCTCAAATTTAGAAAACCAACTTATGCTTGCTTAAGGGGAAAGGGGAGTTGGGGTGCTGCATAAAACCAGAGATTGAAATGAGCACAGATAAAGTTCCTTAAGCCAAATATGGAATAGACAAGAGCTACTCCTTGCTCAACGAAATGGACTCAACACCCCATATTAAACGCCTAAGAATGTACCTGACTAGTAAGTATCTTAAAACCTATGGATTGCTATGTCTCCAAAAGAGAATCAAGCGTGTGTACAGGGGCATAAACGCAGCAGTGATAGGATTGGAGAGGTTCGGTGAGCAAATGAAGACCCTTTGAAGTCATATTGCATGGTACCCATTACACGGGTCTCAACTCTCCAGGTTTAAGGTATTCTTCCTTCAGCTAAAACATGCATGTGGAACCCAGAGTATGATCAACCGTGTGAATGGGAGACGTGTTCAAATATGTCTCAGTTTTCCTCCTCTGGTACTCGGGTGCAACATTCCAGATGCTTTACTAACACTCTCCCGACTTGGGGAGTCAATCCCTTTAACCTCCTGTTTGGCCCAGTTTACAATTTCTGCTGAAGATGAACAGGAATAGCGAGAACCAATGAGAGACTAGCTGGAGGTGTCTGGACGGGCAAATTTAACTCTCATTCCCACCAGGAAGAGGAATTAACCAAAGGCTCAGCGTGCCGTGCCGGAACCAGATTAGGGCCTGAAGCCATCCTGCGGTGTTGCGGCCAGCTCAAAAGAAAGCGAGTTGAAGAAAGGAGCTCAGGGGCACTGTAATTCACAAACCTGCAGAGTTATAAATGACAGCTATCGTCCAAAAATATACTGAAGTAAGGCTGCCAAGAGGACTTGAAAGCGGGGCAGAATTGCAGGAAACCGATTTCAGGAGGTAGACTGGAATTGCATTGAAAGCATAGGAAAAGAGGCAGAACGTCCACAATGATGCACTTGGACAAAAAGGGCGTAGGCGTTTTTTCCTGAACATATTCAGGAAAAAACGCCTACGCACTTTTTGGCCAACCAAGCAAGCTTGCAAAGGAAATCTGCACTACAATGAAGTCTCACTTCCCCCCGGTCAAAAGGGCCATCTGAAAAAAGTGTAAAATCCAGAAAGGCAGGACAGGCCATGGAGAACTGGGAGCCTTGTTATGCTGATGGGCGGGATGTAAATTGCCAACAGCCACTCGGGAGAAGTGTATGGTGTTTCCTGAAACATCTAAAAAACAAAGCAACAGAGCCTAGGGCACTTCCACTTATGGTCCTATAGCTTAGGGAAATTAAAATCAAAAAGACACAGCCACCCCAAAGTTTGGGACGGCTCTGTTTACAAGAACCTCGTTTACGGTACAAGTTCAATATCGCAAAGTGCGAAAAATGGATAAAGAAGTTGTGGTACTTACGTACAATGCAATATCACTCAGCAATTAAATCTCTGTCTTCAGACACGTAGAAGCATAATGAGTGGATTCAGGTATGATGATTTTATCTGAAATAAGTCACACAGAAAAAGAAACATCATAAGATATCAGTAATACACGGAATGTAAACTTGGCTACACAGGAACTGAATTACAGAACAGAACAGGGTCTCAAATTTAGAAAACCAACTTATGCTTGCTTAAGGGGAAAGGGGAGTTGGGGTGCTGCATAAAACCAGAGATTGAAATGAGCACAGATAAAGTTCCTTAATCAAATATGTAATAGACAAGAGCTACTCCTTGCTCAACGAAATGGACTCAACACCCCATATTAAACGCCTAAGAATGTACCTGACTAGAAAGTATCTTAAAATCTATGGATTGCTATGTCTCTGAAAGGGAATCAAGCGTGTGTAGAGGGGCATAAACGCAGCAGTGATAGGATTGGAGAGGTTCGGTGAGCAAATGAAGACCCTTTGAAGTCACATTGCATGGTACCCATTCCACGGGTCTCAACTCTCCAGGTTTAAGGGATTCTTCCTTCAGCTAAAACATGCATGTGGAACCCAGAGTATGATCAACCATGTGATCGGGAGACGTGTTCAAATATGTCTCAGTTTTCATCCCCTGGTACTCGGGTGCAACATTCCAGACGCTTTACTAACACTCTCCCGACTTGGAGAGTCAGTATCTTTATTCTCCTGTTTGGCCCAGTTTGCAATTTCTGTGGAAGATGAACAGGAATAGGGAGAACCAATGAGAGACAAGCTGGAGGTTTCTGGACGGGCAAATTTAACTCTCATTTCCCACCAAGGACAGGAATTAACCAAAGGCTCAGCGTGCCGTGCTGTAACCAGATTAGGGCCTGAAGCAATCCTGCGGTGTTGCGGCCAGCTCACAAGAAAGCGAGATGAAGAACGGAGCTCAGGGGCACAGGAATTCACAAACCTGCAGAGTTATAAATGAGAGCTATCGTCCAAAAATATACTGAAGTAAGGCTGCCAAGAGGACTTGAAAGCGGGGCAGAATTGCAGGAAACCGATTTCAGGAGGTAGACTGGAATTGCATTTTAAGCATAGGAAAAGAGGCAGAACGTCCACAATGATGCACTTCGCCAAAAAGGGCGTATGCGTTTTTTCCTGAATCAGGAAAAAACGCATACGCACTTTTTGGCCAACCAAGCAAGCTTGCAAAGGAAATCTGCACTACAATGAAGTCTCACTTCCCCCCGGTCAAAAGGGCCATCTGAGAAAAGTGTAAAATCCAGAAAGGCAGGACAGGCCATGGAGAACTGGGAGCCTTGTTATGCTGATGGGCGGGATGTAAATTGCCAACAGCCACTCGGGAGAAGTGTATGGTGTTTCCTGAAACATCTAAAAAACAAAGCAACAGAGCCTAGGGCACTTCCACTTATGGTCCTATAGCTTAGGGAAATTAAAATCAAAAAGACACAGCCACCCCAAAGTTTGGGACGCCTCTGTTTACAAGAACCTCGTTTACCGTACAAGTTCAATATCACAGAAAGTGAAAAATGGATACAGAAATTGTGGTACATACGTACAATGCAGTATCACTCAGCAATGAAATCTATGTCATCAGGCCCGTAGCAGCATAATGAGTGGATTCAGGTACGATGATTCTAACTGAAATAAGTCAAACCAAAAAAGAAACATCATAAGATATCAGTAATACACTGATTTAAACTTGGCTACACAGGAACTGAATTCCAAAACAGAACAGGGTCTCAAATTTAGAAAACCAACTTATGCTTGCTTAAGGGGAAAGGGGAGTTGGGGTGCTGCATAAAACCAGAGATTGAAATGAGCACAGATAAAGTTCCTTAAGCCAAATATGGAATAGACAAGAGCTACTCCTTGCTCAACGAAATGGACTCAACACCCCATATTAAACGCCTAAGAATGTACCTGACTAGTAAGTATCTTAAAACCTATGGATTGCTATGTCTCCAAAAGAGAATCAAGCGTGTGTACAGGGGCATAAACGCAGCAGTGATAGGATTGGAGAGGTTCGGTGAGCAAATGAAGACCCTTTGAAGTCATATTGCATGGTACCCATTACACGGGTCTCAACTCTCCATGTTTAAGGTATTCTTCCTTCAGCTAAAACATGCATGTGGAACCCAGAGTATGATCAACCGTGTGAATGGGAGACGTGTTCAAATATGTCTCAGTTTTCCTCCTCTGGTACTCGGGTGCAACATTCCAGATGCTTTACTAACACTCTCCCGACTTGGGGAGTCAATCCCTTTAACCTCCTGTTTGGCCCAGTTTACAATTTCTGCTGAAGATGAACAGGAATAGCGAGAACCAATGAGAGACTAGCTGGAGGTGTCTGGACGGGCAAATTTAACTCTCATTCCCACCAGGAAGAGGAATTAACCAAAGGCTCAGCGTGCCGTGCCGGAACCAGATTAGGGCCTGAAGCCATCCTGCGGTGTTGCGGCCAGCTCAAAAGAAAGCGAGTTGAAGAAAGGAGCTCAGGGGCACTGTAATTCACAAACCTGCAGAGTTATAAATGACAGCTATCGTCCAAAAATATACTGAAGTAGGGCTGCCAAGAGGACTTGAAAGCGGGGCAGAATTGCAGGAAACCAATTTCAGGAGGCAGACTGGAATTGCATTGAAAGCATAGGAAAAGAGGCAGAACGTCCACAATGATGCACTTGGCCAAAAAGGGCGTATGCGTTTTTTCCTGAATATATTCAGGAAAAAACGCATACGCCCTTTTTGGCCAACCAAGCAAGCTTGCAAAGGAAATCTGCACTACAATGAAGTCTCACTTCCCCCCGGTCAAAAGGGCCATCTGAAAAAAGTGTAAAATCCAGAAAGGCAGGACAGGCCATGGAGAACTGGGAGCCTTGTTATGCTGATGGGCGGGATGTAAATTGCCAACAGCCACTCGGGAGAAGTGTATGGTGTTTCCTGAAACATCTAAAAAACAAAGCAACAGAGCCTAGGGCACTTCCACTTATGGTCCTATAGCTTAGGGAAATTAAAATAAAAAAGACACAGCCACCCCAAAGTTTGGGACGGCTCTGTTTACAAGAACCTCGTTTACGGTACAAGTTCAATATCGCAAAGTGCGAAAAATGGATAAAGAAGTTGTGGTACTTACGTACAATGCAATATCACTCAGCAATTAAATCTCTGTCTTCAGACACGTAGAAGCATAATGAGTGGATTCAGGTATGATGATTTTATCTGAAATAAGTCACACAGAAAAAGAAACATCATAAGATATCAGTAATACACGGAATGTAAACTTGGCTACACAGGAACTGAATTACAGAACAGAACAGGGTCTCAAATTTAGAAAACCAACTTATGCTTGCTTAAGGGGAAAGGGGAGTTGGGGTGCTGCATAAAACCAGAGATTGAAATGAGCACAGATAAAGTTCCTTAATCAAATATGTAATAGACAAGAGCTACTCCTTGCTCAACGAAATGGACTCAACACCCCATATTAAACGCCTAAGAATGTACCTGACTAGCAAGTATCTTAAAATCTATGGATTGCTATGTCTCTGAAAGGGAATCAAGCGTGTGTAGAGGGGCATAAACGCAGCAGTGATAGGATTGGAGAGGTTCGGTGAGCAAATGAAGACCCTTTGAAGTCACATTGCATGGTACCCATTCCACGGGTCTCAACTCTCCAAGGTTTAAGGAATTCTTCCTTCAGCTAAAACATGCATGTGGAACCCAGAGTATGATCAACCATGTGATCGGGAGACGTGTTCAAATATGTCTCAGTTTTCATCCCCTGGTACTCGGGTGCAACATTCCAGACGCTTTACTAACACTCTCCCGACTTGGAGAGTCAGTATCTTTATTCTCCTGTTTGGCCCAGTTTGCAATTTCTGTGGAAGATGAACAGGAATAGGGAGAACCAATGAGAGACAAGCTGGAGGTTTCTGGACGGGCAAATTTAACTCTCATTTCCCACCAAGGACAGGAATTAACCAAAGGCTCAGCGTGCCGTGCTGTAACCAGATTAGGGCCTGAAGCAATCCTGCGGTGTTGCGGCCAGCTCACAAGAAAGCGAGATGAAGAACGGAGCTCAGGGGCACAGGAATTCACAAACCTGCAGAGTTATAAATGAGAGCTATCGTCCAAAAATATACTGAAGTAAGGCTGCCAAGAGGACTTGAAAGCGGGGCAGAATTGCAGGAAACCGATTTCAGGAGGTAGACTGGAATTGCATTTTAAGCATAGGAAAAGAGGCAGAACGTCCACAATGATGCACTTCGCCAAAAAGGGCGTATGCGTTTTTCCTGAATCAGGAAAAAACGCATACGCACTTTTTGGCCAACCAAGCAAGCTTGCAAAGGAAATCTGCACTACAATGAAGTCTCACTTCCCCCCGGTCAAAAGGGCCATCTGAGAAAAGTGTAAAATCCAGAAAGGCAGGACAGGCCATGGAGAACTGGGAGCCTTGTTATGCTGATGGGCGGGATGTAAATTGCCAACAGCCACTCGGGAGAAGTGTATGGTGTTTCCTGAAACATCTAAAAAACAAAGCAACAGAGCCTAGGGCACTTCCACTTATGGTCCTATAGCTTAGGGAAATTAAAATCAAAAAGACACAGCCACCCCAAAGTTTGGGACGCCTCTGTTTACAAGAACCTCGTTTACCGTACAAGTTCAATATCACAGAAAGTGAAAAATGGATACAGAAATTGTGGTACATACGTACAATGCAGTATCACTCAGCAATGAAATCTATGTCATCAGGCCCGTAGCAGCATAATGAGTGGATTCAGGTACGATGATTCTAACTGAAATAAGTCAAACCAAAAAAGAAACATCATAAGATATCAGTAATACACTGATTTAAACTTGGCTACACAGGAACTGAATTCCAAAACAGAACAGGGTCTCAAATTTAGAAAACCAACTTATGCTTGCTTAAGGGGAAAGGGGAGTTGGGGTGCTGCATAAAACCAGAGATTGAAATGAGCACAGATAAAGTTCCTTAAGCCAAATATGGAATAGACAAGAGCTACTCCTTGCTCAACGAAATGGACTCAACACCCCATATTAAACGCCTAAGAATGTACCTGACTAGTAAGTATCTTAAAACCTATGGATTGCTATGTCTCCAAAAGAGAATCAAGCGTGTGTACAGGGGCATAAACGCAGCAGTGATAGGATTGGAGAGGTTCGGTGAGCAAATGAAGACCCTTTGAAGTCATATTGCATGGTACCCATTACACGGGTCTCAACTCTCCAGGTTTAAGGTATTCTTCCTTCAGCTAAAACATGCATGTGGAACCCAGAGTATGATCAACCGTGTGAATGGGAGACGTGTTCAAATATGTCTCAGTTTTCCTCCTCTGGTACTCAGGTGCAACATTCCAGATGCTTTACTAACACTCTCCCGACTTGGGGAGTCAATCCCTTTAACCTCCTGTTTGGCCCAGTTTGCAATTTCTGCGGAAGATGAACAGGAATAGCGAGAACCAATGAGAGACTAGCTGGAGGTGTCTGGACGGGCAAATTTAACTCTCATTCCCACCAGGAAGAGGAATTAACCAAAGGCTCAGCGTGCCGTGCCGGAACCAGATTAGGGCCTGAAGCCATCCTGCGGTGTTGCGGCCAGCTCAAAAGAAAGCGAGTTGAAGAAAGGAGCTCAGGGGCACTGTAATTCACAAACCTGCAGAGTTATAAATGACAGCTATCGTCCAAAAATATACTGAAGTAAGGCTGCCAAGAGGACTTGAAAGCGGGGCAGAATTGCAGGAAACCGATTTCAGGAGGTAGACTGGAATTGCATTGAAAGCATAGGAAAAGAGGCAGAACGTCCACAATGATGCACTTGGACAAAAAGGGCGTAGGCGTTTTTTCCTGAACATATTCAGGAAAAAACGCCTACGCACTTTTTGGCCAACCAAGCAAGCTTGCAAAGGAAATCTGCACTACAATGAAGTCTCACTTCCCCCCGGTCAAAAGGGCCATCTGAAAAAAGTGTAAAATCCAGAAAGGCAGGACAGGCCATGGAGAACTGGGAGCCTTGTTATGCTGATGGGCGGGATGTAAATTGCCAACAGACACTCGGGAGAAGTGTATGGTGTTTCCTGAAACATCTAAAAAACAAAGCAACAGAGCCTAGGGCACTTCCACTTATGGTCCTATAGCTTAGGGAAATTAAAATCAAAAAGACACAGCCACCCCAAAATTTGGGACGGCTCTGTTTACAAGAACCTCGTTTACGGTACAAGTTCAATATCGCAAAGTGCGAAAAATGGATAAAGAAGTTGTGGTACTTACGTACAATGCAATATCACTCAGCAATTAAATCTCTGTCTTCAGACACGTAGAAGCATAATGAGTGGATTCATGTATGATGATTTTATCTGAAATAAGTCACACAGAAAAAGAAACATCATAAGATATCAGTAATACACGGAATGTAAACTTGGCTACACAGGAACTGAATTCCAAAACAGAACAGGGTCTCAAATTTAGAAAACCAACTTATGCTTGCTTAAGGGGAAAGGGGAGTTGGGGTGCTGCATAAAACCAGAGATTGAAATGAGCACAGATAAATTTCCTTAATCAAATATGTAATAGACAAGAGCTACTCCTTGCTCAACGAAATGGACTCAACACCCCATATTAAACGCCTAAGAATGTACCTGACTAGCAAGTATCTTAAAATCTATGGATTGCTATGTCTCTGAAAGGGAATGAAGCGTGTGTAGAGGGGCATAAACGCAGCAGTGATAGGATTGGAGCGGTTCGGTGAGCAAATGAAGACCCTTTGAAGTCACATTGCATGGTACCCATTCCACGGGTCTCAACTCTCCAGGTTTAAGGGATTCTTCCTTCAGCTAAAACATGCATGTGGAACCCAGAGTATGATCAACCATGTGATCGGGAGACGTGTTCAAATATGTCTCAGTTTTCATCCCCTGGTACTCGGGTGCAACATTCCAGACGCTTTACTAACACTCTCCCGACTTGGAGAGTCAGTATCTTTATTCTCCTGTTTGGCCCAGTTTGCAATTTCTGTGGAAGATGAACAGGAATAGGGAGAACCAATGAGAGACAAGCTGGAGGTTTCTGGACGGGCAAATTTAACTCTCATTTCCCACCAAGAACAGGAATTAACCAAAGGCTCAGCGTGCCGTGCTGGAACCAGATTAGGGCCTGAAGCAATCCTGCGGTGTTGCGGCCAGCTCACAAGAAAGCGAGATGAAGAACGGAGCTCAGGGGCACAGGAATTCACAAACCTGCAGAGTTATAAATGACAGCTATCGTCCAAAAATATACTGAAGTAAGGCTGCCAAGAGGACTTGAAAGCGGGGCAGAATTGCAGGAAACCGATTTCAGGAGGTAGACTGGAATTGCATTGAAAGCATAGGAAAAGAGGCAGAACGTCCACAATGATGCACTTGGCCAAAAAGGGCGTATGCGTTTTTTCCTGAATATATTCAGGAAAAAACGCATATGCACTTTTTGGCCAACCAAGCAAGGTTGCAAAGGAAATCTGCACTACAATGAAGTCTCACTTCCCCCCGGTCAAAAGGGCCATCTGAAAAAAGTGTAAAATCCAGAAAGGCAGGACAGGCCATGGAGAACTGGGAGCCTTGTTATGCTGATGGGCGGGATGTAAATTGCCAACAGCCACTCGGGAGAAGTGTATGGTGTTTCCTGAAACATCTAAAAAACAAAGCAACAGAGCCTAGGGCACTTCCACTTATGGTCCTATAGCTTAGGGAAATTAAAATCAAAAAGACACAGCCACCCCAAAGTTTGGGACGCCTCTGTTTACAAGAACCTCGTTTACGGTACAAGTTCAATATCGCAGAAAGTGAAAAATGGATAAAGAAGTTGTGGTACTTATGTACAATGCAAAATCACTCAGCCATGAAATCTATGTCATCAGGCCCGTAGCAGCATAATGAGTGGATTCAGGTATGATGATTCTAACTGAAATATGTCACACAGAAAAAGAAACATCATAAGATATCACTAATACATGGAATGTGAACTTGGCTACACATGAACTGAATTACAAAACAGAACAGGGTCTCAAGTTTAGAAAACCAACTTATGCTTCCTTAAGGGGGAAAGTGAGTTGGGGTGCTGCATAAAACCAGAGTTTGAAATTAGCACAGATACCATTCAATAAGCCAAATATGTAATAGACAAGACCTACCCCTTGCTCAACAAAATGGACTCAACAATGAGGTATCACCTCACACCTGATAGAATGGGCATCATGAGAAAATCTACAAAGAAAAATGCTGGAAAGGGTGTGGAGAAAAGGAACCCTCTTCCACTATTGTTGGGAATATAAATTGATACAGTCACTACGGAGAACAATATGGAGTTTCTTAAGAAACTAACAATAGAATTACCATATGATACAGCAATCCCAGTACTGGACATATACCCAGACAAAACCATAAATCAAAACGAGACATTCACCGCAATGTTCATTGCATCACTATTTACAATATCGAGGTAATGGAAGCAACCTAAATGCCCACAGACAGACGAATGCATAAAGCTGTGGTACATATATAAAATGGAATATTACTAAGCCATGAAAAGGAATGAAATTGGGTCATTTGTAGAGACGTCGATGGATCTAGAGACTGTCATACAGAGTGAAGTAAGTCAGAAAGACAAAAACAAATCTTGTATATTCATGCATATATGTGGAACCTAGAAAAACTGTACAGATTAACCATTTTGCAAGGCATAAATAGAGCAACAGATGTAGACAACAAATGTATGGACAACAAGGGGGGAAAGCTGTTGGGGGGGTGGTGGTGGGAGGAGTTGAGAGACTGGGATTGGCATGTATACATTTATATGTATAAAATAGATAACCAATAAGAACCTGCTGTATAAAAATATAAAATAAAATTCAAAATTAAAAAGAAATAAAATTTAAAAAATAAAACAGAAAAAACAATTATTCCCTTCACATACATGTATTTATATGAATAAATTATTTCCATGCTTATATCTGTAAATACAAAAAAGAGGAATAAAATCTACCTTGAACCAAAAACGAAAAAGAGAAAAAAAACACAGAACCCACCAGTTCCACAGAGGAAAACCGTATCAGGGCACTTGCTCCAGTTGTAAACAATTCTGAAGTTGGCCAGTGGTGGGGAATCGTCTCCCATTCAGCCAGCAGCCCCCACGCAACAAGCGTCCTCATTGCAAAGCTGGGGCACCGTGCCGAGGCATCTGTGAGTAAACGTGAGCTGAGCCCCAGGCCAGTTGCTGCTGAACTATTCCCACCCGTCCCAGGTAAAACACCTGAATATATACAAGGACTTGAAAGCCTAGAGGAAGGGCCATAGAGCCACACGAGTGACAGCATGCCGGCCGACTTGGTGCCTGCAGGCCAGCCAGGATGGTCCTGGCCCTGGGTGCTCTTCTGGAAGATTTCCATTTCCCTGACTGAGATACCCGTCCTGTCCCTGCCCCCACTGCTTTTTTCCTTCCTCACCTCTGCCCAGGGAGAAATTCCAGCAGCAGGTATGGGTGACACATCCTCTTCTTTAGCAGGTGGCAGCCTGGCAACTGCTGCAGAAAGTCCAGCAGAGCCCCACTCACACTGGGCCACCCACAAAGCCGTGGCCTCTCACTCCCTCCCACCAGCCCAGCCCCGAGACTGCTGACAGGGCAGAGAAAATGGCGTCAGGCACGGCTGCAGGGGCTCTTGCTGCCTGGAGTGGTATTTATATTGATCTCAACCCAGGCACACCTGGGGAGGGCTGGCCCGCACGGTAAGGCTGCCCAGGTCAGCCAATCATCACCCCTCAGGGGCTCACAGTTGCAGAAAATGGAACTTGTTGAACCGGCCAGGTCCAAGGAACAGGTGTGGGCTCCTGAGAGTCAGGATAGACAAGGGGCTGCAGCTTTGGCTTGTTTTCTAATCATTTTATCTGGCCCATGAGTGGGAGACAACTTCAAGAAAACCCTCTCCTTATGAGAGGAACCCAGGAGTCAGGGAGAGGAGGGGTGGGTGGTGGTTGGAGACAGAGGCCTGGTGCCCCGGGTGCAGTGGAAGTCTCTGGAAGACCAGGTGGAGGGAGGCCGCACAGAGTGACGCCCAGGGTCACAGACCTGTCGCAGCTGCTGTTTGTTAGTTCAAGTCCTGCTCTGAGGTGCTCTGTGCCAGCTCTGAGCGACAGGTGAGCTGGGGGTGCTCTGCAATGAGGGCTATGTGCACGGTTCCTGTGTGCCCAGCCCTGCCATGGTACCTGCAAGGGTAGCTCTGTATCCTGGGAAGGGCCTGACCACAAGAGCCCCGTGGGCTGGGGTGGGGGTGGGGTACCTGCCCAGGTGAGCTCCATATTCTGGGATTGGTCTGACCACGAGAGCCCCATGGGCTGCTGGGGACCTGGTAAAGGATGTCAGGACAGTCAGTGAAGCCACCGAGGATATACCTCCAGTTGCTCCTAATTCCTACACCCTGCTGGTCATTCTACCAACCACCAGGACATGGTATTCTGTATTAGTCTTCAATGATGCCTTCTTTTGTATTCCATTAGTCCCAGAGTCACAAGAAATTTTGGCTTGTGAGTGGCAGGACTCAACATACAACTAAAACAATACTTCCGGGCCGTCTTGCCCCAAGGGTGCAAAAATTCCCACACCATCTTTGGGGAAAGCTTAGCTAAAGACCTAAAAGTTCTACCTCTGGAAAAGGAAACCCTCCTTCAGTACGCAGACGACATTCTGATCGCCAGCCCTACTAAGGAGGCCTCTGAACTACCAAGCCAATAAAGGATAGAAGTTGTCCAAGAAAAAGCTCAAATATCACAGACTGCGGTGACCTGCCTGGGCTTCATTCTCACAGAAGGTCGGAGAAGCCCATCCCAGGAAAGGGAAGAAACCATTTGCAGCCTTACCCCTTTCTAAAACTAGAAGACAGCTTAGGGGTTCCTGGGGAGGCCAGGGTTTGCTGCTTCTGGATCCCTAACTACAGTCTACTAGCTGGGCCTCTATATGAAACACTGAAAGGAAAAGATGATGATCCTTTTGAATAGAATCCAGAAGTGGCCTTTCAAGAATGGAAAGAGCAGTCAATTCAGACCCTTGCCCTGGAACTCCCTAATTTAGCTAAACCCTTTGACCTTTACATTCCCGGTGAAAGGTGAATCGCCATTGGAGAATTAGTGCAAAAACTGGGACCACTTGAAATGGAACAATGCAAGAATGCCATCCAGGTAGGATAAACTACGGTCACCAAGGGGCTTGGCCCACTGCCGCATCTGGCCAAGATACTGGCGGTATCTAAAAACCTGGAAATCAGCAGCCCAAAAGGCCACCTCCTTCCTAAGGGAAAAGGACCCCACGTGGTGATCCTAACCACCAATGATGCCCTGAAGTTGCAGGGTTCGCTCCGTGGGCACACCGACCTCGAGTGAGGAGGCCCTCCAACTCCAACATCCAGAGAGATAACCGGGGGCAACAGGGCACCATGACGACTCGTGTGAACATCACTTGACCTGGAGTTTCTCTCATAAAACAATAAGAATGTGTCCCAAAAGAGTAGACTACTGCTTGCAGGACTTACTGCACCCAGAGGGGAGCTAATAATCTTGGCGGGGGAACCGTATATCACACTGTCACCATAGAAAAGCCTACAGACACCGTGATGATGGTGGCCAATAAGACCGGCTGGACTCCTGTTTACTTCAAAAGGCTGTTGACTCAGTGGTCATCATGGTCCTTGATCACCACTGACCCTGGACTGTCTGGGAGTTGAGCGGGCAGGGCTCTGACACCTGGTGCTGTTTGTACGTTAATTCAGGGGCCTAATTGAAGAAAGCGCAGACTACTGGTCAGAGCATCTAGGCTGGCAGAAACGGTCAGCCTAAGGTGGCCGAACAAATGTGGGGCGGGGTGAAACCGGCCCCCACAGCGTCTCTGCACATCTCTTTCCTGGACCCTTAAAGGTCATTAGAATCTATAACACTTCCAATGCTGGTGCTCAGGTGGACGAGCAGGGAGGCAGGGGGCCTGGGGACAATCAACGTCACCTGGAGGCTGCTGGGGAGAAGCTCTGACCCTCGCCCCCGGGTATTAGGGCTCCCAACTCAGCACTCAGCAGTTACAGAAGAAGTGTCTGCACCCTCAGCACTCCAAGAATGAGGAACGGGACAAAAGGCAGAGGAGGGGTTTGTCCCCAGCAAAGCCCATTAAAAATCCCTGGGAGATAAAAATAGAATCTGGGCAATAAAGTCAAGTCTAACCTTTTTTATCCTTTGTGCTTTGTCTAATTTCACGTGCTCCTAGGGTCCCGCATGCAGAGGTTCCACACCCGGCACTTCAGACCAGATTTCCTAGTGCAGAATGGCTGGGTCGACACCTCAGCTCCTGGGGCCCAGTGCAGACTCCGCGATATAGAGCCTGAGCTGCAGCCAACCTGGCCCTCGAGAGCTCCACCCCCTCCCTCCCACTGACTCTGACAGGATCTCTACACAGCAGCCCAGCCCACAGCCCACGGGGTAGTGCATGCTCTCACCTCTCCATTCTCTGATCAAAATATAAAGTTTCCTTTGCTTGTGAACCAAACTCAGTCTCGATCTGTTGGCCCCAATGACACTGGGCAGGGGGACACTTGTTGGGGTCCACTCTGGAGGATCAGTAACAGAAATTGAGACTATTGTAACCTCAATGAACAGATGTGTGAGCCAAACTGTAGTTAACATAGAACAGTGTATAAGGCTCGGGCAAAATAAGATGTTTCTAACACTTCCATTTGATATTTCCATCACTTTATTATAAGCAAGTTCAGTGAAAAGGTTTGTCTTATTTGTCAGGTCAATATTAGAGAAACGAAGTGATTTCTTTCCAAGGATGTACATCTAATAATCTTGGTTAAAGCTTCAATCTTGTTTTAAATGCTTTTCCATTGAAAATGATACCTCTCTTTCAGCTCCCCCATTTCTGAGAAGTATAAAATCTTATAATTTATTATTACCAAAGGGGAAAGGTGGGAGGAGGGATAAATTAACAGTTTGGGATTAACACATACACACTGCTATGTATAAAATAAATCATCAACAAGGAACTACTGTATAGCACAGGGAACTACACTCAACATTTTGCAATAACCTATAAGGGGAAATAATCTGAAAAAGAATAGATATTTTTATTGACATCATCTATCAATGACAGTTAAAGTGTAACCTAAGGGAAGCTGGTGGTGAGTGCTTCTGACCCTGAAGACTTCAATCATCTAAAGTTTGGACTCTGCCTACTTCCCAAGGCCCTTAATGAACATATGTGTAGCCGTAGCTTAAAAAATTCCCCAGTTTGGGTTTCGGGGAGACACTGATTTTGAAAAAGCCCTGGTGTTCTCCTTACATGAATGGGACTCTTCCTACTGCTAAAACATGTCTGTCACACCCAGAGGATGGTATACCGTCTGATCGGGAAGAGTTTGGAAAAGGCATCTCCTCTCCTCATCTCCTGGTGCTCGGGTTCACCCCTCCAGCGTCTTTACTAACAGTCTCCCCACTTGGAGATGTCAGCACTGTCAACATCCTGTTGCGTACAGTTTGGAATTTGTCCAGAGGATGAAGCGGAAGGATGAGGAACAATGAGAGACAAGTCCTAGGTGTTCAGACAGGCACATGTCACTCTAATTTCCAATCAGGAAGACGAATTGACCAAAGGCTAGGGTTGCCCATGGAAACAGTATAGGGCTTGAGGAAATCCCGCTGCTTTGTGGCCAGTTCCCATAAACACAAGTTGAACAATGGAACTCAGGGGCAGTAAAATTCACGAAACTGCAGAGTTGAAAATATCCATCACTGAAAAATGTCTTGAGGAAAGTCAGAGAAAAGGACTTGTAAGCAAGGGAGAATGGCAGGAAAGGGATTTGAGGAGGTAGAAAGGACTCGCCATTAAGCACAAGAAAAGGAGCTGAACATTGCCAACATTGCAGTTGGCCAAAAAGGGTGTATGCGTTTTTTTCTGTATATATTCAAGAAAAGGGCATACACTTTTTTAGCCAACCAAACAGGTGGGCACTGGAAGTCAATACTACAAAAGATATCACTTCGCATCAGTCAGAAGAGCCATCCTCATAAAGCGTAAACAACAGAAATGCAGGACAGGGCAAGGAGAAGAGGGAGCCCTGTGAGACTTATAGTGGAAATGTATATTGCCAACGGCCATTCTGGAGAATTGTATTGTGTTTACTAAAGCATCTAAAAAATGAGCTACAGAGCATAGGGCACTTGCACTCATGGGCGTATATCTTGAGAAAAACAAAAATCGAGAGGACACAGGCACCCCAATGTTTACCCCCTCTCTGTTTAAAAGATCCTCAACTAGGATATAACTTAAATGTCTCTGGAGGGAAAAAATGGGTAGAGATGTGGTACTTAGGTAGAGTGGAATATTATTCAGCCTGGAAATCAATGAAATATGGCCAGTTGTAACAACTCCGGAGGAGTTACGTATGATCTTTCTAAGTGACAGAATTCAAAAAGAAAAAGACACATATCATAAGATATCACTTAAAGGTGGAATCCAAAATGGCTACACATGACATAAATTACAAAACAAAAACATAGTCAAATATGTAGAAAACACGCATAAGGCTGCTAAACGGGAAAGGTGGGGAGGGGTGAGGCATCACCCAGGAGGTTGAAATTAGCAAAGATACCATTCCAAATACCAAACTGATAATCAACAAGGCCTACACGGTAGCTAAAAGAACTGCACTCAGCACACTCAAGTCACCGGAAAAGAATATATACGACTGGTAAGAATCTGAAAAAGAATTTACTGATGTCTCTCTGTACGTGAATCAAGTGGATGTACAGCAGCAAGAAACAGAGCTTTGAAAATCAGCTGTAACCAATATAGTAATAAATTGAAAAAAATAAACGACAGAGAGACAGAGAAAACCTCTTACAACTTTTCCTCAGGGCCGGTGATGCAACATGGATTGAACACATCTAGACCCACAGCAGGATGAGACATAAGGCTGGAAACTGTTTGCGCTAAGAGAAATGTGAGGTTGGGTGAGGAAATGCACACCCTTTAAAGTAATACTACCTGGTACCCATTCAATGGGTCCCAAATATGCAGGTTCAAGGGATCTTCCTACAGCTAAAACATGCATGGAAAACCCAGAGGACTGTACACCATGTGATCGGGAGATGTGTCTAAAATGCAGCTCATTTATCCTCTCCTGGTGCTCCTGTTCACCATTCCAGCCACGTTACTTAGAATCTCCCCACTTGGAGAATCAGCACATTTCAACTTCTGTTTCACACATTTTGCAAATTGTGAGGAGGATGAACGGGGAACCAATGAGAGAATAGTTGTAGGGGTTTGGACGGGCACATATCACTCTAATTTCCCATTAAGAATAAGAATTGAAAAAAGGCTCAGCCCGCCTCGCCCGAGCCAAAATAGGGCCTGAAGCAATCCTGCGGGTTTGAGGTCAGCTCACAAAAGAGCAACTTAAAAAATGGAGCTCAGGGTCACTGCAATTCACAAACCTGCAGAGTTATAAATGAAAACTAACGTCCAAAAATATGTTGAGGTAAGGCAAAGAAGAGGATCTGAATGCAAGACAGAATTGCAAGAAACAGATTTCAAGAGATAGATTGGACTCGTCTTTAAAGCACATGAAAAGCGGCAGAATTTCGACAATGATGCAGTTGGCCCAAAAGGGCGTATGCGTTTTTTCCTGATTATATCCAGGAAAAAACGCATACGCACTTTATGGGCAACGAAGCAAGCAAGCAATGCAAATGTGCACAACAAAGAAGTCTCATTTCCCACTGGTCAAAAGGGCCATCCTAAAAAATTGTAAAAACCAGAAATGCAGGACAGGCCATGGAGAACAGGGAGCCTTTATACGCTGATGGGCAGTGTGTGAACTGCCGAGAGCCACTCTGGAGAAGTGTATGGTGGTTCCTAAATCATCTAAAAAACAGAGCTACAGAGCATAGGACACTTCCAATCATGGGAGTATATCTAGGGAAATCTAAAAATTAACAAGACACAAGCACACCACAGTTTAGGGCTACTCTGTTTACAAGAACCTCAACTTCAGTATACCTTAAATATCCCAGGAAAGAGAACAATGGATAAAGAAGATGTGGTACTTATGTACAATGGAATATCTCTTCACCATGAAATCAATGTAATAAGGCTAGTAGAAGGATAAAGAGTGGATTTAGGTCCGATAATACTACTTGAAATAAGTCAAACAGAAAAAGAAACATATCATAAGATATCACTTATAGAGGGAGGGTAAATATGGCTGCACAAGAAATGAATTACAGAACAGAACAGTGTCTCACATTTAGAAAACACACTTATTTCAGCTTAAGGGGAAAGGAGAGGTGGGGTGATGCATAAAACCAGAGTTTGAAATTAGCACAGATACCGTTCAATAAACCAAATAGATATTAGACAAGATCTACACCTTGCTCAATGAACTGGCCTCAACACACCCTATACACCGCAGAGAAATATATCTGAGTAATAAGAATCTTAAAACCCATGTATTGATATATCTCCATAAGGGAATCAAGTGTGTGCAGAGTGGCACAAACACAGCAGTGAAAATGAGCTAAACCCCATTATAGAAATAAATTTTAAAAACAAAACGCAGAAACAATGAAAGAGAGAAAAATTCTTACAAAATTCGCTCAGGGGCTGTGATGCAACCTGGATTGACCACATATAAACCCACAGCTGGATAAGACATAAGGCTGGACACTTGGGGCTGAGAGGATTGATGAGCTTTGGTGAGCAACTGCCAAAAGTTTAATGCAATACTTCATGCTACTCATTCCAAGGGTCCCAACACTCCAGGTTGAAGGGAATCTTCCTACAGCTAAACCATGCTTGGGAAACCCAGCGACTGGTATACCATATGATCGGGAAAGGTTTCTAAAACGCACCTCATTTTTCCTCTCCTGGGGCTCCGGATCGACATTCCAGCCACTTTACCAAAAATATCCCCACATGGAGAGTCAATGCCTTTAAGTTCTGGTATCGCACAGTCTGCAGTTAGTGCGGAGGATGAATGGGAATAGGGGGAACCAGTGAGAAACTAGCTGTAGCGGTTTCAATGGGCACATGTCACTCTAAATTCACATCAGTAAGAAGAATAAACCAAAGGCACAGCAAGGTGCCAAGGAAGAAGAATAGGGCCTGAAGGAATCCTGTGGTTATGAGGCAAGATCACAAAAATAAGAGCTGAAAAATGGAGCTAAGGGCCACTGCAATTCAAAAACCTGCAGAGTTATAAAGGCCAACTATTTTCAAAAAATATATTGAGGTAAGGCTATGAAGAGGCATTGAAAGCAAGGCAGAATTGCAGGAAAACGATTTCAGGAGGTAGACTGGAATTGCATTTAAAGCATAGGAAAAGAGGCAGAACGTCCACAATGATGCACTTGGCCAAAAAGGGTGTATGCATTTTTTCCTGAATTTATTCAGGAAAAAAGGCATACGCCCTTTTTGGCCAACCAAGCAAGCTTGCAAAGGAAATCTGCACTACAATGAAGTCTCACTTCCCCCTGGTCAAAAGGGCCATCTGAAAAAAGTGTAAAATCCAGAAAGGCAGGACAGGCCATGGAGAACTGGGAGCCTTGTTATGCTGATGGGCGGGATGTGTATGGTGTTTCCTGAAACATCTAAAAAACAAAGCAACAGAGCCTAGGGCACTTCCACTTATGGTCCTATAGCTTAGGGAAATTAAAATCAAAAAGACACAGCCACCCCAAAATTTGGGACGCCTCTGTTTACAAGAACCTCGTTAACCATACAAGTTCAATATCACAGAAAGTGAAAAATGGATAAAGAACTTGTGGTACTTACGTACAATGCAGTATCACTCAGCAATGAAATCTATGTCATCAGGCCCGTAGCAGCATAATGAGTGGATTCAGGTATGATGATTCTAACTGAAATAAGACACACAGAAAAAGAGACATCATAAGATATCACTAATACACGGAATGTAAACTTGGCTACACAGGAACTGAATTACAGAACAGAACAGGGTCTCAAATTTAGAAAACCAACTTATGCTTGCTTAAGGGGAAAGGTGAGTTGGGGTGCTGCATAAAACCAGAGATTGAAATGAACACAGATAAAGTTCCTTAAGGCAAATATGGAATAGACAAGAGCTACTCCTTGCTCAACGAAATGGACTCAACACCCCATATTAAACGCCTAAGAATGTACCTGACTAGTAAGTATCTTAAAACCTATGGATTGCTATGTCTCCGAAAGAGAATCAAGCATGTGTACAGGGGCATAAACGCAGCAGTGATAGGATTGGAGAGGTTCAGTGAGCAAATGAAGACCCTTTGAAGTCATATTGCATGGTACCAATTCCACGGGTCTCAACTCTCCAGGTTTAAGGTATTCTTCCTTCAGCTAAAACATGCATGTGGAACCCAGAGTATGATCAACCGTGTGAACGGGAAACATGTTCAAATATGTCTCAGTTTTCCTCCCCTGGTACTCGGGTGCAACATTCCAGACGCTTTACTAACACTCTCCCCACTTGGAGAGTCAGCGCCTTTAACCTCCTGTTTGGCCCAGTTTGCAATTTCTGCGGAAGATGAACAAGAATAGCGAGAACCAATGAGAGACTAGCTGGAGGTGTCTGGACGGGCAAATTTAACTCTCATTTCCCACCAGGAAGAGGAAATAACCAAAGGCTCAGCATGCCGTGCCGGAACCAGATTAGGGCCTGAAGCCATCCTGCGGTGTTGCGGCCAGCTCACAAGAAAGCGAGTTGAAGAAAGGAGCTCAGGGGCACTGTAATTCACAAACCTGCAGAGTTATAAATGACAGCTATCGTCCAAAAATATACTGAAGTAAGGCTGCCAAGAGGACTTGAAAGCGGGGCAGAATTGCAGGAAACCGATTTCAGGAGGTAGACTGGAATTGCATTGAAAGCATAGGAAAAGAGGCAGAACGTCCACAATGATGCACTTGGCCAAAAAGGGCGTATGCGTTTTTTCCTGAATATATTCAGGAAAAAACGCATATGCACTTTTTGGCCAACCAAGCAAGGTTGCAAAGGAAATCTGCACTACAATGAAGTCTCACTTCCCCCCGGTCAAAAGGGCCATCTGAAAAAAGTGTAAAATCCAGAAAGGCAGGACAGGCCATGGAGAACTGGGAGCCTTGTTATGCTGATGGGCGGGATGTAAATTGCCAACAGCCACTCGGGAGAAGTGTATGGTGTTTCCTGAAACATCTAAAAAACAAAGCAACAGAGCCTAGGGCACTTCCACTTATGGTCCTATAGCTTAGGGAAATTAAAATCAAAAAGACACAGCCACCCCAAAGTTTGGGACGCCTCTGTTTACAAGAACCTCGTTTACGGTACAAGTTCAATATCGCAGAAAGTGAAAAATGGATAAAGAAGTTGTGGTACTTATGTACAATGCAAAATCACTCAGCCATGAAATCTATGTCATCCGGCCCGTAGCAGCATAATGAGTGGATTCAGGTATGATGATTCTAACTGAAATATGTCACACAGAAAAAGAAACATCATAAGATATCACTAATACATGGAATGTGAACTTGGCTACACATGAACTGAATTACAAAACAGAACAGGGTCTCAAGTTTAGAAAACCAACTTATGCTTCCTTAAGGGGGAAAGTGAGTTGGGGTGCTGCATAAAACCAGAGTTTGAAATTAGCACAGATACCATTCAATAAGCCAAATATGTAATAGACAAGACCTACCCCTTGCTCAACAAAATGGACTCAACAATGAGGTATCACCTCACACCTGATAGAATGGGCATCATGAGAAAATCTACAAACAAAAATGCTGGAAAGGGTGTGGAGAAAAGGAACCCTCTTCCACTATTGTTGGGAATATAAATTGATACAGTCACTACGGAGAACAATATGGAGTTTCTTAAGAAACTAACAATAGAATTACCATATGATACAGCAATCCCAGTACTGGACATATACCCAGACAAAACCATAAATCAAAACGAGACATTCACCGCAATGTTCATTGCATCACTATTTACAATATCGAGGTAATGGAAGCAACCTAAATGCCCACAGACAGACGAATGCATAAAGCTGTGGTACATATATAAAATGGAATATTACTAAGCCATGAAAAGGAATGAAATTGGGTCATTTGTAGAGACGTCGATGGATCTAGAGACTGTCATACAGAGTGAAGTAAGTCAGAAAGAGAAAAACAAATCTTGTATATTCATGCATATATGTGGAACCTAGAAAAACTGTACAGATTAACCATTTTGCAAGGCATAAATAGAGCAACAGATGTAGACAACAAATGTATGGACAACAAGGGGGGAAAGCTGTTGGTGGGGTGGTGGTGGTGGGAGGAGTTGAGAGACTGGGATTGGCATGTATACATTTATATGTATAAAATAGATAACCAATAAGAACCTGCTGTATAAAAATATAAAATAAAATTCAAAATTAAAAAGAAATAAAATTTAAAAAATAAAACAGAAAAAACAATTATTCCCTTCACATACATGTATTTATATGAATAAATTATTTCCATGCTTATATCTGTAAATACAAAAAAGAGGAATAAAATCTACCTTGAACCAAAAACGAAAAAGAGAAAAAAAACACAGAACCCACCAGTTCCACAGAGGAAAACCGTATCAGGGCACTTGCTCCAGTTGTAAACAATTCTGAAGTTGGCCAGTGGTGGGGAATCGTCTCCCATTCAGCCAGCAGCCCCCACGCAACAAGCGTCCTCATTGCAAAGCTGGGGCACCGTGCCGAGGCATCTGTGAGTAAACGTGAGCTGAGCCCCAGGCCAGTTGCTGCTGAACTATTCCCACCCGTCCCAGGTAAAACACCTGAATATATACAAGGACTTGAAAGCCTAGAGGAAGGGCCATAGAGCCACACGAGTGACAGCATGCCGGCTGACTTGGTGCCTGCAGGCCAGCCAGGATGGTCCTGGCCCTGGGTGCTCTTCTGGAAGATTTCCATTTCCCTGACTGAGATACCCGTCCTGTCCCTGCCCCCACTGCTTTTTTCCTTCCTCACCTCTGCCCAGGGAGAAATTCCAGCAGCAGGTATGGGTGACACATCCTCTTCTTTAGCAGGTGGCAGCCGGGCAACTGCTGCAGAAAGTCCAGCAGAGCCCCACTCACACTGGGCCACCCACAAAGCCGTGGCCTCTCACTCCCTCCCACCAGCCCAGCCCCGAGACTGCTGACAGGGCAGAGAAAATGGCGTCAGGCACGGCTGCAGGGGCTCTTGCTGCCTGGAGTGGTATTTATATTGATCTCAACCCAGGCACACCTGGGGAGGGCTGGCCCGCACGGTAAGGCTGCCCAGGTCAGCCAATCATCACCCCTCAGGGGCTCATAGTTGCAGAAAATGGAACTTGCTGAACCGGCCAGGTCCAAGGAACAGGTGTGGGCTCCTGAGAGTCAGGATAGACAAGGGGCTGCAGCTTTGGCTTGTTTTCTAATCATTTTATCTGGCCCATGAGTGGGAGACAACTTCAAGAAAACCCTCTCCTTATGAGAGGAACCCAGGAGTCAGGGAGAGGAGGGGTGGGTGGTGGTTGGAGACAGAGGCCTGGTGCCCCGGGTGCAGTGGAAGTCTCTGGAAGACCAGGTGGAGGGAGGCCGCACAGAGTGACGCCCAGGGTCACAGACCTGTCGCAGCTGCTGTTTGTTAGTTCAAGTCCTGCTCTGAGGTGCTCTGTGCCAGCTCTGAGCGACAGGTGAGCTGGGGGTGCTCTGCAATGAGGGCTATGTGCACGGTTCCTGTGTGCCCAGCCCTGCCATGGTACCTGCAAGGGTAGCTCTGTATCCTGGGAAGGGCCTGACCACGAGAGCCCCGTGGGCTGGGGTGGGGGTGGGGTACCTGCCCAGGTGAGCTCCATATTCTGGGATTGGTCTGACCACGAGAGCCCCATGGGCTGCTGGGGACCTGGTAAAGGATGTCAGGACAGTCAGTGAAGCCACCGAGGATATACCTCCAGTTGCTCCTAATTCCTACACCCTGCTGGTCATTCTACCAACCACCAGGACATGGTATTCTGTATTAGTCTTCAATGATGCCTTCTTTTGTATTCCATTAGTCCCAGAGTCACAAGAAATTTTGGCTTGTGAGTGGCAGGACTCAACATACAACTAAAACAATACTTCCGGGCCGTCTTGCCCCAAGGGTGCAAAAATTCCCACACCATCTTTGGGGAAAGCTTAGCTAAAGACCTAAAAGTTCTACCTCTGGAAAAGGAAACCCTCCTTCAGTACGCAGACGACATTCTGATCGCCAGCCCTACTAAGGAGGCCTCTGAACTACCAAGCCAATAAAGGATAGAAGTTGTCCAAGAAAAAGCTCAAATATCACAGACTGCGGTGACCTGCCTGGGCTTCATTCTCACAGAAGGTCGGAGAAGCCCATCCCAGGAAAGGGAAGAAACCATTTGCAGCCTTACCCCTTTCTAAAACTAGAAGACAGCTTAGGGGTTCCTGGGGAGGCCAGGGTTTGCTGCTTCTGGATCCCTAACTACAGTCTACTAGCTGGGCCTCTATATGAAACACTGAAAGGAAAAGATGATGATCCTTTTGAATAGAATCCAGAAGTGGCCTTTCAAGAATGGAAAGAGCAGTCAATTCAGACCCTTGCCCTGGAACTCCCTAATTTAGCTAAACCCTTTGACCTTTACATTCCCGGTGAAAGGTGAATCGCCATTGGAGAATTAGTGCAAAAACTGGGACCACTTGAAATGGAACAATGCAAGAATGCCATCCAGGTAGGATAAACTACGGTCACCAAGGGGCTTGGCCCACTGCCGCATCTGGCCAAGATACTGGCGGTATCTAAAAACCTGGAAATCAGCAGCCCAAAAGGCCACCTCCTTCCTAAGGGAAAAGGACCCCACGTGGTGATCCTAACCACCAACGATGCCCTGAAGTTGCAGGGTTCGCTCCGTGGGCACACCGACCTCGAGTGAGGAGGCCCTCCAACTCCAACATCCAGAGAGATAACCGGGGGCAACAGGGCACCATGACGACTCGTGTGAACATCACTTGACCTGGAGTTTCTCTCATAAAACAATAAGAGTGTGTCCCAAAAGAGTAGACTACTGCTTGCAGGACTTACTGCACCCAGAGGGGAGCTAATAATCTTGGCGGGGGAACCGTATATCACACTGTCACCATAGAAAAGCCTACAGACACCGTGATGATGGTGGCCAATAAGACCGGCTGGACTCCTGTTTACTTCAAAAGGCTGTTGACTCAGTGGTCATCATGGTCCTTGATCACCACTGACCCTGGACTGTCTGGGAGTTGAGCGGGCAGGGCTCTGACACCTGGTGCTGTTTGTACGTTAATTCAGGGGCCTAATTGAAGAAAGCGCAGACTACTGGTCAGAGCATCTAGGCTGGCAGAAACGGTCAGCCTAAGGTGGCCGAACAAATGTGGGGCGGGGTGAAACCGGCCCCCACAGCGTCTCTGCACATCTCTTTCCTGGACCCTTAAAGGTCATTAGAATCTATAACACTTCCAATGCTGGTGCTCAGGTGGACGAGCAGGGAGGCAGGGGGCCTGGGGACAATCAACGTCACCTGGAGGTTGCTGGGGAGAAGCTCTGACCCTCGCCCCCGGGTATTAGGGCTCCCAACTCAGCACTCAGCAGTTACAGAAGAAGTGTCTGCACCCTCAGCACTCCAAGAATGAGGAACGGGACAAAAGACAGAGGAGGGGTTTGTCCCCAGCAAAGCCCATTAAAAATCCCTGGGAGATAAAAATAGAATCTGGGCAATAAAGTCAAGTCTAACCTTTTTTATCCTTTGTGCTTTGTCTAATTTCACGTGCTCCTAGGGTCCCGCATGCAGAGGTTCCACACCCGGCACTTCAGACCAGATTTCCTAGTGCAGAATGGCTGGGTCGACACCTCAGCTCCTGGGGCCCAGTGCAGACTCCGCGATATAGAGCCTGAGCTGCAGCCAACCTGGCCCTCGAGAGCTCCGCCCCCTCCCTCCCACTGACTCTGACAGGATCTCTACACAGCAGCCCAGCCCACAGCCCACGGGGTAGTGCATGCTCTCACCTCTCCATTCTCTGATCAAAATATAAAGTTTCCTTTGCTTGTGAACCAAACTCAGTCTCGATCTGTTGGCCCCAATGACACTGGGCAGGGGGACACTTGTTGGGGTCCACTCTGGAGGATCAGTAACAGAAATTGAGACTATTGTAACCTCAATGAACAGATGTGTGAGCCAAACTGTAGTTAACATAGAACAGTGTATAAGGCTCGGGTAAAATAAGATGTTTCTAACACTTCCATTTGATATTTCCATCACTTTATTATAAGCAAGTTCAGTGAAAAGGTTTGTCTTATTTGTCAGGTCAATATTAGAGAAACGAAGTGATTTCTTTCCAAGGATGTACATCTAATAATCTTGGTTAAAGCTTCAATCTTGTTTTAAATGCTTTTCCATTGAAAATGATACCTCTCTTTCAGCTCCCCCATTTCTGAGAAGTATAAAATCTTATAATTTATTATTACCAAAGGGGAAAGGTGGGAGGAGGGATAAATTAACAGTTTGGGATTAACACATACACACTGCTATGTATAAAATAGATCATCAACAAGGAACTACTGTATAGCACAGGGAACTACACTCAACATTTTGCAATAACCTATAAGGGGAAATAATCTGAAAAAGAATAGATATTTTTATTGACATCATCTATCAATGACAGTTAAAGTGTAACCTAAGGGAAGCTGGTGGTGAGTGCTTCTGACCCTGAAGACTTCAATCATCTAAAGTTTGGACTCTGCCTACTTCCCAAGGCCCTTAATGAACATATGTGTAGCCGTAGCTTAAAAAATTCCCCAGTTTGGGTTTCGGGGAGACACTGATTTTGAAAAAGCCCTGGTGTTCTCCTTACATGAATGGGACTCTTCCTACTGCTAAAACATGTCTGTCACACCCAGAGGATGGTATACCGTCTGATCGGGAAGAGTTTGGAAAAGGCATCTCATCTCCTCATCTCCTGGTGCTCGGGTTCACCCCTCCAGCGTCTTTACTAACAGTCTCCCCACTTGGAGATGTCAGCACTGTCAACATCCTGTTGCGTACAGTTTGGAATTTGTCCAGAGGATGAAGCGGAAGGATGAGGAACAATGAGAGACAAGTCCTAGGTGTTCAGACAGGCACATGTCACTCTAATTTCCAATCAGGAAGACGAATTGACCAAAGGCTAGGGTTGCCCATGGAAACAGTATAGGGCTTGAGGAAATCCCGCTGCTTTGTGGCCAGTTCCCATAAACACAAGTTGAACAATGGAACTCAGGGGCAGTAAAATTCACGAAACTGCAGAGTTGAAAATATCCATCACTGAAAAATGTCTTGAGGAAAGTCAGAGAAAAGGACTTGTAAGCAAGGGAGAATGGCAGGAAAGGGATTTGAGGAGGTAGAAAGGACTCGCCATTAAGCACAAGAAAAGGAGCTGAACATTGCCAACATTGCAGTTGGCCAAAAAGGGTGTATGCGTTTTTTTCTGTATATATTCAAGAAAAGGGCATACACTTTTTTAGCCAACCAAACAGGTGGGCACTGGAAGTCAATACTACAAAAGATATCACTTCGCATCAGTCAGAAGAGCCATCCTCATAAAGCGTAAACAACAGAAATGCAGGACAGGGCAAGGAGAAGAGGGAGCCCTGTGAGACTTATAGTGGAAATGTATATTGCCAACGGCCATTCTGGAGAAGTGTATTGTGTTTACTAAAGCATCTAAAAAATGAGCTACAGAGCATAGGGCACTTGCACTCATGGGCGTATATCTTGAGAAAAACAAAAATCGAGAGGACACAGGCACCCCAATGTTTACCCCCTCTCTGTTTAAAAGATCCTCAACTAGGATATAACTTAAGTGTCCCTGGAGGGAAAAAATGGGTAGAGATGTGGTACTTAGGTAGAGTGGAATATTATTCAGCCTGGAAATCAATGAAATATGGCCAGTTGTAACAACTCCGGAGGAGTTATGTATGATCTTTCTAAGTGACAGAATTCAAAAAGAAAAAGACACATATCATAAGATATCACTTAAAGGTGGAATCCAAAATGGCTACACATGAAATAAATTACAAAACAAAAACATAGTCAAATATGTAGAAAACACGCATAAGGCTGCTAAACGGGAAAGGTGGGGAGGGGTGAGGCATCACCCAGGAGGTTGAAATTAGCAAAGATACCATTCCAAATACCAAACTGATAATCAACAAGGCCTACACGGTAGCTAAAAGAACTGCACTCAGCACACTCAAGTCACCGGAAAAGAATATATACGACTGGTAAGAATCTGAAAAAGAATTTACTGATGTCTCTCTGTACGTGAATCAAGTGGATGTACAGCAGCAAGAAACAGAGCTTTGAAAATCAGCTGTAACCAATATAGTAATAAATTGAAAAAAATAAACGACAGAGAGACAGAGAAAACCTCTTACAACTTTTCCTCAGGGCCGGTGATGCAACATGGATTGAACACATCTAGACCCACAGCAGGATGAGACATAAGGCTGGAAACTGTTTGCGCTAAGAGAAATGTGAGGTTGGGTGAGGAAATGCACACCCTTTAAAGTAATACTACCTGGTACCCATTCAATGGGTCCCAAATATGCAGGTTCAAGGGATCTTCCTACAGCTAAAACATGCATGGAAAACCCAGAGGACTGTACACCATGTGATCGGGAGATGTGTCTAAAATGCAGCTCATTTATCCTCTCCTGGTGCTCCTGTTCACCATTCCAGCCACGTTACTTAGAATCTCCCCACTTGGAGAATCAGCACATTTCAACTTCTGTTTCACACATTTTGCAAATTGTGAGGAGGATGAACGGGGAACCAATGAGAGAATAGTTGTAGGGGTTTGGACGGGCACATATCACTCTAATTTCCCATTAAGAATAAGAATTGAAAAAAGGCTCAGCCCGCCTCGCCCGAGCCAAAATAGGGCCTGAAGCAATCCTGCGGGTTTGAGGCCAGCTCACAAAAGAGCAACTTAAAAAATGGAGCTCAGGGTCACTGCAATTCACAAACCTGCAGAGTTATAAATGAAAACTAACGTCCAAAAATATGTTGAGGTAAGGCAAAGAAGAGGATCTGAATGCAAGACAGAATTGCAAGAAACAGATTTCAAGAGATAGATTGGACTCGTCTTTAAAGCACATGAAAAGCGGCAGAATTTCGACAATGATGCAGTTGGCCCAAAATGGCGTATGCGTTTTTTCCTGATTATATCCAGGAAAAAACGCATACGCACTTTATGGGCAACGAAGCAAGCAAGCAATGCAAATGTGCACAACAAAGAAGTCTCATTTCCCACTGGTCAAAAGGGCCATCCTAAAAAATTGTAAAAACCAGAAATGCAGGACAGGCCATGGAGAACAGGGAGCCTTTATACGCTGATGGGCAGTGTGTGAACTTCCGAGAGCCACTCTGGAGAAGTGTATGGTGGTTCCTAAATCATCTAAAAAACAGAGCTACAGAGCATAGGACACTTCCAATCATGGGAGTATATCTAGGGAAATCTAAAAATTAACAAGACACAAGCACACCACAGTTTAGGGCTACTCTGTTTACAAGAACCTCAACTTCAGTATACCTTAAATATCCCAGGAAAGAGAACAATGGATAAAGAAGATGTGGTACTTATGTACAATGGAATATCTCTTCACCATGAAATCAATGTAATAAGGCTAGTAGAAGGATAAAGAGTGGATTTAGGTCCGATAATACTACTTGAAATAAGTCAAACAGAAAAAGAAACATATCATAAGATATCACTTATAGAGGGAGGGTAAATATGGCTGCACAAGAAATGAATTACAGAACAGAACAGTGTCTCACATTTAGAAAACACACTTATTTCAGCTTAAGGGGAAAGGAGAGGTGGGGTGATGCATAAAACCAGAGTTTGAAATTAGCACAGATACCGTTCAATAAACCAAATAGATATTAGCCAAGATCTACACCTTGCTCAATGAACTGGCCTCAACACACCCTATACACCGCAGAGAAATATATCTGAGTAATAAGAATCTTAAAACCCATGTATTGATATATCTCCATAAGGGAATCAAGTGTGTGCAGAGTGGCACAAACACAGCAGTGAAAATGAGCTAAACCCCATTATAGAAATAAATTTTAAAAACAAAACGCAGAAACAATGAAAGAGAGAAAAATTCTTACAAAATTCGCTCAGGGGCTGTGATGCAACCTGGATTGACCACATATAAACCCACAGCTGGATAAGACATAAGGCTGGACACTTGGGGCTGAGAGGATTGATGAGCTTTGGTGAGCAACTGCCAAAAGTTTAATGCAATACTTCATGCTACTCATTCCAAGGGTCCCAACACTCCAGGTTGAAGGGAATCTTCCTACAGCTAAACCATGCTTGGGAAACCCAGCGACTGGTATACCATATGATCGGGAAAGGTTTCTAAAACGCACCTCATTTTTCCTCTCCTGGGGCTCCGGATCGACATTCCAGCCACTTTACCAAAAATATCCCCACATGGAGAGTCAATGCCTTTAAGTTCTGGTATCGCACAGTCTGCAGTTAGTGCGGAGGATGAATGGGAATAGGGGGAACCAGTGAGAAACTAGCTGTAGCGGTTTCAATGGGCACATGTCACTCTAAATTCACATCAGTAAGAAGAATAAACCAAAGGCACAGCAAGGTGCCAAGGAAGAAGAATAGGGCCTGAAGGAATCCTGTGGTTATGAGGCAAGATCACAAAAATAAGAGCTGAAAAATGGAGCTAAGGGCCACTGCAATTCAAAAACCTGCAGAGTTATAAAGGCCAACTATTTTCAAAAAATATATTGAGGTAAGGCTATGAAGAGGCATTGAAAGCAAGGCAGAATTGCAGGAAAACGATTTCAGGAGGTAGACTGGAATTGCATTTAAAGCATAGGAAAAGAGGCAGAACGTCCACAATGATGCACTTGGCCAAAAAGGGTGTATGCATTTTTTCCTGAATTTATTCAGGAAAAAAGGCATACGCCCTTTTTGGCCAACCAAGCAAGCTTGCAAAGGAAATCTGCACTACAATGAAGTCTCACTTCCCCCTGGTCAAAAGGGCCATCTGAAAAAAGTGTAAAATCCAGAAAGGCAGGACAGGCCATGGAGAACTGGGAGCCTTGTTATGCTGATGGGCGGGATGTGTATGGTGTTTCCTGAAACATCTAAAAAACAAAGCAACAGAGCCTAGGGCACTTCCACTTATGGTCCTATAGCTTAGGGAAATTAAAATCAAAAAGACACAGCCACCCCAAAATTTGGGACGCCTCTGTTTACAAGAACCTCGTTAACCATACAAGTTCAATATCACAGAAAGTGAAAAATGGATAAAGAACTTGTGGTACTTACGTACAATGCAGTATCACTCAGCAATGAAATCTATGTCATCAGGCCCGTAGCAGCATAATGAGTGGATTCAGGTATGATGATTCTAACTGAAATAAGACACACAGAAAAAGAGACATCATAAGATATCACTAATACACGGAATGTAAACTTGGCTACACAGGAACTGAATTACAGAACAGAACAGGGTCTCAAATTTAGAAAACCAACTTATGCTTGCTTAAGGGGAAAGGTGAGTTGGGGTGCTGCATAAAACCAGAGATTGAAATGAACACAGATAAAGTTCCTTAAGGCAAATATGGAATAGACAAGAGCTACTCCTTGCTCAACGAAATGGACTCAACACCCCATATTAAACGCCTAAGAATGTACCTGACTAGTAAGTATCTTAAAACCTATGGATTGCTATGTCTCCGAAAGAGAATCAAGCATGTGTACAGGGGCATAAACGCAGCAGTGATAGGATTGGAGAGGTTCAGTGAGCAAATGAAGACCCTTTGAAGTCATATTGCATGGTACCAATTCCACGGGTCTCAACTCTCCAGGTTTAAGGTATTCTTCCTTCAGCTAAAACATGCATGTGGAACCCAGAGTATGATCAACCGTGTGAACGGGAAACATGTTCAAATATGTCTCAGTTTTCCTCCCCTGGTACTCGGGTGCAACATTCCAGACGCTTTACTAACACTCTCCCCACTTGGAGAGTCAGCGCCTTTAACCTCCTGTTTGGCCCAGTTTGCAATTTCTGCGGAAGATGAACAAGAATAGCGAGAACCAATGAGAGACTAGCTGGAGGTGTCTGGACGGGCAAATTTAACTCTCATTTCCCACCAGGAAGAGGAAATAACCAAAGGCTCAGCATGCCGTGCCGGAACCAGATTAGGGCCTGAAGCCATCCTGCGGTGTTGCGGCCAGCTCACAAGAAAGCGAGTTGAAGAAAGGAGCTCAGGGGCACTGTAATTCACAAACCTGCAGAGTTATAAATGACAGCTATCGTCCAAAAATATACTGAAGTAAGGCTGCCAAGAGGACTTGAAAGCGGGGCAGAATTGCAGGAAACCGATTTCAGGAGGTAGACTGGAATTGCATTGAAAGCATAGGAAAAGAGGCAGAACGTCCACAATGATGCACTTGGCCAAAAAGGGCGTATGCGTTTTTTCCTGAATATATTCAGGAAAAAACGCATATGCACTTTTTGGCCAACCAAGCAAGGTTGCAAAGGAAATCTGCACTACAATGAAGTCTCACTTCCCCCCGGTCAAAAGGGCCATCTGAAAAAAGTGTAAAATCCAGAAAGGCAGGACAGGCCATGGAGAACTGGGAGCCTTGTTATGCTGATGGGCGGGATGTAAATTGCCAACAGCCACTCGGGAGAAGTGTATGGTGTTTCCTGAAACATCTAAAAAACAAAGCAACAGAGCCTAGGGCACTTCCACTTATGGTCCTATAGCTTAGGGAAATTAAAATCAAAAAGACACAGCCACCCCAAAGTTTGGGACGCCTCTGTTTACAAGAACCTCGTTTACGGTACAAGTTCAATATCGCAGAAAGTGAAAAATGGATAAAGAAGTTGTGGTACTTATGTACAATGCAAAATCACTCAGCCATGAAATCTATGTCATCCGGCCCGTAGCAGCATAATGAGTGGATTCAGGTATGATGATTCTAACTGAAATATGTCACACAGAAAAAGAAACATCATAAGATATCACTAATACATGGAATGTGAACTTGGCTACACATGAACTGAATTACAAAACAGAACAGGGTCTCAAGTTTAGAAAACCAACTTATGCTTCCTTAAGGGGGAAAGTGAGTTGGGGTGCTGCATAAAACCAGAGTTTGAAATTAGCACAGATACCATTCAATAAGCCAAATATGTAATAGACAAGACCTACCCCTTGCTCAACAAAATGGACTCAACAATGAGGTATCACCTCACACCTGATAGAATGGGCATCATGAGAAAATCTACAAACAAAAATGCTGGAAAGGGTGTGGAGAAAAGGAACCCTCTTCCACTATTGTTGGGAATATAAATTGATACAGTCACTACGGAGAACAATATGGAGTTTCTTAAGAAACTAACAATAGAATTACCATATGATACAGCAATCCCAGTACTGGACATATACCCAGACAAAACCATAAATCAAAACGAGACATTCACCGCAATGTTCATTGCATCACTATTTACAATATCGAGGTAATGGAAGCAACCTAAATGCCCACAGACAGACGAATGCATAAAGCTGTGGTACATATATAAAATGGAATATTACTAAGCCATGAAAAGGAATGAAATTGGGTCATTTGTAGAGACGTCGATGGATCTAGAGACTGTCATACAGAGTGAAGTAAGTCAGAAAGAGAAAAACAAATCTTGTATATTCATGCATATATGTGGAACCTAGAAAAACTGTACAGATTAACCATTTTGCAAGGCATAAATAGAGCAACAGATGTAGACAACAAATGTATGGACAACAAGGGGGGAAAGCTGTTGGTGGGGTGGTGGTGGTGGGAGGAGTTGAGAGACTGGGATTGGCATGTATACATTTATATGTATAAAATAGATAACCAATAAGAACCTGCTGTATAAAAATATAAAATAAAATTCAAAATTAAAAAGAAATAAAATTTAAAAAATAAAACAGAAAAAACAATTATTCCCTTCACATACATGTATTTATATGAATAAATTATTTCCATGCTTATATCTGTAAATACAAAAAAGAGGAATAAAATCTACCTTGAACCAAAAACGAAAAAGAGAAAAAAAACACAGAACCCACCAGTTCCACAGAGGAAAACCGTATCAGGGCACTTGCTCCAGTTGTAAACAATTCTGAAGTTGGCCAGTGGTGGGGAATCGTCTCCCATTCAGCCAGCAGCCCCCACGCAACAAGCGTCCTCATTGCAAAGCTGGGGCACCGTGCCGAGGCATCTGTGAGTAAACGTGAGCTGAGCCCCAGGCCAGTTGCTGCTGAACTATTCCCACCCGTCCCAGGTAAAACACCTGAATATATACAAGGACTTGAAAGCCTAGAGGAAGGGCCATAGAGCCACACGAGTGACAGCATGCCGGCTGACTTGGTGCCTGCAGGCCAGCCAGGATGGTCCTGGCCCTGGGTGCTCTTCTGGAAGATTTCCATTTCCCTGACTGAGATACCCGTCCTGTCCCTGCCCCCACTGCTTTTTTCCTTCCTCACCTCTGCCCAGGGAGAAATTCCAGCAGCAGGTATGGGTGACACATCCTCTTCTTTAGCAGGTGGCAGCCGGGCAACTGCTGCAGAAAGTCCAGCAGAGCCCCACTCACACTGGGCCACCCACAAAGCCGTGGCCTCTCACTCCCTCCCACCAGCCCAGCCCCGAGACTGCTGACAGGGCAGAGAAAATGGCGTCAGGCACGGCTGCAGGGGCTCTTGCTGCCTGGAGTGGTATTTATATTGATCTCAACCCAGGCACACCTGGGGAGGGCTGGCCCGCACGGTAAGGCTGCCCAGGTCAGCCAATCATCACCCCTCAGGGGCTCATAGTTGCAGAAAATGGAACTTGCTGAACCGGCCAGGTCCAAGGAACAGGTGTGGGCTCCTGAGAGTCAGGATAGACAAGGGGCTGCAGCTTTGGCTTGTTTTCTAATCATTTTATCTGGCCCATGAGTGGGAGACAACTTCAAGAAAACCCTCTCCTTATGAGAGGAACCCAGGAGTCAGGGAGAGGAGGGGTGGGTGGTGGTTGGAGACAGAGGCCTGGTGCCCCGGGTGCAGTGGAAGTCTCTGGAAGACCAGGTGGAGGGAGGCCGCACAGAGTGACGCCCAGGGTCACAGACCTGTCGCAGCTGCTGTTTGTTAGTTCAAGTCCTGCTCTGAGGTGCTCTGTGCCAGCTCTGAGCGACAGGTGAGCTGGGGGTGCTCTGCAATGAGGGCTATGTGCACGGTTCCTGTGTGCCCAGCCCTGCCATGGTACCTGCAAGGGTAGCTCTGTATCCTGGGAAGGGCCTGACCACGAGAGCCCCGTGGGCTGGGGTGGGGGTGGGGTACCTGCCCAGGTGAGCTCCATATTCTGGGATTGGTCTGACCACGAGAGCCCCATGGGCTGCTGGGGACCTGGTAAAGGATGTCAGGACAGTCAGTGAAGCCACCGAGGATATACCTCCAGTTGCTCCTAATTCCTACACCCTGCTGGTCATTCTACCAACCACCAGGACATGGTATTCTGTATTAGTCTTCAATGATGCCTTCTTTTGTATTCCATTAGTCCCAGAGTCACAAGAAATTTTGGCTTGTGAGTGGCAGGACTCAACATACAACTAAAACAATACTTCCGGGCCGTCTTGCCCCAAGGGTGCAAAAATTCCCACACCATCTTTGGGGAAAGCTTAGCTAAAGACCTAAAAGTTCTACCTCTGGAAAAGGAAACCCTCCTTCAGTACGCAGACGACATTCTGATCGCCAGCCCTACTAAGGAGGCCTCTGAACTACCAAGCCAATAAAGGATAGAAGTTGTCCAAGAAAAAGCTCAAATATCACAGACTGCGGTGACCTGCCTGGGCTTCATTCTCACAGAAGGTCGGAGAAGCCCATCCCAGGAAAGGGAAGAAACCATTTGCAGCCTTACCCCTTTCTAAAACTAGAAGACAGCTTAGGGGTTCCTGGGGAGGCCAGGGTTTGCTGCTTCTGGATCCCTAACTACAGTCTACTAGCTGGGCCTCTATATGAAACACTGAAAGGAAAAGATGATGATCCTTTTGAATAGAATCCAGAAGTGGCCTTTCAAGAATGGAAAGAGCAGTCAATTCAGACCCTTGCCCTGGAACTCCCTAATTTAGCTAAACCCTTTGACCTTTACATTCCCGGTGAAAGGTGAATCGCCATTGGAGAATTAGTGCAAAAACTGGGACCACTTGAAATGGAACAATGCAAGAATGCCATCCAGGTAGGATAAACTACGGTCACCAAGGGGCTTGGCCCACTGCCGCATCTGGCCAAGATACTGGCGGTATCTAAAAACCTGGAAATCAGCAGCCCAAAAGGCCACCTCCTTCCTAAGGGAAAAGGACCCCACGTGGTGATCCTAACCACCAACGATGCCCTGAAGTTGCAGGGTTCGCTCCGTGGGCACACCGACCTCGAGTGAGGAGGCCCTCCAACTCCAACATCCAGAGAGATAACCGGGGGCAACAGGGCACCATGACGACTCGTGTGAACATCACTTGACCTGGAGTTTCTCTCATAAAACAATAAGAGTGTGTCCCAAAAGAGTAGACTACTGCTTGCAGGACTTACTGCACCCAGAGGGGAGCTAATAATCTTGGCGGGGGAACCGTATATCACACTGTCACCATAGAAAAGCCTACAGACACCGTGATGATGGTGGCCAATAAGACCGGCTGGACTCCTGTTTACTTCAAAAGGCTGTTGACTCAGTGGTCATCATGGTCCTTGATCACCACTGACCCTGGACTGTCTGGGAGTTGAGCGGGCAGGGCTCTGACACCTGGTGCTGTTTGTACGTTAATTCAGGGGCCTAATTGAAGAAAGCGCAGACTACTGGTCAGAGCATCTAGGCTGGCAGAAACGGTCAGCCTAAGGTGGCCGAACAAATGTGGGGCGGGGTGAAACCGGCCCCCACAGCGTCTCTGCACATCTCTTTCCTGGACCCTTAAAGGTCATTAGAATCTATAACACTTCCAATGCTGGTGCTCAGGTGGACGAGCAGGGAGGCAGGGGGCCTGGGGACAATCAACGTCACCTGGAGGTTGCTGGGGAGAAGCTCTGACCCTCGCCCCCGGGTATTAGGGCTCCCAACTCAGCACTCAGCAGTTACAGAAGAAGTGTCTGCACCCTCAGCACTCCAAGAATGAGGAACGGGACAAAAGACAGAGGAGGGGTTTGTCCCCAGCAAAGCCCATTAAAAATCCCTGGGAGATAAAAATAGAATCTGGGCAATAAAGTCAAGTCTAACCTTTTTTATCCTTTGTGCTTTGTCTAATTTCACGTGCTCCTAGGGTCCCGCATGCAGAGGTTCCACACCCGGCACTTCAGACCAGATTTCCTAGTGCAGAATGGCTGGGTCGACACCTCAGCTCCTGGGGCCCAGTGCAGACTCCGCGATATAGAGCCTGAGCTGCAGCCAACCTGGCCCTCGAGAGCTCCGCCCCCTCCCTCCCACTGACTCTGACAGGATCTCTACACAGCAGCCCAGCCCACAGCCCACGGGGTAGTGCATGCTCTCACCTCTCCATTCTCTGATCAAAATATAAAGTTTCCTTTGCTTGTGAACCAAACTCAGTCTCGATCTGTTGGCCCCAATGACACTGGGCAGGGGGACACTTGTTGGGGTCCACTCTGGAGGATCAGTAACAGAAATTGAGACTATTGTAACCTCAATGAACAGATGTGTGAGCCAAACTGTAGTTAACATAGAACAGTGTATAAGGCTCGGGTAAAATAAGATGTTTCTAACACTTCCATTTGATATTTCCATCACTTTATTATAAGCAAGTTCAGTGAAAAGGTTTGTCTTATTTGTCAGGTCAATATTAGAGAAACGAAGTGATTTCTTTCCAAGGATGTACATCTAATAATCTTGGTTAAAGCTTCAATCTTGTTTTAAATGCTTTTCCATTGAAAATGATACCTCTCTTTCAGCTCCCCCATTTCTGAGAAGTATAAAATCTTATAATTTATTATTACCAAAGGGGAAAGGTGGGAGGAGGGATAAATTAACAGTTTGGGATTAACACATACACACTGCTATGTATAAAATAGATCATCAACAAGGAACTACTGTATAGCACAGGGAACTACACTCAACATTTTGCAATAACCTATAAGGGGAAATAATCTGAAAAAGAATAGATATTTTTATTGACATCATCTATCAATGACAGTTAAAGTGTAACCTAAGGGAAGCTGGTGGTGAGTGCTTCTGACCCTGAAGACTTCAATCATCTAAAGTTTGGACTCTGCCTACTTCCCAAGGCCCTTAATGAACATATGTGTAGCCGTAGCTTAAAAAATTCCCCAGTTTGGGTTTCGGGGAGACACTGATTTTGAAAAAGCCCTGGTGTTCTCCTTACATGAATGGGACTCTTCCTACTGCTAAAACATGTCTGTCACACCCAGAGGATGGTATACCGTCTGATCGGGAAGAGTTTGGAAAAGGCATCTCATCTCCTCATCTCCTGGTGCTCGGGTTCACCCCTCCAGCGTCTTTACTAACAGTCTCCCCACTTGGAGATGTCAGCACTGTCAACATCCTGTTGCGTACAGTTTGGAATTTGTCCAGAGGATGAAGCGGAAGGATGAGGAACAATGAGAGACAAGTCCTAGGTGTTCAGACAGGCACATGTCACTCTAATTTCCAATCAGGAAGACGAATTGACCAAAGGCTAGGGTTGCCCATGGAAACAGTATAGGGCTTGAGGAAATCCCGCTGCTTTGTGGCCAGTTCCCATAAACACAAGTTGAACAATGGAACTCAGGGGCAGTAAAATTCACGAAACTGCAGAGTTGAAAATATCCATCACTGAAAAATGTCTTGAGGAAAGTCAGAGAAAAGGACTTGTAAGCAAGGGAGAATGGCAGGAAAGGGATTTGAGGAGGTAGAAAGGACTCGCCATTAAGCACAAGAAAAGGAGCTGAACATTGCCAACATTGCAGTTGGCCAAAAAGGGTGTATGCGTTTTTTTCTGTATATATTCAAGAAAAGGGCATACACTTTTTTAGCCAACCAAACAGGTGGGCACTGGAAGTCAATACTACAAAAGATATCACTTCGCATCAGTCAGAAGAGCCATCCTCATAAAGCGTAAACAACAGAAATGCAGGACAGGGCAAGGAGAAGAGGGAGCCCTGTGAGACTTATAGTGGAAATGTATATTGCCAACGGCCATTCTGGAGAAGTGTATTGTGTTTACTAAAGCATCTAAAAAATGAGCTACAGAGCATAGGGCACTTGCACTCATGGGCGTATATCTTGAGAAAAACAAAAATCGAGAGGACACAGGCACCCCAATGTTTACCCCCTCTCTGTTTAAAAGATCCTCAACTAGGATATAACTTAAGTGTCCCTGGAGGGAAAAAATGGGTAGAGATGTGGTACTTAGGTAGAGTGGAATATTATTCAGCCTGGAAATCAATGAAATATGGCCAGTTGTAACAACTCCGGAGGAGTTATGTATGATCTTTCTAAGTGACAGAATTCAAAAAGAAAAAGACACATATCATAAGATATCACTTAAAGGTGGAATCCAAAATGGCTACACATGAAATAAATTACAAAACAAAAACATAGTCAAATATGTAGAAAACACGCATAAGGCTGCTAAACGGGAAAGGTGGGGAGGGGTGAGGCATCACCCAGGAGGTTGAAATTAGCAAAGATACCATTCCAAATACCAAACTGATAATCAACAAGGCCTACACGGTAGCTAAAAGAACTGCACTCAGCACACTCAAGTCACCGGAAAAGAATATATACGACTGGTAAGAATCTGAAAAAGAATTTACTGATGTCTCTCTGTACGTGAATCAAGTGGATGTACAGCAGCAAGAAACAGAGCTTTGAAAATCAGCTGTAACCAATATAGTAATAAATTGAAAAAAATAAACGACAGAGAGACAGAGAAAACCTCTTACAACTTTTCCTCAGGGCCGGTGATGCAACATGGATTGAACACATCTAGACCCACAGCAGGATGAGACATAAGGCTGGAAACTGTTTGCGCTAAGAGAAATGTGAGGTTGGGTGAGGAAATGCACACCCTTTAAAGTAATACTACCTGGTACCCATTCAATGGGTCCCAAATATGCAGGTTCAAGGGATCTTCCTACAGCTAAAACATGCATGGAAAACCCAGAGGACTGTACACCATGTGATCGGGAGATGTGTCTAAAATGCAGCTCATTTATCCTCTCCTGGTGCTCCTGTTCACCATTCCAGCCACGTTACTTAGAATCTCCCCACTTGGAGAATCAGCACATTTCAACTTCTGTTTCACACATTTTGCAAATTGTGAGGAGGATGAACGGGGAACCAATGAGAGAATAGTTGTAGGGGTTTGGACGGGCACATATCACTCTAATTTCCCATTAAGAATAAGAATTGAAAAAAGGCTCAGCCCGCCTCGCCCGAGCCAAAATAGGGCCTGAAGCAATCCTGCGGGTTTGAGGCCAGCTCACAAAAGAGCAACTTAAAAAATGGAGCTCAGGGTCACTGCAATTCACAAACCTGCAGAGTTATAAATGAAAACTAACGTCCAAAAATATGTTGAGGTAAGGCAAAGAAGAGGATCTGAATGCAAGACAGAATTGCAAGAAACAGATTTCAAGAGATAGATTGGACTCGTCTTTAAAGCACATGAAAAGCGGCAGAATTTCGACAATGATGCAGTTGGCCCAAAATGGCGTATGCGTTTTTTCCTGATTATATCCAGGAAAAAACGCATACGCACTTTATGGGCAACGAAGCAAGCAAGCAATGCAAATGTGCACAACAAAGAAGTCTCATTTCCCACTGGTCAAAAGGGCCATCCTAAAAAATTGTAAAAACCAGAAATGCAGGACAGGCCATGGAGAACAGGGAGCCTTTATACGCTGATGGGCAGTGTGTGAACTTCCGAGAGCCACTCTGGAGAAGTGTATGGTGGTTCCTAAATCATCTAAAAAACAGAGCTACAGAGCATAGGACACTTCCAATCATGGGAGTATATCTAGGGAAATCTAAAAATTAACAAGACACAAGCACACCACAGTTTAGGGCTACTCTGTTTACAAGAACCTCAACTTCAGTATACCTTAAATATCCCAGGAAAGAGAACAATGGATAAAGAAGATGTGGTACTTATGTACAATGGAATATCTCTTCACCATGAAATCAATGTAATAAGGCTAGTAGAAGGATAAAGAGTGGATTTAGGTCCGATAATACTACTTGAAATAAGTCAAACAGAAAAAGAAACATATCATAAGATATCACTTATAGAGGGAGGGTAAATATGGCTGCACAAGAAATGAATTACAGAACAGAACAGTGTCTCACATTTAGAAAACACACTTATTTCAGCTTAAGGGGAAAGGAGAGGTGGGGTGATGCATAAAACCAGAGTTTGAAATTAGCACAGATACCGTTCAATAAACCAAATAGATATTAGCCAAGATCTACACCTTGCTCAATGAACTGGCCTCAACACACCCTATACACCGCAGAGAAATATATCTGAGTAATAAGAATCTTAAAACCCATGTATTGATATATCTCCATAAGGGAATCAAGTGTGTGCAGAGTGGCACAAACACAGCAGTGAAAATGAGCTAAACCCCATTATAGAAATAAATTTTAAAAACAAAACGCAGAAACAATGAAAGAGAGAAAAATTCTTACAAAATTCGCTCAGGGGCTGTGATGCAACCTGGATTGACCACATATAAACCCACAGCTGGATAAGACATAAGGCTGGACACTTGGGGCTGAGAGGATTGATGAGCTTTGGTGAGCAACTGCCAAAAGTTTAATGCAATACTTCATGCTACTCATTCCAAGGGTCCCAACACTCCAGGTTGAAGGGAATCTTCCTACAGCTAAACCATGCTTGGGAAACCCAGCGACTGGTATACCATATGATCGGGAAAGGTTTCTAAAACGCACCTCATTTTTCCTCTCCTGGGGCTCCGGATCGACATTCCAGCCGCTTTACCAAAAATATCCCCACATGGAGAGTCAATGCCTTTAAGTTCTGGTATCGCACAGTCTGCAGTTAGTGCGGAGGATGAATGGGAATAGGGGGAACCAGTGAGAAACTAGCTGTAGCGGTTTCAATGGGCACATGTCACTCTAAATTCACATCAGTAAGAAGAATAAACCAAAGGCACAGCAAGGTGCCCCAGAAGAAGAATAGGGCCTGAAGGAATCCTGTGGTTATGAGGCAAGATCACAAAAATAAGAGCTGAAAAATGGAGCTAAGGGCCACTGCAATTCAAAAACTTGCAGAGTTATAAAGGCCAACTATTTTCAAAAAATATATTGAGGTAAGGCTATGAAGAGGCACTGAAAGCAAGGCAGAATTGCAGGAAAACGATTTCAGGAGGTAGACGGGAATTGCATTTAAAGCATAGGAAAAGAGGCAGAACGTCCACAATGATGCACTTGGCCAAAAAGGGCGTATGCCTTTTTTCCTGAATTTATTCAGAAAAAAAGGCATACGCCCTTTTTGGCCAACCAAGCAAGCTTGCAAAGGAAATCTGCACTACAATGAAGTCTCACTTCCCCCCGGTCAAAAGGGCCATCTGAAAAAAGTGTAAAATCCAGAAAGGCAGGACAGGCCATGGAGAACTGGGAGCCTTGTTATGCTGATGGGCGGGCTGTGTATGGTGTTTCCTGAAACATCTAAAAAACAAAGCAACAGAGCCTAGGGCACTTCCACTTATGGTCCTATAGCTTAGGGAAATTAAAATCAAAAAGACACAGCTACCCCAAAATTTGGGACGCCTCTGTTTACAAGAACCTCGTTAACCGTACAAGTTCAATATCACAGAAAGTGAAAAATGGATAAAGAACTTGTGGTACTTACGTACAATGCAGTATCACTCAGCAATGAAATCTATGTCATCAGGCCCGTAGCAGCATAATGAGTGGATACAGGTACGATGATTCTAACTGAAATAAGACACACAGAAAAAGAAACATCATAAGATATCAGTAATACACGGAATGTAAACTTGGCTACACAGGAACTGAATTACAGAACAGAACAGGGTCTCAAATTTAGAAAACCAACTTATGCTTGGTTAAGGCTAAAGGTGAGTTGGGGTGCTGCATAAAACCATAGATTGAAATGAGCACAGATAAAGTTCCTTAAGCCAAATATGGAATAGACAAGAGCTACTCCTTGCTGAACGAAATGGACTCAACACCGCCTATTAAACGCCTAAGAATGTACCTGACTAGTAAGTATCTTAAAACCTATGGATTGCTATGTCTCCGAAAGAGAATCAAGCATGTGTACAGGGGCATAAACGCAGCAGTGATAGGATTGGAGAGGTTCGGTGAGCAAATGAAGACCCTTTGAAGTCATATTGCATGGTACCCATTCCACGGGTTTCAACTACCCAGGTTTAAGGTATTCTTCCTTCAGCTAAAACATGCATGTGGAACCTAGAGTATGATCAACCATGTGATCGGGAAACGTGTTCAAATATGTCTCAGTTCTCGTACCCTGGTACTCGGGTGCAACATTCCAGATGCTTTACTAACACCCTCCCGACTTGGAGAGTCAGTCCCTTTAACCTCCTGTATGGCCCAGTTTGCAATTTCTGCGGAAGATGAACAGAAATAGCGAGAACCAATGAGAGACTAGCTGGAGGTGTCTGAACGGGCAAATTTAACTCTCATTTCCCACCAGGAAGAGGAATTAACCAAAGGCTCAGCGTGCCGTGCCGGAACCAGATTAGGGCCTGAAGCCATCCTGCGGTGTTGCGGCCAGGTCACAAGAAAGCGAGTTGAAGAAAGGAGCTCAGGGGCACTGTAATTCACAAACCTGCAGAGTTATAAATGACAGCTATCGTCCAAAAATATACTGAAGTAAGGCTGCCAAGAGGACTTGAAAGCGGGGCAGAATTGCAGGAAACCGATTTCAGGAGGTAGACTGGAATTGCATTGAAAGCATAGGAAAAGAGGCAGAACGTCCACAATGATGCACTTGGCCAAAAAGGGCGTATGCGTTTTTTCCTGAATATATTCAGGAAAAAACGCATACGCCCTTTTTGGCCAACCAAGCAAGCTTGCAAAGGAAATCTGCACTACAATGAAGTCTCACTTCCCCCCGGTCAAAAGGGCCATCTGAAAAAAGTGTAAAATCCAGAAAGGCAGGACAGGCCATGGAGAACTGGGAGCCTTGTTATGCTGATGGGCGGGATGTAAATTGCCAACAGACACTCGGGAGAAGTGTATGGTGTTTCCTGAAACATCTAAAAAACAAAGCAACAGAGCCTAGGGCACTTCCACTTATGGTCCTATAGCTTAGGGAAATTAAAATCAAAAAGACACAGCCACCCCAAAGTTTGGGACGCCTCTGTTTACAAGAACCTCGTTTACAGTACAAGTTCAACATCGCAGAAAGTGAAAAATGGATAAAGAAGTTGTGGTATTTACTTACAAAGCAATATCACTCAGCAATGAAATCTATGTCATCAGGCCCTTAGCAGCACAATGAGTGGATTCAGGTATGATGATTCTAACTGAAATAAGTCACACAGAAAAAGAAACATCATAAGATATCAGGAATACACGGAATGTAAACTTGGCTACACAGGAACTGAATTACAGAACAGAACAGGGTCTCAAATTTAGAAAACCAACTTATGCTTTCTTAAGGATAAAGGGGAGTTGGGGTGCTGCATAAAACCAGAGATTGAAATGAGCACAGATAAAGTTCCTTAAGCCAAATATGGAATAGACAAGAGCTACCTCTTGCTCAACGAAATGGACTCAACACCGCATATTAAATGCCTAAGAATGTACCTGACTAGTAAGTATCTTAAAACCTATGGATTGCTATGTCTCCGAAAGAGAATCAAGCATGTGTACAGGGGCATAAACGCAGCAGTGATAGGATTGGAGAGGTTCGGTGAGCAAATGAAGACCCTTTGAAGTCATATTGCATGGTACCCATTCCACGGGTTTCAACTACCCAGGTTTAAGGTATTCTTCCTTCAGCTAAAACATGCATGTGGATCCTAGAGTATGATCAACCATGTGATCGGGAGACGTGTTCAAATATGTCTCAGTTTTCGTACCCTGGTACTCGGGTGCAACATTCCAGACGCTTTACTAACACCCTCCCGACTTGGAGAGTCAGTCCCTTTAACCTCCTGTTTGGCCCAGTTTGCAATTTCTGCGGAAGATGAACAGGAATAGCGAGAACCAATGAGAGACTAGCTGGAGGTGTCTGGACGGGCAAATTTAACTCTCATTTCCCACCAGGAAGAGGAATTAACCAAAGGCTCAGCGTGCCGTGCCGGAACCAGATTAGGGCCTGAAGCCATCCTGCGGTGTTGCGGCCAGCTCAAAAGAAAGCGAGTTGAAGAAAGGAGCTCAGGGGCACTGTAATTCACAAACCTGCAGAGTTATAAATGACAGCTATCGTCCAAAAATATACTGAAGTAAGGCTGCCAAGAGGACTTGAAAGCGGGGCAGAATTGCAGGAAACCGATTTCAGGAGGTAGACTGGAATTGCAGTGAAAGCATAGGAAAAGAGGCAGAACGTCCACAATGATGCACTTGGCCAAAAAGGGCGTATGCGTTTTTTCCTGAATATATTCAGGAAAAAACGCATACGCCCTTTTTGGCCAACCAAGCAAGCTTGCAAAGGAAATCTGCACTACAATGAAGTCTCACTTCCCCCCGGTCAAAAGGGCCATCTGAAAAAAGTGTAAAATCCAGAAAGGCAGGACAGGCCATGGAGAACTGGGAGCCTTGTTATGCTGATGGGCGGGATGTAAATTGCCAACAGACACTCGGGAGAAGTGTATGGTGTTTCCTGAAACATCTAAAAAACAAAGCAACAGAGCCTAGGGCACTTCCACTTATGGTCCTATAGCTTAGGGAAATTAAAATCAAAAAGACACAGCCACCCCAAAGTTTGGGACGCCTCTGTTTACAAGAACCTCGTTTACAGTACAAGTTCAACATCGCAGAAAGTGAAAAATGGATAAAGAAGTTGTGGTATTTACTTACAAAGCAATATCACTCAGCAATGAAATCTATGTCATCAGGCCCTTAGCAGCACAATGAGTGGATTCAGGTATGATGATTCTAACTGAAATAAGTCACACAGAAAAAGAAACATCATAAGATATCAGTAATACACGGAATGTAAACTTGGCTACACAGGAACTGAATTACAGAACAGAACAGGGTCTCAAATTTAGAAAACCAACTTATGCTTGCTTAAGGGGAAAGGTGAGTTGGGGTGCTGCATAAAACCAGAGATTGAAATGAGCACAGATAAAGTTCCTTAAGCCAAATATGGAATAGACAAGAGCTACTCCTTGCTCAACGAAATGGACTCAACACCGCATATTAAATGCCTAAGAATGTACCTGACTAGTAAGTATCTTAAAACCTATGGATTGCTATGTCTCCGAAAGAGAATCAAGCATGTGTACAGGGGCATAAACGCAGCAGTGATAGGATTGGAGAGGTTCGGTGAGCAAATGAAGACCCTTTGAAGTCATATTGCATGGTACCCATTCCACGGGTTTCAACTACCCAGGTTTAAGGTATTCTTCCTTCAGCTAAAACATGCATGTGGAACCTAGAGTATGATCAACCATGTGATCGGGAGACGTGTTCAAATATGTCTCAGTTTTCGTACCCTGGTACTCGGGTGCAACATTCCAGACGCTTTACTAACACCCTCCCGACTTGGAGAGTCAGTCCCTTTAACCTCCTGTTTGGCCCAGTTTGCAATTTCTGCGGAAGATGAACAGGAATAGCGAGAACCAATGAGAGACTAGCTGGAGGTGTCTGGACGGGCAAATTTAACTCTCATTTCCCACCAGGAAGAGGAATTAACCAAAGGCTCAGCGTGCCGTGCCGGAACCAGATTAGGGCCTGAAGCCATCCTGCGGTGTTGCGGCCAGCTCAAAAGAAAGCGAGTTGAAGAAAGGAGCTCAGGGGCACTGTAATTCACAAACCTGCAGAGTTATAAATGACAGCTATCGTCCAAAAATATACTGAAGTAAGGCTGCCAAGAGGACTTGAAAGCGGGGCAGAATTGCAGGAAACCGATTTCAGGAGGTAGACTGGAATTGCATTGAAAGCATAGGAAAAGAGGCAGAACGTCCACAATGATGCACTTGGCCAAAAAGGGCGTATGCGTTTTTTCCTGAATATATTCAGGAAAAAACGCATACGCCCTTTTTGGCCAACCAAGCAAGCTTGCAAAGGAAATCTGCACTACAATGAAGTCTCACTTCCCCCCGGTCAAAAGGGCCATCTGAAAAAAGTGTAAAATCCAGAAAGGCAGGACAGGCCATGGAGAACTGGGAGCCTTGTTATGCTGATGGGCGGGATGTAAATTGCCAACAGACACTCGGGAGAAGTGTATGGTGTTTCCTGAAACATCTAAAAAACAAAGCAACAGAGCCTAGGGCACTTCCACTTATGGTCCTATAGCTTAGGGAAATTAAAATCAAAAAGACACAGCCACCCCAAAGTTTGGGACGCCTCTGTTTACAAGAACCTCGTTTACAGTACAAGTTCAACATCGCAGAAAGTGAAAAATGGATAAAGAAGTTGTGGTATTTACTTACAAAGCAATATCACTCAGCAATGAAATCTATGTCATCAGGCCCTTAGCAGCACAATGAGTGGATTCAGGTATGATGATTCTAACTGAAATAAGTCACACAGAAAAAGAAACATCATAAGATATCAGTAATACACGGAATGTAAACTTGGCTACACAGGAACTGAATTACAGAACAGAACAGGGTCTCAAATTTAGAAAACCAACTTATGCTTGCTTAAGGGGAAAGGGGAGTTGGGGTGCTGCATAAAACCAGAGATTGAAATGAGCACAGATAAAGTTCCTTAAGCCAAATATGGAATAGACAAGAGCTACTCCTTGCTCAACGAAATGGACTCAACACCGCATATTAAACGCCTAAGAATGTACCTGACTAGTAAGTATCTTAAAACCTATGGATTGCTATGTCTCCGAAAGAGAATCAAGCATGTGTACAGGGGCATAAACGCAGCAGTGATAGGATTGTAGAGGTTCGGTGAGCAAATGAAGACCCTTTGAAGTCATATTGCATGGTACCCATTCCACGGGTTTCAACTACCCAGGTTTAAGGTATTCTTCCTTCAGCTAAAACATGCATGTGGAACCTAGAGTATGATCAACCATGTGATCGGGAGACGTGTTCAAATATGTCTCAGTTTTCGTACCCTGGTACTCGGGTGCAACATTCCAGACGCTTTACTAACACCCTCCCGACTTGGAGAGTCAGTCCCTTTAACCTCCTGTTTGGCCCAGTTTGCAATTTCTGCGGAAGATGAACAGGAATAGCGAGAACCAATGAGAGACTAGCTGGAGGTGTCTGGACGGGCAAATTTAACTCTCATTTCCCACCAGGAAGAGGAATTAACCAAAGGCTCAGCGTGCCGTGCCGGAACCAGATTAGGGCCTGAAGCCATCCTGCGGTGTTGCGGCCAGCTCAAAAGAAAGCGAGTTGAAGAAAGGAGCTCAGGGGCACTGTAATTCACAAACCTGCAGAGTTATAAATGACAGCTATCGTCCAAAAATATACTGAAGTAAGGCTGCCAAGAGGACTTGAAATCGGGGCAGAATTGCAGGAAACCGATTTCAGGAGGCAGACTGGAATTGCATTGAAAGCATAGGAAAAGAGGCAGAACGTCCACAATGATGCACTTGGCCAAAAAGGGCGTATGCGTTTTTTCCTGAATATATTCAGGAAAAAACGCATACGCCCTTTTTGGCCAACCAAGCAAGCTTGCAAAGGAAATCTGCACTACAATGAAGTCTCACTTCCCCCCGGTCACAAGGGCTATCTGAAAAAAGTGTAAAATCCAGAAAGGCAGGACAGGCCATGGAGAACTGGGAGCCTTGTTATGCTGATGGGCGGGATGTAAATTGCCAACAGACACTCGGGAGAAGTGTATGGTGTTTCCTGAAACATCTAAAAAACAAAGCAACAGAGCCTAGGGCACTTCCACTTATGGTCCTATAGCTTAGGGAAATTAAAATCAAAAAGACACAGCCACCCCAAAGTTTGGGACGCCTCTGTTTACAAGAACCTCATTTAGCGTACAAGTTCAACATCGCAGAAAGTGAAAAATGGATAAAGAAGTTGTGGTATTTACTTACAAAGCAATATCACTCAGCAATGAAATCTATGTCATCAGGCCCTTAGCAGCACAATGAGTGGATTCAGGTATGATGATTCTAACTGAAATAAGTCACACAGAAAAAGAAACATCATAAGATATCAGTAATACACGGAATGTAAACTTGGCTACACAGGAACTGAATTACAGAACAGAACAGGGTCTCAAATTTAGAAAACCAACTTATGCTTGCTTAAGGGGAAAGGTGAGTTGGGGTGCTGCATAAAACCAGAGATTGAAATGAGCACAGATAAAGTTCCTTAAGCCAAATATGGAATAGACAAGAGCTACTCCTTGCTCAACGAAATGGACTCAACACCGCATATTAAACGCCTAAGAATGTACCTGACTAGTAAGTATCTTAAAACCTATGGATTGCTATGTCTCCGAAAGAGAATCAAGCATGTGTACAGGGGCATAAACGCAGCAGTGATAGGATTGGAGAGGTTCGGTGAGCAAATGAAGACCCTTTGAAGTCATATTGCATGGTACCCATTCCACGGGTTTCAACTACCCAGGTTTAAGGTATTCTTCCTTCAGCTAAAACATGCATGTGGAACCTAGAGTATGATCAACCATGTGATCGGGAGACGTGTTCAAATATGTCTCAGTTTTCGTACCCTGGTACTCGGGTGCAACATTCCAGACGCTTTACTAACACCCTCCCGACTTGGAGAGTCAGTCCCTTTAACCTCCTGTTTGGCCCAGTTTGCAATTTCTGCGGAAGATGAACAGGAATAGCGAGAACCAATGAGAGACTAGCTGGAGGTGTCTGGACGGGCAAATTTAACTCTCATTTCCCACCAGGAAGAGGAATTAACCAAAGGCTCAGCGTGCCGTGCCGGAACCAGATTAGGGCCTGAAGCCATCCTGCGGTGTTGCGGCCAGCTCAAAAGAAAGCGAGTTGAAGAAAGGAGCTCAGGGGCACTGTAATTCACAAACCTGCAGAGTTATAAATGACAGCTATCGTCCAAAAATATACTGAAGTAAGGCTGCCAAGAGGACTTGAAAGCGGGGCAGAATTGCAGGAAACCGATTTCAGGAGGCAGACTGGAATTGCATTGAAAGCATAGGAAAAGAGGCAGAACGTCCACAATGATGCACTTGGCCAAAAAGGGCGTATGCGTTTTTTCCTGAATATATTCAGGAAAAAACGCATACGCCCTTTTTGGCCAACCAAGCAAGCTTGCAAAGGAAATCTGCACTACAATGAAGTCTCACTTCCCCCCGGTCAAAAGGGCTATCTGAAAAAAGTGTAAAATCCAGAAAGGCAGGACAGGCCATGGAGAACTGGGAGCCTTGTTATGCTGATGGGCGGGATGTAAATTGCCAACAGACACTCGGGAGAAGTGTATGGTGTTTCCTGAAACATCTAAAAAACAAAGCAACAGAGCCTAGGGCACTTCCACTTATGGTCCTATAGCTTAGGGAAATTAAAATCAAAAAGACACAGCCACCCCAAAGTTTGGGACGCCTCTGTTTACAAGAACCTCGTTTACAGTACAAGTTCAACATCGCAGAAAGTGAAAAATGGATAAAGAAGTTGTGGTATTTACTTACAAAGCAATATCACTCAGCAATGAAATCTATGTCATCAGGCCCTTAGCAGCACAATGAGTGGATTCAGGTATGATGATTCTAACTGAAATAAGTCACACAGAAAAAGAAACATCATAAGATATCAGTAATACACGGAATGTAAACTTGGCTACACAGGAACTGAATTACAGAACAGAACAGGGTCTCAAATTTAGAAAACCAACTTATGCTTGCTTAAGGGGAAAGGTGAGTTGGGGTGCTGCATAAAACCAGAGATTGAAATGAGCACAGATAAAGTTCCTTAAGCCAAATATGGAATAGACAAGAGCTACTCCTTGCTCAACGAAATGGACTCAACACCGCATATTAAACGCCTAAGAATGTACCTGACTAGTAAGTATCTTAAAACCTATGGATTGCTATGTCTCCGAAAGAGAATCAAGCATGTGTACAGGGGCATAAACGCAGCAGTGATAGGATTGGAGAGGTTCGGTGAGCAAATGAAGACCCTTTGAAGTCATATTGCATGGTACCCATTCCACGGGTTTCAACTACCCAGGTTTAAGGTATTCTTCCTTCAGCTAAAACATGCATGTGGAACCTAGAGTATGATCAACCATGTGATCGGGAGACGTGTTCAAATATGTCTCAGTTTTCGTACCCTGGTACTCGGGTGCAACATTCCAGACGCTTTACTAACACCCTCCCGACTTGGAGAGTCAGTCCCTTTAACCTCCTGTTTGGCCCAGTTTGCAATTTCTGCGGAAGATGAACAGGAATAGCGAGAACCAATGAGAGACTAGCTGGAGGTGTCTGGACGGGCAAATTTAACTCTCATTTCCCACCAGGAAGAGGAATTAACCAAAGGCTCAGCGTGCCGTGCCGGAACCAGATTAGGGCCTGAAGCCATCCTGCGGTGTTGCGGCCAGCTCAAAAGAAAGCGAGTTGAAGAAAGGAGCTCAGGGGCACTGTAATTCACAAACCTGCAGAGTTATAAATGACAGCTATCGTCCAAAAATATACTGAAGTAGGGCTGCCAAGAGGACTTGAAAGCGGGGCAGAATTGCAGGAAACCGATTTCAGGAGGCAGACTGGAATTGCATTGAAAGCATAGGAAAAGAGGCAGAACGTCCACAATGATGCACTTGGCCAAAAAGGGCGTATGCGTTTTTTCCTGAATATATTCAGGAAAAAACGCATACGCCCTATTTGGCCAACCAAGCAAGCTTGCAAAGGAAATCTGCACTACAATGAAGTCTCACTTCCCCCCGGTCAAAAGGGCCATCTGAAAAAAGTGTAAAATCCAGAAAGGCAGGACAGGCCATGGAGAACTGGGAGCCTTGTTATGCTGATGGGCGGGATGTAAATTGCCAACAGACACTCGGGAGAAGTGTATGGTGTTTCCTGAAACATCTAAAAAACAAAGCAACAGAGCCTAGGGCACTTCCACTTATGGTCCTATAGCTTAGGGAAATTAAAATCAAAAAGACACAGCCACCCCAAAGTTTGGGACACCTCTGTTTACAAGAACCTCGTTTACAGTACAAGTTCAACATCGCAGAAAGTGAAAAATGGATAAAGAAGTTGTGGTATTTACTTACAAAGCAATATCACTCAGCAATGAAATCTATGTCATCAGGCCCTTAGCAGCACAATGAGTGGATTCAGGTATGATGATTCTAACTGAAATAAGTCACACAGAAAAAGAAACATCATAAGATATCAGTAGTACACGGAATGTAAACTTGGCTACACAGGAACTGAATTACAGAACAGAACAGGGTCTCAAATTTAGAAAACCAACTTATGCTTGCTTAAGGGGAAAGGTGAGTTGGGGTGCTGCATAAAACCAGAGATTGAAATGAGCACAGATAAAGTTCCTTAAGCCAAATATGGAATAGACAAGAGCTACTCCTTGCTCAACGAAATGGACTCAACACCGCATATTAAACGCCTAAGAATGTACCTGACTAGTAAGTATCTTAAAACCTATGGATTGCTATGTCTCCGAAAGAGAATCAAGCATGTGTACAGGGGCATAAACGCAGCAGTGATAGGATTGGAGAGGTTCGGTGAGCAAATGAAGACCCTTTGAAGTCATATTGCATGGTACCCATTCCACGGGTTTCAACTACCCAGGTTTAAGGTATTCTTCCTTCAGCTAAAACATGCATGTGGAACCTAGAGTATGATCAACCATGTGATCGGGAGACGTGTTCAAATATGTCTCAGTTTTCGTACCCTGGTACTCGGGTGCAACATTCCAGACGCTTTACTAACACCCTCCCGACTTGGAGAGTCAGTCCCTTTAACCTCCTGTTTGGCCCAGTTTGCAATTTCTGCAGAAGATGAACAGGAATAGCGAGAACCAATGAGAGACTAGCTGGAGGTGTCTGGACGGGCAAATTTAACTCTCATTTCCCACCAGGAAGAGGAATTAACCAAAGGCTCAGCGTGCCGTGCCGGAACCAGATTAGGGCCTGAAGCCATCCTGCGGTGTTGCGGCCAGCTCAAAAGAAAGCGAGTTGAAGAAAGGAGCTCAGGGGCACTGTAATTCACAAACCTGCAGAGTTATAAATGACAGCTATCGTCCAAAAATATACTGAAGTAAGGCTGCCAAGAGGACTTGAAAGCGGGGCAGAATTGCAGGAAACCGATTTCAGGAGGTAGACTGGAATTGCATTGAAAGCATAGGAAAAGAGGCAGAACGTCCACAATGATGCACTTGGCCAAAAAGGGCGTATGCGTTTTTTCCTGAATATATTCAGGAAAAAACGCATACGCCCTTTTTGGCCAACCAAGCAAGCTTGCAAAGGAAATCTGCACTACAATGAAGTCTCACTTCCCCCCGGTCAAAAGGGCCATCTGAAAAAAGTGTAAAATCCAGAAAGGCAGGACAGGCCATGGAGAACTGGGAGCCTTGTTATGCTGATGGGCGGGATGTAAATTGCCAACAGACACTCGGGAGAAGTGTATGGTGTTTCCTGAAACATCTAAAAAACAAAGCAACAGAGCCTAGGGCACTTCCACTTATGGTCCTATAGCTTAGGGAAATTAAAATCAAAAAGACACAGCCACCCCAAAGTTTGGGACGCCTCTGTTTACAAGAACCTCGTTTACAGTACAAGTTCAACATCGCAGAAAGTGAAAAATGGATAAAGAAGTTGTGGTATTTACTTACAAAGCAATATCACTCAGCAATGAAATCTATGTCATCAGGCCCTTAGCAGCACAATGAGTGGATTCAGGTATGATGATTCTAACTGAAATAAGTCACACAGAAAAAGAAACATCATAAGATATCAGTAATACACGGAATGTAAACTTGGCTACACAGGAACTGAATTACAGAACAGAACAGGGTCTCAAATTTAGAAAACCAACTTATGCTTGCTTAAGGGGAAAGGTGAGTTGGGGTGCTGCATAAAACCAGAGATTGAAATGAGCACAGATAAAGTTCCTTAAGCCAAATATGGAATAGACAAGAGCTACTCCTTGCTCAACGAAATGGACTCAACACCGCATATTAAACGCCTAAGAATGTACCTGACTAGTAAGTATCTTAAAACCTATGGATTGCTATGTCTCCGAAAGAGAATCAAGCATGTGTACAGGGGCATAAACGCAGCAGTGATAGGATTGGAGAGGTTCGGTGAGCAAATGAAGACCCTTTGAAGTCATATTGCATGGTACCCATTCCACGGGTTTCAACTACCCAGGTTTAAGGTATTCTTCCTTCAGCTAAAACATGCATGTGGAACCTAGAGTATGATCAACCATGTGATCGGGAGACGTGTTCAAATATGTCTCAGTTTTCGTACCCTGGTACTCGGGTGCAACATTCCAGACGCTTTACTAACACCCTCCCGACTTGGAGAGTCAGTCCCTTTAACCTCCTGTTTGGCCCAGTTTGCAATTTCTGCGGAAGATGAACAGGAATAGCGAGAACCAATGAGAGACTAGCTGGAGGTGTCTGGACGGGCAAATTTAACTCTCATTTCCCACCAGGAAGAGGAATTAACCAAAGGCTCAGCGTGCCGTGCCGGAACCAGATTAGGGCCTGAAGCCATCCTGCGGTGTTGCGGCCAGCTCAAAAGAAAGCGAGTTGAAGAAAGGAGCTCAGGGGCACTGTAATTCACAAACCTGCAGAGTTATAAATGACAGCTATCGTCCAAAAATATACTGAAGTAAGGCTGCCAAGAGGACTTGAAAGCGGGGCAGAATTGCAGGAAACCGATTTCAGGAGGTAGACTGGAATTGCATTGAAAGCATAGGAAAAGAGGCAGAACGTCCACAATGATGCACTTGGCCAAAAAGGGCGTATGCGTTTTTTCCTGAATATATTCAGGAAAAAACGCATACGCCCTTTTTGGCCAACCAAGCAAGCTTGCAAAGGAAATCTGCACTACAATGAAGTCTCACTTCCCCCCGGTCAAAAGGGCCATCTGAAAAAAGTGTAAAATCCAGAAAGGCAGGACAGGCCATGGAGAACTGGGAGCCTTGTTATGCTGATGGGCGGGATGTAAATTGCCAACAGACACTCGGGAGAAGTGTATGGTGTTTCCTGAAACATCTAAAAAACAAAGCAACAGAGCCTAGGGCACTTCCACTTATGGTCCTATAGCTTAGGGAAATTAAAATCAAAAAGACACAGCCACCCCAAAGTTTGGGACGCCTCTGTTTACAAGAACCTCGTTTACAGTACAAGTTCAACATCGCAGAAAGTGAAAAATGGATAAAGAAGTTGTGGTATTTACTTACAAAGCAATATCACTCAGCAATGAAATCTATGTCATCAGGCCCTTAGCAGCACAATGAGTGGATTCAGGTATGATGATTCTAACTGAAATAAGTCACACAGAAAAAGAAACATCATAAGATATCAGTAATACACGGAATGTAAACTTGGCTACACAGGAACTGAATTACAGAACAGAACAGGGTCTCAAATTTAGAAAACCAACTTATGCTTGCTTAAGGGGAAAGGTGAGTTGGGGTGCTGCATAAAACCAGAGATTGAAATGAGCACAGATAAAGTTCCTTAAGCCAAATATGGAATAGACAAGAGCTACTCCTTGCTCAACGAAATGGACTCAACACCGCATATTAAACGCCTAAGAATGTACCTGACTAGTAAGTATCTTAAAACCTATGGATTGCTATGTCTCCGAAAGAGAATCAAGCATGTGTACAGGGGCATAAACGCAGCAGTGATAGGATTGTAGAGGTTCGGTGAGCAAATGAAGACCCTTTGAAGTCATATTGCATGGTACCCATTCCACGGGTTTCAACTACCCAGGTTTAAGGTATTCTTCCTTCAGCTAAAACATGCATGTGGAACCTAGAGTATGATCAACCATGTGATCGGGAGACGTGTTCAAATATGTCTCAGTTTTCGTACCCTGGTACTCGGGTGCAACATTCCAGACGCTTTACTAACACCCTCCCGACTTGGAGAGTCAGTCCCTTTAACCTCCTGTTTGGCCCAGTTTGCAATTTCTGCGGAAGATGAACAGGAATAGCGAGAACCAATGAGAGACTAGCTGGAGGTGTCTGGACGGGCAAATTTAACTCTCATTTCCCACCAGGAAGAGGAATTAACCAAAGGCTCAGCGTGCCGTGCCGGAACCAGATTAGGGCCTGAAGCCATCCTGCGGTGTTGCGGCCAGCTCAAAAGAAAGCGAGTTGAAGAAAGGAGCTCAGGGGCACTGTAATTCACAAACCTGCAGAGTTATAAATGACAGCTATCGTCCAAAAATATACTGAAGTAAGGCTGCCAAGAGGACTTGAAAGCGGGGCAGAATTGCAGGAAACCGATTTCAGGAGGCAGACTGGAATTGCATTGAAAGCATAGGAAAAGAGGCAGAACGTCCACAATGATGCACTTGGCCAAAAAGGGCGTATGCGTTTTTTCCTGAATATATTCAGGAAAAAACGCATACGCCCTTTTTGGCCAACCAAGCAAGCTTGCAAAGGAAATCTGCACTACAATGAAGTCTCACTTCCCCCCGGTCAAAAGGGCTATCTGAAAAAAGTGTAAAATCCAGAAAGGCAGGACAGGCCATGGAGAACTGGGAGCCTTGTTATGCTGATGGGCGGGATGTAAATTGCCAACAGACACTCGGGAGAAGTGTATGGTGTTTCCTGAAACATCTAAAAAACAAAGCAACAGAGCCTAGGGCACTTCCACTTATGGTCCTATAGCTTAGGGAAATTAAAATCAAAAAGACACAGCCACCCCAAAGTTTGGGACGCCTCTGTTTACAAGAACCTCATTTAGCGTACAAGTTCAACATCACAGAAAGTGAAAAATGGATAAAGAAGTTGTGGTATTTACTTACAAAGCAATATCACTCAGCAATGAAATCTATGTCATCAGGCCCTTAGCAGCACAATGAGTGGATTCAGGTATGATGATTCTAACTGAAATAAGTCACACAGAAAAAGAAACATCATAAGATATCAGTAATACACGGAATGTAAACTTGGCTACACAGGAACTGAATTACAGAACAGAACAGGGTCTCAAATTTAGAAAACCAACTTATGCTTGCTTAAGGGGAAAGGTGAGTTGGGGTGCTGCATAAAACCAGAGATTGAAATGAGCACAGATAAAGTTCCTTAAGCCAAATATGGAATAGACAAGAGCTACTCCTTGCTCAACGAAATGGACTCAACACCGCATATTAAACGCCTAAGAATGTACCTGACTAGTAAGTATCTTAAAACCTATGGATTGCTATGTCTCCGAAAGAGAATCAAGCATGTGTACAGGGGCATAAACGCAGCAGTGATAGGATTGGAGAGGTTCGGTGAGCAAATGAAGACCCTTTGAAGTCATATTGCATGGTACCCATTCCACGGGTTTCAACTACCCAGGTTTAAGGTATTCTTCCTTCAGCTAAAACATGCATGTGGAACCTAGAGTATGATCAACCATGTGATCGGGAGACGTGTTCAAATATGTCTCAGTTTTCGTACCCTGGTACTCGGGTGCAACATTCCAGACGCTTTACTAACACCCTCCCGACTTGGAGAGTCAGTCCCTTTAACCTCCTGTTTGGCCCAGTTTACAATTTCTGCGGAAGATGAACAGGAATAGCGAGAACCAATGAGAGACTAGCTGGAGGTGTCTGGACGGGCAAATTTAACTCTCATTTCCCACCAGGAAGAGGAATTAACCAAAGGCTCAGCGTGCCGTGCCGGAACCAGATTAGGGCCTGAAGCCATCCTGCGGTGTTGCGGCCAGCTCAAAAGAAAGCGAGTTGAAGAAAGGAGCTCAGGGGCACTGTAATTCACAAACCTGCAGAGTTATAAATGACAGCTATCGTCCAAAAATATACTGAAGTAAGGCTGCCAAGAGGACTTGAAAGCGGGGCAGAATTGCAGGAAACCGATTTCAGGAGGCAGACTGGAATTGCATTGAAAGCATAGGAAAAGAGGCAGAACGTCCACAATGATGCACTTGGCCAAAAAGGGCGTATGCGTTTTTTCCTGAATATATTCAGGAAAAAACGCATACGCCCTTTTTGGCCAACCAAGCAAGCTTGCAAAGGAAATCTGCACTACAATGAAGTCTCACTTCCCCCCGGTCAAAAGGGCTATCTGAAAAAAGTGTAAAATCCAGAAAGGCAGGACAGGCCATGGAGAACTGGGAGCCTTGTTATGCTGATGGGCGGGATGTAAATTGCCAACAGACACTCGGGAGAAGTGTATGGTGTTTCCTGAAACATCTAAAAAACAAAGCAACAGAGCCTAGGGCACTTCCACTTATGGTCCTATAGCTTAGGGAAATTAAAATCAAAAAGACACAGCCACCCCAAAGTTTGGGACGCCTCTGTTTACAAGAACCTCATTTAGCGTACAAGTTCAACATCGCAGAAAGTGAAAAATGGATAAAGAAGTTGTGGTATTTACTTACAAAGCAATATCACTCAGCAATGAAATCTATGTCATCAGGCCCTTAGCAGCACAATGAGTGGATTCAGGTATGATGATTCTAACTGAAATAAGTCACACAGAAAAAGAAACATCATAAGATATCAGTAATACACGGAATGTAAACTTGGCTACACAGGAACTGAATTACAGAACAGAACAGGGTCTCAAATTTAGAAAACCAACTTATGCTTGCTTAAGGGTAAAGGTGAGTTGGGGTGCTGCATAAAACCAGAGATTGAAATGAGCACAGATAAAGTTCCTTAAGCCAAATATGGAATAGACAAGAGCTACTCCTTGCTCAACGAAATGGACTCAACACCGCATATTAAACGCCTAAGAATGTACCTGACTAGTAAGTATCTTAAAACCTATGGATTGCTATGTCTCCGAAAGAGAATCAAGCATGTGTACAGGGGCATAAACGCAGCAGTGATAGGATTGGAGAGGTTCGGTGAGCAAATGAAGACCCTTTGAAGTCATATTGCATGGTACCCATTCCACGGGTTTCAACTACCCAGGTTTAAGGTATTCTTCCTTCAGCTAAAACATGCATGTGGAACCTAGAGTATGATCAACCATGTGATCGGGAGACGTGTTCAAATATGTCTCAGTTTTCGTACCCTGGTACTCGGGTGCAACATTCCAGACGCTTTACTAACACCCTCCCGACTTGGAGAGTCAGTCCCTTTAACCTCCTGTTTGGCCCAGTTTGCAATTTCTGCGGAAGATGAACAGGAATAGCGAGAACCAATGAGAGACTAGCTGGAGGTGTCTGGACGGGCAAATTTAACTCTCATTTCCCACCAGGAAGAGGAATTAACCAAAGGCTCAGCGTGCCGTGCCGGAACCAGATTAGGGCCTGAAGCCATCCTGCGGTGTTGCGGCCAGCTCAAAAGAAAGCGAGTTGAAGAAAGGAGCTCAGGGGCACTGTAATTCACAAACCTGCAGAGTTATAAATGACAGCTATCGTCCAAAAATATACTGAAGTAGGGCTGCCAAGAGCACTTGAAAGCGGGGCAGAATTGCAGGAAACCGATTTCAGGAGGCAGACTGGAATTGCATTGAAAGCATAGGAAAAGAGGCAGAACGTCCACAATGATGCACTTGGCCAAAAAGGGCGTATGCGTTTTTTCCTGAATATATTCAGGAAAAAACGCATACGCCCTTTTTGGCCAACCAAGCAAGCTTGCAAAGGAAATCTGCACTACAATGAAGTCTCACTTCCCCCCGGTCAAAAGGGCCATCTGAAAAAAGTGTAAAATCCAGAAAGGCAGGACAGGCCATGGAGAACTGGGAGCCTTGTTATGCTGATGGGCGGGATGTAAATTGCCAACAGACACTCGGGAGAAGTGTATGGTGTTTCCTGAAACATCTAAAAAACAAAGCAACAGAGCCTAGGGCACTTCCACTTATGGTCCTATAGCTTAGGGAAATTAAAATCAAAAAGACACAGCCACCCCAAAGTTTGGGACGCCTCTGTTTACAAGAACCTCGTTTACAGTACAAGTTCAACATCGCAGAAAGTGAAAAATGGATAAAGAAGTTGTGGTATTTACTTACAAAGCAATATCACTCAGCAATGAAATCTATGTCATCAGGCCCTTAGCAGCACAATGAGTGGATTCAGGTATGATGATTCTAACTGAAATAAGTCACACAGAAAAAGAAACATCATAAGATATCAGTAATACACGGAATGTAAACTTGGCTACACAGGAACTGAATTACAGAACAGAACAGGGTCTCAAATTTAGAAAACCAACTTATGCTTGCTTAAGGGGAAAGGTGAGTTGGGGTGCTGCATAAAACCAGAGATTGAAATGAGCACAGATAAAGTTCCTTAAGCCAAATATGGAATAGACAAGAGCTACTCCTTGCTCAACGAAATGGACTCAACACCGCATATTAAATGCCTAAGAATGTACCTGACTAGTAAGTATCTTAAAACCTATGGATTGCTATGTCTCCGAAAGTGAATCAAGCATGTGTACAGGGGCATAAACGCAGCAGTGATAGGATTGGAGAGGTTCGGTGAGCAAATGAAGACCCTTTGAAGTCATATTGCATGGTACCCATTCCACGGGTTTCAACTACCCAGGTTTAAGGTATTCTTCCTTCAGCTAAAACATGCATGTGGAACCTAGAGTATGATCAACCATGTGATCGGGAGACGTGTTCAAATATGTCTCAGTTTTCGTACCCTGGTACTCGGGTGCAACATTCCAGACGCTTTACTAACACCCTCCCGACTTGGAGAGTCAGTCCCTTTAACCTCCTGTTTGGCCCAGTTTGCAATTTCTGCGGAAGATGAACAGGAATAGCGAGAACCAATGAGAGACTAGCTGGAGGTGTCTGGACGGGCAAATTTAACTCTCATTTCCCACCAGGAAGAGGAATTAACCAAAGGCTCAGCGTGCCGTGCCGGAACCAGATTAGGGCCTGAAGCCATCCTGCGGTGTTGCGGCCAGCTCAAAAGAAAGCGAGTTGAAGAAAGGAGCTCAGGGGCACTGTAATTCACAAACCTGCAGAGTTATAAATGACAGCTATCGTCCAAAAATATACTGAAGTAAGGCTGCCAAGAGGACTTGAAAGCGGGGCAGAATTGCAGGAAACCGATTTCAGGAGGCAGACTGGAATTGCATTGAAAGCATAGGAAAAGAGGCAGAACGTCCACAATGATGCACTTGGCCAAAAAGGGCGTATGCGTTTTTTCCTGAATATATTCAGGAAAAAACACATACGCCCTTTTTGGCCAACCAAGCAAGCTTGCAAAGGAAATCTGCACTACAATGAAGTCTCACTTCCCCCCGGTCAAAAGGGCCATCTGAAAAAAGTGTAAAATCCAGAAAGGCAGGACAGGCCATGGAGAACTGGGAGCCTTGTTATGCTGATGGGCGGGATGTAAATTGCCAACAGACACTCGGGAGAAGTGTATGGTGTTTCCTGAAACATCTAAAAAACAAAGCAACAGAGCCTAGGGCACTTCCACTTATGGTCCTATAGCTTAGGGAAATTAAAATCAAAAAGACACAGCCACCCCAAAGTTTGGGACGCCTCTGTTTACAAGAACCTCGTTTACAGTACAAGTTCAACATCGCAGAAAGTGAAAAATGGATAAAGAAGTTGTGGTATTTACTTACAAAGCAATATCACTCAGCAATGAAATCTATGTCATCAGGCCCTTAGCAGCACAATGAGTGGATTCAGGTATGATGATTCTAACTGAAATAAGTCACACAGAAAAAGAAACATCATAAGATATCAGTAATACACGGAATGTAAACTTGGCTACACAGGAACTGAATTACAGAACAGAACAGGGTCTCAAATTTAGAAAACCAACTTATGCTTGCTTAAGGGGAAAGGTGAGTTGGGGTGCTGCATAAAACCAGAGATTGAAATGAGCACAGATAAAGTTCCTTAAGCCAAATATGGAATAGACAAGAGCTACTCCTTGCTCAACGAAATGGACTCAACACCGCATATTAAATGCCTAAGAATGTACCTGACTAGTAAGTATCTTAAAACCTATGGATTGCTATGTCTCCGAAGGAGAATCAAGCATGTGTACAGGGGCATAAACGCAGCAGTGATAGGATTGGAGAGGTTCGGTGAGCAAATGAAGACCCTTTGAAGTCATATTGCATGGTACCCATTCCACGGGTTTCAACTACCCAGGTTTAAGGTATTCTTCCTTCAGCTAAAACATGCATGTGGAACCTAGAGTATGATCAACCATGTGATCGGGAGACGTGTTCAAATATGTCTCAGTTTTCGTACCCTGGTACTCGGGTGCAACATTCCAGACGCTTTACTAACACCCTCCCGACTTGGAGAGTCAGTCCCTTTAACCTCCTGTTTGGCCCAGTTTGCAATTTCTGCGGAAGATGAACAGGAATAGCGAGAACCAATGAGAGACTAGCTGGAGGTGTCTGGACGGGCAAATTTAACTCTCATTTCCCACCAGGAAGAGGAATTAACCAAAGGCTCAGCGTGCCGTGCCGGAACCAGATTAGGGCCTGAAGCCATCCTGCGGTGTTGCGGCCAGCTCAAAAGAAAGCGAGTTGAAGAAAGGAGCTCAGGGGCACTGTAATTCACAAACCTGCAGAGTTATAAATGACAGCTATCGTCCAAAAATATACTGAAGTAAGGCTGCCAAGAGGACTTGAAAGCGGGGCAGAATTGCAGGAAACCGATTTCAGGAGGTAGACTGGAATTGCATTGAAAGCATAGGAAAAGAGGCAGAACGTCCACAATGATGCACTTGGCCAAAAAGGGCGTATGCGTTTTTTCCTGAATATATTCAGGAAAAAACGCATACGCCCTTTTTGGCCAACCAAGCAAGCTTGCAAAGGAAATCTGCACTACAATGAAGTCTCACTTCCCCCCGGTCAAAAGGGCCATCTGAAAAAAGTGTAAAATCCAGAAAGGCAGGACAGGCCATGGAGAACTGGGAGCCTTGTTATGCTGATGGGCGGGATGTAAATTGCCAACAGACACTCGGGAGAAGTGTATGGTGTTTCCTGAAACATCTAAAAAACAAAGCAACAGAGCCTAGGGCACTTCCACTTATGGTCCTATAGCTTAGGGAAATTAAAATCAAAAAGACACAGCCACCCCAAAGTTTGGGACGCCTCTGTTTACAAGAACCTCGTTTACAGTACAAGTTCAACATCGCAGAAAGTGAAAAATGGATAAAGAAGTTGTGGTATTTACTTACAAAGCAATATCACTCAGCAATGAAATCTATGTCATCAGGCCCTTAGCAGCACAATGAGTGGATTCAGGTATGATGATTCTAACTGAAATAAGTCACACAGAAAAAGAAACATCATAAGATATCAGTAATACACGGAATGTAAACTTGGCTACACAGGAACTGAATTACAGAACAGAACAGGGTCTCAAATTTAGAAAACCAACTTATGCTTGCTTAAGGGGAAAGGTGAGTTGGGGTGCTGCATAAAACCAGAGATTGAAATGAGCACAGATAAAGTTCCTTAAGCCAAATATGGAATAGACAAGAGCTACTCCTTGCTCAACGAAATGGACTCAACACCGCATATTAAATGCCTAAGAATGTACCTGACTAGTAAGTATCTTAAAACCTATGGATTGCTATGTCTCCGAAAGAGAATCAAGCATGTGTACAGGGGCATAAACGCAGCAGTGATAGGATTGGAGAGGTTCGGTGAGCAAATGAAGACCCTTTGAAGTCATATTGCATGGTACCCATTCCACGGGTTTCAACTACCCAGGTTTAAGGTATTCTTCCTTCAGCTAAAACATGCATGTGGAACCTAGAGTATGATCAACCATGTGATCGGGAGACGTGTTCAAATATGTCTCAGTTTTCGTACCCTGGTACTCGGGTGCAACATTCCAGACGCTTTACTAACACCCTCCCGACTTGGAGAGTCAGTCCCTTTAACCTCCTGTTTGGCCCAGTTTGCAGTTTCTGCGGAAGATGAACAGGAATAGCGAGAACCAATGAGAGACTAGCTGGAGGTGTCTGGACGGGCAAATTTAACTCTCATTTCCCACCAGGAAGAGGAATTAACCAAACGCTCAGCGTGCCGTGCCGGAACCAGATTAGGGCCTGAAGCCATCCTGCGGTGTTGCGGCCAGCTCAAAAGAAAGCGAGTTGAAGAAAGGAGCTCAGGGGCACTGTAATTCACAAACCTGCAGAGTTATAAATGACAGCTATCGTCCAAAAATATACTGAAGTAAGGCTGCCAAGAGGACTTGAAAGCGGGGCAGAATTGCAGGAAACCGATTTCAGGAGGTAGACTGGAATTGCATTGAAAGCATAGGAAAAGAGGCAGAACGTCCACAATGATGCACTTGGCCAAAAAGGGCGTATGCGTTTTTTCCTGAATATATTCAGGAAAAAACGCATACGCCCTTTTTGGCCAACCAAGCAAGCTTGCAAAGGAAATCTGCACTACAATGAAGTCTCACTTCCCCCCGGTCAAAAGGGCCATCTGGAAAAAGTGTAAAATCCAGAAAGGCAGGACAGGCCATGGAGAACTGGGAGCCTTGTTATGCTGATGGGTGGGATGTAAATTGCCAACAGACACTCGGGAGAAGTGTATGGTGTTTCCTGAAACATCTAAAAAACAAAGCAACAGAGCCTAGGGCACTTCCACTTATGGTCCTATAGCTTAGGGAAATTAAAATCAAAAAGACACAGCCACCCCAAAGTTTGGGACGCCTCTGTTTACAAGAACCTCGTTTACAGTACAAGTTCAACATCGCAGAAAGTGAAAAATGGATAAAGAAGTTGTGGTATTTACTTACAAAGCAATATCACTCAGCAATGAAATCTATGTCATCAGGCCCTTAGCAGCACAATGAGTGGATTCAGGTATGATGATTCTAACTGAAATAAGTCACACAGAAAAAGAAACATCATAAGATATCAGTAATACACGGAATGTAAACTTGGCTACACAGGAACTGAATTACAGAACAGAACAGGGTCTCAAATTTAGAAAACCAACTTATGCTTGCTTAAGGGGAAAGGTGAGTTGGGGTGCTGCATAAAACCAGAGATTGAAATGAGCACAGATAAAGTTCCTTAAGCCAAATATGGAATAGACAAGAGCTACTCCTTGCTCAACGAAATGGACTCAACACCCCATATTAAATGCCTAAGAATGTACCTGACTAGTAAGTATCTTAAAACCTATGGATTGCTATGTCTCCAAAAGAGAATCAAGCATGTGTACAGGGGCATAAACGCAGCAGTGATAGGATTGGAGAGGTTCGGTGAGCAAATGAAGACCCTTTGAAGTCATATTGCATGGTACCCATTCCACGGGTTTCAACTACCCAGGTTTAAGGTATTCTTCCTTCAGCTAAAACATGCATGTGGAACCTAGAGTATGATCAACCATGTGATCGGGAGACGTGTTCAAATATGTCTCAGTTTTCGTACCCTGGTACTCGGGTGCAACATTCCAGACGCTTTACTAACACCCTCCCGACTTGGAGAGTCAGTCCCTTTAACCTCCTGTTTGGCCCAGTTTGCAATTTCTGCGGAAGATGAACAGGAATAGCGAGAACCAATGAGAGACTAGCTGGAGGTGTCTGGACGGGCAAATTTAACTCTCATTTCCCACCAGGAAGAGGAATTAACCAAAGGCTCAGCGTGCCGTGCCGGAACCAGATTAGGGCCTGAAGCCATCCTGCGGTGTTGCGGCCAGCTCAAAAGAAAGCGAGTTGAAGAAAGGAGCTCAGGGGCACTGTAATTCACAAACCTGCAGAGTTATAAATGACAGCTATCGTCCAAAAATATACTGAAGTAAGGCTGCCAAGAGGACTTGAAAGCGGGACAGAATTGCAGGAAACCGATTTCAGGAGGTAGACTGGAATTGCATTGAAAGCATAGGAAAAGAGGCAGAACGTCCACAATGATGCACTTGGCCAAAAAGGGCGTATGCGTTTTTTCCTGAATATATTCAGGAAAAAACGCATACGCCCTTTTTGGCCAACCAAGCAAGCTTGCAAAGGAAATCTGCACTACAATGAAGTCTCACTTCTCCCCGGTCAAAAGGGCCATCTGAAAAAAGTGTAAAATCCAGAAAGGGAGGACAGGCCATGGAGAACTGGGAGCCTTGTTATGCTGATGGGCGGGATGTAAATTGCCAACAGACACTCCGGAGAAGTGTATGGTGTTTCCTGAAACATCTAAAAAACAAAGCAACAGAGCCTAGGGCACTTCCACTTATGGTCCTATAGCTTAGGGAAATTAAAATCAAAAAGACACAGCCACCCCAAAGTTTGGGACGCCTCTGTTTACAAGAACCTCGTTTAGCGTACAAGTTCAACATCGCAGAAAGTGAAAAATGGATAAAGAAGTTGTGGTATTTACTTACAAAGCAATATCACTCAGCAATGAAATCTATGTCATCAGGCCCTTAGCAGCACAATGAGTGGATTCAGGTATGATGATTCTAACTGAAATAAGTCACACAGAAAAAGAAACATCATAAGATATCAGTAATACACGGAATGTAAACTTGGCTACACAGGAACTGAATTACAGAACAGAACAGGGTCTCAAATTTAGAAAACCAACTTATGCTTGCTTAAGGGGAAAGGTGAGTTGGGGTGCTGCATAAAACCAGAGATTGAAATGAGCACAGATAAAGTTCCTTAAGCCAAATATGGAATAGACAAGAGCTACTCCTTGCTCAACGAAATGGACTCAACACCGCATATTAAATGCCTAAGAATGTACCTGACTAGTAAGTATCTTAAAACCTATGGATTGCTATGTCTCCGAAAGAGAATCAAGCATGTGTACAGGGGCATAAACGCAGCAGTGATAGGATTGGAGAGGTTCGGTGAGCAAATGAAGACCCTTTGAAGTCATATTGCATGGTACCCATTCCACGGGTTTCAACTACCCAGGTTTAAGGTATTCTTCCTTCAGCTAAAACATGCATGTGGAACCTAGAGTATGATCAACCATGTGATCGGGAGACGTGTTCAAATATGTCTCAGTTTTCGTACCCTGGTACTCGGGTGCAACATTCCAGACGCTTTACTAACACCCTCCCGACTTGGAGAGTCAGTCCCTTTAACCTCCTGTTTGGCCCAGTTTGCAATTTCTGCGGAAGATGAACAGGAATAGCGAGAACCAATGAGAGACTAGCTGGAGGTGTCTGGACGGGCAAATTTAACTCTCATTTCCCACCAGGAAGAGGAATTAACCAAAGGCTCAGCGTGCCGTGCCGGAACCAGATTAGGGCCTGAAGCCATCCTGCGGTGTTGCGGCCAGCTCAAAAGAAAGCGAGTTGAAGAAAGGAGCTCAGGGGCACTGTAATTCACAAACCTGCAGAGTTATAAATGACAGCTATCGTCCAAAAATATACTGAAGTAAGGCTGCCAAGAGGACTTGAAAGCAGGGCAGAATTGCAGGAAACCGATTTCAGGAGGCAGACTGGAATGGCATTGAAAGCATAGGAAAAGAGGCAGAACGTCCACAATGATGCACTTGGCCAAAAAGGGCGTATGCGTTTTTTCCTGAATATATTCAGGAAAAAACGCATACGCCCTTTTTGGCCAACCAAGCAAGCTTGCAAAGGAAATCTGCACTACAATGAAGTCTCACTTCCCCCCGGTCAAAAGGGCCATCTGAAAAAAGTGTAAAATCCAGAAAGGCAGGACAGGCCATGGAGAACTGGGAGCCTTGTTATGCTGATGGGCGGGATGTAAATTGCCAACAGACACTCGGGAGAAGTGTATGGTGTTTCCTGAAACATCTAAAAAACAAAGCAACAGAGCCTAGGGCACTTCCACTTATGGTCCTATAGCTTAGGGAAATTAAAATCAAAAAGACACAGCCACCCCAAAGTTTGGGACGCCTCTGTTTACAAGAACCTCGTTTAGCGTACAAGTTCAACATCGCAGAAAGTGAAAAATGGATAAAGAAGTTGTGGTATTTACTTACAAAGCAATATCACTCAGCAATGAAATCTATGTCATCAGGCCCTTAGCAGCACAATGAGTGGATTCAGGTATGATGATTCTAACTGAAATAAGTCACACAGAAAAAGAAACATCATAAGATATCAGTAATACACGGAATGTAAACTTGGCTACACAGGAACTGAATTACAGAACAGAACAGGGTCTCAAATTTAGAAAACCAACTTATGCTTGCTTAAGGGGAAAGGTGAGTTGGGGTGCTGCATAAAACCAGAGATTGAAATGAGCACAGATAAAGTTCCTTAAGCCAAATATGGAATAGACAAGAGCTACTCCTTGCTCAACGAAATGGACTCAACACCGCATATTAAATGCCTAAGAATGTACCTGACTAGTAAGTATCTTAAAACCTATGGATTGCTATGTCTCCGAAAGAGAATCAAGCATGTGTACAGGGGCATAAACGCAGCAGTGATAGGATTGGAGAGGTTCGGTGAGCAAATGAAGACCCTTTGAAGTCATATTGCATGGTACCCATTCCACGGGTTTCAACTACCCAGGTTTAAGGTATTCTTCCTTCAGCTAAAACATGCATGTGGAACCTAGAGTATGATCAACCATGTGATCGGGAGACGTGTTCAAATATGTCTCAGTTTTCGTACCCTGGTACTCGGGTGCAACATTCCAGACGCTTTACTAACACCCTCCCGACTTGGAGAGTCAGTCCCTTTAACCTCCTGTTTGGCCCAGTTTGCAATTTCTGCGGAAGATGAACAGGAATAGCGAGAACCAATGAGAGACTAGCTGGAGGTGTCTGGACGGGCAAATTTAACTCTCATTTCCCACCAGGAAGAGGAATTAACCAAAGGCTCAGCGTGCCGTGCCGGAACCAGATTAGGGCCTGAAGCCATCCTGCGGTGTTGCGGCCAGCTCAAAAGAAAGCGAGTTGAAGAAAGGAGCTCAGGGGCACTGTAATTCACAAACCTGCAGAGTTATAAATGACAGCTATCGTCCAAAAATATACTGAAGTAAGGCTGCCAAGAGGACTTGAAAGCAGGGCAGAATTGCAGGAAACCGATTTCAGGAGGCAGACTGGAATGGCATTGAAAGCATAGGAAAAGAGGCAGAACGTCCACAATGATGCACTTGGCCAAAAAGGGCGTATGCGTTTTTTCCTGAATATATTCAGGAAAAAACGCATACGCCCTTTTTGGCCAACCAAGCAAGCTTGCAAAGGAAATCTGCACTACAATGAAGTCTCACTTCCCCCCGGTCAAAAGGGCCATCTGAAAAAAGTGTAAAATCCAGAAAGGCAGGACAGGCCATGGAGAACTGGGAGCCTTGTTATGCTGATGGGCGGGATGTAAATTGCCAACAGACACTCGGGAGAAGTGTATGGTGTTTCCTGAAACATCTAAAAAACAAAGCAACAGAGCCTAGGGCACTTCCACTTATGGTCCTATAGCTTAGGGAAATTAAAATCAAAAAGACACAGCCACCCCAAAGTTTGGGACGCCTCTGTTTACAAGAACCTCGTTTAGCGTACAAGTTCAACATCGCAGAAAGTGAAAAATGGATAAAGAAGTTGTGGTATTTACTTACAAAGCAATATCACTCAGCAATGAAATCTATGTCATCAGGCCCTTAGCAGCACAATGAGTGGATTCAGGTATGATGATTCTAACTGAAATAAGTCACACAGAAAAAGAAACATCATAAGATATCAGTAATACACGGAATGTAAACTTGGCTACACAGGAACTGAATTACAGAACAGAACAGGGTCTCAAATTTAGAAAACCAACTTATGCTTGCTTAAGGGGAAAGGTGAGTTGGGGTGCTGCATAAAACCAGAGATTGAAATGAGCACAGATAAAGTTCCTTAAGCCAAATATGGAATAGACAAGAGCTACTCCTTGCTCAACGAAATGGACTCAACACCGCATATTAAATGCCTAAAAATGTACCTGACTAGTAAGTATCTTAAAACCTATGGATTGCTATGTCTCCGAAAGAGAATCAAGCATGTGTACAGGGGCATAAACGCAGCAGTGATAGGATTGGAGAGGTTCGGTGAGCAAATGAAGACCCTTTGAAGTCATATTGCATGGTACCCATTCCACGGGTTTCAACTACCCAGGTTTAAGGTATTCTTCCTTCAGCTAAAACATGCATGTGGAACCTAGAGTATGATCAACCATGTGATCGGGAGACGTGTTCAAATATGTCTCAGTTTTCGTACCCTGGTACTCGGGTGCAACATTCCAGACGCTTTACTAACACCCTCCCGACTTGGAGAGTCAGTCCCTTTAACCTCCTGTTTGGCCCAGTTTGCAATTTCTGCGGAAGATGAACAGGAATAGCGAGAACCAATGAGAGACTAGCTGGAGGTGTCTGGACGGGCAAATTTAACTCTCATTTCCCACCAGGAAGAGGAATTAACCAAAGGCTCAGCGTGCCGTGCCGGAACCAGATTAGGGCCTGAAGCCATCCTGCGGTGTTGCGGCCAGCTCAAAAGAAAGCGAGTTGAAGAAAGGAGCTCAGGGGCACTGTAATTCACAAACCTGCAGAGTTATAAATGACAGCTATCGTCCAAAAATATACTGAAGTAAGGCTGCCAAGAGGACTTGAAAGCAGGGCAGAATTGCAGGAAACCGATTTCAGGAGGCAGACTGGAATGGCATTGAAAGCATAGGAAAAGAGGCAGAACGTCCACAATGATGCACTTGGCCAAAAAGGGCGTATGCGTTTTTTCCTGAATATATTCAGGAAAAAACGCATACGCCCTTTTTGGCCAACCAAGCAAGCTTGCAAAGGAAATCTGCACTACAATGAAGTCTCACTTCCCCCCGGTCAAAAGGGCCATCTGAAAAAAGTGTAAAATCCAGAAAGGCAGGACAGGCCATGGAGAACTGGGAGCCTTGTTATGCTGATGGGCGGGATGTAAATTGCCAACAGACACTCGGGAGAAGTGTATGGTGTTTCCTGAAACATCTAAAAAACAAAGCAACAGAGCCTAGGGCACTTCCACTTATGGTCCTATAGCTTAGGGAAATTAAAATCAAAAAGACACAGCCACCCCAAAGTTTGGGACGCCTCTGTTTACAAGAACCTCGTTTAGCATACAAGTTCAACATCGCAGAAAGTGAAAAATGGATAAAGAAGTTGTGGTATTTACTTACAAAGCAATATCACTCAGCAATGAAATCTATGTCATCAGGCCCTTAGCAGCACAATGAGTGGATTCAGGTATGATGATTCTAACTGAAATAAGTCACACAGAAAAAGAAACATCATAAGATATCAGTAATACACGGAATGTAAACTTGGCTACACAGGAACTGAATTACAGAACAGAACAGGGTCTCAAATTTAGAAAACCAACTTATGCTTGCTTAAGGGGAAAGGTGAGTTGGGGTGCTGCATAAAACCAGAGATTGAAATGAGCACAGATAAAGTTCCTTAAGCCAAATATGGAATAGACAAGAGCTACTCCTTGCTCAACGAAATGGACTCAACACCGCATATTAAATGCCTAAGAATGTACCTGACTAGTAAGTATCTTAAAACCTATGGATTGCTATGTCTCCGAAAGAGAATCAAGCATGTGTACAGGGGCATAAACGCAGCAGTGATAGGATTGGAGAGGTTCGGTGAGCAAATGAAGACCCTTTGAAGTCATATTGCATGGTACCCATTCCACGGGTTTCAACTACCCAGGTTTAAGGTATTCTTCCTTCAGCTAAAACATGCATGTGGAACCTAGAGTATGATCAACCATGTGATCGGGAGACGTGTTCAAATATGTCTCAGTTTTCGTACCCTGGTACTCGGGTGCAACATTCCAGACGCTTTACTAACACCCTCCCGACTTGGAGAGTCAGTCCCTTTAACCTCCTGTTTGGCCCAGTTTGCAATTTCTGCGGAAGATGAACAGGAATAGCGAGAACCAATGAGAGACTAGCTGGAGGTGTCTGGACGGGCAAATTTAACTCTCATTTCCCACCAGGAAGAGGAATTAACCAAAGGCTCAGCGTGCCGTGCCGGAACCAGATTAGGGCCTGAAGCCATCCTGCGGTGTTGCGGCCAGCTCAAAAGAAAGCGAGTTGAAGAAAGGAGCTCAGGGGCACTGTAATTCACAAACCTGCAGAGTTATAAATGACAGCTATCGTCCAAAAATATACTGAAGTAAGGCTGCCAAGAGGACTTGAAAGCAGGGCAGAATTGCAGGAAACCGATTTCAGGAGGCAGACTGGAATGGCATTGAAAGCATAGGAAAAGAGGCAGAACGTCCACAATGATGCACTTGGCCAAAAAGGGCGTATGCGTTTTTTCCTGAATATATTCAGGAAAAAACGCATACGCCCTTTTTGGCCAACCAAGCAAGCTTGCAAAGGAAATCTGCACTACAATGAAGTCTCACTTCCCCCCGGTCAAAAGGGCCATCTGAAAAAAGTGTAAAATCCAGAAAGGCAGGACAGGCCATGGAGAACTGGGAGCCTTGTTATGCTGATGGGCGGGATGTAAATTGCCAACAGACACTCGGGAGAAGTGTATGGTGTTTCCTGAAACATCTAAAAAACAAAGCAACAGAGCCTAGGGCACTTCCACTTATGGTCCTATAGCTTAGGGAAATTAAAATCAAAAAGACACAGCCACCCCAAAGTTTGGGACGCCTCTGTTTACAAGAACCTCGTTTACAGTACAAGTTCAACATCGCAGAAAGTGAAAAATGGATAAAGAAGTTGTGGTATTTACTTACAAAGCAATATCACTCAGCAATGAAATCTATGTCATCAGGCCCTTAGCAGCACAATGAGTGGATTCAGGTATGATGATTCTAACTGAAATAAGTCACACAGAAAAAGAAACATCATAAGATATCAGTAATACACGGAATGTAAACTTGGCTACACAGGAACTGAATTACAGAACAGAACAGGGTCTCAAATTTAGAAAACCAACTTATGCTTGCTTAAAGGGAAAGGTGAGTTGGGGTGCTGCATAAAACCAGAGATTGAAATGAGCACAGATAAAGTTCCTTAAGCCAAATATGGAATAGACAAGAGCTACTCCTTGCTCAACGAAATGGACTCAACACCGCATATTAAATGCCTAAGAATGTACCTGACTAGTAAGTATCTTAAAACCTATGGATTGCTATGTCTCCGAAGGAGAATCAAGCATGTGTACAGGGGCATAAACGCAGCAGTGATAGGATTGGAGAGGTTCGGTGAGCAAATGAAGACCCTTTGAAGTCATATTGCATGGTACCCATTCCACGGGTTTCAACTACCCAGGTTTAAGGTATTCTTCCTTCAGCTAAAACATGCATGTGGAACCTAGAGTATGATCAACCATGTGATCGGGAGACGTGTTCAAATATGTCTCAGTTTTCGTACCCTGGTACTCGGGTGCAACATTCCAGACGCTTTACTAACACCCTCCCGACTTGGAGAGTCAGTCCCTTTAACCTCCTGTTTGGCCCAGTTTGCAATTTCTGCGGAAGATGAACAGGAATAGCGAGAATCAATGAGAGACTAGCTGGAGGTGTCTGGACGGGCAAATTTAACTCTCATTTCCCACCAGGAAGAGGAATTAACCAAAGGCTCAGCGTGCCGTGCCGGAACCAGATTAGGGCCTGAAGCCATCCTGCGGTGTTGCGGCCAGCTCAAAAGAAAGCGAGTTGAAGAAAGGAGCTCAGGGGCACTGTAATTCACAAACCTGCAGAGTTATAAATGACAGCTATCGTCCAAAAATATACTGAAGTAAGGCTGCCAAGAGGACTTGAAAGCGGGGCAGAATTGCAGGAAACCGATTTCAGGAGGTAGACTGGAATTGCATTGAAAGCATAGGAAAAGAGGCAGAACGTCCACAATGATGCACTTGGCCAAAAAGGGCGTATGCGTTTTTTCCTGAATATATTCAGGAAAAAACGCATACGCCCTTTTTGGCCAACCAAGCAAGCTTGCAAAGGAAATCTGCACTACAATGAAGTCTCACTTCCCCCCGGTCAAAAGGGCCATCTGAAAAAAGTGTAAAATCCAGAAAGGCAGGACAGGCCATGGAGAACTGGGAGCCTTGTTATGCTGATGGGCGGGATGTAAATTGCCAACAGACACTCGGGAGAAGTGTATGGTGTTTCCTGAAACATCTAAAAAACAAAGCAACAGAGCCTAGGGCACTTCCACTTATGGTCCTATAGCTTAGGGAAATTAAAATCAAAAAGACACAGCCACCCCAAAGTTTGGGACGCCTCTGTTTACAAGAACCTCGTTTACAGTACAAGTTCAACATCGCAGAAAGTGAAAAATGGATAAAGAAGTTGTGGTATTTACTTACAAAGCAATATCACTCAGCAATGAAATCTATGTCATCAGGCCCTTAGCAGCACAATGAGTGGATTCAGGTATGATGATTCTAACTGAAATAAGTCACACAGAAAAAGAAACATCATAAGATATCAGTAATACACGGAATGTAAACTTGGCTACACAGGAACTGAATTACAGAACAGAACAGGGTCTCAAATTTAGAAAACCAACTTATGCTTGCTTAAGGGGAAAGGTGAGTTGGGGTGCTGCATAAAACCAGAGATTGAAATGAGCACAGATAAAGTTCCTTAAGCCAAATATGGAATAGACAAGAGCTACTCCTTGCTCAACGAAATGGACTCAACACCGCATATTAAACGCCTAAGAATGTACCTGACTAGTAAGTATCTTAAAACCTATGGATTGCTATGTCTCCGAAAGAGAATCAAGCATGTGTACAGGGGCATAAACGCAGCAGTGATAGGATTGGAGAGGTTCGGTGAGCAAATGAAGACCCTTTGAAGTCATATTGCATGGTACCCATTCCACGGGTTTCAACTACCCAGGTTTAAGGTATTCTTCCTTCAGCTAAAACATGCATGTGGAACCTAGAGTATGATCAACCATGTGATCGGGAGACGTGTTCAAATATGTCTCAGTTTTCGTACCCTGGTACTCGGGTGCAACATTCCAGACGCTTTACTAACACCCTCCCGACTTGGAGAGTCAGTCCCTTTAACCTCCTGTTTGGCCCAGTTTGCAGTTTCTGCGGAAGATGAACAGGAATAGCGAGAACCAATGAGAGACTAGCTGGAGGTGTCTGGACGGGCAAATTTAACTCTCATTTCCCACCAGGAAGAGGAATTAACCAAACGCTCAGCGTGCCGTGCCGGAACCAGATTAGGGCCTGAAGCCATCCTGCGGTGTTGCGGCCAGCTCAAAAGAAAGCGAGTTGAAGAAAGGAGCTCAGGGGCACTGTAATTCACAAACCTGCAGAGTTATAAATGACAGCTATCGTCCAAAAATATACTGAAGTAAGGCTGCCAAGAGGACTTGAAAGCGGGGCAGAATTGCAGGAAACCGATTTCAGGAGGTAGACTGGAATTGCATTGAAAGCATAGGAAAAGAGGCAGAACGTCCACAATGATGCACTTGGCCAAAAAGGGCGTATGCGTTTTTTCCTGAATATATTCAGGAAAAAACGCATACGCCCTTTTTGGCCAACCAAGCAAGCTTGCAAAGGAAATCTGCACTACAATGAAGTCTCACTTCCCCCCGGTCAAAAGGGCCATCTGAAAAAAGTGTAAAATCCAGAAAGGCAGGACAGGCCATGGAGAACTGGGAGCCTTGTTATGCTGATGGGTGGGATGTAAATTGCCAACAGACACTCGGGAGAAGTGTATGGTGTTTCCTGAAACATCTAAAAAACAAAGCAACAGAGCCTAGGGCACTTCCACTTATGGTCCTATAGCTTAGGGAAATTAAAATCAAAAAGACACAGCCACCCCAAAGTTTGGGACGCCTCTGTTTACAAGAACCTCGTTTACAGTACAAGTTCAACATCGCAGAAAGTGAAAAATGGATAAAGAAGTTGTGGTATTTACTTACAAAGCAATATCACTCAGCAATGAAATCTATGTCATCAGGCCCTTAGCAGCACAATGAGTGGATTCAGGTATGATGATTCTAACTGAAATAAGTCACACAGAAAAAGAAACATCATAAGATATCAGTAATACACGGAATGTAAACTTGGCTACACAGGAACTGAATTACAGAACAGAACAGGGTCTCAAATTTAGAAAACCAACTTATGCTTGCTTAAGGGGAAAGGTGAGTTGGGGTGCTGCATAAAACCAGAGATTGAAATGAGCACAGATAAAGTTCCTTAAGCCAAATATGGAATAGACAAGAGCTACTCCTTGCTCAACGAAATGGACTCAACACCCCATATTAAATGCCTAAGAATGTACCTGACTAGTAAGTATCTTAAAACCTATGGATTGCTATGTCTCCAAAAGAGAATCAAGCATGTGTACAGGGGCATAAACGCAGCAGTGATAGGATTGGAGAGGTTCGGTGAGCAAATGAAGACCCTTTGAAGTCATATTGCATGGTACCCATTCCACGGGTTTCAACTACCCAGGTTTAAGGTATTCTTCCTTCAGCTAAAACATGCATGTGGAACCTAGAGTATGATCAACCATGTGATCGGGAGACGTGTTCAAATATGTCTCAGTTTTCGTACCCTGGTACTCGGGTGCAACATTCCAGACGCTTTACTAACACCCTCCCGACTTGGAGAGTCAGTCCCTTTAACCTCCTGTTTGGCCCAGTTTGCAATTTCTGCGGAAGATGAACAGGAATAGCGAGAACCAATGAGAGACTAGCTGGAGGTGTCTGGACGGGCAAATTTAACTCTCATTTCCCACCAGGAAGAGGAATTAACCAAAGGCTCAGCGTGCCGTGCCGGAACCAGATTAGGGCCTGAAGCCATCCTGCGGTGTTGCGGCCAGCTCAAAAGAAAGCGAGTTGAAGAAAGGAGCTCAGGGGCACTGTAATTCACAAACCTGCAGAGTTATAAATGACAGCTATCGTCCAAAAATATACTGAAGTAAGGCTGCCAAGAGGACTTGAAAGCGGGACAGAATTGCAGGAAACCGATTTCAGGAGGTAGACTGGAATTGCATTGAAAGCATAGGAAAAGAGGCAGAACGTCCACAATGATGCACTTGGCCAAAAAGGGCGTATGCGTTTTTTCCTGAATATATTCAGGAAAAAACGCATACGCCCTTTTTGGCCAACCAAGCAAGCTTGCAAAGGAAATCTGCACTACAATGAAGTCTCACTTCCCCCCGGTCAAAAGGGCCATCTGAAAAAAGTGTAAAATCCAGAAAGGGAGGACAGGCCATGGAGAACTGGGAGCCTTGTTATGCTGATGGGCAGGATGTAAATTGCCAACAGACACTCCGGAGAAGTGTATGGTGTTTCCTGAAACATCTAAAAAACAAAGCAACAGAGCCTAGGGCACTTCCACTTATGGTCCTATAGCTTAGGGAAATTAAAATCAAAAAGACACAGCCACCCCAAAGTTTGGGACGCCTCTGTTTACAAGAACCTCGTTTAGCGTACAAGTTCAACATCGCAGAAAGTGAAAAATGGATAAAGAAGTTGTGGTATTTACTTACAAAGCAATATCACTCAGCAATGAAATCTATGTCATCAGGCCCTTAGCAGCACAATGAGTGGATTCAGGTATGATGATTCTAACTGAAATAAGTCACACAGAAAAAGAAACATCATAAGATATCAGTAATACACGGAATGTAAACTTGGCTACACAGGAACTGAATTACAGAACAGAACAGGGTCTCAAATTTAGAAAACCAACTTATGCTTGCTTAAGGGGAAAGGTGAGTTGGGGTGCTGCATAAAACCAGAGATTGAAATGAGCACAGATAAAGTTCCTTAAGCCAAATATGGAATAGACAAGAGCTACTCCTTGCTCAACGAAATGGACTCAACACCGCATATTAAATGCCTAAGAATGTACCTGACTAGTAAGTATCTTAAAACCTATGGATTGCTATGTCTCCGAAAGAGAATCAAGCATGTGTACAGGGGCATAAACGCAGCAGTGATAGGATTGGAGAGGTTCGGTGAGCAAATGAAGACCCTTTGAAGTCATATTGCATGGTACCCATTCCACGGGTTTCAACTACCCAGGTTTAAGGTATTCTTCCTTCAGCTAAAACATGCATGTGGAACCTAGAGTATGATCAACCATGTGATCGGGAGACGTGTTCAAATATGTCTCAGTTTTCGTACCCTGGTACTCGGGTGCAACATTCCAGACGCTTTACTAACACCCTCCCGACTTGGAGAGTCAGTCCCTTTAACCTCCTGTTTGGCCCAGTTTGCAATTTCTGCGGAAGATGAACAGGAATAGCGAGAACCAATGAGAGACTAGCTGGAGGTGTCTGGACGGGCAAATTTAACTCTCATTTCCCACCAGGAAGAGGAATTAACCAAAGGCTCAGCGTGCCGTGCCGGAACCAGATTAGGGCCTGAAGCCATCCTGCGGTGTTGCGGCCAGCTCAAAAGAAAGCGAGTTGAAGAAAGGAGCTCAGGGGCACTGTAATTCACAAACCTGCAGAGTTATAAATGACAGCTATCGTCCAAAAATATACTGAAGTAAGGCTGCCAAGAGGACTTGAAAGCAGGGCAGAATTGCAGGAAACCGATTTCAGGAGGCAGACTGGAATTGCATTGAAAGCATAGGAAAAGAGGCAGAACGTCCACAATGATGCACTTGGCCAAAAAGGGCGTATGCGTTTTTTCCTGAATATATTCAGGAAAAAACGCATACGCCCTTTTTGGCCAACCAAGCAAGCTTGCAAAGGAAATCTGCACTACAATGAAGTCTCACTTCCCCCCGGTCAAAAGGGCCATCTGAAAAAAGTGTAAAATCCAGAAAGGCAGGACAGGCCATGGAGAACTGGGAGCCTTGTTATGCTGATGGGCGGGATGTAAATTGCCAACAGACACTCGGGAGAAGTGTATGGTGTTTCCTGAAACATCTAAAAAACAAAGCAACAGAGCCTAGGGCACTTCCACTTATGGTCCTATAGCTTAGGGAAATTAAAATCAAAAAGACACAGCCACCCCAAAGTTTGGGACGCCTCTGTTTACAAGAACCTCGTTTAGCGTACAAGTTCAACATCGCAGAAAGTGAAAAATGGATAAAGAAGTTGTGGTATTTACTTACAAAGCAATATCACTCAGCAATGAAATCTATGTCATCAGGCCCTTAGCAGCACAATGAGTGGATTCAGGTATGATGATTCTAACTGAAATAAGTCACACAGAAAAAGAAACATCATAAGATATCAGTAATACACGGAATGTAAACTTGGCTACACAGGAACTGAATTACAGAACAGAACAGGGTCTCAAATTTAGAAAACCAACTTATGCTTGCTTAAGGGTAAAGGTGAGTTGGGGTGCTGCATAAAACCAGAGATTGAAATGAGCACAGATAAAGTTCCTTAAGCCAAATATGGAATAGACAAGAGCTACTCCTTGCTCAACGAAATGGACTCAACACCGCATATTAAATGCCTAAGAATGTACCTGACTAGTAAGTATCTTAAAACCTATGGATTGCTATGTCTCCGAAAGAGAATCAAGCATGTGTACAGGGGCATAAACGCAGCAGTGATAGGATTGGAGAGGTTCGGTGAGCAAATGAAGACCCTTTGAAGTCATATTGCATGGTACCCATTCCACGGGTTTCAACTACCCAGGTTTAAGGTATTCTTCCTTCAGCTAAAACATGCATGTGGAACCTAGAGTATGATCAACCATGTGATCGGGAGACGTGTTCAAATATGTCTCAGTTTTCGTACCCTGGTACTCGGGTGCAACATTCCAGACGCTTTACTAACACCCTCCCGACTTGGAGAGTCAGTCCCTTTAACCTCCTGTTTGGCCCAGTTTGCAATTTCTGCGGAAGATGAACAGGAATAGCGAGAACCAATGAGAGACTAGCTGGAGGTGTCTGGACGGGCAAATTTAACTCTCATTTCCCACCAGGAAGAGGAATTAACCAAAGGCTCAGCGTGCCGTGCCGGAACCAGATTAGGGCCTGAAGCCATCCTGCGGTGTTGCGGCCAGCTCAAAAGAAAGCGAGTTGAAGAAAGGAGCTCAGGGGCACTGTAATTCACAAACCTGCAGAGTTATAAATGACAGCTATCGTCCAAAAATATACTGAAGTAAGGCTGCCAAGAGGACTTGAAAGCAGGGCAGAATTGCAGGAAACCGATTTCAGGAGGCAGACTGGAATGGCATTGAAAGCATAGGAAAAGAGGCAGAACGTCCACAATGATGCACTTGGCCAAAAAGGGCGTATGCGTTTTTTCCTGAATATATTCAGGAAAAAACGCATACGCCCTTTTTGGCCAACCAAGCAAGCTTGCAAAGGAAATCTGCACTACAATGAAGTCTCACTTCCCCCCGGTCAAAAGGGCCATCTGAAAAAAGTGTAAAATCCAGAAAGGCAGGACAGGCCATGGAGAACTGGGAGCCTTGTTATGCTGATGGGCGGGATGTAAATTGCCAACAGACACTCGGGAGAAGTGTATGGTGTTTCCTGAAACATCTAAAAAACAAAGCAACAGAGCCTAGGGCACTTCCACTTATGGTCCTATAGCTTAGGGAAATTAAAATCAAAAAGACACAGCCACCCCAAAGTTTGGGACGCCTCTGTTTACAAGAACCTCGTTTAGCGTACAAGTTCAACATCGCAGAAAGTGAAAAATGGATAAAGAAGTTGTGGTATTTACTTACAAAGCAATATCACTCAGCAATGAAATCTATGTCATCAGGCCCTTAGCAGCACAATGAGTGGATTCAGGTATGATGATTCTAACTGAAATAAGTCACACAGAAAAAGAAACATCATAAGATATCAGTAATACACGGAATGTAAACTTGGCTACACAGGAACTGAATTACAGAACAGAACAGGGTCTCAAATTTAGAAAACCAACTTATGCTTGCTTAAGGGGAAAGGTGAGTTGGGGTGCTGCATAAAACCAGAGATTGAAATGAGCACAGATAAAGTTCCTTAAGCCAAATATGGAATAGACAAGAGCTACTCCTTGCTCAACGAAATGGACTCAACACCGCATATTAAATGCCTAAGAATGTACCTGACTAGTAAGTATCTTAAAACCTATGGATTGCTATGTCTCCGAAAGAGAATCAAGCATGTGTACAGGGGCATAAACGCAGCAGTGATAGGATTGGAGAGGTTCGGTGAGCAAATGAAGACCCTTTGAAGTCATATTGCATGGTACCCATTCCACGGGTTTCAACTACCCAGGTTTAAGGTATTCTTCCTTCAGCTAAAACATGCATGTGGAACCTAGAGTATGATCAACCATGTGATCGGGAGACGTGTTCAAATATGTCTCAGTTTTCGTACCCTGGTACTCGGGTGCAACATTCCAGACGCTTTACTAACACCCTCCCGACTTGGAGAGTCAGTCCCTTTAACCTCCTGTTTGGCCCAGTTTGCAATTTCTGCGGAAGATGAACAGGAATAGCGAGAACCAATGAGAGACTAGCTGGAGGTGTCTGGACGGGCAAATTTAACTCTCATTTCCCACCAGGAAGAGGAATTAACCAAAGGCTCAGCGTGCCGTGCCGGAACCAGATTAGGGCCTGAAGCCATCCTGCGGTGTTGCGGCCAGCTCAAAAGAAAGCGAGTTGAAGAAAGGAGCTCAGGGGCACTGTAATTCACAAACCTGCAGACTTATAAATGACAGCTATCGTCCAAAAATATACTGAAGTAAGGCTGCCAAGAGGACTTGAAAGCAGGGCAGAATTGCAGGAAACCGATTTCAGGAGGCAGACTGGAATGGCATTGAAAGCATAGGAAAAGAGGCAGAACGTCCACAATGATGCACTTGGCCAAAAAGGGCGTATGCGTTTTTTCCTGAATATATTCAGGAAAAAACGCATACGCCCTTTTTGGCCAACCAAGCAAGCTTGCAAAGGAAATCTGCACTACAATGAAGTCTCACTTCCCCCCGGTCAAAAGGGCCATCTGAAAAAAGTGTAAAATCCAGAAAGGCAGGACAGGCCATGGAGAACTGGGAGCCTTGTTATGCTGATGGGCGGGATGTAAATTGCCAACAGACACTCGGGAGAAGTGTATGGTGTTTCCTGAAACATCTAAAAAACAAAGCAACAGAGCCTAGGGCACTTCCACTTATGGTCCTATAGCTTAGGGAAATTAAAATCAAAAAGACACAGCCACCCCAAAGTTTGGGACGCCTCTGTTTACAAGAACCTCGTTTAGCATACAAGTTCAACATCGCAGAAAGTGAAAAATGGATAAAGAAGTTGTGGTATTTACTTACAAAGCAATATCACTCAGCAATGAAATCTATGTCATCAGGCCCTTAGCAGCACAATGAGTGGATTCAGGTATGATGATTCTAACTGAAATAAGTCACACAGAAAAAGAAACATCATAAGATATCAGTAATACACGGAATGTAAACTTGGCTACACAGGAACTGAATTACAGAACAGAACAGGGTCTCAAATTTAGAAAACCAACTTATGCTTGCTTAAGGGGAAAGGTGAGTTGGGGTGCTGCATAAAACCAGAGATTGAAATGAGCACAGATAAAGTTCCTTAAGCCAAATATGGAATAGACAAGAGCTACTCCTTGCTCAACGAAATGGACTCAACACCGCATATTAAATGCCTAAGAATGTACCTGACTAGTAAGTATCTTAAAACCTATGGATTGCTATGTCTCCGAAAGAGAATCAAGCATGTGTACAGGGGCATAAACGCAGCAGTGATAGGATTGGAGAGGTTCGGTGAGCAAATGAAGACCCTTTGAAGTCATATTGCATGGTACCCATTCCACGGGTTTCAACTACCCAGGTTTAAGGTATTCTTCCTTCAGCTAAAACATGCATGTGGAACCTAGAGTATGATCAACCATGTGATCGGGAGACGTGTTCAAATATGTCTCAGTTTTCGTACCCTGGTACTCGGGTGCAACATTCCAGACGCTTTACTAACACCCTCCCGACTTGGAGAGTCAGTCCCTTTAACCTCCTGTTTGGCCCAGTTTGCAATTTCTGCGGAAGATGAACAGGAATAGCGAGAACCAATGAGAGACTAGCTGGAGGTGTCTGGACGGGCAAATTTAACTCTCATTTCCCACCAGGAAGAGGAATTAACCAAAGGCTCAGCGTGCCGTGCCGGAACCAGATTAGGGCCTGAAGCCATCCTGCGGTGTTGCGGCCAGCTCAAAAGAAAGCGAGTTGAAGAAAGGAGCTCAGGGGCACTGTAATTCACAAACCTGCAGAGTTATAAATGACAGCTATCGTCCAAAAATATACTGAAGTAAGGCTGCCAAGAGGACTTGAAAGCAGGGCAGAATTGCAGGAAACCGATTTCAGGAGGCAGACTGGAATGGCATTGAAAGCATAGGAAAAGAGGCAGAACGTCCACAATGATGCACTTGGCCAAAAAGGGCGTATGCGTTTTTTCCTGAATATATTCAGGAAAAAACGCATACGCCCTTTTTGGCCAACCAAGCAAGCTTGCAAAGGAAATCTGCACTACAATGAAGTCTCACTTCCCCCCGGTCAAAAGGGCCATCTGAAAAAAGTGTAAAATCCAGAAAGGCAGGACAGGCCATGGAGAACTGGGAGCCTTGTTATGCTGATGGGCGGGATGTAAATTGCCAACAGACACTCGGGAGAAGTGTATGGTGTTTCCTGAAACATCTAAAAAACAAAGCAACAGAGCCTAGGGCACTTCCACTTATGGTCCTATAGCTTAGGGAAATTAAAATCAAAAAGACACAGCCACCCCAAAGTTTGGGACGCCTCTGTTTACAAGAACCTCGTTTAGCGTACAAGTTCAACATCGCAGAAAGTGAAAAATGGATAAAGAAGTTGTGGTATTTACTTACAAAGCAATATCACTCAGCAATGAAATCTATGTCATCAGGCCCTTAGCAGCACAATGAGTGGATTCAGGTATGATGATTCTAACTGAAATAAGTCACACAGAAAAAGAAACATCATAAGATATCAGTAATACACGGAATGTAAACTTGGCTACACAGGAACTGAATTACAGAACAGAACAGGGTCTCAAATTTAGAAAACCAACTTATGCTTGCTTAAGGGGAAAGGTGAGTTGGGGTGCTGCATAAAACCAGAGATTGAAATGAGCACAGATAAAGTTCCTTAAGCCAAATATGGAATAGACAAGAGCTACTCCTTGCTCAACGAAATGGACTCAACACCGCATATTAAATGCCTAAGAATGTACCTGACTAGTAAGTATCTTAAAACCTATGGATTGCTATGTCTCCGAAAGAGAATCAAGCATGTGTACAGGGGCATAAACGCAGCAGTGATAGGATTGGAGAGGTTCGGTGAGCAAATGAAGACCCTTTGAAGTCATATTGCATGGTACCCATTCCACAGGTTTCAACTACCCAGGTTTAAGGTATTCTTCCTTCAGCTAAAACATGCATGTGGAACCTAGAGTATGATCAACCATGTGATCGGGAGACGTGTTCAAATATGTCTCAGTTTTCGTACCCTGGTACTCGGGTGCAACATTCCAGACGCTTTACTAACACCCTCCCGACTTGGAGAGTCAGTCCCTTTAACCTCCTGTTTGGCCCAGTTTGCAATTTCTGCGGAAGATGAACAGGAATAGCGAGAACCAATGAGAGACTAGCTGGAGGTGTCTGGACGGGCAAATTTAACTCTCATTTCCCACCAGGAAGAGGAATTAACCAAAGGCTCAGCGTGCCGTGCCGGAACCAGATTAGGGCCTGAAGCCATCCTGCGGTGTTGCGGCCAGCTCAAAAGAAAGCGAGTTGAAGAAAGGAGCTCAGGGACACTGTAATTCACAAACCTGCAGAGTTATAAATGACAGCTATCGTCCAAAAATATACTGAAGTAAGGCTGCCAAGAGGACTTGAAAGCGGGGCAGAATTGCAGGAAACCGATTTCAGGAGGTAGACTGGAATTGCATTGAAAGCATAGGAAAAGAGGCAGAACGTCCACAATGATGCACTTGGCCAAAAAGGGCGTATGCGTTTTTTCCTGAATATATTCAGGAAAACACGCATACGCCCTTTTTGGCCAACCAAGCAAGCTTGCAAAGGAAATCTGCACTACAATGAAGTCTCACTTCCCCCCGGTCAAAAGGGCCATCTGAAAAAAGTGTAAAATCCAGAAAGACAGGACAGGCCATGGAGAACTGGGAGCCTTGTTATGCTGATGGGCGGGATGTAAATTGCCAACAGACACTCCGGAGAAGTGTATGGTGTTTCCTGAAACATCTAAAAAACAAAGCAACAGAGCCTAGGGCACTTCCACTTATGGTCCTATAGCTTAGGGAAATTAAAATCAAAAAGACACAGCCACCCCAAAGTTTGGGACGCCTCTGTTTACAAGAACCTCGTTTAGCGTACAAGTTCAACATCGCAGAAAGTGAAAAATGGATAAAGAAGTTGTGGTATTTACTTACAAAGCAATATCACTCAGCAATGAAATCTATGTCATCAGGCCCTTAGCAGCACAATGAGTGGATTCAGGTATGATGATTCTAACTGAAATAAGTCACACAGAAAAAGAAACATCATAAGATATCAGTAATACACGGAATGTAAACTTGGCTACACAGGAACTGAATTACAGAACAGAACAGGGTCTCAAATTTAGAAAACCAACTTATGCTTGCTTAAGGGTAAAGGTGAGTTGGGGTGCTGCATAAAACCAGAGATTGAAATGAACACAGATAAAGTTCCTTAAGCCAAATATGGAATAGACAAGAGCTACTCCTTGCTCAACGAAATGGACTCAACACCGCATATTAAATGCCTAAGAATGTACCTGACTAGTAAGTATCTTAAAACCTATGGATTGCTATGTCTCCGAAAGAGAATCAAGCATGTGTACAGGGGCATAAATGCAGCAGTGATAGGATTGGAGAGGTTCGGTGAGCAAATGAAGACCCTTTGAAGTCATATTGCATGGTACCCATTCCACGGGTTTCAACTACCCAGGTTTAAGGTATTCTTCCTTCAGCTAAAACATGCATGTGGAACCTAGAGTATGATCAACCATGTGATCGGGAGACGTGTTCAAATATGTCTCAGTTTTCGTACCCTGGTACTCGGGTGCAACATTCCAGACGCTTTACTAACACCCTCCCGACTTGGAGAGTCAGTCCCTTTAACCTCCTGTTTGGCCCAGTTTGCAATTTCTGCGGAAGATGAACAGGAATAGCGAGAACCAATGAGAGACTAGCTGGAGGTGTCTGGACGGGCAAATTTAACTCTCATTTCCCACCAGGAAGAGGAATTAACCAAAGGCTCAGCGTGCCGTGCCGGAACCAGATTAGGGCCTGAAGCCATCCTGCGGTGTTGCGGCCAGCTCAAAAGAAAGCGAGTTGAAGAAAGGAGCTCAGGGGCACTGTAATTCACAAACCTGCAGAGTTATAAATGACAGCTATCGTCCAAAAATATACTGAAGTAAGGCTGCCAAGAGGACTTGAAAGCAGGGCAGAATTGCAGGAAACCGATTTCAGGAGGCAGACTGGAATGGCATTGAAAGCATAGGAAAAGAGGCAGAACGTCCACAATGATGCACTTGGCCAAAAAGGGCGTATGCGTTTTTTCCTGAATATATTCAGGAAAAAACGCATACGCCCTTTTTGGCCAACCAAGCAAGCTTGCAAAGGAAATCTGCACTACAATGAAGTCTCACTTCCCCCCGGTCAAAAGGGCCATCTGAAAAAAGTGTAAAATCCAGAAAGACAGGACAGGCCATGGAGAACTGGGAGCCTTGTTATGCTGATGGGCGGGATGTAAATTGCCAACAGACACTCGGGAGAAGTGTATGGTGTTTCCTGAAACATCTAAAAAACAAAGCAACAGAGCCTAGGGCACTTCCACTTATGGTCCTATAGCTTAGGGAAATTAAAATCAAAAAGACACAGCCACCCCAAAGTTTGGGACGCCTCTGTTTACAAGAACCTCGTTTAGCGTACAAGTTCAACATCGCAGAAAGTGAAAAATGGATAAAGAAGTTGTGGTATTTACTTACAAAGCAATATCACTCAGCAATGAAATCTATGTCATCAGGCCCTTAGCAGCACAATGAGTGGATTCAGGTATGATGATTCTAACTGAAATAAGTCACACAGAAAAAGAAACATCATAAGATATCAGTAATACACGGAATGTAAACTTGGCTACACAGGAACTGAATTACAGAACAGAACAGGGTCTCAAATTTAGAAAACCAACTTATGCTTGCTTAAGGGGAAAGGTGAGTTGGGGTGCTGCATAAAACCAGAGATTGAAATGAGCACAGATAAAGTTCCTTAAGCCAAATATGGAATAGACAAGAGCTACTCCTTGCTCAACGAAATGGACTCAACACCGCATATTAAATGCCTAAGAATGTACCTGACTAGTAAGTATCTTAAAACCTATGGATTGCTATGTCTCCGAAAGAGAATCAAGCATGTGTACAGGGGCATAAACGCAGCAGTGATAGGATTGGAGAGGTTCGGTGAGCAAATGAAGACCCTTTGAAGTCATATTGCATGGTACCCATTCCACGGGTTTCAACTACCCAGGTTTAAGGTATTCTTCCTTCAGCTAAAACATGCATGTGGAACCTAGAGTATGATCAACCATGTGATCGGGAGACGTGTTCAAATATGTCTCAGTTTTCGTACCCTGGTACTCGGGTGCAACATTCCAGACGCTTTACTAACACCCTCCCGACTTGGAGAGTCAGTCCCTTTAACCTCCTGTTTGGCCCAGTTTGCAATTTCTGCGGAAGATGAACAGGAATAGCGAGAACCAATGAGAGACTAGCTGGAGGTGTCTGGACGGGCAAATTTAACTCTCATTTCCCACCAGGAAGAGGAATTAACCAAAGGCTCAGCGTGCCGTGCCGGAACCAGATTAGGGCCTGAAGCCATCCTGCGGTGTTGCGGCCAGCTCAAAAGAAAGCGAGTTGAAGAAAGGAGCTCAGGGGCACTGTAATTCACAAACCTGCAGAGTTATAAATGACAGCTATCGTCCAAAAATATACTGAAGTAAGGCTGCCAAGAGGACTTGAAAGCGGGGCAGAATTGCAGGAAACCGATTTCAGGAGGCAGACTGGAATTGCATTGAAAGCATAGGAAAAGAGGCAGAACGTCCACAATGATGCACTTGGCCAAAAAGGGCGTATGCGTTTTTTCCTGAATATATTCAGGAAAAAACGCATACGCCCTTTTTGGCCAACCAAGCAAGCTTGCAAAGGAAATCTGCACTACAATGAAGTCTCACTTCCCCCCGGTCAAAAGGGCCATCTGAAAAAAGTGTAAAATCCAGAAAGGCAGGACAGGCCATGGAGAACTGGGAGCCTTGTTATGCTGATGGGCGGGATGTAAATTGCCAACAGACACTCGGGAGAAGTGTATGGTGTTTCCTGAAACATCTAAAAAACAAAGCAACAGAGCCTAGGGCACTTCCACTTATGGTCCTATAGCTTAGGGAAATTAAAATCAAAAAGACACAGCCACCCCAAAGTTTGGGACGCCTCTGTTTACAAGAACCTCGTTTACAGTACAAGTTCAACATCGCAGAAAGTGAAAAATGGATAAAGAAGTTGTGGTATTTACTTACAAAGCAATATCACTCAGCAATGAAATCTATGTCATCAGGCCCTTAGCAGCACAATGAGTGGATTCAGGTATGATGATTCTAACTGAAATAAGTCACACAGAAAAAGAAACATCATAAGATATCAGTAATACACGGAATGTAAACTTGGCTACACAGGAACTGAATTACAGAACAGAACAGGGTCTCAAATTTAGAAAACCAACTTATGCTTGCTTAAGGGGAAAGGTGAGTTGGGGTGCTGCATAAAACCAGAGATTGAAATGAGCACAGATAAAGTTCCTTAAGCCAAATATGGAATAGACAAGAGCTACTCCTTGCTCAACGAAATGGACTCAACACCGCATATTAAATGCCTAAGAATGTACCTGACTAGTAAGTATCTTAAAACCTATGGATTGCTATGTCTCCGAAAGAGAATCAAGCATGTGTACAGGGGCATAAACGCAGCAGTGATAGGATTGGAGAGGTTCGGTGAGCAAATGAAGACCCTTTGAAGTCATATTGCATGGTACCCATTCCACGGGTTTCAACTACCCAGGTTTAAGGTATTCTTCCTTCAGCTAAAACATGCATGTGGAACCTAGAGTATGATCAACCATGTGATCGGGAGACGTGTTCAAATATGTCTCAGTTTTCGTACCCTGGTACTCGGGTGCAACATTCCAGACGCTTTACTAACACCCTCCCGACTTGGAGAGTCAGTCCCTTTAACCTCCTGTTTGGCCCAGTTTGCAATTTCTGCGGAAGATGAACAGGAATAGCGAGAACCAATGAGAGACTAGCTGGAGGTGTCTGGACGGGCAAATTTAACTCTCATTTCCCACCAGGAAGAGGAATTAACCAAAGGCTCAGCGTGCCGTGCCGGAACCAGATTAGGGCCTGAAGCCATCCTGCGGTGTTGCGGCCAGCTCAAAAGAAAGCGAGTTGAAGAAAGGAGCTCAGGGGCACTGTAATTCACAAACCTGCAGAGTTATAAATGACAGCTATCGTCCAAAAATATACTGAAGTAAGGCTGCCAAGAGGACTTGAAAGCGGGGCAGAATTGCAGGAAACCGATTTCAGGAGGTAGACTGGAATTGCATTGAAAGCATAGGAAAAGAGGCAGAACGTCCACAATGATGCACTTGGCCAAAAAGGGCGTATGCGTTTTTTCCTGAATATATTCAGGAAAAAACGCATACGCCCTTTTTGGCCAACCAAGCAAGCTTGCAAAGGAAATCTGCACTACAATGAAGTCTCACTTCCCCCCGGTCAAAAGGGCCATCTGAAAAAAGTGTAAAATCCAGAAAGGCAGGACAGGCCATGGAGAACTGGGAGCCTTGTTATGCTGATGGGCGGGATGTAAATTGCCAACAGACACTCGGGAGAAGTGTATGGTGTTTCCTGAAACATCTAAAAAACAAAGCAACAGAGCCTAGGGCACTTCCACTTATGGTCCTATAGCTTAGGGAAATTAAAATCAAAAAGACACAGCCACCCCAAAGTTTGGGACGCCTCTGTTTACAAGAACCTCGTTTACAGTACAAGTTCAACATCGCAGAAAGTGAAAAATGGATAAAGATGTTGTGGTATTTACTTACAAAACAATATCTCTCAGCAATGAAATCTATGTCATCAGGCCCTTAGCAGCACAATGAGTGGATTCAGGTATGATGATTCTAACTGAAATAAGTCACACAGAAAAAGAAACATCATAAGATATCAGTAATACACGGAATGTAAACTTGGCTACACAGGAACTGAATTACAGAACAGAACAGGGTCTCAAATTTAGAAAACCAACTTATGCTTGCTTAAGGGTAAAGGTGAGTTGGGGTGCTGCATAAAACCAGAGATTGAAATGAGCACAGATAAAGTTCCTTAAGCCAAATATGGAATAGACAAGAGCTACTCCTTGCTCAACGAAATGGACTCAACACCGCATATTAAATGCCTAAGAATGTACCTGACTAGTAAGTATCTTAAAACCTATGGATTGCTATGTCTCCGAAAGAGAATCAAGCATGTGTACAGGGGCATAAACGCAGCAGTGATAGGATTGGAGAGGTTCGGTGAGCAAATGAAGACCCTTTGAAGTCATATTGCATGGTACCCATTCCACGGGTTTCAACTACCCAGGTTTAAGGTATTCTTCCTTCAGCTAAAACATGCATGTGGAACCTAGAGTATGATCAACCATGTGATCGGGAGACGTGTTCAAATATGTCTCAGTTTTCGTACCCTGGTACTCGGGTGCAACATTCCAGACGCTTTACTAACACCCTCCCGACTTGGAGAGTCAGTCCCTTTAACCTCCTGTTTGGCCCAGTTTGCAATTTCTGCGGAAGATGAACAGGAATAGCGAGAACCAATGAGAGACTAGCTGGAGGTGTCTGGACGGGCAAATTTAACTCTCATTTCCCACCAGGAAGAGGAATTAACCAAAGGCTCAGCGTGCCGTGCCGGAACCAGATTAGGGCCTGAAGCCATCCTGCGGTGTTGCGGCCAGCTCAAAAGAAAGCGAGTTGAAGAAAGGAGCTCAGGGGCACTGTAATTCACAAACCTGCAGAGTTATAAATGACAGCTATCGTCCAAAAATATACTGAAGTAAGGCTGCCAAGAGGACTTGAAAGCGGGGCAGAATTGCAGGAAACCGATTTCAGGAGGCAGACTGGAATTGCATTGAAAGCATAGGAAAAGAGGCAGAACGTCCACAATGATGCACTTGGCCAAAAAGGGCGTATGCGTTTTTTCCTGAATATATTCAGGAAAAAACGCATACGCCCTTTTTGGCCAACCAAGCAAGCTTGCAAAGGAAATCTGCACTACAATGAAGTCTCACTTCCCCCCGGTCACAAGGGCTATCTGAAAAAAGTGTAAAATCCAGAAAGGCAGGACAGGCCATGGAGAACTGGGAGCCTTGTTATGCTGATGGGCGGGATGTAAATTGCCAACAGACACTCGGGAGAAGTGTATGGTGTTTCCTGAAACATCTAAAAAACAAAGCAACAGAGCCTAGGGCACTTCCACTTATGGTCCTATAGCTTAGGGAAATTAAAATCAAAAAGACACAGCCACCCCAAAGTTTGGGACGCCTCTGTTTACAAGAACCTCGTTTACAGTACAAGTTCAACATCGCAGAAAGTGAAAAATGGATAAAGAAGTTGTGGTATTTACTTACAAAGCAATATCACTCAGCAATGAAATCTATGTCATCAGGCCCTTAGCAGCACAATGAGTGGATTCAGGTATGATGATTCTAACTGAAATAAGTCACACAGAAAAAGAAACATCATAAGATATCAGTAATACACGGAATGTAAACTTGGCTACACAGGAACTGAATTACAGAACAGAACAGGGTCTCAAATTTAGAAAACCAACTTATGCTTGCTTAAGGGGAAAGGTGAGTTGGGGTGCTGCATAAAACCAGAGATTGAAATGAGCACAGATAAAGTTCCTTAAGCCAAATATGGAATAGACAAGAGCTACTCCTTGCTCAACGAAATGGACTCAACACCGCATATTAAATGCCTAAGAATGTACCTGACTAGTAAGTATCTTAAAACCTATGGATTGCTATGTCTCCGAAAGAGAATCAAGCATGTGTACAGGGGCATAAACGCAGCAGTGATAGGATTGGAGAGGTTCGGTGAGCAAATGAAGACCCTTTGAAGTCATATTGCATGGTACCCATTCCACGGGTTTCAACTACCCAGGTTTAAGGTATTCTTCCTTCAGCTAAAACATGCATGTGGAACCTAGAGTATGATCAACCATGTGATCGGGAGACGTGTTCAAATATGTCTCAGTTTTCGTACCCTGGTACTCGGGTGCAACATTCCAGACGCTTTACTAACACCCTCCCGACTTGGAGAGTCAGTCCCTTTAACCTCCTGTTTGGCCCAGTTTGCAATTTCTGCGGAAGATGAACAGGAATAGCGAGAACCAATGAGAGACTAGCTGGAAGGTGTCTGGACGGGCAAATTTAACTCTCATTTCCCACCAGGAAGAGGAATTAACCAAAGGCTCAGCATGCCGTGCCGGAACCAGATTAGGGCCTGAAGCCATCCTGCGGTGTTGCGGCCAGCTCAAAAGAAAGCGAGTTGAAGAAAGGAGCTCAGGGGCACTGTAATTCACAAACCTGCAGAGTTATAAATGACAGCTATCGTCCAAAAATATACTGAAGTAAGGCTGCCAAGAGGACTTGAAAGCGGGGCAGAATTGCAGGAAACCGATTTCAGGAGGCAGACTGGAATTGCATTGAAAGCATAGGAAAAGAGGCAGAACGTCCACAATGATGCACTTGGCCAAAAAGGGCGTATGCGTTTTTTCCTGAATATATTCAGGAAAAAACGCATACGCCCTTTTTGGCCAACCAAGCAAGCTTGCAAAGGAAATCTGCACTACAATGAAGTCTCACTTCCCCCCGGTCAAAAGGGCCATCTGAAAAAAGTGTAAAATCCAGAAAGGCAGGACAGGCCATGGAGAACTGGGAGCCTTGTTATGCTGATGGGCGGGATGTAAATTGCCAACAGACACTCGGGAGAAGTGTATGGTGTTTCCTGAAACATCTAAAAAACAAAGCAACAGAGCCTAGGGCACTTCCACTTATGGTCCTATAGTTAGGGAAATTAAAATAAAAAAGACACAGCCACCCCAAAGTTTGGGACGCCTCTGTTTACAAGAACCTCGTTTACCGTACAAGTTCAACATCGCAGAAAGTGAAAAATGGATAAAGAAGTTGTGGTATTTACTTACAAAGCAATATCACTCAGCAATGAAATCTATGTCATCAGGCCCTTAGCAGCACAATGAGTGGATTCAGGTATGATGATTCTAACTGAAATAAGTCACACAGAAAAAGAAACATCATAAGATATCAGTAATACACGGAATGTAAACTTGGCTACACAGGAACTGAATTACAGAACAGAACAGGGTCTCAAATTTAGAAAACCAACTTATGCTTGCTTAAGGGGAAAGGTGAGTTGGGGTGCTGCATAAAACCAGAGATTGAAATGAGCACAGGTAAAGTTCCTTAAGCCAAATATGGAATAGACAAGAGCTACTCCTTGCTCAACGAAATGGACTCAACACCGCATATTAAATGCCTAAGAATGTACCTGACTAGTAAGTATCTTAAAACCTATGGATTGCTATGTCTCCGAAAGAGAATCAAGCATGTGTACAGGGGCATAAACGCAGCAGTGATAGGATTGGAGAGGTTCGGTGAGCAAATGAAGACCCTTTGAAGTCATATTGCATGGTACCCATTCCACGGGTTTCAACTACCCAGGTTTAAGGTATTCTTCCTTCAGCTAAAACATGCATGTGGAACCTAGAGTATGATCAACCATGTGATCGGGAGACGTGTTCAAATATGTCTCAGTTTTCGTACCCTGGTACTCGGGTGCAACATTCCAGACGCTTTACTAACACCCTCCCGACTTGGAGAGTCAGTCCCTTTAACCTCCTGTTTGGCCCAGTTTGCAATTTCTGCGGAAGATGAACAGGAATAGCGAGAACCAATGAGAGACTAGCTGGAGGTGTCTGGACGGGCAAATTTAACTCTCATTTCCCACCAGGAAGAGGAATTAACCAAAGGCTCAGCGTGCCGTGCCGGAACCAGATTAGGGCCTGAAGCCATCCTGCGGTGTTGCGGCCAGCTCAAAAGAAAGCGAGTTGAAGAAAGGAGCTCAGGGGCACTGTAATTCACAAACCTGCAGAGTTATAAATGACAGCTATCGTCCAAAAATATACTGAAGTAAGGCTGCCAAGAGGACTTGAAAGCGGGGCAGAATTGCAGGAAACCGATTTCAGGAGGTAGACTGGAATTGCATTGAAAGCATAGGAAAAGAGGCAGAACGTCCACAATGATGCACTTGGCCAAAAAGGGCGTATGCGTTTTTTCCTGAATATATTCAGGAAAAAACGCATACGCCCTTTTTGGCCAACCAAGCAAGCTTGCAAAGGAAATCTGCACTACAATGAAGTCTCACTTCCCCCCGGTCAAAAGGGCCATCTGAAAAAAGTGTAAAATCCAGAAAGGCAGGACAGGCCATGGAGAACTGGGAGCCTTGTTATGCTGATGGGCGGGATGTAAATTGCCAACAGACACTCGGGAGAAGTGTATGGTGTTTCCTGAAACATCTAAAAAACAAAGCAACAGAGCCTAGGGCACTTCCACTTATGGTCCTATAGCTTAGGGAAATTAAAATCAAAAAGACACAGCCACTCCAAAGTTTGGGACGCCTCTGTTTACAAGAACCTCGTTTACAGTACAAGTTCAACATCGCAGAAAGTGAAAAATGGATAAAGAAGTTGTGGTATTTACTTACAAAGCAATATCACTCAGCAATGAAATCTATGTCATCAGGCCCTTAGCAGCACAATGAGTGGATTCAGGTATGATGATTCTAACTGAAATAAGTCACACAGAAAAAGAAACATCATAAGATATCAGTAATACACGGAATGTAAACTTGGCTACACAGGAACTGAATTACAGAACAGAACAGGGTCTCAAATTTAGAAAACCAACTTATGCTTGCTTAAGGGGAAAGGTGAGTTGGGGTGCTGCATAAAACCAGAGATTGAAATGAGCACAGATAAAGTTCCTTAAGCCAAATATGGAATAGACAAGAGCTACTCCTTGCTCAACGAAATGGACTCAACACCGCATATTAAATGCCTAAGAATGTACCTGACTAGTAAGTATCTTAAAACCTATGGATTGCTATGTCTCCGAAAGAGAATCAAGCATGTGTACAGGGGCATAAACGCAGCAGTGATAGGATTGGAGAGGTTCGGTGAGCAAATGAAGACCCTTTGAAGTCATATTGCATGGTACCCATTCCACGGGTTTCAACTACCCAGGTTTAAGGTATTCTTCCTTCAGCTAAAACATGCATGTGGAACCTAGAGTATGATCAACCATGTGATCGGGAGACGTGTTCAAATATGTCTCAGTTTTCGTACCCTGGTACTCGGGTGCAACATTCCAGACGCTTTACTAACACCCTCCCGACTTGGAGAGTCAGTCCCTTTAACCTCCTGTTTGGCCCAGTTTGCAATTTCTGCGGAAGATGAACAGGAATAGCGAGAACCAATGAGAGACTAGCTGGAAGGTGTCTGGACGGGCAAATTTAACTCTCATTTCCCACCAGGAAGAGGAATTAACCAAAGGCTCAGCATGCCGTGCCGGAACCAGATTAGGGCCTGAAGCCATCCTGCGGTGTTGCGGCCAGCTCAAAAGAAAGCGAGTTGAAGAAAGGAGCTCAGGGGCACTGTAATTCACAAACCTGCAGAGTTATAAATGACAGCTATCGTCCAAAAATATACTGAAGTAAGGCTGCCAAGAGGACTTGAAAGCGGGGCAGAATTGCAGGAAACCGATTTCAGGAGGCAGACTGGAATTGCATTGAAAGCATAGGAAAAGAGGCAGAACGTCCACAATGATGCACTTGGCCAAAAAGGGCGTATGCGTTTTTTCCTGAATATATTCAGGAAAAAACGCATACGCCCTTTTTGGCCAACCAAGCAAGCTTGCAAAGGAAATCTGCACTACAATGAAGTCTCACTTCCCCCCGGTCAAAAGGGCCATCTGAAAAAAGTGTAAAATCCAGAAAGGCAGGACAGGCCATGGAGAACTGGGAGCCTTGTTATGCTGATGGGCGGGATGTAAATTGCCAACAGACACTCGGGAGAAGTGTATGGTGTTTCCTGAAACATCTAAAAAACAAAGCAACAGAGCCTAGGGCACTTCCACTTATGGTCCTATAGCTTAGGGAAATTAAAATCAAAAAGACACAGCCACCCCAAAGTTTGGGACGCCTCTGTTTACAAGAACCTCGTTTACCGTACAAGTTCAACATCGCAGAAAGTGAAAAATGGATAAAGAAGTTGTGGTATTTACTTACAAAGCAATATCACTCAGCAATGAAATCTATGTCATCAGGCCCTTAGCAGCACAATGAGTGGATTCAGGTATGATGATTCTAACTGAAATAAGTCACACAGAAAAAGAAACATCATAAGATATCAGTAATACACGGAATGTAAACTTGGCTACACAGGAACTGAATTACAGAACAGAACAGGGTCTCAAATTTAGAAAACCAACTTATGCTTGCTTAAGGGGAAAGGTGAGTTGGGGTGCTGCATAAAACCAGAGATTGAAATGAGCACAGGTAAAGTTCCTTAAGCCAAATATGGAATAGACAAGAGCTACTCCTTGCTCAACGAAATGGACTCAACACCGCATATTAAATGCCTAAGAATGTACCTGACTAGTAAGTATCTTAAAACCTATGGATTGCTATGTCTCCGAAAGAGAATCAAGCATGTGTACAGGGGCATAAACGCAGCAGTGATAGGATTGGAGAGGTTCGGTGAGCAAATGAAGACCCTTTGAAGTCATATTGCATGGTACCCATTCCACGGGTTTCAACTACCCAGGTTTAAGGTATTCTTCCTTCAGCTAAAACATGCATGTGGAACCTAGAGTATGATCAACCATGTGATCGGGAGACGTGTTCAAATATGTCTCAGTTTTCGTACCCTGTTACTCGGGTGCAACATTCCAGACGCTTTACTAACACCCTCCCGACTTGGAGAGTCAGTCCCTTTAACCTCCTGTTTGGCCCAGTTTGCAATTTCTGCGGAAGATGAACAGGAATAGCGAGAACCAATGAGAGACTAGCTGGAGGTGTCTGGACGGGCAAATTTAACTCTCATTTCCCACCAGGAAGAGGAATTAACCAAAGGCTCAGCGTGCCGTGCCGGAACCAGATTAGGGCCTGAAGCCATCCTGCGGTGTTGCGGCCAGCTCAAAAGAAAGCGAGTTGAAGAAAGGAGCTCAGGGGCACTGTAATTCACAAACCTGCAGAGTTATAAATGACAGCTATCGTCCAAAAATATACTGAAGTAAGGCTGCCAAGAGGACTTGAAAGCGGGGCAGAATTGCAGGAAACCGATTTCAGGAGGTAGACTGGAATTGCATTGAAAGCATAGGAAAAGAGGCAGAACGTCCACAATGATGCACTTGGCCAAAAAGGGCGTATGCGTTTTTTCCTGAATATATTCAGGAAAAAACGCATACGCCCTTTTTGGCCAACCAAGCAAGCTTGCAAATGAAATCTGCACTACAATGAAGTCTCACTTCCCCCCGGTCAAAAGGGCCATCTGAAAAAAGTGTAAAATCCAGAAAGGCAGGACAGGCCATGGAGAACTGGGAGCCTTGTTATGCTGATGGGCGGGATGTAAATTGCCAACAGACACTCGGGAGAAGTGTATGGTGTTTCCTGAAACATCTAAAAAACAAAGCAACAGAGCCTAGGGCACTTCCACTTATGGTCCTATAGCTTAGGGAAATTAAAATCAAAAAGACACAGCCACCCCAAAGTTTGGGACGCCTCTGTTTACAAGAACCTCGTTTACAGTACAAGTTCAACATCGCAGAAAGTGAAAAATGGATAAAGAAGTTGTGGTATTTACTTACAAAGCAATATCACTCAGCAATGAAATCTATGTCATCAGGCCCTTAGCAGCACAATGAGTGGATTCAGGTATGATGATTCTAACTGAAATAAGTCACACAGAAAAAGAAACATCATAAGATATCAGTAATACACGGAATGTAAACTTGGCTACACAGGAACTGAATTACAGAACAGAACAGGGTCTCAAATTTAGAAAACCAACTTATGCTTGCTTAAGGGTAAAGGTGAGTTGGGGTGCTGCATAAAACCAGAGATTGAAATGAGCACAGATAAAGTTCCTTAAGCCAAATATGGAATAGACAAGAGCTACTCCTTGCTCAACGAAATGGACTCAACACCGCATATTAAATGCCTAAGAATGTACCTGACTAGTAAGTATCTTAAAACCTATGGATTGCTATGTCTCCGAAAGAGAATCAAGCATGTGTACAGGGGCATAAACGCAGCAGTGATAGGATTGGAGAGGTTCGGTGAGCAAATGAAGACCCTTTGAAGTCATATTGCATGGTACCCATTCCACGGGTTTCAACTACCCAGGTTTAAGGTATTCTTCCTTCAGCTAAAACATGCATGTGGAACCTAGAGTATGATCAACCATGTGATCGGGAGACGTGTTCAAATATGTCTCAGTTTTCGTACCCTGGTACTCGGGTGCAACATTCCAGACGCTTTACTAACACCCTCCCGACTTGGAGAGTCAGTCCCTTTAACCTCCTGTTTGGCCCAGTTTGCAATTTCTGCGGAAGATGAACAGGAATAGCGAGAACCAATGAGAGACTAGCTGGAGGTGTCTGGACGGGCAAATTTAACTCTCATTTCCCACCAGGAAGAGGAATTAACCAAAGGCTCAGCGTGCCGTGCCGGAACCAGATTAGGGCCTGAAGCCATCCTGCGGTGTTGCGGCCAGCTCAAAAGAAAGCGAGTTGAAGAAAGGAGCTCAGGGGCACTGTAATTCACAAACCTGCAGAGTTATAAATGACAGCTATCGTCCAAAAATATACTGAAGTAAGGCTGCCAAGAGGACTTGAAAGCGGGGCAGAATTGCAGGAAACCGATTTCAGGAGGTAGACTGGAATTGCATTGAAAGCATAGGAAAAGAGGCAGAACGTCCACAATGATGCACTTGGCCAAAAAGGGCGTATGCGTTTTTTCCTGAATATATTCAGGAAAAAACGCATACGCCCTTTTTGGCCAACCAAGCAAGCTTGCAAAGGAAATCTGCACTACAATGAAGTCTCACTTCCCCCCGGTCAAAAGGGCCATCTGAAAAAAGTGTAAAATCCAGAAAGGCAGGACAGGCCATGGAGAACTGGGAGCCTTGTTATGCTGATGGGCGGGATGTAAATTGCCAACAGACACTCGGGAGAAGTGTATGGTGTTTCCTGAAACATCTAAAAAACAAAGCAACAGAGCCTAGGGCACTTCCACTTATGGTCCTATAGCTTAGGGAAATTAAAATCAAAAAGACACAGCCACCCCAAAGTTTGGGACGCCTCTGTTTACAAGAACCTCGTTTACAGTACAAGTTCAACATCGCAGAAAGTGAAAAATGGATAAAGAAGTTGTGGTATTTACTTACAAAGCAATATCACTCAGCAATGAAATCTATGTCATCAGGCCCTTAGCAGCACAATGAGTGGATTCAGGTATGATGATTCTAACTGAAATAAGTCACACAGAAAAAGAAACATCATAAGATATCAGTAATACACGGAATGTAAACTTGGCTACACAGGAACTGAATTACAGAACAGAACAGGGTCTCAAATTTAGAAAACCAACTTATGCTTGCTTAAGGGTAAAGGTGAGTTGGGGTGCTGCATAAAACCAGAGATTGAAATGAGCACAGATAAAGTTCCTTAAGCCAAATATGGAATAGACAAGAGCTACTCCTTGCTCAACGAAATGGACTCAACACCGCATATTAAATGCCTAAGAATGTACCTGACTAGTAAGTATCTTAAAACCTATGGATTGCTATGTCTCCGAAAGAGAATCAAGCATGTGTACAGGGGCATAAACGCAGCAGTGATAGGATTGGAGAGGTTCGGTGAGCAAATGAAGACCCTTTGAAGTCATATTGCATGGTACCCATTCCACGGGTTTCAACTACCCAGGTTTAAGGTATTCTTCCTTCAGCTAAAACATGCATGTGGAACCTAGAGTATGATCAACCATGTGATCGGGAGACGTGTTCAAATATGTCTCAGTTTTCGTACCCTGGTACTCGGGTGCAACATTCCAGACGCTTTACTAACACCCTCCCGACTTGGAGAGTCAGTCCCTTTAACCTCCTGTTTGGCCCAGTTTGCAATTTCTGCGGAAGATGAACAGGAATAGCGAGAACCAATGAGAGACTAGCTGGAGGTGTCTGGACGGGCAAATTTAACTCTCATTTCCCACCAGGAAGAGGAATTAACCAAAGGCTCAGCGTGCCGTGCCGGAACCAGATTAGGGCCTGAAGCCATCCTGCGGTGTTGCGGCCAGCTCAAAAGAAAGCGAGTTGAAGAAAGGAGCTCAGGGGCACTGTAATTCACAAACCTGCAGAGTTATAAATGACAGCTATCGTCCAAAAATATACTGAAGTAAGGCTGCCAAGAGGACTTGAAAGCGGGGCAGAATTGCAGGAAACCGATTTCAGGAGGTAGACTGGAATTGCATTGAAAGCATAGGAAAAGAGGCAGAACGTCCACAATGATGCACTTGGCCAAAAAGGGCGTATGCGTTTTTTCCTGAATATATTCAGGAAAAAACGCATACGCCCTTTTTGGCCAACCAAGCAAGCTTGCAAAGGAAATCTGCACTACAATGAAGTCTCACTTCCCCCCGGTCAAAAGGGCCATCTGAAAAAAGTGTAAAATCCAGAAAGGCAGGACAGGCCATGGAGAACTGGGAGCCTTGTTATGCTGATGGGCGGGATGTAAATTGCCAACAGACACTCGGGAGAAGTGTATGGTGTTTCCTGAAACATCTAAAAAACAAAGCAACAGAGCCTAGGGCACTTCCACTTATGGTCCTATAGCTTAGGGAAATTAAAATCAAAAAGACACAGCCACCCCAAAGTTTGGGACGCCTCTGTTTACAAGAACCTCGTTTACAGTACAAGTTCAACATCGCAGAAAGTGAAAAATGGATAAAGAAGTTGTGGTATTTACTTACAAAGCAATATCACTCAGCAATGAAATCTATGTCATCAGGCCCTTAGCAGCACAATGAGTGGATTCAGGTATGATGATTCTAACTGAAATAAGTCACACAGAAAAAGAAACATCATAAGATATCAGTAATACACGGAATGTAAACTTGGCTACACAGGAACTGAATTACAGAACAGAACAGGGTCTCAAATTTAGAAAACCAACTTATGCTTGCTTAAGGGTAAAGGTGAGTTGGGGTGCTGCATAAAACCAGAGATTGAAATGAGCACAGATAAAGTTCCTTAAGCCAAATATGGAATAGACAAGAGCTACTCCTTGCTCAACGAAATGGACTCAACACCGCATATTAAATGCCTAAGAATGTACCTGACTAGTAAGTATCTTAAAACCTATGGATTGCTATGTCTCCGAAAGAGAATCAAGCATGTGTACAGGGGCATAAACGCAGCAGTGATAGGATTGGAGAGGTTCGGTGAGCAAATGAAGACCCTTTGAAGTCATATTGCATGGTACCCATTCCACGGGTTTCAACTACCCAGGTTTAAGGTATTCTTCCTTCAGCTAAAACATGCATGTGGAACCTAGAGTATGATCAACCATGTGATCGGGAGACGTGTTCAAATATGTCTCAGTTTTCGTACCCTGGTACTCGGGTGCAACATTCCAGACGCTTTACTAACACCCTCCCGACTTGGAGAGTCAGTCCCTTTAACCTCCTGTTTGGCCCAGTTTGCAATTTCTGCGGAAGATGAACAGGAATAGCGAGAACCAATGAGAGACTAGCTGGAGGTGTCTGGACCGGCAAATTTAACTCTCATTTCCCACCAGGAAGAGGAATTAACCAAAGGCTCAGCGTGCCGTGCCGGAACCAGATTAGGGCCTGAAGCCATCCTGCGGTGTTGCGGCCAGCTCAAAAGAAAGCGAGTTGAAGAAAGGAGCTCAGGGGCACTGTAATTCACAAACCTGCAGAGTTATAAATGACAGCTATCGTCCAAAAATATACTGAAGTAAGGCTGCCAAGAGGACTTGAAAGCGGGGCAGAATTGCAGGAAACCGATTTCAGGAGGTAGACTGGAATTGCATTGAAAGCATAGGAAAAGAGGCAGAACGTCCACAATGATGCACTTGGCCAAAAAGGGCGTATGCGTTTTTTCCTGAATATATTCAGGAAAAAACGCATACGCCCTTTTTGGCCAACCAAGCAAGCTTGCAAAGGAAATCTGCACTACAATGAAGTCTCACTTCCCCCCAGTCAAAAGGGCCATCTGAAAAAAGTGTAAAATCCAGAAAGGCAGGACAGGCCATGGAGAACTGGGAGCCTTGTTATGCTGATGGGCGGGATGTAAATTGCCAGCATACACTCGGGAGAAGTGTATGGTGTTTCCTGAAACATCTAAAAAACAAAGCAACAGAGCCTAGGGCACTTCCACTTATGGTCCTATAGCTTAGGGAAATTAAAATCAAAAAGACACAGCCACCCCAAAGTTTGGGACGCCTCTGTTTACAAGAACCTCGTTTACAGTACAAGTTCAACATCGCAGAAAGTGAAAAATGGATAAAGAAGTTGTGGTATTTACTTACAAAGCAATATCACTCAGCAATGAAATCTATGTCATCAGGCCCTTAGCAGCACAATGAGTGGATTCAGGTATGATGATTCTAACTGAAATAAGTCACACAGAAAAAGAAACATCATAAGATATCAGTAATACACGGAATGTAAACTTGGCTACACAGGAACTGAATTACAGAACAGAACAGGGTCTCAAATTTAGAAAACCAACTTATGCTTGCTTAAGGGGAAAGGTGAGTTGGGGTGCTGCATAAAACCAGAGATTGAAATGAGCACAGATAAAGTTCCTTAAGCCAAATATGGAATAGACAAGAGCTACTCCTTGCTCAACGAAATGGACTCAACACCGCATATTAAATGCCTAAGAATGTACCTGACTAGTAAGTATCTTAAAACCTATGGATTGCTATGTCTCCGAAAGAGAATCAAGCATGTGTACCGGGGCATAAACGCAGCAGTGATAGGATTGGAGAGGTTCGGTGAGCAAATGAAGACCCTTTGAAGTCATATTGCATGGTACCCATTCCACGGGTTTCAACTACCCAGGTTTAAGGTATTCTTCCTTCAGCTAAAACATGCATGTGGAACCTAGAGTATGATCAACCATGTGATCGGGAGACGTGTTCAAATATGTCTCAGTTTTCGTACCCTGGTACTCGGGTGCAACATTCCAGACGCTTTACTAACACCCTCCCAACTTGGAGAGTCAGTCCCTTTAACCTCCTGTTTGGCCCAGTTTGCAATTTCTGCGGAAGATGAACAGGAATAGCGAGAACCAATGAGAGACTAGCTGGAGGTGTCTGGACGGGCAAATTTAACTCTCATTTCCCACCAGGAAGAGGAATTAACCAAAGGCTCAGCGTGCCATGCCGGAAACAGATTAGGGCCTGAAGCCATCCTGCGGTGTTGCGGCCAGCTCAAAAGAAAGCGAGTTGAAGAAAGGAGCTCAGGGGCACTGTAATTCACAAACCTGCAGAGTTATAAATGACAGCTATCGTCCAAAAATATACTGAAGTAAGGCTGCCAAGAGGACTTGAAAGCGGGGCAGAATTGCAGGAAACCGATTTCAGGAGGTAGACTGGAATTGCATTGAAAGCATAGGAAAAGAGGCAGAACGTCCACAATGATGCACTTGGCCAAAAAGGGCGTATGCGTTTTTTCCTGAATATATTCAGGAAAAAACGCATACGCCCTTTTTGGCCAACCAAGCAAGCTTGCAAAGGAAATCTGCACTACAATGAAGTCTCACTTCCCCCCGGTCAAAAGGGCCATCTGAAAAAAGTGTAAAATCCAGAAAGGCAGGACAGGCCATGGAGAACTGGGAGCCTTGTTATGCTGATGGGCGGGATGTAAATTGCCAACAGACACTCGGGAGAAGTGTATGGTGTTTCCTGAAACATCTAAAAAACAAAGCAACAGAGCCTAGGGCACTTCCACTTATGGTCCTATAGCTTAGGGAAATTAAAATCAAAAAGACACAGCCACCCCAAAGTTTGGGACGCCTGTGTTTACAAGAACCTCGTTTACAGTACAAGTTCAACATCGCAGAAAGTGAAAAATGGATAAAGAAGTTGTGGTATTTACTTACAAAACAATATCTCTCAGCAATGAAATCTATGTCATCAGGCCCTTAGCAGCACAATGAGTGGATTCAGGTATGATGATTCTAACTGAAATAAGTCACACAGAAAAAGAAACATCATAAGATATCAGTAATACACGGAATGTAAACTTGGCTACACAGGAACTGAATTACAGAACAGAACAGGGTCTCAAATTTAGAAAACCAACTTATGCTTGCTTAAGGGGAAAGGTGAGTTGGGGTGCTGCATAAAACCAGAGATTGAAATGAGCACAGATAAAGTTCCTTAAGCCAAATATGGAATAGACAAGAGCTACTCCTTGCTCAACGAAATGGACTCAACACCGCATATTAAATGCCTAAGAATGTACCTGACTAGTAAGTATCTTAAAACCTATGGATTGCTATGTCTCCGAAAGAGAATCAAGCATGTGTACAGGGGCATAAACGCAGCAGTGATAGGATTGGAGAGGTTCGGTGAGCAAATGAAGACCCTTTGAAGTCATATTGCATGGTACCCATTCCACGGGTTTCAACTACCCAGGTTTAAGGTATTCTTCCTTCAGCTAAAACATGCATGTGGAACCTAGAGTATGATCAACCATGTGATCGGGAGACGTGTTCAAATATGTCTCAGTTTTCGTACCCTGGTACTCGGGTGCAACATTCCAGACGCTTTACTAACACCCTCCCGACTTGGAGAGTCAGTCCCTTTAACCTCCTGTTTGGCCCAGTTTGCAATTTCTGCGGAAGATGAACAGGAATAGCGAGAACCAATGAGAGACTAGCTGGAGGTGTCTGGACGGGCAAATTTAACTCTCATTTCCCACCAGGAAGAGGAATTAACCAAAGGCTCAGCGTGCCGTGCCGGAACCAGATTAGGGCCTGAAGCCATCCTGCGGTGTTGCGGCCAGCTCAAAAGAAAGCGAGTTGAAGAAAGGAGCTCAGGGGCACTGTAATTCACAAACCTGCAGAGTTATAAATGACAGCTATCGTCCAAAAATATACTGAAGTAAGGCTGCCAAGAGGACTTGAAAGCGGGGCAGAATTGCAGGAAACCGATTTCAGGAGGTAGACTGGAATTGCATTGAAAGCATAGGAAAAGAGGCAGAACGTCCACAATGATGCACTTGGCCAAAAAGGGCGTATGCGTTTTTTCCTGAATATATTCAGGAAAAAACGCATACGCCCTTTTTGGCCAACCAAGCAAGCTTGCAAAGGAAATCTGCAGTACAATGAAGTCTCACTTCCCCCCGGTCAAAAGGGCCATCTGAAAAAAGTGTAAAATCCAGAAAGGCAGGACAGGCCATGGAGAACTGGGAGCCTTGTTATGCTGATGGGCGGGATGTAAATTGCCAACAGACACTCGGGAGAAGTGTATGGTGTTTCCTGAAACATCTAAAAAACAAAGCAACAGAGCCTAGGGCACTTCCACTTATGGTCCTATAGCTTAGGGAAATTAAAATCAAAAAGACACAGCCACCCCAAAGTTTGGGACGCCTCTGTTTACAAGAACCTCGTTTACAGTACAAGTTCAACATCGCAGAAAGTGAAAAATGGATAAAGAAGTTGTGGTATTTACTTACAAAACAATATCTCTCAGCAATGAAATCTATGTCATCAGGCCCTTAGCAGCACAATGAGTGGATTCAGGTATGATGATTCTAACTGAAATAAGTCACACAGAAAAAGAAACATCATAAGATATCAGTAATACACGGAATGTAAACTTGGCTACACAGGAACTGAATTACAGAACAGAACAGGGTCTCAAATTTAGAAAACCAACTTATGCTTGCTTAAGGGTAAAGGTGAGTTGGGGTGCTGCATAAAACCAGAGATTGAAATGAGCACAGATAAAGTTCCTTAAGCCAAATATGGAATAGACAAGAGCTACTCCTTGCTCAACGAAATGGACTCAACACCGCATATTAAATGCCTAAGAATGTACCTGACTAGTAAGTATCTTAAAACCTATGGATTGCTATGTCTCCGAAAGAGAATCAAGCATGTGTACAGGGGCATAAACGCAGCAGTGATAGGATTGGAGAGGTTCGGTGAGCAAATGAAGACCCTTTGAAGTCATATTGCATGGTACCCATTCCACGGGTTTCAACTACCCAGGTTTAAGGTATTCTTCCTTCAGCTAAAACATGCATGTGGAACCTAGAGTATGATCAACCATGTGATCGGGAGACGTGTTCAAATATGTCTCAGTTTTCGTACCCTGGTACTCGGGTGCAACATTCCAGACGCTTTACTAACACCCTCCCGACTTGGAGAGTCAGTCCCTTTAACCTCCTGTTTGGCCCAGTTTGCAATTTCTGCGGAAGATGAACAGGAATAGCGAGAACCAATGAGAGACTAGCTGGAGGTGTCTGGACGGGCAAATTTAACTCTCATTTCCCACCAGGAAGAGGAATTAACCAAAGGCTCAGCGTGCCGTGCCGGAACCAGATTAGGGCCTGAAGCCATCCTGCGGTGTTGCGGCCAGCTCAAAAGAAAGCGAGTTGAAGAAAGGAGCTCAGGGGCACTGTAATTCACAAACCTGCAGAGTTATAAATGACAGCTATCGTCCAAAAATATACTGAAGTAAGGCTGCCAAGAGGACTTGAAAGCGGGGCAGAATTGCAGGAAACCGATTTCAGGAGGTAGACTGGAATTGCATTGAAAGCATAGGAAAAGAGGCAGAACGTCCACAATGATGCACTTGGCCAAAAAGGGCGTATGCGTTTTTTCCTGAATATATTCAGGAAAAAACGCATACGCCCTTTTTGGCCAACCAAGCAAGCTTGCAAAGGAAATCTGCACTACAATGAAGTCTCACTTCCCCCCGGTCAAAAGGGCCATCTGAAAAAAGTGTAAAATCCAGAAAGGCAGGACAGGCCATGGAGAACTGGGAGCCTTGTTATGCTGATGGGCGGGATGTAAATTGCCAACAGACACTCGGGAGAAGTGTATGGTGTTTCCTGAAACATCTAAAAAACAAAGCAACAGAGCCTAGGGCACTTCCACTTATGGTCCTATAGCTTAGGGAAATTAAAATCAAAAAGACACAGCCACCCCAAAGTTTGGGACGCCTCTGTTTACAAGAACCTCGTTTACAGTACAAGTTCAACATCGCAGAAAGTGAAAAATGGATAAAGAAGTTGTGGTATTTACTTACAAAACAATATCTCTCAGCAATGAAATCTATGTCATCAGGCCCTTAGCAGCACAATGAGTGGATTCAGGTATGATGATTCTAACTGAAATAAGTCACACAGAAAAAGAAACATCATAAGATATCAGTAATACACGGAATGTAAACTTGGCTACACAGGAACTGAATTACAGAACAGAACAGGGTCTCAAATTTAGAAAACCAACTTATGCTTGCTTAAGGGGAAAGGTGAGTTGGGGTGCTGCATAAAACCAGAGATTGAAATGAGCACAGATAAAGTTCCTTAAGCCAAATATGGAATAGACAAGAGCTACTCCTTGCTCAACGAAATGGACTCAACACCGCATATTAAATGCCTAAGAATGTACCTGACTAGTAAGTATCTTAAAACCTATGGATTGCTATGTCTCCGAAAGAGAATCAAGCATGTGTACAGGGGCATAAACGCAGCAGTGATAGGATTGGAGAGGTTCGGTGAGCAAATGAAGACCCTTTGAAGTCATATTGCATGGTACCCATTCCACGGGTTTCAACTACCCAGGTTTAAGGTATTCTTCCTTCAGCTAAAACATGCATGTGGAACCTAGAGTATGATCAACCATGTGATCGGGAGACGTGTTCAAATATGTCTCAGTTTTCGTACCCTGGTACTCGGGTGCAACATTCCAGACGCTTTACTAACACCCTCCCGACTTGGAGAGTCAGTCCCTTTAACCTCCTGTTTGGCCCAGTTTGCAATTTCTGCGGAAGATGAACAGGAATAGCGAGAACCAATGAGAGACTAGCTGGAGGTGTCTGGACGGGCAAATTTAACTCTCATTTCCCACCAGGAAGAGGAATTAACCAAAGGCTCAGCGTGCCGTGCCGGAACCAGATTAGGGCCTGAAGCCATCCTGCGGTGTTGCGGCCAGCTCAAAAGAAAGCGAGTTGAAGAAAGGAGCTCAGGGGCACTGTAATTCACAAACCTGCAGAGTTATAAATGACAGCTATCGTCCAAAAATATACTGAAGTAAGGCTGCCAAGAGGACTTGAAAGCGGGGCAGAATTGCAGGAAACCGATTTCAGGAGGCAGACTGGAATTGCATTGAAAGCATAGGAAAAGAGGCAGAACGTCCACAATGATGCACTTGGCCAAAAAGGGCGTATGCGTTTTTTCCTGAATATATTCAGGAAAAAACGCATACGCCCTTTTTGGCCAACCAAGCAAGCTTGCAAAGGAAATCTGCACTACAATGAAGTCTCACTTCCCCCCGGTCAAAAGGGCTATCTGAAAAAAGTGTAAAATCCAGAAAGGCAGGACAGGCCATGGAGAACTGGGAGCCTTGTTATGCTGATGGGCGGGATGTAAATTGCCAACAGACACTCGGGAGAAGTGTATGGTGTTTCCTGAAACATCTAAAAAACAAAGCAACAGAGCCTAGGGCACTTCCACTTATGGTCCTATAGCTTAGGGAAATTAAAATCAAAAAGACACAGCCACCCCAAAGTTTGGGACGCCTCTGTTTACAAGAACCTCGTTTACAGTACAAGTTCAACATCGCAGAAAGTGAAAAATGGATAAAGAAGTTGTGGTATTTACTTACAAAGCAATATCACTCAGCAATGAAATCTATGTCATCAGGCCCTTAGCAGCACAATGAGTGGATTCAGGTATGATGATTCTAACTGAAATAAGTCACACAGAAAAAGAAACATCATAAGATATCAGTAATACACGGAATGTAAACTTGGCTACACAGGAACTGAATTACAGAACAGAACAGGGTCTCAAATTTAGAAAACCAACTTATGCTTGCTTAAGGGGAAAGGTGAGTTGGGGTGCTGCATAAAACCAGAGATTGAAATGAGCACAGATAAAGTTCCTTAAGCCAAATATGGAATAGACAAGAGCTACTCCTTGCTCAACGAAATGGACTCAACACCGCATATTAAACGCCGAAGAATGTACCTGACTAGTAAGTATCTTAAAACCTATGGATTGCTATGTCTCCGAAAGAGAATCAAGCATGTGTACAGGGGCATAAACGCAGCAGTGATAGGATTGGAGAGGTTCGGTGAGCAAATGAAGACCCTTTGAAGTCATATTGCATGGTACCCATTCCACGGGTTTCAACTACCCAGGTTTAAGGTATTCTTCCTTCAGCTAAAACATGCATGTGGAACCTAGAGTATGATCAACCATGTGATCGGGAGACGTGTTCAAATATGTCTCAGTTTTCGTACCCTGGTACTCGGGTGCAACATTCCAGACGCTTTACTAACACCCTCCCGACTTGGAGAGTCAGTCCCTTTAACCTCCTGTTTGGCCCAGTTTGCAATTTCTGCGGAAGATGAACAGGAATAGCGAGAACCAATGAGAGACTAGCTGGAGGTGTCTGGACGGGCAAATTTAACTCTCATTTCCCACCAGGAAGAGGAATTAACCAAAGGCTCAGCGTGCCGTGCCGGAACCAGATTAGGGCCTGAAGCCATCCTGCGGTGTTGCGGCCAGCTCAAAAGAAAGCGAGTTGAAGAAAGGAGCTCAGGGGCACTGTAATTCACAATCCTGCAGAGTTATAAATGACAGCTATCGTCCAAAAATATACTGAAGTAAGGCTGCCAAGAGGACTTGAAAGCGGGGCAGAATTGCAGGAAACCGATTTCAGGAGGCAGACTGGAATTGCATTGAAAGCATAGGAAAAGAGACAGAACGTCCACAATGATGCACTTGGCCAAAAAGGGCGTATGCGTTTTTTCCTGAATATATTCAGGAAAAAACGCATACGCCCTTTTTGGCCAACCAAGCAAGCTTGCAAAGGAAATCTGCACTACAATGAAGTCTCACTTCCCCCCGGTCAAAAGGGCTATCTGAAAAAAGTGTAAAATCCAGAAAGGCAGGACAGGCCATGGAGAACTGGGAGCCTTGTTATGCTGATGGGCGGGATGTAAATTGCCAACAGACACTCGGGAGAAGTGTATGGTGTTTCCTGAAACATCTAAAAAACAAAGCAACAGAGCCTAGGGCACTTCCACTTATGGTCCTATAGCTTAGGGAAATTAAAATCAAAAAGACACAGCCACCCCAAAGTTTGGGACGCCTCTGTTTACAAGAACCTCGTTTAGCGTACAAGTTCAACATCACAGAAAGTGAAAAATGGATAAAGAAGTTGTGGTATTTACTTACAAAGCAATATCACTCAGCAATGAAATCTATGTCATCAGGCCCTTAGCAGCACAATGAGTGGATTCAGGTATGATGATTCTAACTGAAATAAGTCACACAGAAAAAGAAACATCATAAGATATCAGTAATACACGGAATGTAAACTTGGCTACACAGGAACTGAATTACAGAACAGAACAGGGTCTCAAATTTAGAAAACCAACTTATGCTTGCTTAAGGGGAAAGGTGAGTTGGGGTGCTGCATAAAACCAGAGATTGAAATGAGCACAGATAAAGTTCCTTAAGCCAAATATGGAATAGACAAGAGCTACTCCTTGCTCAACGAAATGGACTCAACACCGCATATTAAACGCCTAAGAATGTACCTGACTAGTAAGTATCTTAAAACCTATGGATTGCTATGTCTCCGAAAGAGAATCAAGCATGTGTACAGGGGCATAAACGCAGCAGTGATAGGATTGGAGAGGTTCGGTGAGCAAATGAAGACCCTTTGAAGTCATATTGCATGGTACCCATTCCACGGGTTTCAACTACCCAGGTTTAAGGTATTCTTCCTTCAGCTAAAACATGCATGTGGAACCTAGAGTATGATCAACCATGTGATCGGGAGACGTGTTCAAATATGTCTCAGTTTTCGTACCCTGGTACTCGGGTGCAACATTCCAGACGCTTTACTAACACCCTCCCGACTTGGAGAGTCAGTCCCTTTAACCTCCTGTTTGGCCCAGTTTGCAATTTCTGCGGAAGATGAACAGGAATAGCGAGAACCAATGAGAGACTAGCTGGAGGTGTCTGGACGGGCAAATTTAACTCTCATTTCCCACCAGGAAGAGGAATTAACCAAAGGCTCAGCGTGCCGTGCCGGAACCAGATTAGGGCCTGAAGCCATCCTGCGGTGTTGCGGCCAGCTCAAAAGAAAGCGAGTTGAAGAAAGGAGCTCAGGGGCACTGTAATTCACAAACCTGCAGAGTTATAAATGACAGCTATCGTCCAAAAATATACTGAAGTAAGGCTGCCAAGAGGACTTGAAAGCAGGGCAGAATTGCAGGAAACCGATTTCAGGAGGCAGACTGGAATTGCATTGAAAGCATAGGAAAAGAGGCAGAACGTCCACAATGATGCACTTGGCCAAAAAGGGCGTATGCGTTTTTTCCTGAATATATTCAGGAAAAAACGCATACACCCTTTTTGGCCAACCAAGCAAGCTTGCAAAGGAAATCTGCACTACAATGAAGTCTCACTTCCCCCCGGTCAAAAGGGCCATCTGAAAAAAGTGTAAAATCCAGAAAGGCAGGACAGGCCATGGAGAACTGGGAGCCTTGTTATGCTGATGGGCGGGATGTAAATTGCCAACAGACACTCGGGAGAAGTGTATGGTGTTTCCTGAAACATCTAAAAAACAAAGCAACAGAGCCTAGGGCACTTCCACTTATGGTCCTATAGCTTAGGGAAATTAAAATCAAAAAGACACAGCCACCCCAAAGTTTGGGACGCCTCTGTTTACAAGCACCTCGTTTACAGTACAAGTTCAACATCGCAGAAAGTGAAAAATGGATAAAGAAGTTGTGGTATTTACTTACAAAACAATATCTCTCAGCAATGAAATCTATGTCATCAGGCCCTTAGCAGCACAATGAGTGGATTCAGGTATGATGATTCTAACTGAAATAAGTCACACAGAAAAAGAAACATCATAAGATATCAGTAATACACGGAATGTAAACTTGGCTACACAGGAACTGAATTACAGAACAGAACAGGGTCTCAAATTTAGAAAACCAACTTATGCTTGCTTAAGGGTAAAGGTGAGTTGGGGTGCTGCATAAAACCAGAGATTGAAATGAACACAGATAAAGTTCCTTAAGCCAAATATGGAATAGACAAGAGCTACTCCTTGCTCAACGAAATGGACTCAACACCGCATATTAAACGCCTAAGAATGTACCTGACTAGTAAGTATCTTAAAACCTATGGATTGCTATGTCTCCGAAAGAGAATCAAGCATGTGTACAGGGGCATAAACGCAGCAGTGATAGGATTGGAGAGGTTCGGTGAGCAAATGAAGACCCTTTGAAGTCATATTGCATGGTACCCATTCCACGGGTTTCAACTACCCAGGTTTAAGGTATTCTTCCTTCAGCTAAAACATGCATGTGGAACCTAGAGTATGATCAACCATGTGATCGGGAGACGTGTTCAAATATGTCTCAGTTTTCGTACCCTGGTACTCGGGTGCAACATTCCAGACGCTTTACTAACACCCTCCCGACTTGGAGAGTCAGTCCCTTTAACCTCCTGTTTGGCCCAGTTTGCAATTTCTGCGGAAGATGAACAGGAATAGCGAGAACCAATGAGAGACTAGCTGGAGGTGTCTGGACGGGCAAATTTAACTCTCATTTCCCACCAGGAAGAGGAATTAACCAAAGGCTCAGCGTGCCGTGCCGGAACCAGATTAGGGCCTGAAGCCATCCTGCGGTGTTGCGGCCAGCTCAAAAGAAAGCGAGTTGAAGAAAGGAGCTCAGGGGCACTGTAATTCACAAACCTGCAGAGTTATAAATGACAGCTATCGTCCAAAAATATACTGAAGTAAGGCTGCCAAGAGGACTTGAAAGCGGGGCAGAATTGCAGGAAACCGATTTCAGGAGGCAGACTGGAATTGCATTGAAAGCATAGGAAAAGAGGCAGAACGTCCACAATGATGCACTTGGCCAAAAAGGGCGTATGCGTTTTTTCCTGAATATATTCAGGAAAAAACGCATACGCCCTTTTTGGCCAACCAAGCAAGCTTGCAAAGGAAATCTGCACTACAATGAAGTCTCACTTCCCCCCGGTCAAAAGGGCCATCTGAAAAAAGTGTAAAATCCAGAAAGGCAGGACAGGCCATGGAGAACTGGGAGCCTTGTTATGCTGATGGGCGGGATGTAAATTGCCAACAGACACTCGGGAGAAGTGTATGGTGTTTCCTGAAACATCTAAAAAACAAAGCAACAGAGCCTAGGGCACTTCCACTTATGGTCCTATAGCTTAGGGAAATTAAAATCAAAAAGACACAGCCACCCCAAAGTTTGGGACGCCTCTGTTTACAAGAACCTCGTTTAGCGTACAAGTTCAACATCACAGAAAGTGAAAAATGGATAAAGAAGTTGTGGTATTTACTTACAAAGCAATATCACTCAGCAATGAAATCTATGTCATCAGGCCCTTAGCAGCACAATGAGTGGATTCAGGTATGATGATTCTAACTGAAATAAGTCACACAGAAAAAGAAACATCATAAGATATCAGTAATACACGGAATGTAAACTTGGCTACACAGGAACTGAATTACAGAACAGAACAGGGTCTCAAATTTAGAAAACCAACTTATGCTTGCTTAAGGGGAAAGGTGAGTTGGGGTGCTGCATAAAACCAGAGATTGAAATGAGCACAGATAAAGTTCCTTAAGCCAAATATGGAATAGACAAGAGCTACTCCTTGCTCAACGAAATGGACTCAACACCGCATATTAAACGCCTAAGAATGTACCTGACTAGTAAGTATCTTAAAACCTATGGATTGCTATGTCTCCGAAAGAGAATCAAGCATGTGTACAGGGGCATAAACGCAGCAGTGATAGGATTGGAGAGGTTCGGTGAGCAAATGAAGACCCTTTGAAGTCATATTGCATGGTACCCATTCCACGGGTTTCAACTACCCAGGTTTAAGGTATTCTTCCTTCAGCTAAAACATGCATGTGGAACCTAGAGTATGATCAACCATGTGATCGGGAGACGTGTTCAAATATGTCTCAGTTTTCGTACCCTGGTACTCGGGTGCAACATTCCAGACGCTTTACTAACACCCTCCCGACTTGGAGAGTCAGTCCCTTTAACCTCCTGTTTGGCCCAGTTTGCAATTTCTGCGGAAGATGAACAGGAATAGCGAGAACCAATGAGAGACTAGCTGGAGGTGTCTGGACGGGCAAATTTAACTCTCATTTCCCACCAGGAAGAGGAATTAACCAAAGGCTCAGCGTGCCGTGCCGGAACCAGATTAGGGCCTGAAGCCATCCTGCGGTGTTGCGGCCAGCTCAAAAGAAAGCGAGTTGAAGAAAGGAGCTCAGGGGCACTGTAATTCACAAACCTGCAGAGTTATAAATGACAGCTATCGTCCAAAAATATACTGAAGTAAGGCTGCCAAGAGGACTTGAAAGCGGGGCAGAATTGCAGGAAACCGATTTCAGGAGGCAGACTGGAATTGCATTGAAAGCATAGGAAAAGAGGCAGAACGTCCACAATGATGCACTTGGCCAAAAAGGGCGTATGCGTTTTTTCCTGAATATATTCAGGAAAAAACGCATACGCCCTTTTTGGCCAACCAAGCAAGCTTGCAAAGGAAATCTGCACTACAATGAAGTCTCACTTCCCCCCGGTCAAAAGGGCCATCTGAAAAAAGTGTAAAATCCAGAAAGGCAGGACAGGCCATGGAGAACTGGGAGCCTTGTTATGCTGATGGGCGGGATGTAAATTGCCAACAGACACTCGGGAGAAGTGTATGGTGTTTCCTGAAACATCTAAAAAACAAAGCAACAGAGCCTAGGGCACTTCCACTTATGGTCCTATAGCTTAGGGAAATTAAAATCAAAAAGACACAGCCACCCCAAAGTTTGGGACGCCTCTGTTTACAAGCACCTCGTTTACAGTACAAGTTCAACATCGCAGAAAGTGAAAAATGGATAAAGAAGTTGTGGTATTTACTTACAAAACAATATCTCTCAGCAATGAAATCTATGTCATCAGGCCCTTAGCAGCACAATGAGTGGATTCAGGTATGATGATTCTAACTGAAATAAGTCACACAGAAAAAGAAACATCATAAGATATCAGTAATACACGGAATGTAAACTTGGCTACACAGGAACTGAATTACAGAACAGAACAGGGTCTCAAATTTAGAAAACCAACTTATGCTTGCTTAAGGGTAAAGGTGAGTTGGGGTGCTGCATAAAACCAGAGATTGAAATGAACACAGATAAAGTTCCTTAAGCCAAATATGGAATAGACAAGAGCTACTCCTTGCTCAACGAAATGGACTCAACACCGCATATTAAACGCCTAAGAATGTACCTGACTAGTAAGTATCTTAAAACCTATGGATTGCTATGTCTCCGAAAGAGAATCAAGCATGTGTACAGGGGCATAAACGCAGCAGTGATAGGATTGGAGAGGTTCGGTGAGCAAATGAAGACCCTTTGAAGTCATATTGCATGGTACCCATTCCACGGGTTTCAACTACCCAGGTTTAAGGTATTCTTCCTTCAGCTAAAACATGCATGTGGAACCTAGAGTATGATCAACCATGTGATCGGGAGACGTGTTCAAATATGTCTCAGTTTTCGTACCCTGGTACTCGGGTGCAACATTCCAGACGCTTTACTAACACCCTCCCGACTTGGAGAGTCAGTCCCTTTAACCTCCTGTTTGGCCCAGTTTGCAATTTCTGCGGAAGATGAACAGGAATAGCGAGAACCAATGAGAGACTAGCTGGAGGTGTCTGGACGGGCAAATTTAACTCTCATTTCCCACCAGGAAGAGGAATTAACCAAAGGCTCAGCGTGCCGTGCCGGAACCAGATTAGGGCCTGAAGCCATCCTGCGGTGTTGCGGCCAGCTCAAAAGAAAGCGAGTTGAAGAAAGGAGCTCAGGGGCACTGTAATTCACAAACCTGCAGAGTTATAAATGACAGCTATCGTCCAAAAATATACTGAAGTAAGGCTGCCAAGAGGACTTGAAAGCGGGGCAGAATTGCAGGAAACCGATTTCAGGAGGCAGACTGGAATTGCATTGAAAGCATAGGAAAAGAGGCAGAACGTCCACAATGATGCACTTGGCCAAAAAGGGCGTATGCGTTTTTTCCTGAATATATTCAGGAAAAAACGCATACGCCCTTTTTGGCCAACCAAGCAAGCTTGCAAAGGAAATCTGCACTACAATGAAGTCTCACTTCCCCCCGGTCAAAAGGGCTATCTGAAAAAAGTGTAAAATCCAGAAAGGCAGGACAGGCCATGGAGAACTGGGAGCCTTGTTATGCTGATGGGCGGGATGTAAATTGCCAACAGACACTCGGGAGAAGTGTATGGTGTTTCCTGAAACATCTAAAAAACAAAGAAACAGAGCCTAGGGCACTTCCACTTATGGTCCTATAGCTTAGGGAAATTAAAATAAAAAAGACACAGCCACCCCAAAGTTTGGGACGCCTCTGTTTACAAGAACCTCGTTTAGCGTACAAGTTCAACATCGCAGAAAGTGAAAAATGGATAAAGAAGTTGTGGTATTTACTTACAAAGCAATATCACTCAGCAATGAAATCTATGTCATCAGGCCCTTAGCAGCACAATGAGTGGATTCAGGTATGATGATTCTAACTGAAATAAGTCACACAGAAAAAGAAACATCATAAGATATCAGTAATACACGGAATGTAAACTTGGCTACACAGGAACTGAATTACAGAACAGAACAGGGTCTCAAATTTAGAAAACCAACTTATGCTTGCTTAAGGGGAAAGGTGAGTTGGGGTGCTGCATAAAACCAGAGATTGAAATGAGCACAGATAAAGTTCCTTAAGCCAAATATGGAATAGACAAGAGCTACTCCTTGCTCAACGAAATGGACTCAACACCGCATATTAAACGCCTAAGAATGTACCTGACTAGTAAGTATCTTAAAACCTATGGATTGCTATGTCTCCGAAAGAGAATCAAGCATGTGTACAGGGGCATAAACGCAGCAGTGATAGGATTGGAGAGGTTCGGTGAGCAAATGAAGACCCTTTGAAGTCATATTGCATGGTACCCATTCCACGGGTTTCAACTACCCAGGTTTAAGGTATTCTTCCTTCAGCTAAAACATGCATGTGGAACCTAGAGTATGATCAACCATGTGATCGGGAGACGTGTTCAAATATGTCTCAGTTTTCGTACCCTGGTACTCGGGTGCAACATTCCAGACGCTTTACTAACACCCTCCCGACTTGGAGAGTCAGTCCCTTTAACCTCCTGTTTGGCCCAGTTTGCAATTTCTGCGGAAGATGAACAGGAATAGTGAGAACCAATGAGAGACTAGCTGGAGGTGTCTGGACGGGCAAATTTAACTCTCATTTCCCACCAGGAAGAGGAATTAACCAAAGGCTCAGCGTGCCGTGCCGGAACCAGATTAGGGCCTGAAGCCATCCTGCGGTGTTGCGGCCAGGTCAAAAGAAAGCGAGTTGAAGAAAGGAGCTCAGGGGCACTGTAATTCACAAACCTGCAGAGTTATAAATGACAGCTATCGTCCAAAAATATACTGAAGTAAGGCTGCCAAGAGGACTTGAAAGCGGGGCAGAATTGCAGGAAACCGATTTCAGGAGGTAGACTGGAATTGCATTGAAAGCATAGGAAAAGAGGCAGAACGTCCACAATGATGCACTTGGCCAAAAAGGGCGTATGCGTTTTTTCCTGAATATATTCAGGAAAAAACGCATACGCCCTTTTTGGCCAACCAAGCAAGCTTGCAAAGGAAATCTGCACTACAATGAAGTCTCACTTCCCCCCGGTCAAAAGGGCCATCTGAAAAAAGTGTAAAATCCAGAAAGGCAGGACAGGCCATGGAGAACTGGGAGCCTTGTTATGCTGATGGGCGGGATGTAAATTGCCAACAGACACTCGGGAGAAGTGTATGGTGTTTCCTGAAACATCTAAAAAACAAAGCAACAGAGCCTAGGGCACTTCCACTTATGGTCCTATAGCTTAGGGAAATTAAAATCAAAAAGACACAGCCACCCCAAAGTTTGGGACACCTCTGTTTACAAGAACCTCGTTTACAGTACAAGTTCAACATCGCAGAAAGTGAAAAATGGATAAAGAAGTTGTGGTATTTACTTACAAAGCAATATCACTCAGCAATGAAATCTATGTCATCAGGCCCTTAGCAGCACAATGAGTGGATTCAGGTATGATGATTCTAACTGAAATAAGTCACACAGAAAAAGAAACATCATAAGATATCAGTAATACACGGAATGTAAACTTGGCTACACAGGAACTGAATTACAGAACAGAACAGGGTCTCAAATTTAGAAAACCAACTTATGCTTGCTTAAGCGTAAAGGTGAGTTGGGGTGCTGCATAAAACCAGAGATTGAAATGAACACAGATAAAGTTCCTTAAGCCAAATATGGAATAGACAAGAGCTACTCCTTGCTCAACGAAATGGACTCAACACCGCATATTAAATGCCTAAGAATGTACCTGACTAGTAAGTATCTTAAAACCTATGGATTGCTATGTCTCCGAAAGAGAATCAAGCATGTGTACAGGGGCATAAACGCAGCAGTGATAGGATTGGAGAGGTTCGGTGAGCAAATGAAGACCCTTTGAAGTCATATTGCATGGTACCCATTCCACGGGTTTCAACTACCCAGGTTTAAGGTATTCTTCCTTCAGCTAAAACATGCATGTGGAACCTAGAGTATGATCAACCATGTGATCGGGAGACGTGTTCAAATATGTCTCAGTTTTCGTACCCTGGTACTCGGGTGCAACATTCCAGACGCTTTACTAACACCCTCCCGACTTGGAGAGTCAGTCCCTTTAACCTCCTGTTTGGCCCAGTTTGCAATTTCTGCGGAAGATGAACAGGAATAGCGAGAACCAATGAGAGACTAGCTGGAGGTGTCTGGACGGGCAAATTTAACTCTCATTTCCCACCAGGAAGAGGAATTAACCAAAGGCTCAGCGTGCCGTGCCGGAACCAGATTAGGGCCTGAAGCCATCCTGCGGTGTTGCGGCCAGCTCAAAAGAAAGCGAGTTGAAGAAAGGAGCTCAGGGGCACTGTAATTCACAAACCTGCAGAGTTATAAATGACAGCTATCGTCCAAAAATATACTGAAGTAAGGCTGCCAAGAGGACTTGAAAGCGGGGCAGAATTGCAGGAAACCGATTTCAGGAGGCAGACTGGAATTGCATTGAAAGCATAGGAAAAGAGGCAGAACGTCCACAATGATGCACTTGGCCAAAAAGGGCGTATGCGTTTTTTCCTGAATATATTCAGGAAAAAACGCATACGCCCTTTTTGGCCAACCAAGCAAGCTTGCAAAGGAAATCTGCACTACAATGAAGTCTCACTTCCCCCCGGTCAAAAGGGCCATCTGAAAAAAGTGTAAAATCCAGAAAGGCAGGACAGGCCATGGAGAACTGGGAGCCTTGTTATGCTGATGGGCGGGATGTAAATTGCCAACAGACACTCGGGAGAAGTGTATGGTGTTTCCTGAAACATCTAAAAAACAAAGCAACAGAGCCTAGGGCACTTCCACTTATGGTCCTATAGCTTAGGGAAATTAAAATCAAAAAGACACAGCCACCCCAAAGTTTGGGACGCCTCTGTTTACAAGAACCTCGTTTACAGTACAAGTTCAACATCGCAGAAAGTGAAAAATGGATAAAGAAGTTGTGGTATTTACTTACAAAACAATATCTCTCAGCAATGAAATCTATGTCATCAGGCCCTTAGCAGCACAATGAGTGGATTCAGGTATGATGATTCTAACTGAAATAAGTCACACAGAAAAAGAAACATCATAAGATATCAGTAATACACGGAATGTAAACTTGGCTACACAGGAACTGAATTACAGAACAGAACAGGGTCTCAAATTTAGAAAACCAACTTATGCTTGCTTAAGGGTAAAGGTGAGTTGGGGTGCTGCATAAAACCAGAGATTGAAATGAACACAGATAAAGTTCCTTAAGCCAAATATGGAATAGACAAGAGCTACTCCTTGCTCAACGAAATGGACTCAACACCGCATATTAAACACCTAAGAATGTACCTGACTAGTAAGTATCTTAAAACCTATGGATTGCTATGTCTCCGAAAGAGAATCAAGCATGTGTACAGGGGCATAAACGCAGCAGTGATAGGATTGGAGAGGTTCGGTGAGCAAATGAAGACCCTTTGAAGTCATATTGCATGGTACCCATTCCACGGGTTTCAACTACCCAGGTTTAAGGTATTCTTCCTTCAGCTAAAACATGCATGTGGAACCTAGAGTATGATCAACCATGTGATCGGGAGACGTGTTCAAATATGTCTCAGTTTTCGTACCCTGGTACTCGGGTGCAACATTCCAGACGCTTTACTAACACCCTCCCGACTTGGAGAGTCAGTCCCTTTAACCTCCTGTTTGGCCCAGTTTGCAATTTCTGCGGAAGATGAACAGGAATAGCGAGAACCAATGAGAGACTAGCTGGAGGTGTCTGGACGGGCAAATTTAACTCTCATTTCCCACCAGGAAGAGGAATTAACCAAAGGCTCAGCGTGCCGTGCCGGAACCAGATTAGGGCCTGAAGCCATCCTGCGGTGTTGCGGCCAGCTCAAAAGAAAGCGAGTTGAAGAAAGGAGCTCAGGGGCACTGTAATTCACAAACCTGCAGAGTTATAAATGACAGCTATCGTCCAAAAATATACTGAAGTAAGGCTGCCAAGAGGACTTGAAAGCAGGGCAGAATTGCAGGAAACCGATTTCAGGAGGCAGACTGGAATTGCATTGAAAGCATAGGAAAAGAGGCAGAACGTCCACAATGATGCACTTGGCCAAAAAGGGCGTATGCGTTTTTTCCTGAATATATTCAGGAAAAAACGCATACGCCCTTTTTGGCCAACCAAGCAAGCTTGCAAAGGAAATCTGCACTACAATGAAGTCTCACTTCCCCCCGGTCAAAAGGGCCATCTGAAAAAAGTGTAAAATCCAGAAAGGCAGGACAGGCCATGGAGAACTGGGAGCCTTGTTATGCTGATGGGCGGGATGTAAATTGCCAACAGACACTCGGGAGAAGTGTATGGTGTTTCCTGAAACATCTAAAAAACAAAGCAACAGAGCCTAGGGCACTTCCACTTATGGTCCTATAGCTTAGGGAAATTAAAATCAAAAAGACACAGCCACCCCAAAGTTTGGGACGCCTCTGTTTACAAGAACCTCGTTTACAGTACAAGTTCAACATCGCAGAAAGTGAAAAATGGATAAAGATGTTGTGGTATTTACTTACAAAGCAATATCACTCAGCAATGAAATCTATGTCATCAGGCCCTTAGCAGCACAATGAGTGGATTCAGGTATGATGATTCTAACTGAAATAAGTCACACAGAAAAAGAAACATCATAAGATATCAGTAATACACGGAATGTAAACTTGGCTACACAGGAACTGAATTACAGAACAGAACAGGGTCTCAAATTTAGAAAACCAACTTATGCTTGCTTAAGGGGAAAGGTGAGTTGGGGTGCTGCATAAAACCAGAGATTGAAATGAGCACAGATAAAGTTCCTTAAGCCAAATATGGAATAGACAAGAGCTACTCCTTGCTCAACGAAATGGACTCAACACCGCATATTAAATGCCTAAGAATGTACCTGACTAGTAAGTATCTTAAAACCTATGGATTGCTATGTCTCCGAAAGAGAATCAAGCATGTGTACAGGGGCATAAACGCAGCAGTGATAGGATTGGAGAGGTTCGGTGAGCAAATGAAGACCCTTTGAAGTCATATTGCATGGTACCCATTCCACGGGTTTCAACTACCCAGGTTTAAGGTATTCTTCCTTCAGCTAAAACATGCATGTGGAACCTAGAGTATGATCAACCATGTGATCGGGAGACGTGTTCAAATATGTCTCAGTTTTCGTACCCTGGTACTCGGGTGCAACATTCCAGACGCTTTACTAACACCCTCCCGACTTGGAGAGTCAGTCCCTTTAACCTCCTGTTTGGCCCAGTTTGCAATTTCTGCGGAAGATGAACAGGAATAGCGAGAACCAATGAGAGACTAGCTGGAGGTGTCTGGACGGGCAAATTTAACTCTCATTTCCCACCAGGAAGAGGAATTAACCAAAGGCTCAGCGTGCCGTGCCGGAACCAGATTAGGGCCTGAAGCCATCCTGCGGTGTTGCGGCCAGCTCAAAAGAAAGCGAGTTGAAGAAAGGAGCTCAGGGGCACTGTAATTCACAAACCTGCAGAGTTATAAATGACAGCTATCGTCCAAAAATATACTGAAGTAAGGCTGCCAAGAGGACTTGAAAGCGGGGCAGAATTGCAGGAAACCGATTTCAGGAGGCAGACTGGAATTGCATTGAAAGCATAGGAAAAGAGGCAGAACGTCCACAATGATGCACTTGGCCAAAAAGGGCGTATGCGTTTTTTCCTGAATATATTCAGGAAAAAACGCATACGCCCTTTTTGGCCAACCAAGCAAGCTTGCAAAGGAAATCTGCACTACAATGAAGTCTCACTTCCCCCCGGTCAAAAGGGCCATCTGAAAAAAGTGTAAAATCCAGAAAGGCAGGACAGGCCATGGAGAACTGGGAGCCTTGTTATGCTGATGGGCGGGATGTAAATTGCCAACAGACACTCGGGAGAAGTGTATGGTGTTTCCTGAAACATCTAAAAAACAAAGCAACAGAGCCTAGGGCACTTCCACTTATGGTCCTATAGCTTAGGGAAATTAAAATCAAAAAGACACAGCCACCCCAAAGTTTGGGACGCCTCTGTTTACAAGAACCTCGTTTACAGTACAAGTTCAACATCGCAGAAAGTGAAAAATGGATAAAGAAGTTGTGGTATTTACTTACAAAACAATATCTCTCAGCAATGAAATCTATGTCATCAGGCCCTTAGCAGCACAATGAGTGGATTCAGGTATGATGATTCTAACTGAAATAAGTCACACAGAAAAAGAAACATCATAAGATATCAGTAATACACGGAATGTAAACTTGGCTACACAGGAACTGAATTACAGAACAGAACAGGGTCTCAAATTTAGAAAACCAACTTATGCTTGCTTAAGGGTAAAGGTGAGTTGGGGTGCTGCATAAAACCAGAGATTGAAATGAACACAGATAAAGTTCCTTAAGCCAAATATGGAATAGACAAGAGCTACTCCTTGCTCAACGAAATGGACTCAACACCGCATATTAAACACCTAAGAATGTACCTGACTAGTAAGTATCTTAAAACCTATGGATTGCTATGTCTCCGAAAGAGAATCAAGCATGTGTACAGGGGCATAAACGCAGCAGTGATAGGATTGGAGAGGTTCGGTGAGCAAATGAAGACCCTTTGAAGTCATATTGCATGGTACCCATTCCACGGGTTTCAACTACCCAGGTTTAAGGTATTCTTCCTTCAGCTAAAACATGCATGTGGAACCTAGAGTATGATCAACCATGTGATCGGGAGACGTGTTCAAATATGTCTCAGTTTTCGTACCCTGGTACTCGGGTGCAACATTCCAGACGCTTTACTAACACCCTCCCGACTTGGAGAGTCAGTCCCTTTAACCTCCTGTTTGGCCCAGTTTGCAATTTCTGCGGAAGATGAACAGGAATAGCGAGAACCAATGAGAGACTAGCTGGAGGTGTCTGGACGGGCAAATTTAACTCTCATTTCCCACCAGGAAGAGGAATTAACCAAAGGCTCAGCGTGCCGTGCCGGAACCAGATTAGGGCCTGAAGCCATCCTGCGGTGTTGCGGCCAGCTCAAAAGAAAGCGAGTTGAAGAAAGGAGCTCAGGGGCACTGTAATTCACAAACCTGCAGAGTTATAAATGACAGCTATCGTCCAAAAATATACTGAAGTAAGGCTGCCAAGAGGACTTGAAAGCAGGGCAGAATTGCAGGAAACCGATTTCAGGAGGCAGACTGGAATTGCATTGAAAGCATAGGAAAAGAGGCAGAACGTCCACAATGATGCACTTGGCCAAAAAGGGCGTATGCGTTTTTTCCTGAATATATTCAGGAAAAAACGCATACGCCCTTTTTGGCCAACCAAGCAAGCTTGCAAAGGAAATCTGCACTACAATGAAGTCTCACTTCCCCCCGGTCAAAAGGGCCATCTGAAAAAAGTGTAAAATCCAGAAAGGCAGGACAGGCCATGGAGAACTGGGAGCCTTGTTATGCTGATGGGCGGGATGTAAATTGCCAACAGACACTCGGGAGAAGTGTATGGTGTTTCCTGAAACATCTAAAAAACAAAGCAACAGAGCCTAGGGCACTTCCACTTATGGTCCTATAGCTTAGGGAAATTAAAATCAAAAAGACACAGCCACCCCAAAGTTTGGGACGCCTCTGTTTACAAGAACCTCGTTTACAGTACAAGTTCAACATCGCAGAAAGTGAAAAATGGATAAAGATGTTGTGGTATTTACTTACAAAGCAATATCACTCAGCAATGAAATCTATGTCATCAGGCCCTTAGCAGCACAATGAGTGGATTCAGGTATGATGATTCTAACTGAAATAAGTCACACAGAAAAAGAAACATCATAAGATATCAGTAATACACGGAATGTAAACTTGGCTACACAGGAACTGAATTACAGAACAGAACAGGGTCTCAAATTTAGAAAACCAACTTATGCTTGCTTAAGGGGAAAGGTGAGTTGGGGTGCTGCATAAAACCAGAGATTGAAATGAGCACAGATAAAGTTCCTTAAGCCAAATATGGAATAGACAAGAGCTACTCCTTGCTCAACGAAATGGACTCAACACCGCATATTAAATGCCTAAGAATGTACCTGACTAGTAAGTATCTTAAAACCTATGGATTGCTATGTCTCCGAAAGAGAATCAAGCATGTGTACAGGGGCATAAACGCAGCAGTGATAGGATTGGAGAGGTTCGGTGAGCAAATGAAGACCCTTTGAAGTCATATTGCATGGTACCCATTCCACGGGTTTCAACTACCCAGGTTTAAGGTATTCTTCCTTCAGCTAAAACATGCATGTGGAACCTAGAGTATGATCAACCATGTGATCGGGAGACGTGTTCAAATATGTCTCAGTTTTCGTACCCTGGTACTCGGGTGCAACATTCCAGACGCTTTACTAACACCCTCCCGACTTGGAGAGTCAGTCCCTTTAACCTCCTGTTTGGCCCAGTTTGCAATTTCTGCGGAAGATGAACAGGAATAGCGAGAACCAATGAGAGACTAGCTGGAGGTGTCTGGACGGGCAAATTTAACTCTCATTTCCCACCAGGAAGAGGAATTAACCAAAGGCTCAGCGTGCCGTGCCGGAACCAGATTAGGGCCTGAAGCCATCCTGCGGTGTTGCGGCCAGCTCAAAAGAAAGCGAGTTGAAGAAAGGAGCTCAGGGGCACTGTAATTCACAAACCTGCAGAGTTATAAATGACAGCTATCGTCCAAAAATATACTGAAGTAAGGCTGCCAAGAGGACTTGAAAGCGGGGCAGAATTGCAGGAAACCGATTTCAGGAGGCAGACTGGAATTGCATTGAAAGCATAGGAAAAGAGGCAGAACGTCCACAATGATGCACTTGGCCAAAAAGGGCGTATGCGTTTTTTCCTGAATATATTCAGGAAAAAACGCATACGCCCTTTTTGGCCAACCAAGCAAGCTTGCAAAGGAAATCTGCACTACAATGAAGTCTCACTTCCCCCCGGTCAAAAGGGCCATCTGAAAAAAGTGTAAAATCCAGAAAGGCAGGACAGGCCATGGAGAACTGGGAGCCTTGTTATGCTGATGGGCGGGATGTAAATTGCCAACAGACACTCGGGAGAAGTGTATGGTGTTTCCTGAAACATCTAAAAAACAAAGCAACAGAGCCTAGGGCACTTCCACTTATGGTCCTATAGCTTAGGGAAATTAAAATCAAAAAGACACAGCCACCCCAAAGTTTGGGACGCCTCTGTTTACAAGAACCTCGTTTACAGTACAAGTTCAACATCGCAGAAAGTGAAAAATGGATAAAGAAGTTGTGGTATTTACTTACAAAGCAATATCACTCAGCAATGAAATCTATGTCATCAGGCCCTTAGCAGCACAATGAGTGGATTCAGGTATGATGATTCTAACTGAAATAAGTCACACAGAAAAAGAAACATCATAAGATATCAGTAATACACGGAATGTAAACTTGGCTACACAGGAACTGAATTACAGAACAGAACAGGGTCTCAAATTTAGAAAACCAACTTATGCTTGCTTAAGGGGAAAGGTGAGTTGGGGTGCTGCATAAAACCAGAGATTGAAATGAGCACAGATAAAGTTCCTTAAGCCAAATATGGAATAGACAAGAGCTACTCCTTGCTCAACGAAATGGACTCAACACCGCATATTAAATGCCTAAGAATGTACCTGACTAGTAAGTATCTTAAAACCTATGGATTGCTATGTCTCCGAAAGAGAATCAAGCATGTGTACAGGGGCATAAACGCAGCAGTGATAGGATTGGAGAGGTTCGGTGAGCAAATGAAGACCCTTTGAAGTCATATTGCATGGTACCCATTCCACGGGTTTCAACTACCCAGGTTTAAGGTATTCTTCCTTCAGCTAAAACATGCATGTGGAACCTAGAGTATGATCAACCATGTGATCGGGAGACGTGTTCAAATATGTCTCAGTTTTCGTACCCTGGTACTCGGGTGCAACATTCCAGACGCTTTACTAACACCCTCCCGACTTGGAGAGTCAGTCCCTTTAACCTCCTGTTTGGCCCAGTTTGCAATTTCTGCGGAAGATGAACAGGAATAGCGAGAACCAATGAGAGACTAGCTGGAGGTGTCTGGACGGGCAAATTTAACTCTCATTTCCCACCAGGAAGAGGAATTAACCAAAGGCTCAGCGTGCCGTGCCGGAACCAGATTAGGGCCTGAAGCCATCCTGCGGTGTTGCGGCCAGCTCAAAAGAAAGCGAGTTGAAGAAAGGAGCTCAGGGGCACTGTAATTCACAAACCTGCAGAGTTATAAATGACAGCTATCGTCCAAAAATATACTGAAGTAAGGCTGCCAAGAGGACTTGAAAGCGGGGCAGAATTGCAGGAAACCGATTTCAGGAGGCAGACTGGAATTGCATTGAAAGCATAGGAAAAGAGGCAGAACGTCCACAATGATGCACTTGGCCAAAAAGGGCGTATGCGTTTTTTCCTGAATATATTCAGGAAAAAACGCATACGCCCTTTTTGGCCAACCAAGCAAGCTTGCAAAGGAAATCTGCACTACAATGAAGTCTCACTTCCCCCCGGTCAAAAGGGCCATCTGAAAAAAGTGTAAAATCCAGAAAGGCAGGACAGGCCATGGAGAACTGGGAGCCTTGTTATGCTGATGGGCGGGATGTAAATTGCCAACAGACACTCGGGAGAAGTGTATGGTGTTTCCTGAAACATCTAAAAAACAAAGCAACAGAGCCTAGGGCACTTCCACTTATGGTCCTATAGCTTAGGGAAATTAAAATCAAAAAGACACAGCCACCCCAAAGTTTGGGACGCCTCTGTTTACAAGAACCTCGTTTACAGTACAAGTTCAACATCGCAGAAAGTGAAAAATGGATAAAGAAGTTGTGGTATTTACTTACAAAGCAATATCACTCAGCAATGAAATCTATGTCATCAGGCCCTTAGCAGCACAATGAGTGGATTCAGGTATGATGATTCTAACTGAAATAAGTCACACAGAAAAAGAAACATCATAAGATATCAGTAATACACGGAATGTAAACTTGGCTACACAGGAACTGAATTACAGAACAGAACAGGGTCTCAAATTTAGAAAACCAACTTATGCTTGCTTAAGGGGAAAGGTGAGTTGGGGTGCTGCATAAAACCAGAGATTGAAATGAGCACAGATAAAGTTCCTTAAGCCAAATATGGAATAGACAAGAGCTACTCCTTGCTCAACGAAATGGACTCAACACCGCATATTAAATGCCTAAGAATGTACCTGACTAGTAAGTATCTTAAAACCTATGGATTGCTATGTCTCCGAAAGAGAATCAAGCATGTGTACAGGGGCATAAACGCAGCAGTGATAGGATTGGAGAGGTTCGGTGAGCAAATGAAGACCCTTTGAAGTCATATTGCATGGTACCCATTCCACGGGTTTCAACTACCCAGGTTTAAGGTATTCTTCCTTCAGCTAAAACATGCATGTGGAACCTAGAGTATGATCAACCATGTGATCGGGAGACGTGTTCAAATATGTCTCAGTTTTCGTACCCTGGTACTCGGGTGCAACATTCCAGACGCTTTACTAACACCCTCCCGACTTGGAGAGTCAGTCCCTTTAACCTCCTGTTTGGCCCAGTTTGCAATTTCTGCGGAAGATGAACAGGAATAGCGAGAACCAATGAGAGACTAGCTGGAGGTGTCTGGACGGGCAAATTTAACTCTCATTTCCCACCAGGAAGAGGAATTAACCAAAGGCTCAGCGTGCCGTGCCGGAACCAGATTAGGGCCTGAAGCCATCCTGTGGTGTTGCGGCCAGCTCAAAAGAAAGCGAGTTGAAGAAAGGAGCTCAGGGGCACTGTAATTCACAAACCTGCAGAGTTATAAATGACAGCTATCGTCCAAAAATATACTGAAGTAAGGCTGCCAAGAGGACTTGAAAGCGGGGCAGAATTGCAGGAAACCGATTTCAGGAGGCAGACTGGAATTGCATTGAAAGCATAGGAAAAGAGGCAGAACGTCCACAATGATGCACTTGGCCAAAAAGGGCGTATGCGTTTTTTCCTGAATATATTCAGTAAAAAACGCATACGCACTTTTTGGCCAACCAAGCAAGCTTGCAAAGGAAATCTGCACTACAATGAAGTCTCACTTCCCCCCGGTCAAAAGGGCCATCTGAAAAAAGTGTAAAATCCAGAAAGGCAGGACAGGCCATGGAGAACTGGGAGCCTTGTTATGCTGATGGGCGGGATGTAAATTGCCAACAGACACTCGGGAGAAGTGTATGGTGTTTCCTGAAACATCTAAAAAACAAAGCAACAGAGCCTAGGGCACTTCCACTTATGGTCCTATAGCTTAGGGAAATTAAAATCAAAAAGACACAGCCACCCCAAAGTTTGGGACGCCTCTGTTTACAAGAACCTCGTTTACCGTACAAGTTCAACATCACAGAAAGTGAAAAATGGATAAAGAAGTTGTGGTATTTACTTACAAAGCAATATCACTCAGCAATGAAATCTATGTCATCAGGCCCTTAGCAGCACAATGAGTGGATTCAGGTATGATGATTCTAACTGAAATAAGTCACACAGAAAAAGAAACATCATAAGATATCAGTAATACATGGAATGTAAACTTGGCTACACAGGAACTGAATTACAGAACAGAACAGGGTCTCAAATTTAGAAAACCAACTTATGCTTGCTTAAGGGGAAAGGTGAGTTGGGGTGCTGCATAAAACCAGAGATTGAAATGAGCACAGATAAAGTTCCTTAAGCCAAATATGGAATAGACAAGAGCTACTCCTTGCTCAACGAAATGGACTCAACACCGCATATTAAACGCCTAAGAATGTACCTGACTAGTAAGTATCTTAAAACCTATGGATTGCTATGTCTCCGAAAGAGAATCAAGCATGTGTACAGGGGCATAAACGCAGCAGTGATAGGATTGGAGAGGTTCGGTGAGCAAATGAAGACCCTTTGAAGTCATATTGCATGGTATCCATTCCATGGGTTTCAACTACCCAGGTTTAAGGTATTCTTCCTTCAGCTAAAACATGCATGTGGAACCTAGAGTATGATCAACCATGTGATCGGGAGACGTGTTCAAATATGTCTCAGTTTTCGTACCCTGGTACTCGGGTGCAACATTCCAGACGCTTTACTAACACCCTCCCGACTTGGAGAGTCAGTCCCTTTAACCTCCTGTTTGGCCCAGTTTGCAATTTCTGCGGAAGATGAACAGGAATAGCGAGAACCAATGAGAGACTAGCTGGAGGTGTCTGGACGGGCAAATTTAACTCTCATTTCCCACCAGGAAGAGGAATTAACCAAAGGCTCAGCGTGCCGTGCCGGAACCAGATTAGGGCCTGAAGCCATCCTGCGGTGTTGCGGCCAGCTCAAAAGAAAGCGAGTTGAAGAAAGGAGCTCAGGGGCACTGTAATTCACAAACCTGCAGAGTTATAAATGACAGCTATCGTCCAAAAATATACTGAAGTAAGGCTGCCAAGAGGACTTGAAAGCAGGGCAGAATTGCAGGAAACCGATTTCAGGAGGCAGACTGGAATTGCATTGAAAGCATAGGAAAAGAGGCAGAACGTCCACAATGATGCACTTGGCCAAAAAGGGCGTATGCGTTTTTTCCTGAATATATTCAGGAAAAAACGCATACGCCCTTTTTGGCCAACCAAGCAAGCTTGCAAAGGAAATCTGCACTACAATGAAGTCTCACTTCCCCCCGGTCAAAAGGGCCATCTGAAAAAAGTGTAAAATCCAGAAAGGCAGGACAGGCCATGGAGAACTGGGAGCCTTGTTATGCTGATGGGCGGGATGTAAATTGCCAACAGACACTCGGGAGAAGTGTATGGTGTTTCCTGAAACATCTAAAAAACAAAGCAACAGAGCCTAGGGCACTTCCACTTATGGTCCTATAGCTTAGGGAAATTAAAATCAAAAAGACACAGCCACCCCAAAGTTTGGGACGCCTCTGTTTACAAGCACCTCGTTTACAGTACAAGTTCAACATCGCAGAAAGTGAAAAATGGATAAAGAAGTTGTGGTATTTACTTACAAAACAATATCTCTCAGCAATGAAATCTATGTCATCAGGCCCTTAGCAGCACAATGAGTGGATTCAGGTATGATGATTCTAACTGAAATAAGTCACACAGAAAAAGAAACATCATAAGATATCAGTAATACACGGAATGTAAACTTGGCTACACAGGAACTGAATTACAGAACAGAACAGGGTCTCAAATTTAGAAAACCAACTTATGCTTGCTTAAGGGTAAAGGTGAGTTGGGGTGCTGCATAAAACCAGAGATTGAAATGAGCACAGATAAAGTTCCTTAAGCCAAATATGGAATAGACAAGAGCTACTCCTTGCTCAACGAAATGGACTCAACACCGCATATTAAATGCCTAAGAATGTACCTGACTAGTAAGTATCTTAAAACCTATGGATTGCTATGTCTCCGAAAGAGAATCAAGCATGTGTACAGGGGCATAAACGCAGCAGTGATAGGATTGGAGAGGTTCGGTGAGCAAATGAAGACCCTTTGAAGTCATATTGCATGGTACCCATTCCACGGGTTTCAACTACCCAGGTTTAAGGTATTCTTCCTTCAGCTAAAACATGCATGTGGAACCTAGAGTATGATCAACCATGTGATCGGGAGACGTGTTCAAATATGTCTCAGTTTTCGTACCCTGGTACTCGGGTGCAACATTCCAGACGCTTTACTAACACCCTCCCGACTTGGAGAGTCAGTCCCTTTAACCTCCTGTTTGGCCCAGTTTGCAATTTCTGCGGAAGATGAACAGGAATAGCGAGAACCAATGAGAGACTAGCTGGAGGTGTCTGGACGGGCAAATTTAACTCTCATTTCCCACCAGGAAGAGGAATTAACCAAAGGCTCAGCGTGCCGTGCCGGAACCAGATTAGGGCCTGAAGCCATCCTGCGGTGTTGCGGCCAGCTCAAAAGAAAGCGAGTTGAAGAAAGGAGCTCAGGGGCACTGTAATTCACAAACCTGCAGAGTTATAAATGACAGCTATCGTCCAAAAATATACTGAAGTAAGGCTGCCAAGAGGACTTGAAAGCGGGGCAGAATTGCAGGAAACCGATTTCAGGAGGCAGACTGGAATTGCATTGAAAGCATAGGAAAAGAGGCAGAACGTCCACAATGATGCACTTGGCCAAAAAGGGCGTATGCGTTTTTTCCTGAATATATTCAGGAAAAAACGCATACGCCCTTTTTGGCCAACCAAGCAAGCTTGCAAAGGAAATCTGCACTACAATGAAGTCTCACTTCCCCCCGGTCAAAAGGGCCATCTGAAAAAAGTGTAAAATCCAGAAAGGCAGGACAGGCCATGGAGAACTGGGAGCCTTGTTATGCTGATGGGCGGGATGTAAATTGCCAACAGACACTCGGGAGAAGTGTATGGTGTTTCCTGAAACATCTAAAAAACAAAGCAACAGAGCCTAGGGCACTTCCACTTATGGTCCTATAGCTTAGGGAAATTAAAATCAAAAAGACACAGCCACCCCAAAGTTTGGGACGCCTCTGTTTACAAGCACCTCGTTTACAGTACAAGTTCAACATCGCAGAAAGTGAAAAATGGATAAAGAAGTTGTGGTATTTACTTACAAAACAATATCTCTCAGCAATGAAATCTATGTCATCAGGCCCTTAGCAGCACAATGAGTGGATTCAGGTATGATGATTCTAACTGAAATAAGTCACACAGAAAAAGAAACATCATAAGATATCAGTAATACACGGAATGTAAACTTGGCTACACAGGAACTGAATTACAGAACAGAACAGGGTCTCAAATTTAGAAAACCAACTTATGCTTGCTTAAGGGTAAAGGTGAGTTGGGGTGCTGCATAAAACCAGAGATTGAAATGAACACAGATAAAGTTCCTTAAGCCAAATATGGAATAGACAAGAGCTACTCCTTGCTCAACGAAATGGACTCAACACCGCATATTAAATGCCTAAGAATGTACCTGACTAGTAAGTATCTTAAAACCTATGGATTGCTATGTCTCCGAAAGAGAATCAAGCATGTGTACAGGGGCATAAACGCAGCAGTGATAGGATTGGAGAGGTTTGGTGAGCAAATGAAGACCCTTTGAAGTCATATTGCATGGTACCCATTCCACGGGTTTCAACTACCCAGGTTTAAGGTATTCTTCCTTCAGCTAAAACATGCATGTGGAACCTAGAGTATGATCAACCATGTGATCGGGAGACGTGTTCAAATATGTCTCAGTTTTCGTACCCTGGTACTCGGGTGCAACATTCCAGACGCTTTACTAACACCCTCCCGACTTGGAGAGTCAGTCCCTTTAACCTCCTGTTTGGCCCAGTTTGCAATTTCTGCGGAAGATGAACAGGAATAGCGAGAACCAATGAGAGACTAGCTGGAGGTGTCTGGACGGGCAAATTTAACTCTCATTTCCCACCAGGAAGAGGAATTAACCAAAGGCTCAGCATGTCGTGCCGGAACCAGATTAGGGCCTGAAGCCATCCTGCGGTGTTGCGGCCAGCTCAAAAGAAAGCGAGTTGAAGAAAGGAGCTCAGGGGCACTGTAATTCACAAACCTGCAGAGTTATAAATGACAGCTATCGTCCAAAAATATACTGAAGTAAGGCTGCCAAGAGGACTTGAAAGCGGGGCAGAATTGCAGGAAACCGATTTCAGGAGGCAGACTGGAATTGCATTGAAAGCATAGGAAAAGAGGCAGAACGTCCACAATGATGCACTTGGCCAAAAAGGGCGTATGCGTTTTTTCCTGAATATATTCAGGAAAAAACGCATACGCCCTTTTTGGCCAACCAAGCAAGCTTGCAAAGGAAATCTGCACTACAATGAAGTCTCACTTCCCCCCGGTCAAAAGGGCTATCTGAAAAAAGTGTAAAATCCAGAAAGGCAGGACAGGCCATGGAGAACTGGGAGCCTTGTTATGCTGATGGGCGGGATGTAAATTGCCAACAAACACTCGGGAGAAGTGTATGGTGTTTCCTGAAACATCTAAAAAACAAAGAAACAGAGCCTAGGGCACTTCCACTTATGGTCCTATAGCTTAGGGAAATTAAAATAAAAAAGACACAGCCACCCCAAAGTTTGGGACGCCTCTGTTTACAAGAACCTCGTTTAGCGTACAAGTTCAACATCGCAGAAAGTGAAAAATGGATAAAGAAGTTGTGGTATTTACTTACAAAGCAATATCACTCAGCAATGAAATCTATGTCATCAGGCCCTTAGCAGCACAATGAGTGGATTCAGGTATGATGATTCTAACTGAAATAAGTCACACAGAAAAAGAAACATCATAAGATATCAGTAATACACGGAATGTAAACTTGGCTACACAGGAACTGAATTACAGAACAGAACAGGGTCTCAAATTTAGAAAACCAACTTATGCTTGCTTAAGGGGAAAGGTGAGTTGGGGTGCTGCATAAAACCAGAGATTGAAATGAGCACAGATAAAGTTCCTTAAGCCAAATATGGAATAGACAAGAGCTACTCCTTGCTCAACGAAATGGACTCAACACCGCATATTAAACGCCTAAGAATGTACCTGACTAGTAAGTATCTTAAAACCTATGGATTGCTATGTCTCCGAAAGAGAATCAAGCATGTGTACAGGGGCATAAACGCAGCAGTGATAGGATTGGAGAGGTTCGGTGAGCAAATGAAGACCCTTTGAAGTCATATTGCATGGTACCCATTCCATGGGTTTCAACTACCCAGGTTTAAGGTATTCTTCCTTCAGCTAAAACATGCATGTGGAACCTAGAGTATGATCAACCATGTGATCGGGAGACGTGTTCAAATATGTCTCAGTTTTCGTACCCTGGTACTCGGGTGCAACATTCCAGACGCTTTACTAACACCCTCCCGACTTGGAGAGTCAGTCCCTTTAACCTCCTGTTTGGCCCAGTTTGCAATTTCTGCGGAAGATGAACAGGAATAGCGAGAACCAATGAGAGACTAGCTGGAGGTGTCTGGACGGGCAAATTTAACTCTCATTTCCCACCAGGAAGAGGAATTAACCAAAGGCTCAGCGTGCCGTGCCGGAACCAGATTAGGGCCTGAAGCCATCCTGCGGTGTTGCGGCCAGCTCAAAAGAAAGCGAGTTGAAGAAAGGAGCTCAGGGGCACTGTAATTCACAAACCTGCAGAGTTATAAATGACAGCTATCGTCCAAAAATATACTGAAGTAAGGCTGCCAAGAGGACTTGAAAGCGGGGCAGAATTGCAGGAAACCGATTTCAGGAGGCAGACTGGAATTGCATTGAAAGCATAGGAAAAGAGGCAGAACGTCCACAATGATGCACTTGGCCAAAAAGGGCGTATGCGTTTTTTCCTGAATATATTCAGGAAAAAACGCATACGCCCTTTTTGGCCAACCAAGCAAGCTTGCAAAGGAAATCTGCACTACAATGAAGTCTCACTTCCTCCCGGTCAAAAGGGCCATCTGAAAAAAGTGTAAAATCCAGAAAGGCAGGACAGGCCATGGAGAACTGGGAGCCTTGTTATGCTGATGGGCGGGATGTAAATTGCCAACAGACACTCGGGAGAAGTGTATGGTGTTTCCTGAAACATCTAAAAAACAAAGCAACAGAGCCTAGGGCACTTCCACTTATGGTCCTATAGCTTAGGGAAATTAAAATCAAAAAGACACAGCCACCCCAAAGTTTGGGACGCCTCTGTTTACAAGCACCTCGTTTACAGTACAAGTTCAACATCGCAGAAAGTGAAAAATGGATAAAGAAGTTGTGGTATTTACTTACAAAACAATATCTCTCAGCAATGAAATCTATGTCATCAGGCCCTTAGCAGCACAATGAGTGGATTCAGGTATGATGATTCTAACTGAAATAAGTCACACAGAAAAAGAAACATCATAAGATATCAGTAATACACGGAATGTAAACTTGGCTACACAGGAACTGAATTACAGAACAGAACAGGGTCTCAAATTTAGAAAACCAACTTATGCTTGCTTAAGGGTAAAGGTGAGTTGGGGTGCTGCATAAAACCAGAGATTGAAATGAACACAGATAAAGTTCCTTAAGCCAAATATGGAATAGACAAGAGCTACTCCTTGCTCAACGAAATGGACTCAACACCGCATATTAAACGCCTAAGAATGTACCTGACTAGTAAGTATCTTAAAACCTATGGATTGCTATGTCTCCGAAAGAGAATCAAGCATGTGTACAGGGGCATAAACGCAGCAGTGATAGGATTGGAGAGGTTCGGTGAGCAAATGAAGACCCTTTGAAGTCATATTGCATGGTACCCATTCCACGGGTTTCAACTACCCAGGTTTAAGGTATTCTTCCTTCAGCTAAAACATGCATGTGGAACCTAGAGTATGATCAACCATGTGATCGGGAGACGTGTTCAAATATGTCTCAGTTTTCGTACCCTGGTACTCGGGTGCAACATTCCAGACGCTTTACTAACACCCTCCCGACTTGGAGAGTCAGTCCCTTTAACCTCCTGTTTGGCCCAGTTTGCAATTTCTGCGGAAGATGAACAGGAATAGCGAGAACCAATGAGAGACTAGCTGGAGGTGTCTGGACGGGCAAATTTAACTCTCATTTCCCACCAGGAAGAGGAATTAACCAAAGGCTCAGCGTGCCGTGCCGGAACCAGATTAGGGCCTGAAGCCATCCTGCGGTGTTGCGGCCAGCTCAAAAGAAAGCGAGTTGAAGAAAGGAGCTCAGGGGCACTGTAATTCACAAACCTGCAGAGTTATAAATGACAGCTATCGTCCAAAAATATACTGAAGTAAGGCTGCCAAGAGGACTTGAAAGCGGGGCAGAATTGCAGGAAACCGATTTCAGGAGGCAGACTGGAATTGCATTGAAAGCATAGGAAAAGAGGCAGAACGTCCACAATGATGCACTTGGCCAAAAAGGGCGTATGCGTTTTTTCCTGAATATATTCAGGAAAAAACGCATACGCCCTTTTTGGCCAACCAAGCAAGCTTGCAAAGGAAATCTGCACTACAATGAAGTCTCACTTCCCCCCGGTCAAAAGGGCCATCTGAAAAAAGTGTAAAATCCAGAAAGGCAGGACAGGCCATGGAGAACTGGGAGCCTTGTTATGCTGATGGGCGGGATGTAAATTGCCAACAGACACTCGGGAGAAGTGTATGGTGTTTCCTGAAACATCTAAAAAACAAAGCAACAGAGCCTAGGGCACTTCCACTTATGGTCCTATAGCTTAGGGAAATTAAAATCAAAAAGACACAGCCACCCCAAAGTTTGGGACGCCTCTGTTTACAAGCACCTCGTTTACAGTACAAGTTCAACATCGCAGAAAGTGAAAAATGGATAAAGAAGTTGTGGTATTTACTTACAAAACAATATCTCTCAGCAATGAAATCTATGTCATCAGGCCCTTAGCAGCACAATGAGTGGATTCAGGTATGATGATTCTAACTGAAATAAGTCACACAGAAAAAGAAACATCATAAGATATCAGTAATACACGGAATGTAAACTTGGCTACACAGGAACTGAATTACAGAACAGAACAGGGTCTCAAATTTAGAAAACCAACTTATGCTTGCTTAAGGGTAAAGGTGAGTTGGGGTGCTGCATAAAACCAGAGATTGAAATGAACACAGATAAAGTTCCTTAAGCCAAATATGGAATAGACAAGAGCTACTCCTTGCTCAACGAAATGGACTCAACACCGCATATTAAATGCCTAAGAATGTACCTGACTAGTAAGTATCTTAAAACCTATGGATTGCTATGTCTCCGAAAGAGAATCAAGCATGTGTACAGGGGCATAAACGCAGCAGTGATAGGATTGGAGAGGTTTGGTGAGCAAATGAAGACCCTTTGAAGTCATATTGCATGGTACCCATTCCACGGGTTTCAACTACCCAGGTTTAAGGTATTCTTCCTTCAGCTAAAACATGCATGTGGAACCTAGAGTATGATCAACCATGTGATCGGGAGACGTGTTCAAATATGTCTCAGTTTTCGTACCCTGGTACTCGGGTGCAACATTCCAGACGCTTTACTAACACCCTCCCGACTTGGAGAGTCAGTCCCTTTAACCTCCTGTTTGGCCCAGTTTGCAATTTCTGCGGAAGATGAACAGGAATAGCGAGAACCAATGAGAGACTAGCTGGAGGTGTCTGGACGGGCAAATTTAACTCTCATTTCCCACCAGGAAGAGGAATTAACCAAAGGCTCAGCATGTCGTGCCGGAACCAGATTAGGGCCTGAAGCCATCCTGCGGTGTTGCGGCCAGCTCAAAAGAAAGCGAGTTGAAGAAAGGAGCTCAGGGGCACTGTAATTCACAAACCTGCAGAGTTATAAATGACAGCTATCGTCCAAAAATATACTGAAGTAAGGCTGCCAAGAGGACTTGAAAGCGGGGCAGAATTGCAGGAAACCGATTTCAGGAGGCAGACTGGAATTGCATTGAAAGCATAGGAAAAGAGGCAGAACGTCCACAATGATGCACTTGGCCAAAAAGGGCGTATGCGTTTTTTCCTGAATATATTCAGGAAAAAACGCATACGCCCTTTTTGGCCAACCAAGCAAGCTTGCAAAGGAAATCTGCACTACAATGAAGTCTCACTTCCCCCCGGTCAAAAGGGCTATCTGAAAAAAGTGTAAAATCCAGAAAGGCAGGACAGGCCATGGAGAACTGGGAGCCTTGTTATGCTGATGGGCGGGATGTAAATTGCCAACAGACACTCGGGAGAAGTGTATGGTGTTTCCTGAAACATCTAAAAAACAAAGCAACAGAGCCTAGGGCACTTCCACTTATGGTCCTATAGCTTAGGGAAATTAAAATAAAAAAGACACAGCCACCCCAAAGTTTGGGACGCCTCTGTTTACAAGAACCTCGTTTAGCGTACAAGTTCAACATCGCAGAAAGTGAAAAATGGATAAAGAAGTTGTGGTATTTACTTACAAAGCAATATCACTCAGCAATGAAATCTATGTCATCAGGCCCTTAGCAGCACAATGAGTGGATTCAGGTATGATGATTCTAACTGAAATAAGTCACACAGAAAAAGAAACATCATAAGATATCAGTAATACACGGAATGTAAACTTGGCTACACAGGAACTGAATTACAGAACAGAACAGGGTCTCAAATTTAGAAAACCAACTTATGCTTGCTTAAGGGTAAAGGTGAGTTGGGGTGCTGCATAAAACCAGAGATTGAAATGAGCACAGATAAAGTTCCTTAAGCCAAATATGGAATAGACAAGAGCTACTCCTTGCTCAACGAAATGGACTCAACACCGCATATTAAATGCCTAAGAATGTACCTGACTAGTAAGTATCTTAAAACCTATGGATTGCTATGTCTCCGAAAGAGAATCAAGCATGTGTACAGGGGCATAAACGCAGCAGTGATAGGATTGGAGAGGTTCGGTGAGCAAATGAAGACCCTTTGAAGTCATATTGCATGGTACCCATTCCACGGGTTTCAACTACCCAGGTTTAAGGTATTCTTCCTTCAGCTAAAACATGCATGTGGAACCTAGAGTATGATCAACCATGTGATCGGGAGACGTGTTCAAATATGTCTCAGTTTTCGTACCCTGGTACTCGGGTGCAACATTCCAGACGCTTTACTAACACCCTCCCGACTTGGAGAGTCAGTCCCTTTAACCTCCTGTTTGGCCCAGTTTGCAATTTCTGCGGAAGATGAACAGGAATAGCGAGAACCAATGAGAGACTAGCTGGAGGTGTCTGGACGGGCAAATTTAACTCTCATTTCCCACCAGGAAGAGGAATTAACCAAAGGCTCAGCGTGCCGTGCCGGAACCAGATTAGGGCCTGAAGCCATCCTGCGGTGTTGCGGCCAGCTCAAAAGAAAGCGAGTTGAAGAAAGGAGCTCAGGGGCACTGTAATTCACAAACCTGCAGAGTTATAAATGACAGCTATCGTCCAAAAATATACTGAAGTAAGGCTGCCAAGAGGACTTGAAAGCGGGGCAGAATTGCAGGAAACCGATTTCAGGAGGCAGACTGGAATTGCATTGAAAGCATAGGAAAAGAGGCAGAACGTCCACAATGATGCACTTGGCCAAAAAGGGCGTATGCGTTTTTTCCTGAATATATTCAGGAAAAAACGCATACGCCCTTTTTGGCCAACCAAGCAAGCTTGCAAAGGAAATCTGCACTACAATGAAGTCTCACTTCCCCCCGGTCAAAAGGGCCATCTGAAAAAAGTGTAAAATCCAGAAAGGCAGGACAGGCCATGGAGAACTGGGAGCCTTGTTATGCTGATGGGCGGGATGTAAATTGCCAACAGACACTCGGGAGAAGTGTATGGTGTTTCCTGAAACATCTAAAAAACAAAGCAACAGAGCCTAGGGCACTTCCACTTATGGTCCTATAGCTTAGGGAAATTAAAATCAAAAAGACACAGCCACCCCAAAGTTTGGGACGCCTCTGTTTACAAGAACCTCGTTTACAGTACAAGTTCAACATCGCAGAAAGTGAAAAATGGATAAAGAAGTTGTGGTATTTACTTACAAAGCAATATCACTCAGCAATGAAATCTATGTCATCAGGCCCTTAGCAGCACAATGAGTGGATTCAGGTATGATGATTCTAACTGAAATAAGTCACACAGAAAAAGAAACATCATAAGATATCAGTAATACACGGAATGTAAACTTGGCTACACAGGAACTGAATTACAGAACAGAACAGGGTCTCAAATTTAGAAAACCAACTTATGCTTGCTTAAGGGGAAAGGTGAGTTGGGGTGCTGCATAAAACCAGAGATTGAAATGAGCACAGATAAAGTTCCTTAAGCCAAATATGGAATAGACAAGAGCTACTCCTTGCTCAACGAAATGGACTCAACACCGCATATTAAATGCCTAAGAATGTACCTGACTAGTAAGTATCTTAAAACCTATGGATTGCTATGTCTCCGAAAGAGAATCAAGCATGTGTACAGGGGCATAAACGCAGCAGTGATAGGATTGGAGAGGTTCGGTGAGCAAATGAAGACCCTTTGAAGTCATATTGCATGGTACCCATTCCACGGGTTTCAACTACCCAGGTTTAAGGTATTCTTCCTTCAGCTAAAACATGCATGTGGAACCTAGAGTATGATCAACCATGTGATCGGGAGACGTGTTCAAATATGTCTCAGTTTTCGTACCCTGGTACTCGGGTGCAACATTCCAGACGCTTTACTAACACCCTCCCGACTTGGAGAGTCAGTCCCTTTAACCTCCTGTTTGGCCCAGTTTGCAATTTCTGCGGAAGATGAACAGGAATAGCGAGAACCAATGAGAGACTAGCTGGAGGTGTCTGGACGGGCAAATTTAACTCTCATTTCCCACCAGGAAGAGGAATTAACCAAAGGCTCAGCGTGCCGTGCCGGAACCAGATTAGGGCCTGAAGCCATCCTGTGGTGTTGCGGCCAGCTCAAAAGAAAGCGAGTTGAAGAAAGGAGCTCAGGGGCACTGTAATTCACAAACCTGCAGAGTTATAAATGACAGCTATCGTCCAAAAATATACTGAAGTAAGGCTGCCAAGAGGACTTGAAAGCGGGGCAGAATTGCAGGAAACCGATTTCAGGAGGCAGACTGGAATTGCATTGAAAGCATAGGAAAAGAGGCAGAACGTCCACAATGATGCACTTGGCCAAAAAGGGCGTATGCGTTTTTTCCTGAATATATTCAGGAAAAAACGCATACGCCCTTTTTGGCCAACCAAGCAAGCTTGCAAAGGAAATCTGCACTACAATGAAGTCTCACTTCCCCCCGGTCAAAAGGGCCATCTGAAAAAAGTGTAAAATCCAGAAAGGCAGGACAGGCCATGGAGAACTGGGAGCCTTGTTATGCTGATGGGCGGGATGTAAATTGCCAACAGACACTCGGGAGAAGTGTATGGTGTTTCCTGAAACATCTAAAAAACAAAGCAACAGAGCCTAGGGCACTTCCACTTATGGTCCTATAGCTTAGGGAAATTAAAATCAAAAAGACACAGCCACCCCAAAGTTTGGGACGCCTCTGTTTACAAGAACCTCGTTTACCGTACAAGTTCAACATCTCAGAAAGTGAAAAATGGATAAAGAAGTTGTGGTATTTACTTACAAAGCAATATCACTCAGCAATGAAATCTATGTCATCAGGCCCTTAGCAGCACAATGAGTGGATTCAGGTATGATGATTCTAACTGAAATAAGTCACACAGAAAAAGAAACATCATAAGATATCAGTAATACATGGAATGTAAACTTGGCTACACAGGAACTGAATTACAGAACAGAACAGGGTCTCAAATTTAGAAAACCAACTTATGCTTGCTTAAGGGGAAAGGTGAGTTGGGGTGCTGCATAAAACCAGAGATTGAAATGAGCACAGATAAAGTTCCTTAAGCCAAATATGGAATAGACAAGAGCTACTCCTTGCTCAACGAAATGGACTCAACACCGCATATTAAACGCCTAAGAATGTACCTGACTAGTAAGTATCTTAAAACCTATGGATTGCTATGTCTCCGAAAGAGAATCAAGCATGTGTACAGGGGCATAAACGCAGCAGTGATAGGATTGGAGAGGTTCGGTGAGCAAATGAAGACCCTTTGAAGTCATATTGCATGGTACCCATTCCACGGGTTTCAACTACCCAGGTTTAAGGTATTCTTCCTTCAGCTAAAACATGCATGTGGAACCTAGAGTATGATCAACCATGTGATCGGGAGACGTGTTCAAATATGTCTCTGTTTTCGTACCCTGGTACTCGGGTGCAACATTCCAGACGCTTTACTAACACCCTCCCGACTTGGAGAGTCAGTCCCTTTAACCTCCTGTTTGGCCCAGTTTGCAATTTCTGCGGAAGATGAACAGGAATAGCGAGAACCAATGAGAGACTAGCTGGAGGTGTCTGGACGGGCAAATTTAACTCTCATTTCCCACCAGGAAGAGGAATTAACCAAAGGCTCAGCGTGCCCTGCCGGAACCAGATTAGGGCCTGAAGCCATCCTGCGGTGTTGCGGCCAGCTCAAAAGAAAGCGAGTTGAAGAAAGGAGCTCAGGGGCACTGTAATTCACAAACCTGCAGAGTTATAAATGACAGCTATCGTCCAAAAATATACTGAAGTAAGGCTGCCAAGAGGACTTGAAAGCGGGGCAGAATTGCAGGAAACCGATTTCAGGAGGCAGACTGGAATTGCATTGAAAGCATAGGAAAAGAGGCAGAACGTCCACAATGATGCACTTGGCCAAAAAGGGCGTATGCGTTTTTTCCTGAATATATTCAGGAAAAAACGCATACGCCCTTTTTGGCCAACCAAGCAAGCTTGCAAAGGAAATCTGCACTACAATGAAGTCTCACTTCCCCCCGGTCAAAAGGGCCATCTGAAAAAAGTGTAAAATCCAGAAAGGCAGGACAGGCCATGGAGAACTGGGAGCCTTGTTATGCTGATGGGCGGGATGTAAATTGCCAACAGACACTCGGGAGAAGTGTATGGTGTTTCCTGAAACATCTAAAAAACAAAGCAACAGAGCCTAGGGCACTTCCACTTATGGTCCTATAGCTTAGGGAAATTAAAATCAAAAAGACACAGCCACCCCAAAGTTTGGGACGCCTCTGTTTACAAGAACCTCGTTTACAGTACAAGTTCAACATCGCAGAAAGTGAAAAATGGATAAAGAAGTTGTGGTATTTACTTACAAAACAATATCTCTCAGCAATGAAATCTATGTCATCAGGCCCTTAGCAGCACAATGAGTGGATTCAGGTATGATGATTCTAACTGAAATAAGTCACACAGAAAAAGAAACATCATAAGATATCAGTAATACACGGAATGTAAACTTGGCTACACAGGAACTGAATTACAGAACAGAACAGGGTCTCAAATTTAGAAAACCAACTTATGCTTGCTTAAGGGGAAAGGTGAGTTGGGGTGCTGCATAAAACCAGAGATTGAAATGAGCACAGATAAAGTTCCTTAAGCCAAATATGGAATAGACAAGAGCTACTCCTTGCTCAACGAAATGGACTCAACACCGCATATTAAACGCCTAAGAATGTACCTGACTAGTAAGTATCTTAAAACCTATGGATTGCTATGTCTCCGAAAGAGAATCAAGCATGTGTACAGGGGCATAAACGCAGCAGTGATAGGATTGGAGAGGTTCGGTGAGCAAATGAAGACCCTTTGAAGTCATATTGCATGGTACCCATTCCATGGGTTTCAACTACCCAGGTTTAAGGTATTCTTCCTTCAGCTAAAACATGCATGTGGAACCTAGAGTATGATCAACCATGTGATCGGGAGACGTGTTCAAATATGTCTCAGTTTTCGTACCCTGGTACTCGGGTGCAACATTCCAGACGCTTTACTAACACCCTCCCGACTTGGAGAGTCAGTCCCTTTAACCTCCTGTTTGGCCCAGTTTGCAATTTCTGCGGAAGATGAACAGGAATAGCGAGAACCAATGAGAGACTAGCTGGAGGTGTCTGGACGGGCAAATTTAACTCTCATTTCCCACCAGGAAGAGGAATTAACCAAAGGCTCAGCGTGCCGTGCCGGAACCAGATTAGGGCCTGAAGCCATCCTGCGGTGTTGCGGCCAGCTCAAAAGAAAGCGAGTTGAAGAAAGGAGCTCAGGGGCACTGTAATTCACAAACCTGCAGAGTTATAAATGACAGCTATCGTCCAAAAATATACTGAAGTAAGGCTGCCAAGAGGACTTGAAAGCAGGGTAGAATTGCAGGAAACCGATTTCAGGAGGCAGACTGGAATTGCATTGAAAGCATAGGAAAAGAGGCAGAACGTCCACAATGATGCACTTGGCCAAAAAGGGCGTATGCGTTTTTTCCTGAATATATTCAGGAAAAAACGCATACGCCCTTTTTGGCCAACCAAGCAAGCTTGCAAAGGAAATCTGCACTACAATGAAGTCTCACTTCCCCCCGGTCAAAAGGGCCATCTGAAAAAAGTGTAAAATCCAGAAAGGCAGGACAGGCCATGGAGAACTGGGAGCCTTGTTATGCTGATGGGCGGGATGTAAATTGCCAACAGACACTCGGGAGAAGTGTATGGTGTTTCCTGAAACATCTAAAAAACAAAGCAACAGAGCCTAGGGCACTTCCACTTATGGTCCTATAGCTTAGGGAAATTAAAATCAAAAAGACACAGCCACCCCAAAGTTTGGGACGCCTCTGTTTACAAGCACCTCGTTTACAGTACAAGTTCAACATCGCAGAAAGTGAAAAATGGATAAAGAAGTTGTGGTATTTACTTACAAAACAATATCTCTCAGCAATGAAATCTATGTCATCAGGCCCTTAGCAGCACAATGAGTGGATTCAGGTATGATGATTCTAACTGAAATAAGTCACACAGAAAAAGAAACATCATAAGATATCAGTAATACACGGAATGTAAACTTGGCTACACAGGAACTGAATTACAGAACAGAACAGGGTCTCAAATTTAGAAAACCAACTTATGCTTGCTTAAGGGTAAAGGTGAGTTGGGGTGCTGCATAAAACCAGAGATTGAAATGAACACAGATAAAGTTCCTTAAGCCAAATATGGAATAGACAAGAGCTACTCCTTGCTCAACGAAATGGACTCAACACCGCATATTAAACGCCTAAGAATGTACCTGACTAGTAAGTATCTTAAAACCTATGGATTGCTATGTCTCCGAAAGAGAATCAAGCATGTGTACAGGGGCATAAACGCAGCAGTGATAGGATTGGAGAGGTTCGGTGAGCAAATGAAGACCCTTTGAAGTCATATTGCATGGTACCCATTCCACGGGTTTCAACTACCCAGGTTTAAGGTATTCTTCCTTCAGCTAAAACATGCATGTGGAACCTAGAGTATGATCAACCATGTGATCGGGAGACGTGTTCAAATATGTCTCAGTTTTCGTACCCTGGTACTCGGGTGCAACATTCCAGATGCTTTACTAACACCCTCCCGACTTGGAGAGTCAGTCCCTTTAACCTCCTGTTTGGCCCAGTTTGCAATTTCTGCGGAAGATGAACAGGAATAGCGAGAACCAATGAGAGACTAGCTGGAGGTGTCTGGACGGGCAAATTTAACTCTCATTTCCCACCAGGAAGAGGAATTAACCAAAGGCTCAGCGTGCCGTGCCGGAACCAGATTAGGGCCTGAAGCCATCCTGTGGTGTTGCGGCCAGCTCAAAAGAAAGCGAGTTGAAGAAAGGAGCTCAGGGGCACTGTAATTCACAAACCTGCAGAGTTATAAATGACAGCTATCGTCCAAAAATATACTGAAGTAAGGCTGCCAAGAGGACTTGAAAGCGGGGCAGAATTGCAGGAAACCGATTTCAGGAGGCAGACTGGAATTGCATTGAAAGCATAGGAAAAGAGGCAGAACGTCCACAATGATGCACTTGGCCAAAAAGGGCGTATGCGTTTTTTCCTGAATATATTCAGGAAAAAACGCATACGCCCTTTTTGGCCAACCAAGCAAGCTTGCAAAGGAAATCTGCACTACAATGAAGTCTCACTTCCCCCCGGTCAAAAGGGCCATCTGAAAAAAGTGTAAAATCCAGAAAGGCAGGACAGGCCATGGAGAACTGGGAGCCTTGTTATGCTGATGGGCGGGATGTAAATTGCCAACAGACACTCGGGAGAAGTGTATGGTGTTTCCTGAAACATCTAAAAAACAAAGCAACAGAGCCTAGGGCACTTCCACTTATGGTCCTATAGCTTAGGGAAATTAAAATCAAAAAGACACAGCCACCCCAAAGTTTGGGACGCCTCTGTTTACAAGAACCTCGTTTACCGTACAAGTTCAACATCACAGAAAGTGAAAAATGGATAAAGAAGTTGTGGTATTTACTTACAAAGCAATATCACTCAGCAATGAAATCTATGTCATCAGGCCCTTAGCAGCACAATGAGTGGATTCAGGTATGATGATTCTAACTGAAATAAGTCACACAGAAAAAGAAACATCATAAGATATCAGTAATACATGGAATGTAAACTTGGCTACACAGGAACTGAATTACAGAACAGAACAGGGTCTCAAATTTAGAAAACCAACTTATGCTTGCTTAAGGGGAAAGGTGAGTTGGGGTGCTGCATAAAACCAGAGATTGAAATGAGCACAGATAAAGTTCCTTAAGCCAAATATGGAATAGACAAGAGCTACTCCTTGCTCAACGAAATGGACTCAACACCGCATATTAAACGCCTAAGAATGTACCTGACTAGTAAGTATCTTAAAACCTATGGATTGCTATGTCTCCGAAAGAGAATCAAGCATGTGTACAGGGGCATAAACGCAGCAGTGATAGGATTGGAGAGGTTCGGTGAGCAAATGAAGACCCTTTGAAGTCATATTGCATGGTACCCATTCCACGGGTTTCAACTACCCAGGTTTAAGGTATTCTTCCTTCAGCTAAAACATGCATGTGGAACCTAGAGTATGATCAACCATGTGATCGGGAGACGTGTTCAAATATGTCTCTGTTTTCGTACCCTGGTACTCGGGTGCAACATTCCAGACGCTTTACTAACACCCTCCCGACTTGGAGAGTCAGTCCCTTTAACCTCCTGTTTGGCCCAGTTTGCAATTTCTGCGGAAGATGAACAGGAATAGCGAGAACCAATGAGAGACTAGCTGGAGGTGTCTGGACGGGCAAATTTAACTCTCATTTCCCACCAGGAAGAGGAATTAACCAAAGGCTCAGCGTGCCCTGCCGGAACCAGATTAGGGCCTGAAGCCATCCTGCGGTGTTGCGGCCAGCTCAAAAGAAAGCGAGTTGAAGAAAGGAGCTCAGGGGCACTGTAATTCACAAACCTGCAGAGTTATAAATGACAGCTATCGTCCAAAAATATACTGAAGTAAGGCTGCCAAGAGGACTTGAAAGCGGGGCAGAATTGCAGGAAACCGATTTCAGGAGGCAGACTGGAATTGCATTGAAAGCATAGGAAAAGAGGCAGAACGTCCACAATGATGCACTTGGCCAAAAAGGGCGTATGCGTTTTTTCCTGAATATATTCAGGAAAAAACGCATACGCCCTTTTTGGCCAACCAAGCAAGCTTGCAAAGGAAATCTGCACTACAATGAAGTCTCACTTCCCCCCGGTCAAAAGGGCCATCTGAAAAAAGTGTAAAATCCAGAAAGGCAGGACAGGCCATGGAGAACTGGGAGCCTTGTTATGCTGATGGGCGGGATGTAAATTGCCAACAGACACTCGGGAGAAGTGTATGGTGTTTCCTGAAACATCTAAAAAACAAAGCAACAGAGCCTAGGGCACTTCCACTTATGGTCCTATAGCTTAGGGAAATTAAAATCAAAAAGACACAGCCACCCCAAAGTTTGGGACGCCTCTGTTTACAAGAACCTCGTTTACCGTACAAGTTCAACATCACAGAAAGTGAAAAATGGATAAAGAAGTTGTGGTATTTACTTACAAAGCAATATCACTCAGCAATGAAATCTATGTCATCAGGCCCTTAGCAGCACAATGAGTGGATTCAGGTATGATGATTCTAACTGAAATAAGTCACACAGAAAAAGAAACATCATAAGATATCAGTAATACATGGAATGTAAACTTGGCTACACAGGAACTGAATTACAGAACAGAACAGGGTCTCAAATTTAGAAAACCAACTTATGCTTGCTTAAGGGGAAAGGTGAGTTGGGGTGCTGCATAAAACCAGAGATTGAAATGAGCACAGATAAAGTTCCTTAAGCCAAATATGGAATAGACAAGAGCTACTCCTTGCTCAACGAAATGGACTCAACACCGCATATTAAACGCCTAAGAATGTACCTGACTAGTAAGTATCTTAAAACCTATGGATTGCTATGTCTCCGAAAGAGAATCAAGCATGTGTACAGGGGCATAAACGCAGCAGTGATAGGATTGGAGAGGTTCGGTGAGCAAATGAAGACCCTTTGAAGTCATATTGCATGGTACCCATTCCACGGGTTTCAACTACCCAGGTTTAAGGTATTCTTCCTTCAGCTAAAACATGCATGTGGAACCTAGAGTATGATCAACCATGTGATCGGGAGACGTGTTCAAATATGTCTCTGTTTTCGTACCCTGGTACTCGGGTGCAACATTCCAGACGCTTTACTAACACCCTCCCGACTTGGAGAGTCAGTCCCTTTAACCTCCTGTTTGGCCCAGTTTGCAATTTCTGCGGAAGATGAACAGGAATAGCGAGAACCAATGAGAGACTAGCTGGAGGTGTCTGGACGGGCAAATTTAACTCTCATTTCCCACCAGGAAGAGGAATTAACCAAAGGCTCAGCGTGCCCTGCCGGAACCAGATTAGGGCCTGAAGCCATCCTGCGGTGTTGCGGCCAGCTCAAAAGAAAGCGAGTTGAAGAAAGGAGCTCAGGGGCACTGTAATTCACAAACCTGCAGAGTTATAAATGACAGCTATCGTCCAAAAATATACTGAAGTAAGGCTGCCAAGAGGACTTGAAAGCGGGGCAGAATTGCAGGAAACCGATTTCAGGAGGCAGACTGGAATTGCATTGAAAGCATAGGAAAAGAGGCAGAACGTCCACAATGATGCACTTGGCCAAAAAGGGCGTATGCGTTTTTTCCTGAATATATTCAGGAAAAAACGCATACGCCCTTTTTGGCCAACCAAGCAAGCTTGCAAAGGAAATCTGCACTACAATGAAGTCTCACTTCCCCCCGGTCAAAAGGGCCATCTGAAAAAAGTGTAAAATCCAGAAAGGCAGGACAGGCCATGGAGAACTGGGAGCCTTGTTATGCTGATGGGCGGGATGTAAATTGCCAACAGACACTCGGGAGAAGTGTATGGTGTTTCCTGAAACATCTAAAAAACAAAGCAACAGAGCCTAGGGCACTTCCACTTATGGTCCTATAGCTTAGGGAAATTAAAATCAAAAAGACACAGCCACCCCAAAGTTTGGGACGCCTCTGTTTACAAGAACCTCGTTTACAGTACAAGTTCAACATCGCAGAAAGTGAAAAATGGATAAAGAAGTTGTGGTATTTACTTACAAAACAATATCTCTCAGCAATGAAATCTATGTCATCAGGCCCTTAGCAGCACAATGAGTGGATTCAGGTATGATGATTCTAACTGAAATAAGTCACACAGAAAAAGAAACATCATAAGATATCAGTAATACACGGAATGTAAACTTGGCTACACAGGAACTGAATTACAGAACAGAACAGGGTCTCAAATTTAGAAAACCAACTTATGCTTGCTTAAGGGGAAAGGTGAGTTGGGGTGCTGCATAAAACCAGAGATTGAAATGAGCACAGATAAAGTTCCTTAAGCCAAATATGGAATAGACAAGAGCTACTCCTTGCTCAACGAAATGGACTCAACACCGCATATTAAACGCCTAAGAATGTACCTGACTAGTAAGTATCTTAAAACCTATGGATTGCTATGTCTCCGAAAGAGAATCAAGCATGTGTACAGGGGCATAAACGCAGCAGTGATAGGATTGGAGAGGTTCGGTGAGCAAATGAAGACCCTTTGAAGTCATATTGCATGGTACCCATTCCATGGGTTTCAACTACCCAGGTTTAAGGTATTCTTCCTTCAGCTAAAACATGCATGTGGAACCTAGAGTATGATCAACCATGTGATCGGGAGACGTGTTCAAATATGTCTCAGTTTTCGTACCCTGGTACTCGGGTGCAACATTCCAGACGCTTTACTAACACCCTCCCGACTTGGAGAGTCAGTCCCTTTAACCTCCTGTTTGGCCCAGTTTGCAATTTCTGCGGAAGATGAACAGGAATAGCGAGAACCAATGAGAGACTAGCTGGAGGTGTCTGGACGGGCAAATTTAACTCTCATTTCCCACCAGGAAGAGGAATTAACCAAAGGCTCAGCGTGCCGTGCCGGAACCAGATTAGGGCCTGAAGCCATCCTGCGGTGTTGCGGCCAGCTCAAAAGAAAGCGAGTTGAAGAAAGGAGCTCAGGGGCACTGTAATTCACAAACCTGCAGAGTTATAAATGACAGCTATCGTCCAAAAATATACTGAAGTAAGGCTGCCAAGAGGACTTGAAAGCAGGGCAGAATTGCAGGAAACCGATTTCAGGAGGCAGACTGGAATTGCATTGAAAGCATAGGAAAAGAGGCAGAACGTCCACAATGATGCACTTGGCCAAAAAGGGCGTATGCGTTTTTCCCTGAATATATTCAGGAAAAAACGCATACGCCCTTTTTGGCCAACCAAGCAAGCTTGCAAAGGAAATCTGCACTACAATGAAGTCTCACTTCCCCCCGGTCAAAAGGGCCATCTGAAAAAAGTGTAAAATCCAGAAAGGCAGGACAGGCCATGGAGAACTGGGAGCCTTGTTATGCTGATGGGCGGGATGTAAATTGCCAACAGACACTCGGGAGAAGTGTATGGTGTTTCCTGAAACATCTAAAAAACAAAGCAACAGAGCCTAGGGCACTTCCACTTATGGTCCTATAGCTTAGGGAAATTAAAATCAAAAAGACACAGCCACCCCAAAGTTTGGGACGCCTCTGTTTACAAGCACCTCGTTTACAGTACAAGTTCAACATCGCAGAAAGTGAAAAATGGATAAAGAAGTTGTGGTATTTACTTACAAAACAATATCTCTCAGCAATGAAATCTATGTCATCAGGCCCTTAGCAGCACAATGAGTGGATTCAGGTATGATGATTCTAACTGAAATAAGTCACACAGAAAAAGAAACATCATAAGATATCAGTAATACACGGAATGTAAACTTGGCTACACAGGAACTGAATTACAGAACAGAACAGGGTCTCAAATTTAGAAAACCAACTTATGCTTGCTTAAGGGTAAAGGTGAGTTGGGGTGCTGCATAAAACCAGAGATTGAAATGAACACAGATAAAGTTCCTTAAGCCAAATATGGAATAGACAAGAGCTACTCCTTGCTCAACGAAATGGACTCAACACCGCATATTAAACGCCTAAGAATGTACCTGACTAGTAAGTATCTTAAAACCTATGGATTGCTATGTCTCCGAAAGAGAATCAAGCATGTGTACAGGGGCATAAACGCAGCAGTGATAGGATTGGAGAGGTTCGGTGAGCAAATGAAGACCCTTTGAAGTCATATTGCATGGTACCCATTCCACGGGTTTCAACTACCCAGGTTTAAGGTATTCTTCCTTCAGCTAAAACATGCATGTGGAACCTAGAGTATGATCAACCATGTGATCGGGAGACGTGTTCAAATATGTCTCAGTTTTCGTACCCTGGTACTCGGGTGCAACATTCCAGACGCTTTACTAACACCCTCCCGACTTGGAGAGTCAGTCCCTTTAACCTCCTGTTTGGCCCAGTTTGCAATTTCTGCGGAAGATGAACAGGAATAGCGAGAACCAATGAGAGACTAGCTGGAGGTGTCTGGACGGGCAAATTTAACTCTCATTTCCCACCAGGAAGAGGAATTAACCAAAGGCTCAGCGTGCCGTGCCGGAACCAGATTAGGGCCTGAAGCCATCCTGCGGTGTTGCGGCCAGCTCAAAAGAAAGCGAGTTGAAGAAAGGAGCTCAGGGGCACTGTAATTCACAAACCTGCAGAGTTATAAATGACAGCTATCGTCCAAAAATATACTGAAGTAAGGCTGCCAAGAGGACTTGAAAGCGGGGCAGAATTGCAGGAAACCGATTTCAGGAGGCAGACTGGAATTGCATTGAAAGCATAGGAAAAGAGGCAGAACGTCCACAATGATGCACTTGGCCAAAAAGGGCGTATGCGTTTTTTCCTGAATATATTCAGGAAAAAACGCATACGCCCTTTTTGGCCAACCAAGCAAGCTTGCAAAGGAAATCTGCACTACAATGAAGTCTCACTTCCCCCCGGTCAAAAGGGCCATCTGAAAAAAGTGTAAAATCCAGAAAGGCAGGACAGGCCATGGAGAACTGGGAGCCTTGTTATGCTGATGGGCGGGATGTAAATTGCCAACAGACACTCGGGAGAAGTGTATGGTGTTTCCTGAAACATCTAAAAAACAAAGCAACAGAGCCTAGGGCACTTCCACTTATGGTCCTATAGCTTAGGGAAATTAAAATCAAAAAGACACAGCCACCCCAAAGTTTGGGACGCCTCTGTTTACAAGCACCTCGTTTACAGTACAAGTTCAACATCGCAGAAAGTGAAAAATGGATAAAGAAGTTGTGGTATTTACTTACAAAACAATATCTCTCAGCAATGAAATATATGTCATCAGGCCCTTAGCAGCACAATGAGTGGATTCAGGTATGATGATTCTAACTGAAATAAGTCACACAGAAAAAGAAACATCATAAGATATCAGTAATACACGGAATGTAAACTTGGCTACACAGGAACTGAATTACAGAACAGAACAGGGTCTCAAATTTAGAAAACCAACTTATGCTTGCTTAAGGGTAAAGGTGAGTTGGGGTGCTGCATAAAACCAGAGATTGAAATGAACACAGATAAAGTTCCTTAAGCCAAATATGGAATAGACAAGAGCTACTCCTTGCTCAACGAAATGGACTCAACACCGCATATTAAATGCCTAAGAATGTACCTGACTAGTAAGTATCTTAAAACCTATGGATTGCTATGTCTCCGAAAGAGAATCAAGCATGTGTACAGGGGCATAAACGCAGCAGTGATAGTATTGGAGAGGTTTGGTGAGCAAATGAAGACCCTTTGAAGTCATATTGCATGGTACCCATTCCACGGGTTTCAACTACCCAGGTTTAAGGTATTCTTCCTTCAGCTAAAACATGCATGTGGAACCTAGAGTATGATCAACCATGTGATCGGGAGACGTGTTCAAATATGTCTCAGTTTTCGTACCCTGGTACTCGGGTGCAACATTCCAGACGCTTTACTAACACCCTCCCGACTTGGAGAGTCAGTCCCTTTAACCTCCTGTTTGGCCCAGTTTGCAATTTCTGCGGAAGATGAACAGGAATAGCGAGAACCAATGAGAGACTAGCTGGAGGTGTCTGGACGGGCAAATTTAACTCTCATTTCCCACCAGGAAGAGGAATTAACCAAAGGCTCAGCATGCCGTGCCGGAACCAGATTAGGGCCTGAAGCCATCCTGCGGTGTTGCGGCCAGCTCAAAAGAAAGCGAGTTGAAGAAAGGAGCTCAGGGGCACTGTAATTCACAAACCTGCAGAGTTATAAATGACAGCTATCGTCCAAAAATATACTGAAGTAAGGCTGCCAAGAGGACTTGAAAGCGGGGCAGAATTGCAGGAAACCGATTTCAGGAGGCAGACTGGAATTGCATTGAAAGCATAGGAAAAGAGGCAGAACGTCCACAATGATGCACTTGGCCAAAAAGGGCGTATGCGTTTTTTCCTGAATATATTCAGGAAAAAACGCATACGCCCTTTTTGGCCAACCAAGCAAGCTTGCAAAGGAAATCTGCACTACAATGAAGTCTCACTTCCCCCCGGTCAAAAGGGCTATCTGAAAAAAGTGTAAAATCCAGAAAGGCAGGACAGGCCATGGAGAACTGGGAGCCTTGTTATGCTGATGGGCGGGATGTAAATTGCCAACAGACACTCGGGAGAAGTGTATGGTGTTTCCTGAAACATCTAAAAAACAAAGAAACAGAGCCTAGGGCACTTCCACTTATGGTCCTATAGCTTAGGGAAATTAAAATAAAAAAGACACAGCCACCCCAAAGTTTGGGACGCCTCTGTTTACAAGAACCTCGTTTAGCGTACAAGTTCAACATCGCAGAAAGTGAAAAATGGATAAAGAAGTTGTGGTATTTACTTACAAAGCAATATCACTCAGCAATGAAATCTATGTCATCAGGCCCTTAGCAGCACAATGAGTGGATTCAGGTATGATGATTCTAACTGAAATAAGTCACACAGAAAAAGAAACATCATAAGATATCAGTAATACACGGAATGTAAACTTGGCTACACAGGAACTGAATTACAGAACAGAACAGGGTCTCAAATTTAGAAAACCAACTTATGCTTGCTTAAGGGTAAAGGTGAGTTGGGGTGCTGCATAAAACCAGAGATTGAAATGAGCACAGATAAAGTTCCTTAAGCCAAATATGGAATAGACAAGAGCTACTCCTTGCTCAACGAAATGGACTCAACACCGCATATTAAATGCCTAAGAATGTACCTGACTAGTAAGTATCTTAAAACCTATGGATTGCTATGTCTCCGAAAGAGAATCAAGCATGTGTACAGGGGCATAAACGCAGCAGTGATAGGATTGGAGAGGTTCGGTGAGCAAATGAAGACCCTTTGAAGTCATATTGCATGGTACCCATTCCACGGGTTTCAACTACCCAGGTTTAAGGTATTCTTCCTTCAGCTAAAACATGCATGTGGAACCTAGAGTATGATCAACCATGTGATCGGGAGACGTGTTCAAATATGTCTCAGTTTTCGTACCCTGGTACTCGGGTGCAACATTCCAGACGCTTTACTAACACCCTCCCGACTTGGAGAGTCAGTCCCTTTAACCTCCTGTTTGGCCCAGTTTGCAATTTCTGCGGAAGATGAACAGGAATAGCGAGAACCAATGAGAGACTAGCTGGAGGTGTCTGGACGGGCAAATTTAACTCTCATTTCCCACCAGGAAGAGGAATTAACCAAAGGCTCAGCGTGCCGTGCCGGAACCAGATTAGGGCCTGAAGCCATCCTGCGGTGTTGCGGCCAGCTCAAAAGAAAGCGAGTTGAAGAAAGGAGCTCAGGGGCACTGTAATTCACAAACCTGCAGAGTTATAAATGACAGCTATCGTCCAAAAATATACTGAAGTAAGGCTGCCAAGAGGACTTGAAAGCGGGGCAGAATTGCAGGAAACCGATTTCAGGAGGTAGACTGGAATTGCATTGAAAGCATAGGAAAAGAGGCAGAACGTCCACAATGATGCACTTGGCCAAAAAGGGCGTATGCGTTTTTTCCTGAATATATTCAGGAAAAAACGCATACGCCCTTTTTGGCCAACCAAGCAAGCTTGCAAAGGAAATCTGCACTACAATGAAGTCTCACTTCCCCCCGGTCAAAAGGGCCATCTGAAAAAAGTGTAAAATCCAGAAAGGCAGGACAGGCCATGGAGAACTGGGAGCCTTGTTATGCTGATGGGCGGGATGTAAATTGCCAACAGACACTCGGGAGAAGTGTATGGTGTTTCCTGAAACATCTAAAAAACAAAGCAACAGAGCCTAGGGCACTTCCACTTATGGTCCTATAGCTTAGGGAAATTAAAATCAAAAAGACACAGCCACCCCAAAGTTTGGGACACCTCTGTTTACAAGAACCTCGTTTACAGTACAAGTTCAACATCGCAGAAAGTGAAAAATGGATAAAGAAGTTGTGGTATTTACTTACAAAGCAATATCACTCAGCAATGAAATCTATGTCATCAGGCCCTTAGCAGCACAATGAGTGGATTCAGGTATGATGATTCTAACTGAAATAAGTCACACAGAAAAAGAAACATCATAAGATATCAGTAATACACGGAATGTAAACTTGGCTACACAGGAACTGAATTACAGAACAGAACAGGGTCTCAAATTTAGAAAACCAACTTATGCTTGCTTAAGGGTAAAGGTGAGTTGGGGTGCTGCATAAAACCAGAGATTGAAATAAACACAGATAAAGTTCCTTAAGCCAAATATGGAATAGACAAGAGCTACTCCTTGCTCAACGAAATGGACTCAACACCGCATATTAAATGCCTAAGAATGTACCTGACTAGTAAGTATCTTAAAACCTATGGATTGCTATGTCTCCGAAAGTGAATCAAGCATGTGTACAGGGGCATAAACGCAGCAGTGATAGGATTGGAGAGGTTCGGTGAGCAAATGAAGACCCTTTGAAGTCATATTGCATGGTACCCATTCCACGGGTTTCAACTACCCAGGTTTAAGGTATTCTTCCTTCAGCTAAAACATGCATGTGGAACCTAGAGTATGATCAACCATGTGATCGGGAGACGTGTTCAAATATGTCTCAGTTTTCGTACCCTGGTACTCGGGTGCAACATTCCAGACGCTTTACTAACACCCTCCCGACTTGGAGAGTCAGTCCCTTTAACCTCCTGTTTGGCCCAGTTTGCAATTTCTGCGGAAGATGAACAGGAATAGCGAGAACCAATGAGAGACTAGCTGGAGGTGTCTGGACGGGCAAATTTAACTCTCATTTCCCACCAGGAAGAGGAATTAACCAAAGGCTCAGCATGCCGTGCCGGAACCAGATTAGGGCCTGAAGCCATCCTGCGGTGTTGCGGCCAGCTCAAAAGAAAGCGAGTTGAAGAAAGGAGCTCAGGGGCACTGTAATTCACAAACCTGCAGAGTTATAAATGACAGCTATCGTCCAAAAATATACTGAAGTAAGGCTGCCAAGAGGACTTGAAAGCGGGGCAGAATTGCAGGAAACCGATTTCAGGAGGCAGACTGGAATTGCATTGAAAGCATAGGAAAAGAGGCAGAACGTCCACAATGATGCACTTGGCCAAAAAGGGCGTATGCGTTTTTTCCTGAATATATTCAGGAAAAAACGCATACGCCCTTTTTGGCCAACCAAGCAAGCTTGCAAAGGAAATCTGCACTACAATGAAGTCTCACTTCCCCCCGGTCAAAAGGGCTATCTGAAAAAAGTGTAAAATCCAGAAAGGCAGGACAGGCCATGGAGAACTGGGAGCCTTGTTATGCTGATGGGCGGGATGTAAATTGCCAACAGACACTCGGGAGAAGTGTATGGTGTTTCCTGAAACATCTAAAAAACAAAGAAACAGAGCCTAGGGCACTTCCACTTATGGTCCTATAGCTTAGGGAAATTAAAATAAAAAAGACACAGCCACCCCAAAGTTTGGGACGCCTCTGTTTACAAGAACCTCGTTTAGCGTACAAGTTCAACATCGCAGAAAGTGAAAAATGGATAAAGAAGTTGTGGTATTTACTTACAAAGCAATATCACTCAGCAATGAAATCTATGTCATCAGGCCCTTAGCAGCACAATGAGTGGATTCAGGTATGATGATTCTAACTGAAATAAGTCACACAGAAAAAGAAACATCATAAGATATCAGTAATACACGGAATGTAAACTTGGCTACACAGGAACTGAATTACAGAACAGAACAGGGTCTCAAATTTAGAAAACCAACTTATGCTTGCTTAAGGGTAAAGGTGAGTTGGGGTGCTGCATAAAACCAGAGATTGAAATGAGCACAGATAAAGTTCCTTAAGCCAAATATGGAATAGACAAGAGCTACTCCTTGCTCAACGAAATGGACTCAACACCGCATATTAAATGCCTAAGAATGTACCTGACTAGTAAGTATCTTAAAACCTATGGATTGCTATGTCTCCGAAAGAGAATCAAGCATGTGTACAGGGGCATAAACGCAGCAGTGATAGGATTGGAGAGGTTCGGTGAGCAAATGAAGACCCTTTGAAGTCATATTGCATGGTACCCATTCCACGGGTTTCAACTACCCAGGTTTAAGGTATTCTTCCTTCAGCTAAAACATGCATGTGGAACCTAGAGTATGATCAACCATGTGATCGGGAGACGTGTTCAAATATGTCTCAGTTTTCGTACCCTGGTACTCGGGTGCAACATTCCAGACGCTTTACTAACACCCTCCCGACTTGGAGAGTCAGTCCCTTTAACCTCCTGTTTGGCCCAGTTTGCAATTTCTGCGGAAGATGAACAGGAATAGCGAGAACCAATGAGAGACTAGCTGGAGGTGTCTGGACGGGCAAATTTAACTCTCATTTCCCACCAGGAAGAGGAATTAACCAAAGGCTCAGCGTGCCGTGCCGGAACCAGATTAGGGCCTGAAGCCATCCTGCGGTGTTGCGGCCAGCTCAAAAGAAAGCGAGTTGAAGAAAGGAGCTCAGGGGCACTGTAATTCACAAACCTGCAGAGTTATAAATGACAGCTATCGTCCAAAAATATACTGAAGTAAGGCTGCCAAGAGGACTTGAAAGCGGGGCAGAATTGCAGGAAACCGATTTCAGGAGGTAGACTGGAATTGCATTGAAAGCATAGGAAAAGAGGCAGAACGTCCACAATGATGCACTTGGCCAAAAAGGGCGTATGCGTTTTTTCCTGAATATATTCAGGAAAAAACGCATACGCCCTTTTTGGCCAACCAAGCAAGCTTGCAAAGGAAATCTGCACTACAATGAAGTCTCACTTCCCCCCGGTCAAAAGGGCCATCTGAAAAAAGTGTAAAATCCAGAAAGGCAGGACAGGCCATGGAGAACTGGGAGCCTTGTTATGCTGATGGGCGGGATGTAAATTGCCAACAGACACTCGGGAGAAGTGTATGGTGTTTCCTGAAACATCTAAAAAACAAAGCAACAGAGCCTAGGGCACTTCCACTTATGGTCCTATAGCTTAGGGAAATTAAAATCAAAAAGACACAGCCACCCCAAAGTTTGGGACACCTCTGTTTACAAGAACCTCGTTTACAGTACAAGTTCAACATCGCAGAAAGTGAAAAATGGATAAAGAAGTTGTGGTATTTACTTACAAAGCAATATCACTCAGCAATGAAATCTATGTCATCAGGCCCTTAGCAGCACAATGAGTGGATTCAGGTATGATGATTCTAACTGAAATAAGTCACACAGAAAAAGAAACATCATAAGATATCAGTAATACACGGAATGTAAACTTGGCTACACAGGAACTGAATTACAGAACAGAACAGGGTCTCAAATTTAGAAAACCAACTTATGCTTGCTTAAGGGTAAAGGTGAGTTGGGGTGCTGCATAAAACCAGAGATTGAAATAAACACAGATAAAGTTCCTTAAGCCAAATATGGAATAGACAAGAGCTACTCCTTGCTCAACGAAATGGACTCAACACCGCATATTAAATGCCTAAGAATGTACCTGACTAGTAAGTATCTTAAAACCTATGGATTGCTATGTCTCCGAAAGTGAATCAAGCATGTGTACAGGGGCATAAACGCAGCAGTGATAGGATTGGAGAGGTTCGGTGAGCAAATGAAGACCCTTTGAAGTCATATTGCATGGTACCCATTCCACGGGTTTCAACTACCCAGGTTTAAGGTATTCTTCCTTCAGCTAAAACATGCATGTGGAACCTAGAGTATGATCAACCATGTGATCGGGAGACGTGTTCAAATATGTCTCAGTTTTCGTACCCTGGTACTCGGGTGCAACATTCCAGACGCTTTACTAACACCCTCCCGACTTGGAGAGTCAGTCCCTTTAACCTCCTGTTTGGCCCAGTTTGCAATTTCTGCGGAAGATGAACAGGAATAGCGAGAACCAATGAGAGACTAGCTGGAGGTGTCTGGACGGGCAAATTTAACTCTCATTTCCCACCAGGAAGAGGAATTAACCAAAGGCTCAGCGTGCCGTGCCGGAACCAGATTAGGGCCTGAAGCCATCCTGCGGTGTTGCGGCCAGCTCAAAAGAAAGCGAGTTGAAGAAAGGAGCTCAGGGGCACTGTAATTCACAAACCTGCAGAGTTATAAATGACAGCTATCGTCCAAAAATATACTGAAGTAAGGCTGCCAAGAGGACTTGAAAGCGGGGCAGAATTGCAGGAAACCGATTTCAGGAGGTAGACTGGAATTGCATTGAAAGCATAGGAAAAGAGGCAGAACGTCCACAATGATGCACTTGGCCAAAAAGGGCGTATGCGTTTTTTCCTGAATATATTCAGGAAAAAACGCATACGCCCTTTTTGGCCAACCAAGCAAGCTTGCAAAGGAAATCTGCACTACAATGAAGTCTCACTTCCCCCCGGTCAAAAGGGCCATCTGAAAAAAGTGTAAAATCCAGAAAGGCAGGACAGGCCATGGAGAACTGGGAGCCTTGTTATGCTGATGGGCGGGATGTAAATTGCCAACAGACACTCGGGAGAAGTGTATGGTGTTTCCTGAAACATCTAAAAAACAAAGCAACAGAGCCTAGGGCACTTCCACTTATGGTCCTATAGCTTAGGGAAATTAAAATCAAAAAGACACAGCCACCCCAAAGTTTGGGACGCCTCTGTTTACAAGAACCTCGTTTACAGTACAAGTTCAACATCGCAGAAAGTGAAAAATGGATAAAGAAGTTGTGGTATTTACTTACAAAGCAATATCACTCAGCAATGAAATCTATGTCATCAGGCCCTTAGCAGCACAATGAGTGGATTCAGGTATGATGATTCTAACTGAAATAAGTCACACAGAAAAAGAAACATCATAAGATATCAGTAATACACGGAATGTAAACTTGGCTACACAGGAACTGAATTACAGAACAGAACAGGGTCTCAAATTTAGAAAACCAACTTATGCTTGCTTAAGGGGAAAGGTGAGTTGGGGTGCTGCATAAAACCAGAGATTGAAATGAGCACAGATAAAGTTCCTTAAGCCAAATATGGAATAGACAAGAGCTACTCCTTGCTCAACGAAATGGACTCAACACCGCATATTAAATGCCTAAGAATGTACCTGACTAGTAAGTATCTTAAAACCTATGGATTGCTATGTCTCCGAAAGAGAATCAAGCATGTGTACAGGGGCATAAACGCAGCAGTGATAGGATTGGAGAGGTTCGGTGAGCAAATGAAGACCCTTTGAAGTCATATTGCATGGTACCCATTCCACGGGTTTCAACTACCCAGGTTTAAGGTATTCTTCCTTCAGCTAAAACATGCATGTGGAACCTAGAGTATGATCAACCATGTGATCGGGAGACGTGTTCAAATATGTCTCAGTTTTCGTACCCTGGTACTCGGGTGCAACATTCCAGACGCTTTACTAACACCCTCCCGACTTGGAGAGTCAGTCCCTTTAACCTCCTGTTTGGCCCAGTTTGCAATTTCTGCGGAAGATGAACAGGAATAGCGAGAACCAATGAGAGACTAGCTGGAGGTGTCTGGACGGGCAAATTTAACTCTCATTTCCCACCAGGAAGAGGAATTAACCAAAGGCTCAGCGTGCCGTGCCGGAACCAGATTAGGGCCTGAAGCCATCCTGCGGTGTTGCGGCCAGCTCAAAAGAAAGCGAGTTGAAGAAAGGAGCTCAGGGGCACTGTAATTCACAAACCTGCAGAGTTATAAATGACAGCTATCGTCCAAAAATATACTGAAGTAAGGCTGCCAAGAGGACTTGAAAGCGGGGCAGAATTGCAGGAAACCGATTTCAGGAGGCAGACTGGAATTGCATTGAAAGCATAGGAAAAGAGGCAGAACGTCCACAATGATGCACTTGGCCAAAAAGGGCGTATGCGTTTTTTCCTGAATATATTCAGGAAAAAACGCATACGCCCTTTTTGGCCAACCAAGCAAGCTTGCAAAGGAAATCTGCACTACAATGAAGTCTCACTTCCCCCCGGTCAAAAGGGCCATCTGAAAAAAGTGTAAAATCCAGAAAGGCAGGACAGGCCATGGAGAACTGGGAGCCTTGTTATGCTGATGGGCGGGATGTAAATTGCCAACAGACACTCGGGAGAAGTGTATGGTGTTTCCTGAAACATCTAAAAAACAAAGCAACAGAGCCTAGGGCACTTCCACTTATGGTCCTATAGCTTAGGGAAATTAAAATCAAAAAGACACAGCCACCCCAAAGTTTGGGACGCCTCTGTTTACAAGAACCTCGTTTACAGTACAAGTTCAACATCGCAGAAAGTGAAAAATGGATAAAGAAGTTGTGGTATTTACTTACAAAACAATATCTCTCAGCAATGAAATCTATGTCATCAGGCCCTTAGCAGCACAATGAGTGGATTCAGGTATGATGATTCTAACTGAAATAAGTCACACAGAAAAAGAAACATCATAAGATATCAGTAATACACGGAATGTAAACTTGGCTACACAGGAACTGAATTACAGAACAGAACAGGGTCTCAAATTTAGAAAACCAACTTATGCTTGCTTAAGGGTAAAGGTGAGTTGGGGTGCTGCATAAAACCAGAGATTGAAATGAACACAGATAAAGTTCCTTAAGCCAAATATGGAATAGACAAGAGCTACTCCTTGCTCAACGAAATGGACTCAACACCGCATATTAAATGCCTAAGAATGTACCTGACTAGTAAGTATCTTAAAACCTATGGATTGCTATGTCTCCGAAAGAGAATCAAGCATGTGTACAGGGGCATAAACGCAGCAGTGATAGGATTGGAGAGGTTCGGTGAGCAAATGAAGACCCTTTGAAGTCATATTGCATGGTACCCATTCCACGGGTTTCAACTACCCAGGTTTAAGGTATTCTTCCTTCAGCTAAAACATGCATGTGGAACCTAGAGTATGATCAACCATGTGATCGGGAGACGTGTTCAAATATGTCTCAGTTTTCGTACCCTGGTACTCGGGTGCAACATTCCAGACGCTTTACTAACACCCTCCCGACTTGGAGAGTCAGTCCCTTTAACCTCCTGTTTGGCCCAGTTTGCAATTTCTGCGGAAGATGAACAGGAATAGCGAGAACCAATGAGAGACTAGCTGGAGGTGTCTGGACGGGCAAATTTAACTCTCATTTCCCACCAGGAAGAGGAATTAACCAAAGGCTCAGTGTGCCGTGCCGGAACCAGATTAGGGCCTGAAGCCATCCTGCGGTGTTGCGGCCAGCTCAAAAGAAAGCGAGTTGAAGAAAGGAGCTCAGGGGCACTGTAATTCACAAACCTGCAGAGTTATAAATGACAGCTATCGTCCAAAAATATACTGAAGTAAGGCTGCCAAGAGGACTTGAAAGCAGGGCAGAATTGCAGGAAACCTATTTCAGGAGGCAGACTGGAATTGCATTGAAAGCATAGGAAAAGAGGCAGAACGTCCACAATGATGCACTTGGCCAAAAAGGGCGTATGCGTTTTTTCCTGAATATATTCAGGAAAAAACGCATACGCCCTTTTTGGCCAACCAAGCAAGCTTGCAAAGGAAATCTGCACTACAATGAAGTCTCACTTCCCCCCGGTCAAAAGGGCCATCTGAAAAAAGTGTAAAATCCAGAAAGGCAGGACAGGCCATGGAGAACTGGGAGCCTTGTTATGCTGATGGGCGGGATGTAAATTGCCAACAGACACTCGGGAGAAGTGTATGGTGTTTCCTGAAACATCTAAAAAACAAAGCAACAGAGCCTAGGGCACTTCCACTTATGGTCCTATAGCTTAGGGAAATTAAAATCAAAAAGACACAGCCACCCCAATGTTTGGGACGCCTCTGTTTACAAGAACCTCGTTTACAGTACAAGTTCAACATTGCAGAAAGTGAAAAATGGATAAAGAAGTTGTGGTATTTACTTACAAAGCAATATCACTCAGCAATGAAATCTATGTCATCAGGCCCTTAGCAGCACAATGAGTGGATTCAGGTATGATGATTCTAACTGAAATAAGTCACACAGAAAAAGAAACATCATAAGATATCAGTAATACACGGAATGTAAACTTGGCTACACAGGAACTGAATTACAGAACAGAACAGGGTCTCAAATTTAGAAAACCAACTTATGCTTGCTTAAGGGGAAAGGTGAGTTGGGGTGCTGCATAAAACCAGAGATTGAAATGAGCACAGATAAAGTTCCTTAAGCCAAATATGGAATAGACAAGAGCTACTCCTTGCTCAACGAAATGGACTCAACACCGCATATTAAATGCCTAAGAATGTACCTGACTAGTAAGTATCTTAAAACCTATGGATTGCTATGTCTCCGAAAGAGAATCAAGCATGTGTACAGGGGCATAAACGCAGCAGTGATAGGATTGGAGAGGTTCGGTGAGCAAATGAAGACCCTTTGAAGTCATATTGCATGGTACCCATTCCACGGGTTTCAACTACCCAGGTTTAAGGTATTCTTCCTTCAGCTAAAACATGCATGTGGAACCTAGAGTATGATCAACCATGTGATCGGGAGACGTGTTCAAATATGTCTCAGTTTTCGTACCCTGGTACTCGGGTGCAACATTCCAGACGCTTTACTAACACCCTCCCGACTTGGAGAGTCAGTCCCTTTAACCTCCTGTTTGGCCCAGTTTGCAATTTCTGCGGAAGATGAACAGGAATAGCGAGAACCAATGAGAGACTAGCTGGAGGTGTCTGGACGGGCAAATTTAACTCTCATTTCCCACCAGGAAGAGGAATTAACCAAAGGCTCAGCGTGCCGTGCCGGAACCAGATTAGGGCCTGAAGCCATCCTGCGGTGTTGCGGCCAGCTCAAAAGAAAGCGAGTTGAAGAAAGGAGCTCAGGGGCACTGTAATTCACAAACCTGCAGAGTTATAAATGACAGCTATCGTCCAAAAATATACTGAAGTAAGGCTGCCAAGAGGACTTGAAAGCGGGGCAGAATTGCAGGAAACCGATTTCAGGAGGCAGACTGGAATTGCATTGAAAGCATAGGAAAAGAGGCAGAACGTCCACAATGATGCACTTGGCCAAAAAGGGCGTATGCGTTTTTTCCTGAATATATTCAGGAAAAAACGCATACGCCCTTTTTGGCCAACCAAGCAAGCTTGCAAAGGAAATCTGCACTACAATGAAGTCTCACTTCCCCCCGGTCAAAAGGGCCATCTGAAAAAAGTGTAAAATCCAGAAAGGCAGGACAGGCCATGGAGAACTGGGAGCCTTGTTATGCTGATGGGCGGGATGTAAATTGCCAACAGACACTCGGGAGAAGTGTATGGTGTTTCCTGAAACATCTAAAAAACAAAGCAACAGAGCCTAGGGCACTTCCACTTATGGTCCTATAGCTTAGGGAAATTAAAATCAAAAAGACACAGCCACCCCAAAGTTTGGGACGCCTCTGTTTACAAGAACCTCGTTTACAGTACAAGTTCAACATCGCAGAAAGTGAAAAATGGATAAAGAAGTTGTGGTATTTACTTACAAAGCAATATCACTCAGCAATGAAATCTATGTCATCAGGCCCTTAGCAGCACAATGAGTGGATTCAGGTATGATGATTCTAACTGAAATAAGTCACACAGAAAAAGAAACATCATAAGATATCAGTAATACACGGAATGTAAACTTGGCTACACAGGAACTGAATTACAGAACAGAACAGGGTCTCAAATTTAGAAAACCAACTTATGCTTGCTTAAGGGGAAAGGTGAGTTGGGGTGCTGCATAAAACCAGAGATTGAAATGAGCACAGATAAAGTTCCTTAAGCCAAATATGGAATAGACAAGAGCTACTCCTTGCTCAACGAAATGGACTCAACACCGCATATTAAATGCCTAAGAATGTACCTGACTAGTAAGTATCTTAAAACCTATGGATTGCTATGTCTCCGAAAGAGAATCAAGCATGTGTACAGGGGCATAAACGCAGCAGTGATAGGATTGGAGAGGTTCGGTGAGCAAATGAAGACCCTTTGAAGTCATATTGCATGGTACCCATTCCACGGGTTTCAACTACCCAGGTTTAAGGTATTCTTCCTTCAGCTAAAACATGCATGTGGAACCTAGAGTATGATCAACCATGTGATCGGGAGACGTGTTCAAATATGTCTCAGTTTTCGTACCCTGGTACTCGGGTGCAACATTCCAGACGCTTTACTAACACCCTCCCGACTTGGAGAGTCAGTCCCTTTAACCTCCTGTTTGGCCCAGTTTGCAATTTCTGCGGAAGATGAACAGGAATAGCGAGAACCAATGAGAGACTAGCTGGAGGTGTCTGGACGGGCAAATTTAACTCTCATTTCCCACCAGGAAGAGGAATTAACCAAAGGCTCAGTGTGCCGTGCCGGAACCAGATTAGGGCCTGAAGCCATCCTGTGGTGTTGCGGCCAGCTCAAAAGAAAGCGAGTTGAAGAAAGGAGCTCAGGGGCACTGTAATTCACAAACCTGCAGAGTTATAAATGACAGCTATCGTCCAAAAATATACTGAAGTAAGGCTGCCAAGAGGACTTGAAAGCGGGGCAGAATTGCAGGAAACCGATTTCAGGAGGCAGACTGGAATTGCATTGAAAGCATAGGAAAAGAGGCAGAACGTCCACAATGATGCACTTGGCCAAAAAGGGCGTATGCGTTTTTTCCTGAATATATTCAGTAAAAAACGCATACGCACTTTTTGGCCAACCAAGCAAGCTTGCAAAGGAAATCTGCACTACAATGAAGTCTCACTTCCCCCCGGTCAAAAGGGCCATCTGAAAAAAGTGTAAAATCCAGAAAGGCAGGACAGGCCATGGAGAACTGGGAGCCTTGTTATGCTGATGGGCGGGATGTAAATTGCCAACAGACACTCGGGAGAAGTGTATGGTGTTTCCTGAAACATCTAAAAAACAAAGCAACAGAGCCTAGGGCACTTCCACTTATGGTCCTATAGCTTAGGGAAATTAAAATCAAAAAGACACAGCCACCCCAAAGTTTGGGACGCCTCTGTTTACAAGAACCTCGTTTACCGTACAAGTTCAATATCACAGAAAGTGAAAAATGGATAAAGAAGTTGTGGTATTTACTTACAAAGCAATATCACTCAGCAATGAAATCTATGTCATCAGGCCCTTAGCAGCACAATGAGTGGATTCAGGTATGATGATTCTAACTGAAATAAGTCACACAGAAAAAGAAACATCATAAGATATCAGTAATACATGGAATGTAAACTTGGCTACACAGGAACTGAATTACAGAACAGAACAGGGTCTCAAATTTAGAAAACCAACTTATGCTTGCTTAAGGGGAAAGGTGAGTTGGGGTGCTGCATAAAACCAGAGATTGAAATGAGCACAGATAAAGTTCCTTAAGCCAAATATGGAATAGACAAGAGCTACTCCTTGCTCAACGAAATGGACTCAACACCGCATATTAAACGCCTAAGAATGTACCTGACTAGTAAGTATCTTAAAACCTATGGATTGCTATGTCTCCGAAAGAGAATCAAGCATGTGTACAGGGGCATAAACGCAGCAGTGATAGGATTGGAGAGGTTCGGTGAGCAAATGAAGACCCTTTGAAGTCATATTGCATGGTACCCATTCCACGGGTTTCAACTACCCAGGTTTAAGGTATTCTTCCTTCAGCTAAAACATGCATGTGGAACCTAGAGTATGATCAACCATGTGATCGGGAGACGTGTTCAAATATGTCTCTGTTTTCGTACCCTGGTACTCGGGTGCAACATTCCAGACGCTTTACTAACACCCTCCCGACTTGGAGAGTCAGTCCCTTTAACCTCCTGTTTGGCCCAGTTTGCAATTTCTGCGGAAGATGAACAGGAATAGCGAGAACCAATGAGAGACTAGCTGGAGGTGTCTGGACGGGCAAATTTAACTCTCATTTCCCACCAGGAAGAGGAATTAACCAAAGGCTCAGCGTGCCCTGCCGGAACCAGATTAGGGCCTGAAGCCATCCTGCGGTGTTGCGGCCAGCTCAAAAGAAAGCGAGTTGAAGAAAGGAGCTCAGGGGCACTGTAATTCACAAACCTGCAGAGTTATAAATGACAGCTATCGTCCAAAAATATACTGAAGTAAGGCTGCCAAGAGGACTTGAAAGCGGGGCAGAATTGCAGGAAACCGATTTCAGGAGGCAGACTGGAATTGCATTGAAAGCATAGGAAAAGAGGCAGAACGTCCACAATGATGCACTTGGCCAAAAAGGGCGTATGCGTTTTTTCCTGAATATATTCAGGAAAAAACGCATACGCCCTTTTTGGCCAACCAAGCAAGCTTGCAAAGGAAATCTGCACTACAATGAAGTCTCACTTCCCCCCGGTCAAAAGGGCCATCTGAAAAAAGTGTAAAATCCAGAAAGGCAGGACAGGCCATGGAGAACTGGGAGCCTTGTTATGCTGACGGGCGGGATGTAAATTGCCAACAGACACTCGGGAGAAGTGTATGGTGTTTCCTGAAACATCTAAAAAACAAAGCAACAGAGCCTAGGGCACTTCCACTTATGGTCCTATAGCTTAGGGAAATTAAAATCAAAAAGACACAGCCACCCCAAAGTTTGGGACGCCTCTGTTTACAAGAACCTCGTTTACAGTACAAGTTCAACATCGCAGAAAGTGAAAAATGGATAAAGAAGTTGTGGTATTTACTTACAAAACAATATCTCTCAGCAATGAAATCTATGTCATCAGGCCCTTAGCAGCACAATGAGTGGATTCAGGTATGATGATTCTAACTGAAATAAGTCACACAGAAAAAGAAACATCATAAGATATCAGTAATACACGGAATGTAAACTTGGCTACACAGGAACTGAATTACAGAACAGAACAGGGTCTCAAATTTAGAAAACCAACTTATGCTTGCTTAAGGGGAAAGGTGAGTTGGGGTGCTGCATAAAACCAGAGATTGAAATGAGCACAGATAAAGTTCCTTAAGCCAAATATGGAATAGACAAGAGCTACTCCTTGCTCAACGAAATGGACTCAACACCGCATATTAAATGCCTAAGAATGTACCTGACTAGTAAGTATCTTAAAACCTATGGATTGCTATGTCTCCGAAAGAGAATCAAGCATGTGTACAGGGGCATAAACGCAGCAGTGATAGGATTGGAGAGGTTCGGTGAGCAAATGAAGACCCTTTGAAGTCATATTGCATGGTACCCATTCCACGGGTTTCAACTACCCAGGTTTAAGGTATTCTTCCTTCAGCTAAAACATGCATGTGGAACCTAGAGTATGATCAACCATGTGATCGGGAGACGTGTTCAAATATGTCTTAGTTTTCGTACCCTGGTACTCGGGTGCAACATTCCAGACGCTTTACTAACACCCTCCCGACTTGGAGAGTCAGTCCCTTTAACCTCCTGTTTGGCCCAGTTTGCAATTTCTGCGGAAGATGAACAGGAATAGCGAGAACCAATGAGAGACTAGCTGGAGGTGTCTGGACGGGCAAATTTAACTCTCATTTCCCACCAGGAAGAGGAATTAACCAAAGGCTCAGCGTGCCGTGCCGGAACCAGATTAGGGCCTGAAGCCATCCTGCGGTGTTGCGGCCAGCTCAAAAGAAAGCGAGTTGAAGAAAGGAGCTCAGGGGCACTGTAATTCACAAACCTGCAGAGTTATAAATGACAGCTATCGTCCAAAAATATACTGAAGTAAGGCTGCCAAGAGGACTTGAAAGCGGGGCAGAATTGCAGGAAACCGATTTCAGGAGGCAGACTGGAATTGCATTGAAAGCATAGGAAAAGAGGCAGAACGTCCACAATGATGCACTTGGCCAAAAAGGGCGTATGCGTTTTTTCCTGAATATATTCAGGAAAAAACGCATACGCCCTTTTTGGCCAACCAAGCAAGCTTGCAAAGGAAATCTGCACTACAATGAAGTCTCACTTCCCCCCGGTCAAAAGGGCCATCTGAAAAAAGTGTAAAATCCAGAAAGACAGGACAGGCCATGGAGAACTGGGAGCCTTGTTATGCTGATGGGCGGGATGTAAATTGCCAACAGACACTCCGGAGAAGTGTATGGTGTTTCCTGAAACATCTAAAAAACAAAGCAACAGAGCCTAGGGCACTTCCACTTATGGTCCTATAGCTTAGGGAAATTAAAATCAAAAAGACACAGCCACCCCAAAGTTTGGGACACCTCTGTTTACAAGAACCTCGTTTACAGTACAAGTTCAACATCGCAGAAAGTGAAAAATGGATAAAGAAGTTGTGGTATTTACTTACAAAGCAATATCACTCAGCAATGAAATCTATGTCATCAGGCCCTTAGCAGCACAATGAGTGGATTCAGGTATGATGATTCTAACTGAAATAAGTCACACAGAAAAAGAAACATCATAAGATATCAGTAATACACGGAATGTAAACTTGGCTACACAGGAACTGAATTACAGAACAGAAGAGGGTCTCAAATTTAGAAAACCAACTTATGCTTGCTTAAGGGGAAAGGTGAGTTGGGGTGCTGCATAAAACCAGAGATTGAAATGAGCACAGATAAAGTTCCTTAAGCCAAATATGGAATAGACAAGAGCTACTCCTTGCTCAACGAAATGGACTCAACACCGCATATTAAATGCCTAAGAATGTACCTGACTAGTAAGTATCTTAAAACCTATGGATTGCTATGTCTCCGAAAGAGAATCAAGCATGTGTACAGGGGCATAAACGCAGCAGTGATAGGATTGGAGAGGTTCGGTGAGCAAATGAAGACCCTTTGAAGTCATATTGCATGGTACCCATTCCACGGGTTTCAACTACCCAGGTTTAAGGTATTCTTCCTTCAGCTAAAACATGCATGTGGAACCTAGAGTATGATCAACCATGTGATCGGGAGACGTGTTCAAATATGTCTCAGTTTTCGTACCCTGGTACTCGGGTGCAACATTCCAGACGCTTTACTAACACCCTCCCAACTTGGAGAGTCAGTCCCTTTAACCTCCTGTTTGGCCCAGTTTGCAATTTCTGCGGAAGATGAACAGGAATAGCGAGAACCAATGAGAGACTAGCTGGAGGTGTCTGGACGGGCAAATTTAACTCTCATTTCCCACCAGGAAGAGGAATTAACCAAAGGCTCAGTGTGCCGTGCCGGAACCAGATTAGGGCCTGAAGCCATCCTGTGGTGTTGCGGCCAGCTCAAAAGAAAGCGAGTTGAAGAAAGGAGCTCAGGGGCACTGTAATTCACAAACCTGCAGAGTTATAAATGACAGCTATCGTCCAAAAATATACTGAAGTAAGGCTGCCAAGAGGACTTGAAAGCGGGGCAGAATTGCAGGAAACCGATTTCAGGAGGCAGACTGGAATTGCATTGAAAGCATAGGAAAAGAGGCAGAACGTCCACAATGATGCACTTGGCCAAAAAGGGCGTATGCGTTTTTTCCTGAATATATTCAGTAAAAAACGCATACGCACTTTTTGGCCAACCAAGCAAGCTTGCAAAGGAAATCTGCACTACAATGAAGTCTCACTTCCCCCCGGTCAAAAGGGCCATCTGAAAAAAGTGTAAAATCCAGAAAGGCAGGACAGGCCATGGAGAACTGGGAGCCTTGTTATGCTGATGGGCGGGATGTAAATTGCCAACAGACACTCGGGAGAAGTGTATGGTGTTTCCTGAAACATCTAAAAAACAAAGCAACAGAGCCTAGGGCACTTCCACTTATGGTCCTATAGCTTAGGGAAATTAAAATCAAAAAGACACAGCCACCCCAAAGTTTGGGACGCCTCTGTTTACAAGAACCTCGTTTACCGTACAAGTTCAATATCACAGAAAGTGAAAAATGGATAAAGAAGTTGTGGTATTTACTTACAAAGCAATATCACTCAGCAATGAAATCTATGTCATCAGGCCCTTAGCAGCACAATGAGTGGATTCAGGTATGATGATTCTAACTGAAATAAGTCACACAGAAAAAGAAACATCATAAGATATCAGTAATACATGGAATGTAAACTTGGCTACACAGGAACTGAATTACAGAACAGAACAGGGTCTCAAATTTAGAAAACCAACTTATGCTTGCTTAAGGGGAAAGGTGAGTTGGGGTGCTGCATAAAACCAGAGATTGAAATGAGCACAGATAAAGTTCCTTAAGCCAAATATGGAATAGACAAGAGCTACTCCTTGCTCAACGAAATGGACTCAACACCGCATATTAAACGCCTAAGAATGTACCTGACTAGTAAGTATCTTAAAACCTATGGATTGCTATGTCTCCGAAAGAGAATCAAGCATGTGTACAGGGGCATAAACGCAGCAGTGATAGGATTGGAGAGGTTCGGTGAGCAAATGAAGACCCTTTGAAGTCATATTGCATGGTACCCATTCCACGGGTTTCAACTACCCAGGTTTAAGGTATTCTTCCTTCAGCTAAAACATGCATGTGGAACCTAGAGTATGATCAACCATGTGATCGGGAGACGTGTTCAAATATGTCTCTGTTTTCGTACCCTGGTACTCGGGTGCAACATTCCAGACGCTTTACTAACACCCTCCCGACTTGGAGAGTCAGTCCCTTTAACCTCCTGTTTGGCCCAGTTTGCAATTTCTGCGGAAGATGAACAGGAATAGCGAGAACCAATGAGAGACTAGCTGGAGGTGTCTGGACGGGCAAATTTAACTCTCATTTCCCACCAGGAAGAGGAATTAACCAAAGGCTCAGCGTGCCCTGCCGGAACCAGATTAGGGCCTGAAGCCATCCTGCGGTGTTGCGGCCAGCTCAAAAGAAAGCGAGTTGAAGAAAGGAGCTCAGGGGCACTGTAATTCACAAACCTGCAGAGTTATAAATGACAGCTATCGTCCAAAAATATACTGAAGTAAGGCTGCCAAGAGGACTTGAAAGCGGGGCAGAATTGCAGGAAACCGATTTCAGGAGGCAGACTGGAATTGCATTGAAAGCATAGGAAAAGAGGCAGAACGTCCACAATGATGCACTTGGCCAAAAAGGGCGTATGCGTTTTTTCCTGAATATATTCAGGAAAAAACGCATACGCCCTTTTTGGCCAACCAAGCAAGCTTGCAAAGGAAATCTGCACTACAATGAAGTCTCACTTCCCCCCGGTCAAAAGGGCCATCTGAAAAAAGTGTAAAATCCAGAAAGGCAGGACAGGCCATGGAGAACTGGGAGCCTTGTTATGCTGACGGGCGGGATGTAAATTGCCAACAGACACTCGGGAGAAGTGTATGGTGTTTCCTGAAACATCTAAAAAACAAAGAAACAGAGCCTAGGGCACTTCCACTTATGGTCCTATAGCTTAGGGAAATTAAAATAAAAAAGACACAGCCACCCCAAAGTTTGGGACGCCTCTGTTTACAAGAACCTCGTTTAGCGTACAAGTTCAACATCGCAGAAAGTGAAAAATGGATAAAGAAGTTGTGGTATTTACTTACAAAGCAATATCACTCAGCAATGAAATCTATGTCATCAGGCCCTTAGCAGCACAATGAGTGGATTCAGGTACGATGATTCTAACTGAACTAAGTCACACAGAAAAAGAAACATCATAAGATATCAGTAATACACGGAATGTAAACTTGGCTACACAGGAACTGAATTACAGAACAGAACAGGGTCTCAAATTTAGAAAACCAAATTATGCTTGCTTAAGGGGAAAGGTGAGTTGGGGTGCTGCATAAAACCAGAGATTGAAATGAGCACAGATAAAGTTCCTTAAGCCAAATATGGAATAGACAAGAGCTACTCCTTGCTCAACGAAATGGACTCAACACCGCATATTAAACGCCTAAGAATGTACCTGACTAGTAAGTATCTTAAAACCTATGGATTGCTATGTCTCCGAAAGAGAATCAAGCATGTGTACAGGGGCATAAACGCAGCAGTGATAGGATTGGAGAGGTTCGGTGAGCAAATGAAGACCCTTTGAAGTCATATTGCATGGTACCCATTCCACGGGTTTCAACTACCCAGGTTTAAGGTATTCTTCCTTCAGCTAAAACATGCATGTGGAACCTAGAGTATGATCAACCATGTGATCGGGAGACGTGTTCAAATATGTCTCAGTTTTCGTACCCTGGTACTCGGGTGCAACATTCCAGACGCTTTACTAACACCCTCCCGACTTGGAGAGTCAGTCCCTTTAACCTCCTGTTTGGCCCAGTTTGCAATTTCTGCGGAAGATGAACAGGAATAGCGAGAACCAATGAGAGACTAGCTGGAGGTGTCTGGACGGGCAAATTTAACTCTCATTTCCCACCAGGAAGAGGAATTAACCAAAGGCTCAGCGTGCCGTGCCGGAACCAGATTAGGGCCTGAAGCCATCCTGCGGTGTTGCGGCCAGCTCAAAAGAAAGCGAGTTGAAGAAAGGAGCTCAGGGGCACTGTAATTCACAAACCTGCAGAGTTATAAATGACAGCGATCGTCCAAAAATATACTGAAGTAAGGCTGCCAAGAGGACTTGAAAGCGGGGCAGAATTGCAGGAAACCGATTTCAGGAGGTAGACTGGAATTGCATTGAAAGCATAGGAAAAGAGGCAGAACGTCCACAATGATGCACTTGGCCAAAAAGGGCGTATGCGTTTTTTCCTGAATATATTCAGGAAAAAACGCATACGCCCTTTTTGGCCAACCAAGCAAGCTTGCAAAGGAAATCTGCACTACAATGAAGTCTCACTTCCCCCCGGTCAAAAGGGCCATCTGAAAAAAGTGTAAAATCCAGAAAGGCAGGACAGGCCATGGAGAACTGGGAGCCTTGTTATGCTGATGGGCGGGATGTAAATTGCCAACAGACACTCGGGAGAAGTGTATGGTGTTTCCTGAAACATCTAAAAAACAAAGCAACAGAGCCTAGGGCACTTCCACTTATGGTCCTATAGCTTAGGGAAATTAAAATCAAAAAGACACAGCCACCCCAAAGTTTGGGACACCTCTGTTTACAAGAACCTCGTTTACAGTACAAGTTCAACATCGCAGAAAGTGAAAAATGGATAAAGAAGTTGTGGTATTTACTTACAAAGCAATATCACTCAGCAATGAAATCTATGTCATCAGGCCCTTAGCAGCACAATGAGTGGATTCAGGTATGATGATTCTAACTGAAATAAGTCACACAGAAAAAGAAACATCATAAGATATCAGTAATACACGGAATGTAAACTTGGCTACACAGGAACTGAATTACAGAACAGAACAGGGTCTCAAATTTAGAAAACCAACTTATGCTTGCTTAAGGGTAAAGGTGAGTTGGGGTGCTGCATAAAACCAGAGATTGAAATGAACACAGATAAAGTTCCTTAAGCCAAATATGGAATAGACAAGAGCTACTCCTTGCTCAACGAAATGGACTCAACACCGCATATTAAATGCCTAAGAATGTACCTGACTAGTAAGTATCTTAAAACCTATGGATTGCTATGTCTCCGAAAGTGAATCAAGCATGTGTACAGGGGCATAAACGCAGCAGTGATAGGATTGGAGAGGTTCGGTGAGCAAATGAAGACCCTTTGAAGTCATATTGCATGGTACCCATTCCACGGGTTTCAACTACCCAGGTTTAAGGTATTCTTCCTTCAGCTAAAACATGCATGTGGAACCTAGAGTATGATCAACCATGTGATCGGGAGACGTGTTCAAATATGTCTCAGTTTTCGTACCCTGGTACTCGGGTGCAACATTCCAGACGCTTTACTAACACCCTCCCGACTTGGAGAGTCAGTCCCTTTAACCTCCTGTTTGGCCCAGTTTGCAATTTCTGCGGAAGATGAACAGGAATAGCGAGAACCAATGAGAGACTAGCTGGAGGTGTCTGGACGGGCAAATTTAACTCTCATTTCCCACCAGGAAGAGGAATTAACCAAAGGCTCAGCGTGCCGTGCCGGAATCAGATTAGGGCCTGAAGCCATCCTGCGGTGTTGCGGCCAGCTCAAAAGAAAGCGAGTTGAAGAAAGGAGCTCAGGGGCACTGTAATTCACAAACCTGCAGAGTTATAAATGACAGCTATCGTCCAAAAATATACTGAAGTAAGGCTGCCAAGAGGACTTGAAAGCAGGGCAGAATTGCAGGAAACCGATTTCAGGAGGCAGACTGGAATTGCATTGAAAGCATAGGAAAAGAGGCAGAACGTCCACAATGATGCACTTGGCCAAAAAGGGCGTATGCGTTTTTTCCTGAATATATTCAGGAAAAAACGCATACGCCCTTTTTGGCCAACCAAGCAAGCTTGCAAAGGAAATCTGCACTACAATGAAGTCTCACTTCCCCCCGGTCAAAAGGGCCATCTGAAAAAAGTGTAAAATCCAGAAAGGCAGGACAGGCCATGGAGAACTGGGAGCCTTGTTATGCTGATGGGCGGGATGTAAATTGCCAACAGACACTCGGGAGAAGTGTATGGTGTTTCCTGAAACATCTAAAAAACAAAGCAACAGAGCCTAGGGCACTTCCACTTATGGTCCTATAGCTTAGGGAAATTAAAATCAAAAAGACACAGCCACCCCAAAGTTTGGGACGCCTCTGTTTACAAGAACCTCGTTTACAGTACAAGTTCAACATCGCAGAAAGTGAAAAATGGATAAAGAAGTTGTGGTATTTACTTACAAAACAATATCTCTCAGCAATGAAATCTATGTCATCAGGCCCTTAGCAGCACAATGAGTGGATTCAGGTATGATGATTCTAACTGAAATAAGTCACACAGAAAAAGAAACATCATAAGATATCAGTAATACACGGAATGTAAACTTGGCTACACAGGAACTGAATTACAGAACAGAACAGGGTCTCAAATTTAGAAAACCAACTTATGCTTGCTTAAGGGGAAAGGTGAGTTGGGGTGCTGCATAAAACCAGAGATTGAAATGAGCACAGATAAAGTTCCTTAAGCCAAATATGGAATAGACAAGAGCTACTCCTTGCTCAACGAAATGGACTCAACACCGCATATTAAACGCCTAAGAATGTACCTGACTAGTAAGTATCTTAAAACCTATGGATTGCTATGTCTCCGAAAGAGAATCAAGCATGTGTACAGGGGCATAAACGCAGCAGTGATAGGATTGGAGAGGTTCGGTGAGCAAATGAAGACCCTTTGAAGTCATATTGCATGGTACCCATTCCACGGGTTTCAACTACCCAGGTTTAAGGTATTCTTCCTTCAGCTAAAACATGCATGTGGAACCTAGAGTATGATCAACCATGTGATCGGGAGACGTGTTCAAATATGTCTCAGTTTTCGTACCCTGGTACTCGGGTGCAACATTCCAGACGCTTTACTAACACCCTCCCGACTTGGAGAGTCAGTCCCTTTAACCTCCTGTTTGGCCCAGTTTGCAATTTCTGCGGAAGATGAACAGGAATAGCGAGAACCAATGAGAGACTAGCTGGAGGTGTCTGGACGGGCAAATTTAACTCTCATTTCCCACCAGGAAGAGGAATTAACCAAAGGCTCAGCGTGCCGTGCCGGAACCAGATTAGGGCCTGAAGCCATCCTGCGGTGTTGCGGCCAGCTCAAAAGAAAGCGAGTTGAAGAAAGGAGCTCAGGGGCACTGTAATTCACAAACCTGCAGAGTTATAAATGACAGCTATCGTCCAAAAATATACTGAAGTAAGGCTGCCAAGAGGACTTGAAAGCGGGGCAGAATTGCAGGAAACCGATTTCAGGAGGTAGACTGGAATTGCATTGAAAGCATAGGAAAAGAGGCAGAACGTCCACAATGATGCACTTGGCCAAAAAGGGCGTATGCGTTTTTTCCTGAATATATTCAGGAAAAAACGCATACGCCCTTTTTGGCCAACCAAGCAAGCTTGCAAAGGAAATCTGCACTACAATGAAGTCTCACTTCCCCCCGGTCAAAAGGGCCATCTGAAAAAAGTGTAAAATCCAGAAAGGCAGGACAGGCCATGGAGAACTGGGAGCCTTGTTATGCTGATGGGCGGGATGTAAATTGCCAACAGACACTCGGGAGAAGTGTATGGTGTTTCCTGAAACATCTAAAAAACAAAGCAACAGAGCCTAGGGCACTTCCACTTATGGTCCTATAGCTTAGGGAAATTAAAATCAAAAAGACACAGCCACCCCAAAGTTTGGGACACCTCTGTTTACAAGAACCTCGTTTACAGTACAAGTTCAACATCGCAGAAAGTGAAAAATGGATAAAGAAGTTGTGGTATTTACTTACAAAGCAATATCACTCAGCAATGAAATCTATGTCATCAGGCCCTTAGCAGCACAATGAGTGGATTCAGGTATGATGATTCTAACTGAAATAAGTCACACAGAAAAAGAAACATCATAAGATATCAGTAATACACGGAATGTAAACTTGGCTACACAGGAACTGAATTACAGAACAGAACAGGGTCTCAAATTTAGAAAACCAACTTATGCTTGCTTAAGGGTAAAGGTGAGTTGGGGTGCTGCATAAAACCAGAGATTGAAATGAACACAGATAAAGTTCCTTAAGCCAAATATGGAATAGACAAGAGCTACTCCTTGCTCAACGAAATGGACTCAACACCGCATATTAAATGCCTAAGAATGTACCTGACTAGTAAGTATCTTAAAACCTATGGATTGCTATGTCTCCGAAAGTGAATCAAGCATGTGTACAGGGGCATAAACGCAGCAGTGATAGGATTGGAGAGGTTCGGTGAGCAAATGAAGACCCTTTGAAGTCATATTGCATGGTACCCATTCCACGGGTTTCAACTACCCAGGTTTAAGGTATTCTTCCTTCAGCTAAAACATGCATGTGGAACCTAGAGTATGATCAACCATGTGATCGGGAGACGTGTTCAAATATGTCTCAGTTTTCGTACCCTGGTACTCGGGTGCAACATTCCAGACGCTTTACTAACACCCTCCCGACTTGGAGAGTCAGTCCCTTTAACCTCCTGTTTGGCCCAGTTTGCAATTTCTGCGGAAGATGAACAGGAATAGCGAGAACCAATGAGAGACTAGCTGGAGGTGTCTGGACGGGCAAATTTAACTCTCATTTCCCACCAGGAAGAGGAATTAACCAAAGGCTCAGCGTGCCGTGCCGGAACCAGATTAGGGCCTGAAGCCATCCTGCGGTGTTGCGGCCAGCTCAAAAGAAAGCGAGTTGAAGAAAGGAGCTCAGGGGCACTGTAATTCACAAACCTGCAGAGTTATAAATGACAGCTATCGTCCAAAAATATACTGAAGTAAGGCTGCCAAGAGGACTTGAAAGCGGGGCAGAATTGCAGGAAACCGATTTCAGGAGGTAGACTGGAATTGCATTGAAAGCATAGGAAAAGAGGCAGAACGTCCACAATGATGCACTTGGCCAAAAAGGGCGTATGCGTTTTTTCCTGAATATATTCAGGAAAAAACGCATACGCCCTTTTTGGCCAACCAAGCAAGCTTGCAAAGGAAATCTGCACTACAATGAAGTCTCACTTCCCCCCGGTCAAAAGGGCCATCTGAAAAAAGTGTAAAATCCAGAAAGGCAGGACAGGCCATGGAGAACTGGGAGCCTTGTTATGCTGATGGGCGGGATGTAAATTGCCAACAGACACTCGGGAGAAGTGTATGGTGTTTCCTGAAACATCTAAAAAACAAAGCAACAGAGCCTAGGGCACTTCCACTTATGGTCCTATAGCTTAGGGAAATTAAAATCAAAAAGACACAGCCACCCCAAAGTTTGGGACACCTCTGTTTACAAGAACCTCGTTTACAGTACAAGTTCAACATCGCAGAAAGTGAAAAATGGATAAAGAAGTTGTGGTATTTACTTACAAAGCAATATCACTCAGCAATGAAATCTATGTCATCAGGCCCTTAGCAGCACAATGAGTGGATTCAGGTATGATGATTCTAACTGAAATAAGTCACACAGAAAAAGAAACATCATAAGATATCAGTAATACACGGAATGTAAACTTGGCTACACAGGAACTGAATTACAGAACAGAACAGGGTCTCAAATTTAGAAAACCAACTTATGCTTGCTTAAGGGTAAAGGTGAGTTGGGGTGCTGCATAAAACCAGAGATTGAAATGAACACAGATAAAGTTCCTTAAGCCAAATATGGAATAGACAAGAGCTACTCCTTGCTCAACGAAATGGACTCAACACCGCATATTAAATGCCTTAGAATGTACCTGACTAGTAAGTATCTTAAAACCTATGGATTGCTATGTCTCCGAAAGTGAATCAAGCATGTGTACAGGGGCATAAACGCAGCAGTGATAGGATTGGAGAGGTTCGGTGAGCAAATGAAGACCCTTTGAAGTCATATTGCATGGTACCCATTCCACGGGTTTCAACTACCCAGGTTTAAGGTATTCTTCCTTCAGCTAAAACATGCATGTGGAACCTAGAGTATGATCAACCATGTGATCGGGAGACGTGTTCAAATATGTCTCAGTTTTCGTACCCTGGTACTCGGGTGCAACATTCCAGACGCTTTACTAACACCCTCCCGACTTGGAGAGTCAGTCCCTTTAACCTCCTGTTTGGCCCAGTTTGCAATTTCTGCGGAAGATGAACAGGAATAGCGAGAACCAATGAGAGACTAGCTGGAGGTGTCTGGACGGGCAAATTTAACTCTCATTTCCCACCAGGAAGAGGAATTAACCAAAGGCTCAGCGTGCCGTGCCGGAATCAGATTAGGGCCTGAAGCCATCCTGCGGTGTTGCGGCCAGCTCAAAAGAAAGCGAGTTGAAGAAAGGAGCTCAGGGGCACTGTAATTCACAAACCTGCAGAGTTATAAATGACAGCTATCGTCCAAAAATATACTGAAGTAAGGCTGCCAAGAGGACTTGAAAGCAGGGCAGAATTGCAGGAAACCGATTTCAGGAGGCAGACTGGAATTGCATTGAAAGCATAGGAAAAGAGGCAGAACGTCCACAATGATGCACTTGGCCAAAAAGGGCGTATGCGTTTTTTCCTGAATATATTCAGGAAAAAACGCATACGCCCTTTTTGGCCAACCAAGCAAGCTTGCAAAGGAAATCTGCACTACAATGAAGTCTCACTTCCCCCCGGTCAAAAGGGCCATCTGAAAAAAGTGTAAAATCCAGAAAGGCAGGACAGGCCATGGAGAACTGGGAGCCTTGTTATGCTGATGGGCGGGATGTAAATTGCCAACAGACACTCGGGAGAAGTGTATGGTGTTTCCTGAAACATCTAAAAAACAAAGCAACAGAGCCTAGGGCACTTCCACTTATGGTCCTATAGCTTAGGGAAATTAAAATCAAAAAGACACAGCCACCCCAAAGTTTGGGACGCCTCTGTTTACAAGAACCTCGTTTACAGTACAAGTTCAACATCGCAGAAAGTGAAAAATGGATAAAGAAGTTGTGGTATTTACTTACAAAACAATATCTCTCAGCAATGAAATCTATGTCATCAGGCCCTTAGCAGCACAATGAGTGGATTCAGGTATGATGATTCTAACTGAAATAAGTCACACAGAAAAAGAAACATCATAAGATATCAGTAATACACGGAATGTAAACTTGGCTACACAGGAACTGAATTACAGAACAGAACAGGGTCTCAAATTTAGAAAACCAACTTATGCTTGCTTAAGGGGAAAGGTGAGTTGGGGTGCTGCATAAAACCAGAGATTGAAATGAGCACAGATAAAGTTCCTTAAGCCAAATATGGAATAGACAAGAGCTACTCCTTGCTCAACGAAATGGACTCAACACCGCATATTAAACGCCTAAGAATGTACCTGACTAGTAAGTATCTTAAAACCTATGGATTGCTATGTCTCCGAAAGAGAATCAAGCATGTGTACAGGGGCATAAACGCAGCAGTGATAGGATTGGAGAGGTTCGGTGAGCAAATGAAGACCCTTTGAAGTCATATTGCATGGTACCCATTCCACGGGTTTCAACTACCCAGGTTTAAGGTATTCTTCCTTCAGCTAAAACATGCATGTGGAACCTAGAGTATGATCAACCATGTGATCGGGAGACGTGTTCAAATATGTCTCAGTTTTCGTACCCTGGTACTCGGGTGCAACATTCCAGACGCTTTACTAACACCCTCCCGACTTGGAGAGTCAGTCCCTTTAACCTCCTGTTTGGCCCAGTTTGCAATTTCTGCGGAAGATGAACAGGAATAGCGAGAACCAATGAGAGACTAGCTGGAGGTGTCTGGACGGGCAAATTTAACTCTCATTTCCCACCAGGAAGAGGAATTAACCAAAGGCTCAGCGTGCCGTGCCGGAACCAGATTAGGGCCTGAAGCCATCCTGCGGTGTTGCGGCCAGCTCAAAAGAAAGCGAGTTGAAGAAAGGAGCTCAGGGGCACTGTAATTCACAAACCTGCAGAGTTATAAATGACAGCTATCGTCCAAAAATATACTGAAGTAAGGCTGCCAAGAGGACTTGAAAGCGGGGCAGAATTGCAGGAAACCGATTTCAGGAGGTAGACTGGAATTGCATTGAAAGCATAGGAAAAGAGGCAGAACGTCCACAATGATGCACTTGGCCAAAAAGGGCGTATGCGTTTTTTCCTGAATATATTCAGGAAAAAACGCATACGCCCTTTTTGGCCAACCAAGCAAGCTTGCAAAGGAAATCTGCACTACAATGAAGTCTCACTTCCCCCCGGTCAAAAGGGCCATCTGAAAAAAGTGTAAAATCCAGAAAGGCAGGACAGGCCATGGAGAACTGGGAGCCTTGTTATGCTGATGGGCGGGATGTAAATTGCCAACAGACACTCGGGAGAAGTGTATGGTGTTTCCTGAAACATCTAAAAAACAAAGCAACAGAGCCTAGGGCACTTCCACTTATGGTCCTATAGCTTAGGGAAATTAAAATCAAAAAGACACAGCCACCCCAAAGTTTGGGACACCTCTGTTTACAAGAACCTCGTTTACAGTACAAGTTCAACATCGCAGAAAGTGAAAAATGGATAAAGAAGTTGTGGTATTTACTTACAAAGCAATATCACTCAGCAATGAAATCTATGTCATCAGGCCCTTAGCAGCACAATGAGTGGATTCAGGTATGATGATTCTAACTGAAATAAGTCACACAGAAAAAGAAACATCATAAGATATCAGTAATACACGGAATGTAAACTTGGCTACACAGGAACTGAATTACAGAACAGAACAGGGTCTCAAATTTAGAAAACCAACTTATGCTTGCTTAAGGGTAAAGGTGAGTTGGGGTGCTGCATAAAACCAGAGATTGAAATGAACACAGATAAAGTTCCTTAAGCCAAATATGGAATAGACAAGAGCTACTCCTTGCTCAACGAAATGGACTCAACACCGCATATTAAATGCCTAAGAATGTACCTGACTAGTAAGTATCTTAAAACCTATGGATTGCTATGTCTCCGAAAGTGAATCAAGCATGTGTACAGGGGCATAAACGCAGCAGTGATAGGATTGGAGAGGTTCGGTGAGCAAATGAAGACCCTTTGAAGTCATATTGCATGGTACCCATTCCACGGGTTTCAACTACCCAGGTTTAAGGTATTCTTCCTTCAGCTAAAACATGCATGTGGAACCTAGAGTATGATCAACCATGTGATCGGGAGACGTGTTCAAATATGTCTCAGTTTTCGTACCCTGGTACTCGGGTGCAACATTCCAGACGCTTTACTAACACCCTCCCGACTTGGAGAGTCAGTCCCTTTAACCTCCTGTTTGGCCCAGTTTGCAATTTCTGCGGAAGATGAACAGGAATAGCGAGAACCAATGAGAGACTAGCTGGAGGTGTCTGGACGGGCAAATTTAACTCTCATTTCCCACCAGGAAGAGGAATTAACCAAAGGCTCAGCGTGCCGTGCCGGAACCAGATTAGGGCCTGAAGCCATCCTGCGGTGTTGCGGCCAGCTCAAAAGAAAGCGAGTTGAAGAAAGGAGCTCAGGGGCACTGTAATTCACAAACCTGCAGAGTTATAAATGACAGCTATCGTCCAAAAATATACTGAAGTAAGGCTGCCAAGAGGACTTGAAAGCAGGGCAGAATTGCAGGAAACCGATTTCAGGAGGCAGACTGGAATTGCATTGAAAGCATAGGAAAAGAGGCAGAACGTCCACAATGATGCACTTGGCCAAAAAGGGCGTATGCGTTTTTTTCCTGAATATATTCAGGAAAAAACGCATACGCCCTTTTTGGCCAACCAAGCAAGCTTGCAAAGGAAATCTGCACTACAATGAAGTCTCACTTCCCCCAGGTCAAAAGGGCCATCTGAAAAAAGTGTAAAATCCAGAAAGGCAGGACAGGCCATGGAGAACTGGGAGCCTTGTTATGCTGATGGGCGGGATGTAAATTGCCAACAGACACTCGGGAGAAGTGTATGGTGTTTCCTGAAACATCTAAAAAACAAAGCAACAGAGCTTAGGGCACTTCCACTTATGGTCCTATAGCTTAGGGAAATTAAAATCAAAAAGACACAGCCACCCCAAAGTTTGGGACGCCTCTGTTTACAAGAACCTCGTTTACAGTACAAGTTCAACATCGCAGAAAGTGAAAAATGGATAAAGAAGTTGTGGTATTTACTTACAAAGCAATATCACTCAGCAATGAAATCTATGTCATCAGGCCCTTAGCAGCACAATGAGTGGATTCAGGTATGATGATTCTAACTGAAATAAGTCACACAGAAAAAGAAACATCATAAGATATCAGTAATACACGGAATGTAAACTTGGCTACACAGGAACTGAATTACAGAACAGAACAGGGTCTCAAATTTAGAAAACCAACTTATGCTTGCTTAAGGGGAAAGGTGAGTTGGGGTGCTGCATAAAACCAGAGATTGAAATGAGCACAGATAAAGTTCCTTAAGCCAAATATGGAATAGACAAGAGCTACTCCTTGCTCAACGAAATGGACTCAACACCGCATATTAAATGCCTAAGAATGTACCTGACTAGTAAGTATCTTAAAACCTATGGATTGCTATGTCTCCGAAAGAGAATCAAGCATGTGTACAGGGGCATAAACGCAGCAGTGGTAGGATTGGAGAGGTTCGGTGAGCAAATGAAGACCCTTTGAAGTCATATTGCATGGTACCCATTCCACGGGTTTCAACTACCCAGGTTTAAGGTATTCTTCCTTCAGCTAAAACATGCATGTGGAACCTAGAGTATGATCAACCATGTGATCGGGAGACGTGTTCAAATATGTCTCAGTTTTCGTACCCTGGTACTCGGGTGCAACATTCCAGACGCTTTACTAACACCCTCCCGACTTGGAGAGTCAGTCCCTTTAACCTCCTGTTTGGCCCAGTTTGCAATTTCTGCGGAAGATGAACAGGAATAGCGAGAACCAATGAGAGACTAGCTGGAGGTGTCTGGACGGGCAAATTTAACTCTCATTTCCCACCAGGAAGAGGAATTAACCAAAGGCTCAGCGTGCCGTGCCGGAACCAGATTAGGGCCTGAAGCCATCCTGCGGTGTTGCGGCCAGCTCAAAAGAAAGCGAGTTGAAGAAAGGAGCTCAGGGGCACTGTAATTCACAAACCTGCAGAGTTATAAATGACAGCTATCGTCCAAAAATATACTGAAGTAAGGCTGCCAAGAGGACTTGAAAGCGGGGCAGAATTGCAGGAAACCGATTTCAGGAGGCAGACTGGAATTGCATTGAAAGCATAGGAAAAGAGGCAGAACGTCCACAATGATGCACTTGGCCAAAAAGGGCGTATGCGTTTTTTCCTGAATATATTCAGGAAAAAACGCATACGCCCTTTTTGGCCAACCAAGCAAGCTTGCAAAGGAAATCTGCACTACAATGAAGTCTCACTTCCCCCCGGTCAAAAGGGCCATCTGAAAAAAGTGTAAAATCCAGAAAGGCAGGACAGGCCATGGAGAACTGGGAGCCTTGTTATGCTGATGGGCGGGATGTAAATTGCCAACAGACACTCGGGAGAAGTGTATGGTGTTTCCTGAAACATCTAAAAAACAAAGCAACAGAGCCTAGGGCACTTCCACTTATGGTCCTATAGCTTAGGGAAATTAAAATCAAAAAGACACAGCCACCCCAAAGTTTGGGACGCCTCTGTTTACAAGAACCTCGTTTACAGTACAAGTTCAACATCGCAGAAAGTGAAAAATGGATAAAGAAGTTGTGGTATTTACTTACAAAACAATATCTCTCAGCAATGAAATCTATGTCATCAGGCCCTTAGCAGCACAATGAGTGGATTCAGGTATGATGATTCTAACTGAAATAAGTCACACAGAAAAAGAAACATCATAAGATATCAGTAATACACGGAATGTAAACTTGGCTACACAGGAACTGAATTACAGAACAGAACAGGGTCTCAAATTTAGAAAACCAACTTATGCTTGCTTAAGGGTAAAGGTGAGTTGGGGTGCTGCATAAAACCAGAGATTGAAATGAACACAGATAAAGTTCCTTAAGCCAAATATGGAATAGACAAGAGCTACTCCTTGCTCAACGAAATGGACTCAACACCGCATATTAAATGCCTAAGAATGTACCTGACTAGTAAGTATCTTAAAACCTATGGATTGCTATGTCTCCGAAAGAGAATCAAGCATGTGTACAGGGGCATAAACGCAGCAGTGATAGGATTGGAGAGGTTCGGTGAGCAAATGAAGACCCTTTGAAGTCATATTGCATGGTACCCATTCCACGGGTTTCAACTACCCAGGTTTAAGGTATTCTTCCTTCAGCTAAAACATGCATGTGGAACCTAGAGTATGATCAACCATGTGATCGGGAGACGTGTTCAAATATGTCTCAGTTTTCGTACCCTGGTACTCGGGTGCAACATTCCAGACGCTTTACTAACACCCTCCCGACTTGGAGAGTCAGTCCCTTTAACCTCCTGTTTGGCCCAGTTTGCAATTTCTGCGGAAGATGAACAGGAATAGCGAGAACCAATGAGAGACTAGCTGGAGGTGTCTGGACGGGCAAATTTAACTCTCATTTCCCACCAGGAAGAGGAATTAACCAAAGGCTCAGCGTGCCGTGCCGGAACCAGATTAGGGCCTGAAGCCATCCTGCGGTGTTGCGGCCAGCTCAAAAGAAAGCGAGTTGAAGAAAGGAGCTCAGGGGCACTGTAATTCACAAACCTGCAGAGTTATAAATGACAGCTATCGTCCAAAAATATACTGAAGTAAGGCTGCCAAGAGGACTTGAAAGCAGGGGAGAATTGCAGGAAACCGATTTCAGGAGGCAGACTGGAATTGCATTGAAAGCATAGGAAAAGAGGCAGAACGTCCACAATGATGCACTTGGCCAAAAAGGGCGTATGCGTTTTTTCCTGAATATATTCAGGAAAAAACGCATACGCCCTTTTTGGCCAACCAAGCAAGCTTGCAAAGGAAATCTGCACTACAATGAAGTCTCACTTCCCCCCGGTCAAAAGGGCCATCTGAAAAAAGTGTAAAATCCAGAAAGGCAGGACAGGCCATGGAGAACTGGGAGCCTTGTTATGCTGATGGGCGGGATGTAAATTGCCAACAGACACTCGGGAGAAGTGTATGGTGTTTCCTGAAACATCTAAAAAACAAAGCAACAGAGCCTAGGGCACTTCCACTTATGGTCCTATAGCTTAGGGAAATTAAAATCAAAAAGACACAGCCACCCCAAAGTTTGGGACGCCTCTGTTTACAAGAACCTCGTTTACAGTACAAGTTCAACATCGCAGAAAGTGAAAAATGGATAAAGAAGTTGTGGTATTTACTTACAAAGCAATATCACTCAGCAATGAAATCTATGTCATCAGGCCCTTAGCAGCACAATGAGTGGATTCAGGTATGATGATTCTAACTGAAATAAGTCACACAGAAAAAGAAACATCATAAGATATCAGTAATACACGGAATGTAAACTTGGCTACACAGGAACTGAATTACAGAACAGAACAGGGTCTCAAATTTAGAAAACCAACTTATGCTTGCTTAAGGGGAAAGGTGAGTTGGGGTGCTGCATAAAACCAGAGATTGAAATGAGCACAGATAAAGTTCCTTAAGCCAAATATGGAATAGACAAGAGCTACTCCTTGCTCAACGAAATGGACTCAACACCGCATATTAAATGCCTAAGAATGTACCTGACTAGTAAGTATCTTAAAACCTATGGATTGCTATGTCTCCGAAAGAGAATCAAGCATGTGTACAGGGGCATAAACGCAGCAGTGATAGGATTGGAGAGGTTCGGTGAGCAAATGAAGACCCTTTGAAGTCATATTGCATGGTACCCATTCCACGGGTTTCAACTACCCAGGTTTAAGGTATTCTTCCTTCAGCTAAAACATGCATGTGGAACCTAGAGTATGATCAACCATGTGATCGGGAGACGTGTTCAAATATGTCTCAGTTTTCATACCCTGGTACTCGGGTGCAACATTCCAGACGCTTTACTAACACCCTCCCGACTTGGAGAGTCAGTCCCTTTAACCTCCTGTTTGGCCCAGTTTGCAATTTCTGCGGAAGATGAACAGGAATAGCGAGAACCAATGAGAGACTAGCTGGAGGTGTCTGGACGGGCAAATTTAACTCTCATTTCCCACCAGGAAGAGGAATTAACCAAAGGCTCAGCGTGCCGTGCCGGAACCAGATTAGGGCCTGAAGCCATCCTGCGGTGTTGCGGCCAGCTCAAAAGAAAGCGAGTTGAAGAAAGGAGCTCAGGGGCACTGTAATTCACAAACCTGCAGAGTTATAAATGACAGCTATCGTCCAAAAATATACTGAAGTAAGGCTGCCAAGAGGACTTGAAAGCGGGGCAGAATTGCAGGAAACCGATTTCAGGAGGCAGACTGGAATTGCATTGAAAGCATAGGAAAAGAGGCAGAACGTCCACAATGATGCACTTGGCCAAAAAGGGCGTATGCGTTTTTTCCTGAATATATTCAGGAAAAAACGCATACGCCCTTTTTGGCCAACCAAGCAAGCTTGCAAAGGAAATCTGCACTACAATGAAGTCTCACTTCCCCCCGGTCAAAAGGGCCATCTGAAAAAAGTGTAAAATCCAGAAAGGCAGGACAGGCCATGGAGAACTGGGAGCCTTGTTATGCTGATGGGCGGGATGTAAATTGCCAACAGACACTCGGGAGAAGTGTATGGTGTTTCCTGAAACATCTAAAAAACAAAGCAACAGAGCCTAGGGCACTTCCACTTATGGTCCTATAGCTTAGGGAAATTAAAATCAAAAAGACACAGCCACCCCAAAGTTTGGGACGCCTCTGTTTACAAGAACCTCGTTTACAGTACAAGTTCAACATCGCAGAAAGTGAAAAATGGATAAAGAAGTTGTGGTATTTACTTACAAAGCAATATCACTCAGCAATGAAATCTATGTCATCAGGCCCTTAGCAGCACAATGAGTGGATTCAGGTATGATGATTCTAACTGAAATAAGTCACACAGAAAAAGAAACATCATAAGATATCAGTAATACACGGAATGTAAACTTGGCTACACAGGAACTGAATTACAGAACAGAACAGGGTCTCAAATTTAGAAAACCAACTTATGCTTGCTTAAGGGGAAAGGTGAGTTGGGGTGCTGCATAAAACCAGAGATTGAAATGAGCACAGATAAAGTTCCTTAAGCCAAATATGGAATAGACAAGAGCTACTCCTTGCTCAACGAAATGGACTCAACACCGCATATTAAATGCCTAAGAATGTACCTGACTAGTAAGTATCTTAAAACCTATGGATTGCTATGTCTCCGAAAGAGAATCAAGCATGTGTACAGGGGCATAAACGCAGCAGTGATAGGATTGGAGAGGTTCGGTGAGCAAATGAAGACCCTTTGAAGTCATATTGCATGGTACCCATTCCACGGGTTTCAACTACCCAGGTTTAAGGTATTCTTCCTTCAGCTAAAACATGCATGTGGAACCTAGAGTATGATCAACCATGTGATCGGGAGACGTGTTCAAATATGTCTCTGTTTTCGTACCCTGGTACTCGGGTGCAACATTCCAGACGCTTTACTAACACCCTCCCGACTTGGAGAGTCAGTCCCTTTAACCTCCTGTTTGGCCCAGTTTGCAATTTCTGCGGAAGATGAACAGGAATAGCGAGAACCAATGAGAGACTAGCTGGAGGTGTCTGGACGGGCAAATTTAACTCTCATTTCCCACCAGGAAGAGGAATTAACCAAAGGCTCAGCGTGCCGTGCCGGAACCAGATTAGGGCCTGAAGCCATCCTGCGGTGTTGCGGCCAGCTCAAAAGAAAGCGAGTTGAAGAAAGGAGCTCAGGGGCACTGTAATTCACAAACCTGCAGAGTTATAAATGACAGCTATCGTCCAAAAATATACTGAAGTAAGGCTGCCAAGAGGACTTGAAAGCGGGGCAGAATTGCAGGAAACCGATTTCAGGAGGCAGACTGGAATTGCATTGAAAGCATAGGAAAAGAGGCAGAACGTCCACAATGATGCACTTGGCCAAAAAGGGCGTATGCGTTTTTTCCTGAATATATTCAGGAAAAAACGCATACGCCCTTTTTGGCCAACCAAGCAAGCTTGCAAAGGAAATCTGCACTACAATGAAGTCTCACTTCCCCCCGGTCAAAAGGGCCATCTGAAAAAAGTGTAAAATCCAGAAAGGCAGGACAGGCCATGGAGAACTGGGAGCCTTGTTATGCTGACGGGCGGGATGTAAATTGCCAACAGACACTCGGGAGAAGTGTATGGTGTTTCCTGAAACATCTAAAAAACAAAGCAACAGAGCCTAGGGCACTTCCACTTATGGTCCTATAGCTTAGGGAAATTAAAATCAAAAAGACACAGCCACCCCAAAGTTTGGGACGCCTCTGTTTACAAGAACCTCGTTTACAGTACAAGTTCAACATCGCAGAAAGTGAAAAATGGATAAAGAAGTTGTGGTATTTACTTACAAAACAATATCTCTCAGCAATGAAATCTATGTCATCAGGCCCTTAGCAGCACAATGAGTGGATTCAGGTATGATGATTCTAACTGAAATAAGTCACACAGAAAAAGAAACATCATAAGATATCAGTAATACACGGAATGTAAACTTGGCTACACAGGAACTGAATTACAGAACAGAACAGGGTCTCAAATTTAGAAAACCAACTTATGCTTGCTTAAGGGGAAAGGTGAGTTGGGGTGCTGCATAAAACCAGAGATTGAAATGAGCACAGATAAAGTTCCTTAAGCCAAATATGGAATAGACAAGAGCTACTCCTTGCTCAACGAAATGGACTCAACACCGCATATTAAATGCCTAAGAATGTACCTGACTAGTAAGTATCTTAAAACCTATGGATTGCTATGTCTCCGAAAGAGAATCAAGCATGTGTACAGGGGCATAAACGCAGCAGTGATAGGATTGGAGAGGTTCGGTGAGCAAATGAAGACCCTTTGAAGTCATATTGCATGGTACCCATTCCACGGGTTTCAACTACCCAGGTTTAAGGTATTCTTCCTTCAGCTAAAACATGCATGTGGAACCTAGAGTATGATCAACCATGTGATCGGGAGACGTGTTCAAATATGTCTTAGTTTTCGTACCCTGGTACTCGGGTGCAACATTCCAGACGCTTTACTAACACCCTCCCGACTTGGAGAGTCAGTCCCTTTAACCTCCTGTTTGGCCCAGTTTGCAATTTCTGCGGAAGATGAACAGGAATAGCGAGAACCAATGAGAGACTAGCTGGAGGTGTCTGGACGGGCAAATTTAACTCTCATTTCCCACCAGGAAGAGGAATTAACCAAAGGCTCAGCGTGCCGTGCCGGAACCAGATTAGGGCCTGAAGCCATCCTGCGGTGTTGCGGCCAGCTCAAAAGAAAGCGAGTTGAAGAAAGGAGCTCAGGGGCACTGTAATTCACAAACCTGCAGAGTTATAAATGACAGCTATCGTCCAAAAATATACTGAAGTAAGGCTGCCAAGAGGACTTGAAAGCGGGGCAGAATTGCAGGAAACCGATTTCAGGAGGCAGACTGGAATTGCATTGAAAGCATAGGAAAAGAGGCAGAACGTCCACAATGATGCACTTGGCCAAAAAGGGCGTATGCGTTTTTTCCTGAATATATTCAGGAAAAAACGCATACGCCCTTTTTGGCCAACCAAGCAAGCTTGCAAAGGAAATCTGCACTACAATGAAGTCTCACTTCCCCCCGGTCAAAAGGGCCATCTGAAAAAAGTGTAAAATCCAGAAAGACAGGACAGGCCATGGAGAACTGGGAGCCTTGTTATGCTGATGGGCGGGATGTAAATTGCCAACAGACACTCGGGAGAAGTGTATGGTGTTTCCTGAAACATCTAAAAAACAAAGCAACAGAGCCTAGGGCACTTCCACTTATGGTCCTATAGCTTAGGGAAATTAAAATCAAAAAGACACAGCCACCCCAAAGTTTGGGACACCTCTGTTTACAAGAACCTCGTTTACAGTACAAGTTCAACATCGCAGAAAGTGAAAAATGGATAAAGAAGTTGTGGTATTTACTTACAAAGCAATATCACTCAGCAATGAAATCTATGTCATCAGGCCCTTAGCAGCACAATGAGTGGATTCAGGTATGATGATTCTAACTGAAATAAGTCACACAGAAAAAGAAACATCATAAGATATCAGTAATACACGGAATGTAAACTTGGCTACACAGGAACTGAATTACAGAACAGAACAGGGTCTCAAATTTAGAAAACCAACTTATGCTTGCTTAAGGGTAAAGGTGAGTTGGGGTGCTGCATAAAACCAGAGATTGAAATGAACACAGATAAAGTTCCTTAAGCCAAATATGGAATAGACAAGAGCTACTCCTTGCTCAACGAAATGGACTCAACACCGCATATTAAATGCCTAAGAATGTACCTGACTAGTAAGTATCTTAAAACCTATGGATTGCTATGTCTCCGAAAGTGAATCAAGCATGTGTACAGGGGCATAAACGCAGCAGTGATAGGATTGGAGAGGTTCGGTGAGCAAATGAAGACCCTTTGAAGTCATATTGCATGGTACCCATTCCACGGGTTTCAACTACCCAGGTTTAAGGTATTCTTCCTTCAGCTAAAACATGCATGTGGAACCTAGAGTATGATCAACCATGTGATCGGGAGACGTGTTCAAATATGTCTCAGTTTTCGTACCCTGGTACTCGGGTGCAACATTCCAGACGCTTTACTAACACCCTCCCGACTTGGAGAGTCAGTCCCTTTAACCTCCTGTTTGGCCCAGTTTGCAATTTCTGCGGAAGATGAACAGGAATAGCGAGAACCAATGAGAGACTAGCTGGAGGTGTCTGGACGGGCAAATTTAACTCTCATTTCCCACCAGGAAGAGGAATTAACCAAAGGCTCAGCGTGCCGTGCCGGAATCAGATTAGGGCCTGAAGCCATCCTGCGGTGTTGCGGCCAGCTCAAAAGAAAGCGAGTTGAAGAAAGGAGCTCAGGGGCACTGTAATTCACAAACCTGCAGAGTTATAAATGACAGCTATCGTCCAAAAATATACTGAAGTAAGGCTGCCAAGAGGACTTGAAAGCAGGGCAGAATTGCAGGAAACCGATTTCAGGAGGCAGACTGGAATTGCATTGAAAGCATAGGAAAAGAGGCAGAACGTCCACAATGATGCACTTGGCCAAAAAGGGCGTATGCGTTTTTTCCTGAATATATTCAGGAAAAAACGCATACGCCCTTTTTGGCCAACCAAGCAAGCTTGCAAAGGAAATCTGCACTACAATGAAGTCTCACTTCCCCCCGGTCAAAAGGGCCATCTGAAAAAAGTGTAAAATCCAGAAAGGCAGGACAGGCCATGGAGAACTGGGAGCCTTGTTATGCTGATGGGCGGGATGTAAATTGCCAACAGACACTCGGGAGAAGTGTATGGTGTTTCCTGAAACATCTAAAAAACAAAGCAACAGAGCCTAGGGCACTTCCACTTATGGTCCTATAGCTTAGGGAAATTAAAATCAAAAAGACACAGCCACCCCAAAGTTTGGGACGCCTCTGTTTACAAGAACCTCGTTTACAGTACAAGTTCAACATTGCAGAAAGTGAAAAATGGATAAAGAAGTTGTGGTATTTACTTACAAAACAATATCTCTCAGCAATGAAATCTATGTCATCAGGCCCTTAGCAGCACAATGAGTGGATTCAGGTATGATGATTCTAACTGAAATAAGTCACACAGAAAAAGAAACATCATAAGATATCAGTAATACACGGAATGTAAACTTGGCTACACAGGAACTGAATTACAGAACAGAACAGGGTCTCAAATTTAGAAAACCAACTTATGCTTGCTTAAGGGGAAAGGTGAGTTGGGGTGCTGCATAAAACCAGAGATTGAAATGAGCACAGATAAAGTTCCTTAAGCCAAATATGGAATAGACAAGAGCTACTCCTTGCTCAACGAAATGGACTCAACACCGCATATTAAACGCCTAAGAATGTACCTGACTAGTAAGTATCTTAAAACCTATGGATTGCTATGTCTCCGAAAGAGAATCAAGCATGTGTACAGGGGCATAAACGCAGCAGTGATAGGATTGGAGAGGTTCGGTGAGCAAATGAAGACCCTTTGAAGTCATATTGCATGGTACCCATTCCACGGGTTTCAACTACCCAGGTTTAAGGTATTCTTCCTTCAGCTAAAACATGCATGTGGAACCTAGAGTATGATCAACCATGTGATCGGGAGACGTGTTCAAATATGTCTCAGTTTTCGTACCCTGGTACTCGGGTGCAACATTCCAGACGCTTTACTAACACCCTCCCGACTTGGAGAGTCAGTCCCTTTAACCTCCTGTTTGGCCCAGTTTGCAATTTCTGCGGAAGATGAACAGGAATAGCGAGAACCAATGAGAGACTAGCTGGAGGTGTCTGGACGGGCAAATTTAACTCTCATTTCCCACCAGGAAGAGGAATTAACCAAAGGCTCAGCGTGCCGTGCCGGAACCAGATTAGGGCCTGAAGCCATCCTGCGGTGTTGCGGCCAGCTCAAAAGAAAGCGAGTTGAAGAAAGGAGCTCAGGGGCACTGTAATTCACAAACCTGCAGAGTTATAAATGACAGCTATCGTCCAAAAATATACTGAAGTAAGGCTGCCAAGAGGACTTGAAAGCGGGGCAGAATTGCAGGAAACCGATTTCAGGAGGTAGACTGGAATTGCATTGAAAGCATAGGAAAAGAGGCAGAACGTCCACAATGATGCACTTGGCCAAAAAGGGCGTATGCGTTTTTTCCTGAATATATTCAGGAAAAAACGCATACGCCCTTTTTGGCCAACCAAGCAAGCTTGCAAAGGAAATCTGCACTACAATGAAGTCTCACTTCCCCCCGGTCAAAAGGGCCATCTGAAAAAAGTGTAAAATCCAGAAAGGCAGGACAGGCCATGGAGAACTGGGAGCCTTGTTATGCTGATGGGCGGGATGTAAATTGCCAACAGACACTCGGGAGAAGTGTATGGTGTTTCCTGAAACATCTAAAAAACAAAGCAACAGAGCCTAGGGCACTTCCACTTATGGTCCTATAGCTTAGGGAAATTAAAATCAAAAAGACACAGCCACCCCAAAGTTTGGGACACCTCTGTTTACAAGAACCTCGTTTACAGTACAAGTTCAACATCGCAGAAAGTGAAAAATGGATAAAGAAGTTGTGGTATTTACTTACAAAGCAATATCACTCAGCAATGAAATCTATGTCATCAGGCCCTTAGCAGCACAATGAGTGGATTCAGGTATGATGATTCTAACTGAAATAAGTCACACAGAAAAAGAAACATCATAAGATATCAGTAATACACGGAATGTAAACTTGGCTACACAGGAACTGAATTACAGAACAGAACAGGGTCTCAAATTTAGAAAACCAACTTATGCTTGCTTAAGGGTAAAGGTGAGTTGGGGTGCTGCATAAAACCAGAGATTGAAATGAACACAGATAAAGTTCCTTAAGCCAAATATGGAATAGACAAGAGCTACTCCTTGCTCAACGAAATGGACTCAACACCGCATATTAAATGCCTAAGAATGTACCTGACTAGTAAGTATCTTAAAACCTATGGATTGCTATGTCTCCGAAAGTGAATCAAGCATGTGTACAGGGGCATAAACGCAGCAGTGATAGGATTGGAGAGGTTCGGTGAGCAAATGAAGACCCTTTGAAGTCATATTGCATGGTACCCATTCCACGGGTTTCAACTACCCAGGTTTAAGGTATTCTTCCTTCAGCTAAAACATGCATGTGGAACCTAGAGTATGATCAACCATGTGATCGGGAGACGTGTTCAAATATGTCTCAGTTTTCGTACCCTGGTACTCGGGTGCAACATTCCAGACGCTTTACTAACACCCTCCCGACTTGGAGAGTCAGTCCCTTTAACCTCCTGTTTGGCCCAGTTTGCAATTTCTGCGGAAGATGAACAGGAATAGCGAGAACCAATGAGAGACTAGCTGGAGGTGTCTGGACGGGCAAATTTAACTCTCATTTCCCACCAGGAAGAGGAATTAACCAAAGGCTCAGCGTGCCGTGCCGGAACCAGATTAGGGCCTGAAGCCATCCTGCGGTGTTGCGGCCAGCTCAAAAGAAAGCGAGTTGAAGAAAGGAGCTCAGGGGCACTGTAATTCACAAACCTGCAGAGTTATAAATGACAGCTATCGTCCAAAAATATACTGAAGTAAGGCTGCCAAGAGGACTTGAAAGCGGGGCAGAATTGCAGGAAACCGATTTCAGGAGGTAGACTGGAATTGCATTGAAAGCATAGGAAAAGAGGCAGAACGTCCACAATGATGCACTTGGCCAAAAAGGGCGTATGCGTTTTTTCCTGAATATATTCAGGAAAAAACGCATACGCCCTTTTTGGCCAACCAAGCAAGCTTGCAAAGGAAATCTGCACTACAATGAAGTCTCACTTCCCCCCGGTCAAAAGGGCCATCTGAAAAAAGTGTAAAATCCAGAAAGGCAGGACAGGCCATGGAGAACTGGGAGCCTTGTTATGCTGATGGGCGGGATGTAAATTGCCAACAGACACTCGGGAGAAGTGTATGGTGTTTCCTGAAACATCTAAAAAACAAAGCAACAGAGCCTAGGGCACTTCCACTTATGGTCCTATAGCTTAGGGAAATTAAAATCAAAAAGACACAGCCACCCCAAAGTTTGGGACACCTCTGTTTACAAGAACCTCGTTTACAGTACAAGTTCAACATCGCAGAAAGTGAAAAATGGATAAAGAAGTTGTGGTATTTACTTACAAAGCAATATCACTCAGCAATGAAATCTATGTCATCAGGCCCTTAGCAGCACAATGAGTGGATTCAGGTATGATGATTCTAACTGAAATAAGTCACACAGAAAAAGAAACATCATAAGATATCAGTAATACACGGAATGTAAACTTGGCTACACAGGAACTGAATTACAGAACAGAACAGGGTCTCAAATTTAGAAAACCAACTTATGCTTGCTTAAGGGTAAAGGTGAGTTGGGGTGCTGCATAAAACCAGAGATTGAAATGAACACAGATAAAGTTCCTTAAGCCAAATATGGAATAGACAAGAGCTACTCCTTGCTCAACGAAATGGACTCAACACCGCATATTAAATGCCTAAGAATGTACCTGACTAGTAAGTATCTTAAAACCTATGGATTGCTATGTCTCCGAAAGTGAATCAAGCATGTGTACAGGGGCATAAACGCAGCAGTGATAGGATTGGAGAGGTTCGGTGAGCAAATGAAGACCCTTTGAAGTCATATTGCATGGTACCCATTCCACGGGTTTCAACTACCCAGGTTTAAGGTATTCTTCCTTCAGCTAAAACATGCATGTGGAACCTAGAGTATGATCAACCATGTGATCGGGAGACGTGTTCAAATATGTCTCAGTTTTCGTACCCTGGTACTCGGGTGCAACATTCCAGACGCTTTACTAACACCCTCCCGACTTGGAGAGTCAGTCCCTTTAACCTCCTGTTTGGCCCAGTTTGCAATTTCTGCGGAAGATGAACAGGAATAGCGAGAACCAATGAGAGACTAGCTGGAGGTGTCTGGACGGGCAAATTTAACTCTCATTTCCCACCAGGAAGAGGAATTAACCAAAGGCTCAGCGTGCCGTGCCGGAATCAGATTAGGGCCTGAAGCCATCCTGCGGTGTTGCGGCCAGCTCAAAAGAAAGCGAGTTGAAGAAAGGAGCTCAGGGGCACTGTAATTCACAAACCTGCAGAGTTATAAATGACAGCTATCGTCCAAAAATATACTGAAGTAAGGCTGCCAAGAGGACTTGAAAGCAGGGCAGAATTGCAGGAAACCGATTTCAGGAGGCAGACTGGAATTGCATTGAAAGCATAGGAAAAGAGGCAGAACGTCCACAATGATGCACTTGGCCAAAAAGGGCGTATGCGTTTTTTCCTGAATATATTCAGGAAAAAACGCATACGCCCTTTTTGGCCAACCAAGCAAGCTTGCAAAGGAAATCTGCACTACAATGAAGTCTCACTTCCCCCCGGTCAAAAGGGCCATCTGAAAAAAGTGTAAAATCCAGAAAGGCAGGACAGGCCATGGAGAACTGGGAGCCTTGTTATGCTGATGGGCGGGATGTAAATTGCCAACAGACACTCGGGAGAAGTGTATGGTGTTTCCTGAAACATCTAAAAAACAAAGCAACAGAGCCTAGGGCACTTCCACTTATGGTCCTATAGCTTAGGGAAATTAAAATCAAAAAGACACAGCCACCCCAAAGTTTGGGACGCCTCTGTTTACAAGAACCTCGTTTACAGTACAAGTTCAACATCGCAGAAAGTGAAAAATGGATAAAGAAGTTGTGGTATTTACTTACAAAACAATATCTCTCAGCAATGAAATCTATGTCATCAGGCCCTTAGCAGCACAATGAGTGGATTCAGGTATGATGATTCTAACTGAAATAAGTCACACAGAAAAAGAAACATCATAAGATATCAGTAATACACGGAATGTAAACTTGGCTACACAGGAACTGAATTACAGAACAGAACAGGGTCTCAAATTTAGAAAACCAACTTATGCTTGCTTAAGGGGAAAGGTGAGTTGGGGTGCTGCATAAAACCAGAGATTGAAATGAGCACAGATAAAGTTCCTTAAGCCAAATATGGAATAGACAAGAGCTACTCCTTGCTCAACGAAATGGACTCAACACCGCATATTAAACGCCTAAGAATGTACCTGACTAGTAAGTATCTTAAAACCTATGGATTGCTATGTCTCCGAAAGAGAATCAAGCATGTGTACAGGGGCATAAACGCAGCAGTGATAGGATTGGAGAGGTTCGGTGAGCAAATGAAGACCCTTTGAAGTCATATTGCATGGTACCCATTCCACGGGTTTCAACTACCCAGGTTTAAGGTATTCTTCCTTCAGCTAAAACATGCATGTGGAACCTAGAGTATGATCAACCATGTGATCGGGAGACGTGTTCAAATATGTCTCAGTTTTCGTACCCTGGTACTCGGGTGCAACATTCCAGACGCTTTACTAACACCCTCCCGACTTGGAGAGTCAGTCCCTTTAACCTCCTGTTTGGCCCAGTTTGCAATTTCTGCGGAAGATGAACAGGAATAGCGAGAACCAATGAGAGACTAGCTGGAGGTGTCTGGACGGGCAAATTTAACTCTCATTTCCCACCAGGAAGAGGAATTAACCAAAGGCTCAGCGTGCCGTGCCGGAACCAGATTAGGGCCTGAAGCCATCCTGCGGTGTTGCGGCCAGCTCAAAAGAAAGCGAGTTGAAGAAAGGAGCTCAGGGGCACTGTAATTCACAAACCTGCAGAGTTATAAATGACAGCTATCGTCCAAAAATATACTGAAGTAAGGCTGCCAAGAGGACTTGAAAGCGGGGCAGAATTGCAGGAAACCGATTTCAGGAGGTAGACTGGAATTGCATTGAAAGCATAGGAAAAGAGGCAGAACGTCCACAATGATGCACTTGGCCAAAAAGGGCGTATGCGTTTTTTCCTGAATATATTCAGGAAAAAACGCATACGCCCTTTTTGGCCAACCAAGCAAGCTTGCAAAGGAAATCTGCACTACAATGAAGTCTCACTTCCCCCCGGTCAAAAGGGCCATCTGAAAAAAGTGTAAAATCCAGAAAGGCAGGACAGGCCATGGAGAACTGGGAGCCTTGTTATGCTGATGGGCGGGATGTAAATTGCCAACAGACACTCGGGAGAAGTGTATGGTGTTTCCTGAAACATCTAAAAAACAAAGCAACAGAGCCTAGGGCACTTCCACTTATGGTCCTATAGCTTAGGGAAATTAAAATCAAAAAGACACAGCCACCCCAAAGTTTGGGACACCTCTGTTTACAAGAACCTCGTTTACAGTACAAGTTCAACATCGCAGAAAGTGAAAAATGGATAAAGAAGTTGTGGTATTTACTTACAAAGCAATATCACTCAGCAATGAAATCTATGTCATCAGGCCCTTAGCAGCACAATGAGTGGATTCAGGTATGATGATTCTAACTGAAATAAGTCACACAGAAAAAGAAACATCATAAGATATCAGTAATACACGGAATGTAAACTTGGCTACACAGGAACTGAATTACAGAACAGAACAGGGTCTCAAATTTAGAAAACCAACTTATGCTTGCTTAAGGGTAAAGGTGAGTTGGGGTGCTGCATAAAACCAGAGATTGAAATGAACACAGATAAAGTTCCTTAAGCCAAATATGGAATAGACAAGAGCTACTCCTTGCTCAACGAAATGGACTCAACACCGCATATTAAATGCCTAAGAATGTACCTGACTAGTAAGTATCTTAAAACCTATGGATTGCTATGTCTCCGAAAGTGAATCAAGCATGTGTACAGGGGCATAAACGCAGCAGTGATAGGATTGGAGAGGTTCGGTGAGCAAATGAAGACCCTTTGAAGTCATATTGCATGGTACCCATTCCACGGGTTTCAACTACCCAGGTTTAAGGTATTCTTCCTTCAGCTAAAACATGCATGTGGAACCTAGAGTATGATCAACCATGTGATCGGGAGACGTGTTCAAATATGTCTCAGTTTTCGTACCCTGGTACTCGGGTGCAACATTCCAGACGCTTTACTAACACCCTCCCGACTTGGAGAGTCAGTCCCTTTAACCTCCTGTTTGGCCCAGTTTGCAATTTCTGCGGAAGATGAACAGGAATAGCGAGAACCAATGAGAGACTAGCTGGAGGTGTCTGGACGGGCAAATTTAACTCTCATTTCCCACCAGGAAGAGGAATTAACCAAAGGCTCAGCGTGCCGTGCCGGAACCAGATTAGGGCCTGAAGCCATCCTGCGGTGTTGCGGCCAGCTCAAAAGAAAGCGAGTTGAAGAAAGGAGCTCAGGGGCACTGTAATTCACAAACCTGCAGAGTTATAAATGACAGCTATCGTCCAAAAATATACTGAAGTAAGGCTGCCAAGAGGACTTGAAAGCAGGGCAGAATTGCAGGAAACCGATTTCAGGAGGCAGACTGGAATTGCATTGAAAGCATAGGAAAAGAGGCAGAACGTCCACAATGATGCACTTGGCCAAAAAGGGCGTATGCGTTTTTTTCCTGAATATATTCAGGAAAAAACGCATACGCCCTTTTTGGCCAACCAAGCAAGCTTGCAAAGGAAATCTGCACTACAATGAAGTCTCACTTCCCCCAGGTCAAAAGGGCCATCTGAAAAAAGTGTAAAATCCAGAAAGGCAGGACAGGCCATGGAGAACTGGGAGCCTTGTTATGCTGATGGGCGGGATGTAAATTGCCAACAGACACTCGGGAGAAGTGTATGGTGTTTCCTGAAACATCTAAAAAACAAAGCAACAGAGCTTAGGGCACTTCCACTTATGGTCCTATAGCTTAGGGAAATTAAAATCAAAAAGACACAGCCACCCCAAAGTTTGGGACGCCTCTGTTTACAAGAACCTCGTTTACAGTACAAGTTCAACATCGCAGAAAGTGAAAAATGGATAAAGAAGTTGTGGTATTTACTTACAAAGCAATATCACTCAGCAATGAAATCTATGTCATCAGGCCCTTAGCAGCACAATGAGTGGATTCAGGTATGATGATTCTAACTGAAATAAGTCACACAGAAAAAGAAACATCATAAGATATCAGTAATACACGGAATGTAAACTTGGCTACACAGGAACTGAATTACAGAACAGAACAGGGTCTCAAATTTAGAAAACCAACTTATGCTTGCTTAAGGGGAAAGGTGAGTTGGGGTGCTGCATAAAACCAGAGATTGAAATGAGCACAGATAAAGTTCCTTAAGCCAAATATGGAATAGACAAGAGCTACTCCTTGCTCAACGAAATGGACTCAACACCGCATATTAAATGCCTAAGAATGTACCTGACTAGTAAGTATCTTAAAACCTATGGATTGCTATGTCTCCGAAAGAGAATCAAGCATGTGTACAGGGGCATAAACGCAGCAGTGGTAGGATTGGAGAGGTTCGGTGAGCAAATGAAGACCCTTTGAAGTCATATTGCATGGTACCCATTCCACGGGTTTCAACTACCCAGGTTTAAGGTATTCTTCCTTCAGCTAAAACATGCATGTGGAACCTAGAGTATGATCAACCATGTGATCGGGAGACGTGTTCAAATATGTCTCAGTTTTCGTACCCTGGTACTCGGGTGCAACATTCCAGACGCTTTACTAACACCCTCCCGACTTGGAGAGTCAGTCCCTTTAACCTCCTGTTTGGCCCAGTTTGCAATTTCTGCGGAAGATGAACAGGAATAGCGAGAACCAATGAGAGACTAGCTGGAGGTGTCTGGACGGGCAAATTTAACTCTCATTTCCCACCAGGAAGAGGAATTAACCAAAGGCTCAGCGTGCCGTGCCGGAACCAGATTAGGGCCTGAAGCCATCCTGCGGTGTTGCGGCCAGCTCAAAAGAAAGCGAGTTGAAGAAAGGAGCTCAGGGGCACTGTAATTCACAAACCTGCAGAGTTATAAATGACAGCTATCGTCCAAAAATATACTGAAGTAAGGCTGCCAAGAGGACTTGAAAGCGGGGCAGAATTGCAGGAAACCGATTTCAGGAGGCAGACTGGAATTGCATTGAAAGCATAGGAAAAGAGGCAGAACGTCCACAATGATGCACTTGGCCAAAAAGGGCGTATGCGTTTTTTCCTGAATATATTCAGGAAAAAACGCATACGCCCTTTTTGGCCAACCAAGCAAGCTTGCAAAGGAAATCTGCACTACAATGAAGTCTCACTTCCCCCCGGTCAAAAGGGCCATCTGAAAAAAGTGTAAAATCCAGAAAGGCAGGACAGGCCATGGAGAACTGGGAGCCTTGTTATGCTGATGGGCGGGATGTAAATTGCCAACAGACACTCGGGAGAAGTGTATGGTGTTTCCTGAAACATCTAAAAAACAAAGCAACAGAGCCTAGGGCACTTCCACTTATGGTCCTATAGCTTAGGGAAATTAAAATCAAAAAGACACAGCCACCCCAAAGTTTGGGACGCCTCTGTTTACAAGAACCTCGTTTACAGTACAAGTTCAACATCGCAGAAAGTGAAAAATGGATAAAGAAGTTGTGGTATTTACTTACAAAACAATATCTCTCAGCAATGAAATCTATGTCATCAGGCCCTTAGCAGCACAATGAGTGGATTCAGGTATGATGATTCTAACTGAAATAAGTCACACAGAAAAAGAAACATCATAAGATATCAGTAATACACGGAATGTAAACTTGGCTACACAGGAACTGAATTACAGAACAGAACAGGGTCTCAAATTTAGAAAACCAACTTATGCTTGCTTAAGGGTAAAGGTGAGTTGGGGTGCTGCATAAAACCAGAGATTGAAATGAACACAGATAAAGTTCCTTAAGCCAAATATGGAATAGACAAGAGCTACTCCTTGCTCAACGAAATGGACTCAACACCGCATATTAAATGCCTAAGAATGTACCTGACTAGTAAGTATCTTAAAACCTATGGATTGCTATGTCTCCGAAAGAGAATCAAGCATGTGTACAGGGGCATAAACGCAGCAGTGATAGGATTGGAGAGGTTCGGTGAGCAAATGAAGACCCTTTGAAGTCATATTGCATGGTACCCATTCCACGGGTTTCAACTACCCAGGTTTAAGGTATTCTTCCTTCAGCTAAAACATGCATGTGGAACCTAGAGTATGATCAACCATGTGATCGGGAGACGTGTTCAAATATGTCTCAGTTTTCGTACCCTGGTACTCGGGTGCAACATTCCAGACGCTTTACTAACACCCTCCCGACTTGGAGAGTCAGTCCCTTTAACCTCCTGTTTGGCCCAGTTTGCAATTTCTGCGGAAGATGAACAGGAATAGCGAGAACCAATGAGAGACTAGCTGGAGGTGTCTGGACGGGCAAATTTAACTCTCATTTCCCACCAGGAAGAGGAATTAACCAAAGGCTCAGCGTGCCGTGCCGGAACCAGATTAGGGCCTGAAGCCATCCTGCGGTGTTGCGGCCAGCTCAAAAGAAAGCGAGTTGAAGAAAGGAGCTCAGGGGCACTGTAATTCACAAACCTGCAGAGTTATAAATGACAGCTATCGTCCAAAAATATACTGAAGTAAGGCTGCCAAGAGGACTTGAAAGCAGGGGAGAATTGCAGGAAACCGATTTCAGGAGGCAGACTGGAATTGCATTGAAAGCATAGGAAAAGAGGCAGAACGTCCACAATGATGCACTTGGCCAAAAAGGGCGTATGCGTTTTTTCCTGAATATATTCAGGAAAAAACGCATACGCCCTTTTTGGCCAACCAAGCAAGCTTGCAAAGGAAATCTGCACTACAATGAAGTCTCACTTCCCCCCGGTCAAAAGGGCCATCTGAAAAAAGTGTAAAATCCAGAAAGGCAGGACAGGCCATGGAGAACTGGGAGCCTTGTTATGCTGATGGGCGGGATGTAAATTGCCAACAGACACTCGGGAGAAGTGTATGGTGTTTCCTGAAACATCTAAAAAACAAAGCAACAGAGCCTAGGGCACTTCCACTTATGGTCCTATAGCTTAGGGAAATTAAAATCAAAAAGACACAGCCACCCCAAAGTTTGGGACGCCTCTGTTTACAAGAACCTCGTTTACAGTACAAGTTCAACATCGCAGAAAGTGAAAAATGGATAAAGAAGTTGTGGTATTTACTTACAAAGCAATATCACTCAGCAATGAAATCTATGTCATCAGGCCCTTAGCAGCACAATGAGTGGATTCAGGTATGATGATTCTAACTGAAATAAGTCACACAGAAAAAGAAACATCATAAGATATCAGTAATACACGGAATGTAAACTTGGCTACACAGGAACTGAATTACAGAACAGAACAGGGTCTCAAATTTAGAAAACCAACTTATGCTTGCTTAAGGGGAAAGGTGAGTTGGGGTGCTGCATAAAACCAGAGATTGAAATGAGCACAGATAAAGTTCCTTAAGCCAAATATGGAATAGACAAGAGCTACTCCTTGCTCAACGAAATGGACTCAACACCGCATATTAAATGCCTAAGAATGTACCTGACTAGTAAGTATCTTAAAACCTATGGATTGCTATGTCTCCGAAAGAGAATCAAGCATGTGTACAGGGGCATAAACGCAGCAGTGATAGGATTGGAGAGGTTCGGTGAGCAAATGAAGACCCTTTGAAGTCATATTGCATGGTACCCATTCCACGGGTTTCAACTACCCAGGTTTAAGGTATTCTTCCTTCAGCTAAAACATGCATGTGGAACCTAGAGTATGATCAACCATGTGATCGGGAGACGTGTTCAAATATGTCTCAGTTTTCATACCCTGGTACTCGGGTGCAACATTCCAGACGCTTTACTAACACCCTCCCGACTTGGAGAGTCAGTCCCTTTAACCTCCTGTTTGGCCCAGTTTGCAATTTCTGCGGAAGATGAACAGGAATAGCGAGAACCAATGAGAGACTAGCTGGAGGTGTCTGGACGGGCAAATTTAACTCTCATTTCCCACCAGGAAGAGGAATTAACCAAAGGCTCAGCGTGCCGTGCCGGAACCAGATTAGGGCCTGAAGCCATCCTGCGGTGTTGCGGCCAGCTCAAAAGAAAGCGAGTTGAAGAAAGGAGCTCAGGGGCACTGTAATTCACAAACCTGCAGAGTTATAAATGACAGCTATCGTCCAAAAATATACTGAAGTAAGGCTGCCAAGAGGACTTGAAAGCGGGGCAGAATTGCAGGAAACCGATTTCAGGAGGCAGACTGGAATTGCATTGAAAGCATAGGAAAAGAGGCAGAACGTCCACAATGATGCACTTGGCCAAAAAGGGCGTATGCGTTTTTTCCTGAATATATTCAGGAAAAAACGCATACGCCCTTTTTGGCCAACCAAGCAAGCTTGCAAAGGAAATCTGCACTACAATGAAGTCTCACTTCCCCCCGGTCAAAAGGGCCATCTGAAAAAAGTGTAAAATCCAGAAAGGCAGGACAGGCCATGGAGAACTGGGAGCCTTGTTATGCTGATGGGCGGGATGTAAATTGCCAACAGACACTCGGGAGAAGTGTATGGTGTTTCCTGAAACATCTAAAAAACAAAGCAACAGAGCCTAGGGCACTTCCACTTATGGTCCTATAGCTTAGGGAAATTAAAATCAAAAAGACACAGCCACCCCAAAGTTTGGGACGCCTCTGTTTACAAGAACCTCGTTTACAGTACAAGTTCAACATCGCAGAAAGTGAAAAATGGATAAAGAAGTTGTGGTATTTACTTACAAAGCAATATCACTCAGCAATGAAATCTATGTCATCAGGCCCTTAGCAGCACAATGAGTGGATTCAGGTATGATGATTCTAACTGAAATAAGTCACACAGAAAAAGAAACATCATAAGATATCAGTAATACACGGAATGTAAACTTGGCTACACAGGAACTGAATTACAGAACAGAACAGGGTCTCAAATTTAGAAAACCAACTTATGCTTGCTTAAGGGGAAAGGTGAGTTGGGGTGCTGCATAAAACCAGAGATTGAAATGAGCACAGATAAAGTTCCTTAAGCCAAATATGGAATAGACAAGAGCTACTCCTTGCTCAACGAAATGGACTCAACACCGCATATTAAATGCCTAAGAATGTACCTGACTAGTAAGTATCTTAAAACCTATGGATTGCTATGTCTCCGAAAGAGAATCAAGCATGTGTACAGGGGCATAAACGCAGCAGTGATAGGATTGGAGAGGTTCGGTGAGCAAATGAAGACCCTTTGAAGTCATATTGCATGGTACCCATTCCACGGGTTTCAACTACCCAGGTTTAAGGTATTCTTCCTTCAGCTAAAACATGCATGTGGAACCTAGAGTATGATCAACCATGTGATCGGGAGACGTGTTCAAATATGTCTCTGTTTTCGTACCCTGGTACTCGGGTGCAACATTCCAGACGCTTTACTAACACCCTCCCGACTTGGAGAGTCAGTCCCTTTAACCTCCTGTTTGGCCCAGTTTGCAATTTCTGCGGAAGATGAACAGGAATAGCGAGAACCAATGAGAGACTAGCTGGAGGTGTCTGGACGGGCAAATTTAACTCTCATTTCCCACCAGGAAGAGGAATTAACCAAAGGCTCAGCGTGCCGTGCCGGAACCAGATTAGGGCCTGAAGCCATCCTGCGGTGTTGCGGCCAGCTCAAAAGAAAGCGAGTTGAAGAAAGGAGCTCAGGGGCACTGTAATTCACAAACCTGCAGAGTTATAAATGACAGCTATCGTCCAAAAATATACTGAAGTAAGGCTGCCAAGAGGACTTGAAAGCGGGGCAGAATTGCAGGAAACCGATTTCAGGAGGCAGACTGGAATTGCATTGAAAGCATAGGAAAAGAGGCAGAACGTCCACAATGATGCACTTGGCCAAAAAGGGCGTATGCGTTTTTTCCTGAATATATTCAGGAAAAAACGCATACGCCCTTTTTGGCCAACCAAGCAAGCTTGCAAAGGAAATCTGCACTACAATGAAGTCTCACTTCCCCCCGGTCAAAAGGGCCATCTGAAAAAAGTGTAAAATCCAGAAAGGCAGGACAGGCCATGGAGAACTGGGAGCCTTGTTATGCTGACGGGCGGGATGTAAATTGCCAACAGACACTCGGGAGAAGTGTATGGTGTTTCCTGAAACATCTAAAAAACAAAGCAACAGAGCCTAGGGCACTTCCACTTATGGTCCTATAGCTTAGGGAAATTAAAATCAAAAAGACACAGCCACCCCAAAGTTTGGGACGCCTCTGTTTACAAGAACCTCGTTTACAGTACAAGTTCAACATCGCAGAAAGTGAAAAATGGATAAAGAAGTTGTGGTATTTACTTACAAAACAATATCTCTCAGCAATGAAATCTATGTCATCAGGCCCTTAGCAGCACAATGAGTGGATTCAGGTATGATGATTCTAACTGAAATAAGTCACACAGAAAAAGAAACATCATAAGATATCAGTAATACACGGAATGTAAACTTGGCTACACAGGAACTGAATTACAGAACAGAACAGGGTCTCAAATTTAGAAAACCAACTTATGCTTGCTTAAGGGGAAAGGTGAGTTGGGGTGCTGCATAAAACCAGAGATTGAAATGAGCACAGATAAAGTTCCTTAAGCCAAATATGGAATAGACAAGAGCTACTCCTTGCTCAACGAAATGGACTCAACACCGCATATTAAATGCCTAAGAATGTACCTGACTAGTAAGTATCTTAAAACCTATGGATTGCTATGTCTCCGAAAGAGAATCAAGCATGTGTACAGGGGCATAAACGCAGCAGTGATAGGATTGGAGAGGTTCGGTGAGCAAATGAAGACCCTTTGAAGTCATATTGCATGGTACCCATTCCACGGGTTTCAACTACCCAGGTTTAAGGTATTCTTCCTTCAGCTAAAACATGCATGTGGAACCTAGAGTATGATCAACCATGTGATCGGGAGACGTGTTCAAATATGTCTTAGTTTTCGTACCCTGGTACTCGGGTGCAACATTCCAGACGCTTTACTAACACCCTCCCGACTTGGAGAGTCAGTCCCTTTAACCTCCTGTTTGGCCCAGTTTGCAATTTCTGCGGAAGATGAACAGGAATAGCGAGAACCAATGAGAGACTAGCTGGAGGTGTCTGGACGGGCAAATTTAACTCTCATTTCCCACCAGGAAGAGGAATTAACCAAAGGCTCAGCGTGCCGTGCCGGAACCAGATTAGGGCCTGAAGCCATCCTGCGGTGTTGCGGCCAGCTCAAAAGAAAGCGAGTTGAAGAAAGGAGCTCAGGGGCACTGTAATTCACAAACCTGCAGAGTTATAAATGACAGCTATCGTCCAAAAATATACTGAAGTAAGGCTGCCAAGAGGACTTGAAAGCGGGGCAGAATTGCAGGAAACCGATTTCAGGAGGCAGACTGGAATTGCATTGAAAGCATAGGAAAAGAGGCAGAACGTCCACAATGATGCACTTGGCCAAAAAGGGCGTATGCGTTTTTTCCTGAATATATTCAGGAAAAAACGCATACGCCCTTTTTGGCCAACCAAGCAAGCTTGCAAAGGAAATCTGCACTACAATGAAGTCTCACTTCCCCCCGGTCAAAAGGGCCATCTGAAAAAAGTGTAAAATCCAGAAAGACAGGACAGGCCATGGAGAACTGGGAGCCTTGTTATGCTGATGGGCGGGATGTAAATTGCCAACAGACACTCGGGAGAAGTGTATGGTGTTTCCTGAAACATCTAAAAAACAAAGCAACAGAGCCTAGGGCACTTCCACTTATGGTCCTATAGCTTAGGGAAATTAAAATCAAAAAGACACAGCCACCCCAAAGTTTGGGACACCTCTGTTTACAAGAACCTCGTTTACAGTACAAGTTCAACATCGCAGAAAGTGAAAAATGGATAAAGAAGTTGTGGTATTTACTTACAAAGCAATATCACTCAGCAATGAAATCTATGTCATCAGGCCCTTAGCAGCACAATGAGTGGATTCAGGTATGATGATTCTAACTGAAATAAGTCACACAGAAAAAGAAACATCATAAGATATCAGTAATACACGGAATGTAAACTTGGCTACACAGGAACTGAATTACAGAACAGAACAGGGTCTCAAATTTAGAAAACCAACTTATGCTTGCTTAAGGGGAAAGGTGAGTTGGGGTGCTGCATAAAACCAGAGATTGAAATGAGCACAGATAAAGTTCCTTAAGCCAAATATGGAATAGACAAGAGCTACTCCTTGCTCAACGAAATGGACTCAACACCGCATATTAAATGCCTAAGAATGTACCTGACTAGTAAGTATCTTAAAACCTATGGATTGCTATGTCTCCGAAAGAGAATCAAGCATGTGTACAGGGGCATAAACGCAGCAGTGATAGGATTGGAGAGGTTCGGTGAGCAAATGAAGACCCTTTGAAGTCATATTGCATGGTACCCATTCCACGGGTTTCAACTACCCAGGTTTAAGGTATTCTTCCTTCAGCTAAAACATGCATGTGGAACCTAGAGTATGATCAACCATGTGATCGGGAGACGTGTTCAAATATGTCTCTGTTTTCGTACCCTGGTACTCGGGTGCAACATTCCAGACGCTTTACTAACACCCTCCCGACTTGGAGAGTCAGTCCCTTTAACCTCCTGTTTGGCCCAGTTTGCAATTTCTGCGGAAGATGAACAGGAATAGCGAGAACCAATGAGAGACTAGCTGGAGGTGTCTGGACGGGCAAATTTAACTCTCATTTCCCACCAGGAAGAGGAATTAACCAAAGGCTCAGTGTGCCGTGCCGGAACCAGATTAGGGCCTGAAGCCATCCTGTGGTGTTGCGGCCAGCTCAAAAGAAAGCGAGTTGAAGAAAGGAGCTCAGGGGCACTGTAATTCACAAACCTGCAGAGTTATAAATGACAGCTATCGTCCAAAAATATACTGAAGTAAGGCTGCCAAGAGGACTTGAAAGCGGGGCAGAATTGCAGGAAACCGATTTCAGGAGGCAGACTGGAATGGCATTGAAAGCATAGGAAAAGAGGCAGAACGTCCACAATGATGCACTTGGCCAAAAAGGGCGTATGCGTTTTTTCCTGAATATATTCAGTAAAAAACGCATACGCACTTTTTGGCCAACCAAGCAAGCTTGCAAAGGAAATCTGCACTACAATGAAGTCTCACTTCCCCCCGGTCAAAAGGGCCATCTGAAAAAAGTGTAAAATCCAGAAAGGCAGGACAGGCCATGGAGAACTGGGAGCCTTGTTATGCTGATGGGCGGGATGTAAATTGCCAACAGACACTCGGGAGAAGTGTATGGTGTTTCCTGAAACATCTAAAAAACAAAGCAACAGAGCCTAGGGCACTTCCACTTATGGTCCTATAGCTTAGGGAAATTAAAATCAAAAAGACACAGCCACCCCAAAGTTTGGGACGCCTCTGTTTACAAGAACCTCGTTTACCGTACAAGTTCAATATCACAGAAAGTGAAAAATGGATAAAGAAGTTGTGGTATTTACTTACAAAGCAATATCACTCAGCAATGAAATCTATGTCATCAGGCCCTTAGCAGCACAATGAGTGGATTCAGGTATGATGATTCTAACTGAAATAAGTCACACAGAAAAAGAAACATCATAAGATATCAGTAATACATGGAATGTAAACTTGGCTACACAGGAACTGAATTACAGAACAGAACAGGGTCTCAAATTTAGAAAACCAACTTATGCTTGCTTAAGGGGAAAGGTGAGTTGGGGTGCTGCATAAAACCAGAGATTGAAATGAGCACAGATAAAGTTCCTTAAGCCAAATATGGAATAGACAAGAGCTACTCCTTGCTCAACGAAATGGACTCAACACCGCATATTAAATGCCTAAGAATGTACCTGACTAGTAAGTATCTTAAAACCTATGGATTGCTATGTCTCCGAAAGAGAATCAAGCATGTGTACAGGGGCATAAACGCAGCAGTGATAGGATTGGAGAGGTTCGGTGAGCAAATGAAGACCCTTTGAAGTCATATTGCATGGTACCCATTCCACGGGTTTCAACTACCCAGGTTTAAGGTATTCTTCCTTCAGCTAAAACATGCATGTGGAACCTAGAGTATGATCAACCATGTGATCGGGAGACGTGTTCAAATATGTCTCTGTTTTCGTACCCTGGTACTCGGGTGCAACATTCCAGACGCTTTACTAACACCCTCCCGACTTGGAGAGTCAGTCCCTTTAACCTCCTGTTTGGCCCAGTTTGCAATTTCTGCGGAAGATGAACAGGAATAGCGAGAACCAATGAGAGACTAGCTGGAGGTGTCTGGACGGGCAAATTTAACTCTCATTTCCCACCAGGAAGAGGAATTAACCAAAGGCTCAGCGTGCCGTGCCGGAACCAGATTAGGGCCTGAAGCCATCCTGCGGTGTTGCGGCCAGCTCAAAAGAAAGCGAGTTGAAGAAAGGAGCTCAGGGGCACTGTAATTCACAAACCTGCAGAGTTATAAATGACAGCTATCGTCCAAAAATATACTGAAGTAAGGCTGCCAAGAGGACTTGAAAGCGGGGCAGAATTGCAGGAAACCGATTTCAGGAGGCAGACTGGAATTGCATTGAAAGCATAGGAAAAGAGGCAGAACGTCCACAATGATGCACTTGGCCAAAAAGGGCGTATGCGTTTTTTCCTGAATATATTCAGGAAAAAACGCATACGCCCTTTTTGGCCAACCAAGCAAGCTTGCAAAGGAAATCTGCACTACAATGAAGTCTCACTTCCCCCCGGTCAAAAGGGCCATCTGAAAAAAGTGTAAAATCCAGAAAGGCAGGACAGGCCATGGAGAACTGGGAGCCTTGTTATGCTGACGGGCGGGATGTAAATTGCCAACAGACACTCGGGAGAAGTGTATGGTGTTTCCTGAAACATCTAAAAAACAAAGCAACAGAGCCTAGGGCACTTCCACTTATGGTCCTATAGCTTAGGGAAATTAAAATCAAAAAGACACAGCCACCCCAAAGTTTGGGACGCCTCTGTTTACAAGAACCTCGTTTACAGTACAAGTTCAACATCGCAGAAAGTGAAAAATGGATAAAGAAGTTGTGGTATTTACTTACAAAACAATATCTCTCAGCAATGAAATCTATGTCATCAGGCCCTTAGCAGCACAATGAGTGGATTCAGGTATGATGATTCTAACTGAAATAAGTCACACAGAAAAAGAAACATCATAAGATATCAGTAATACACGGAATGTAAACTTGGCTACACAGGAACTGAATTACAGAACAGAACAGGGTCTCAAATTTAGAAAACCAACTTATGCTTGCTTAAGGGGAAAGGTGAGTTGGGGTGCTGCATAAAACCAGAGATTGAAATGAGCACAGATAAAGTTCCTTAAGCCAAATATGGAATAGACAAGAGCTACTCCTTGCTCAACGAAATGGACTCAACACCGCATATTAAATGCCTAAGAATGTACCTGACTAGTAAGTATCTTAAAACCTATGGATTGCTATGTCTCCGAAAGAGAATCAAGCATGTGTACAGGGGCATAAACGCAGCAGTGATAGGATTGGAGAGGTTCGGTGAGCAAATGAAGACCCTTTGAAGTCATATTGCATGGTACCCATTCCACGGGTTTCAACTACCCAGGTTTAAGGTATTCTTCCTTCAGCTAAAACATGCATGTGGAACCTAGAGTATGATCAACCATGTGATCGGGAGACGTGTTCAAATATGTCTTAGTTTTCGTACCCTGGTACTCGGGTGCAACATTCCAGACGCTTTACTAACACCCTCCCGACTTGGAGAGTCAGTCCCTTTAACCTCCTGTTTGGCCCAGTTTGCAATTTCTGCGGAAGATGAACAGGAATAGCGAGAACCAATGAGAGACTAGCTGGAGGTGTCTGGACGGGCAAATTTAACTCTCATTTCCCACCAGGAAGAGGAATTAACCAAAGGCTCAGCGTGCCGTGCCGGAACCAGATTAGGGCCTGAAGCCATCCTGCGGTGTTGCGGCCAGCTCAAAAGAAAGCGAGTTGAAGAAAGGAGCTCAGGGGCACTGTAATTCACAAACCTGCAGAGTTATAAATGACAGCTATCGTCCAAAAATATACTGAAGTAAGGCTGCCAAGAGGACTTGAAAGCGGGGCAGAATTGCAGGAAACCGATTTCAGGAGGCAGACTGGAATTGCATTGAAAGCATAGGAAAAGAGGCAGAACGTCCACAATGATGCACTTGGCCAAAAAGGGCGTATGCGTTTTTTCCTGAATATATTCAGGAAAAAACGCATACGCCCTTTTTGGCCAACCAAGCAAGCTTGCAAAGGAAATCTGCACTACAATGAAGTCTCACTTCCCCCCGGTCAAAAGGGCCATCTGAAAAAAGTGTAAAATCCAGAAAGACAGGACAGGCCATGGAGAACTGGGAGCCTTGTTATGCTGATGGGCGGGATGTAAATTGCCAACAGACACTCGGGAGAAGTGTATGGTGTTTCCTGAAACATCTAAAAAACAAAGCAACAGAGCCTAGGGCACTTCCACTTATGGTCCTATAGCTTAGGGAAATTAAAATCAAAAAGACACAGCCACCCCAAAGTTTGGGACACCTCTGTTTACAAGAACCTCGTTTACAGTACAAGTTCAACATCGCAGAAAGTGAAAAATGGATAAAGAAGTTGTGGTATTTACTTACAAAGCAATATCACTCAGCAATGAAATCTATGTCATCAGGCCCTTAGCAGCACAATGAGTGGATTCAGGTATGATGATTCTAACTGAAATAAGTCACACAGAAAAAGAAACATCATAAGATATCAGTAATACACGGAATGTAAACTTGGCTACACAGGAACTGAATTACAGAACAGAACAGGGTCTCAAATTTAGAAAACCAACTTATGCTTGCTTAAGGGGAAAGGTGAGTTGGGGTGCTGCATAAAACCAGAGATTGAAATGAGCACAGATAAAGTTCCTTAAGCCAAATATGGAATAGACAAGAGCTACTCCTTGCTCAACGAAATGGACTCAACACCGCATATTAAATGCCTAAGAATGTACCTGACTAGTAAGTATCTTAAAACCTATGGATTGCTATGTCTCCGAAAGAGAATCAAGCATGTGTACAGGGGCATAAACGCAGCAGTGATAGGATTGGAGAGGTTCGGTGAGCAAATGAAGACCCTTTGAAGTCATATTGCATGGTACCCATTCCACGGGTTTCAACTACCCAGGTTTAAGGTATTCTTCCTTCAGCTAAAACATGCATGTGGAACCTAGAGTATGATCAACCATGTGATCGGGAGACGTGTTCAAATATGTCTCTGTTTTCGTACCCTGGTACTCGGGTGCAACATTCCAGACGCTTTACTAACACCCTCCCGACTTGGAGAGTCAGTCCCTTTAACCTCCTGTTTGGCCCAGTTTGCAATTTCTGCGGAAGATGAACAGGAATAGCGAGAACCAATGAGAGACTAGCTGGAGGTGTCTGGACGGGCAAATTTAACTCTCATTTCCCACCAGGAAGAGGAATTAACCAAAGGCTCAGTGTGCCGTGCCGGAACCAGATTAGGGCCTGAAGCCATCCTGTGGTGTTGCGGCCAGCTCAAAAGAAAGCGAGTTGAAGAAAGGAGCTCAGGGGCACTGTAATTCACAAACCTGCAGAGTTATAAATGACAGCTATCGTCCAAAAATATACTGAAGTAAGGCTGCCAAGAGGACTTGAAAGCGGGGCAGAATTGCAGGAAACCGATTTCAGGAGGCAGACTGGAATGGCATTGAAAGCATAGGAAAAGAGGCAGAACGTCCACAATGATGCACTTGGCCAAAAAGGGCGTATGCGTTTTTTCCTGAATATATTCAGTAAAAAACGCATACGCACTTTTTGGCCAACCAAGCAAGCTTGCAAAGGAAATCTGCACTACAATGAAGTCTCACTTCCCCCCGGTCAAAAGGGCCATCTGAAAAAAGTGTAAAATCCAGAAAGGCAGGACAGGCCATGGAGAACTGGGAGCCTTGTTATGCTGATGGGCGGGATGTAAATTGCCAACAGACACTCGGGAGAAGTGTATGGTGTTTCCTGAAACATCTAAAAAACAAAGCAACAGAGCCTAGGGCACTTCCACTTATGGTCCTATAGCTTAGGGAAATTAAAATCAAAAAGACACAGCCACCCCAAAGTTTGGGACGCCTCTGTTTACAAGAACCTCGTTTACCGTACAAGTTCAATATCACAGAAAGTGAAAAATGGATAAAGAAGTTGTGGTATTTACTTACAAAGCAATATCACTCAGCAATGAAATCTATGTCATCAGGCCCTTAGCAGCACAATGAGTGGATTCAGGTATGATGATTCTAACTGAAATAAGTCACACAGAAAAAGAAACATCATAAGATATCAGTAATACATGGAATATAAACTTGGCTACACAGGAACTGAATTACAGAACAGAACAGGGTCTCAAATTTAGAAAACCAACTTATGCTTGCTTAAGGGGAAAGGTGAGTTGGGGTGCTGCATAAAACCAGAGATTGAAATGAGCACAGATAAAGTTCCTTAAGCCAAATATGGAATAGACAAGAGCTACTCCTTGCTCAACGAAATGGACTCAACACCCCATATTAAACGCCTAAGAATGTACCTGACTAGTAAGTATCTTAAAACCTATGGATTGCTATGTCTCCGAAAGAGAATCAAGCATGTGTACAGGGGCATAAACGCAGCAGTGATAGGATTGGAGAGGTTCGGTGAGCAAATGAAGACCCTTTGAAGTCATATTGCATGGTACCCATTCCACGGGTTTCAACTACCCAGGTTTAAGGTATTCTTCCTTCAGCTAAAACATGCATGTGGAACCTAGAGTATGATCAACCATGTGATCGGGAGACGTGTTCAAATATGTCTCTGTTTTCGTACCCTGGTACTCGGGTGCAACATTCCAGACGCTTTACTAACACCCTCCCGACTTGGAGAGTCAGTCCCTTTAACCTCCTGTTTGGCCCAGTTTGCAATTTCTGCGGAAGATGAACAGGAATAGCGAGAACCAATGAGAGACTAGCTGGAGGTGTCTGGACGGGCAAATTTAACTCTCATTTCCCACCAGGAAGAGGAATTAACCAAAGGCTCAGCGTGCCCTGCCGGAACCAGATTAGGGCCTGAAGCCATCCTGCGGTGTTGCGGCCAGCTCAAAAGAAAGCGAGTTGAAGAAAGGAGCTCAGGGGCACTGTAATTCACAAACCTGCAGAGTTATAAATGACAGCTATCGTCCAAAAATATACTGAAGTAAGGCTGCCAAGAGGACTTGAAAGCGGGGCAGAATTGCAGGAAACCGATTTCAGGAGGCAGACTGGAATTGCATTGAAAGCATAGGAAAAGAGGCAGAACGTCCACAATGATGCACTTGGCCAAAAAGGGCGTATGCGTTTTTTCCTGAATATATTCAGGAAAAAACGCATACGCCCTTTTTGGCCAACCAAGCAAGCTTGCAAAGGAAATCTGCACTACAATGAAGTCTCACTTCCCCCCGGTCAAAAGGGCCATCTGAAAAAAGTGTAAAATCCAGAAAGGCAGGACAGGCCATGGAGAACTGGGAGCCTTGTTATGCTGACGGGCGGGATGTAAATTGCCAACAGACACTCGGGAGAAGTGTATGGTGTTTCCTGAAACATCTAAAAAACAAAGCAACAGAGCCTAGGGCACTTCCACTTATGGTCCTATAGCTTAGGGAAATTAAAATCAAAAAGACACAGCCACCCCAAAGTTTGGGACGCCTCTGTTTACAAGAACCTCGTTTACAGTACAAGTTCAACATCGCAGAAAGTGAAAAATGGATAAAGAAGTTGTGGTATTTACTTACAAAACAATATCTCTCAGCAATGAAATCTATGTCATCAGGCCCTTAGCAGCACAATGAGTGGATTCAGGTATGATGATTCTAACTGAAATAAGTCACACAGAAAAAGAAACATCATAAGATATCAGTAATACACGGAATGTAAACTTGGCTACACAGGAACTGAATTACAGAACAGAACAGGGTCTCAAATTTAGAAAACCAACTTATGCTTGCTTAAGGGTAAAGGTGAGTTGGGGTGCTGCATAAAACCAGAGATTGAAATGAACACAGATAAAGTTCCTTAAGCCAAATATGGAATAGACAAGAGCTACTCCTTGCTCAACGAAATGGACTCAACACCGCATATTAAATGCCTAAGAATGTACCTGACTAGTAAGTATCTTAAAACCTATGGATTGCTATGTCTCCGAAAGAGAATCAAGCATGTGTACAGGGGCATAAACGCAGCAGTGATAGGATTGGAGAGGTTCGGTGAGCAAATGAAGACCCTTTGAAGTCATATTGCATGGTACCCATTCCACGGGTTTCAACTACCCAGGTTTAAGGTATTCTTCCTTCAGCTAAAACATGCATGTGGAACCTAGAGTATGATCAACCATGTGATCGGGAGACGTGTTCAAATATGTCTTAGTTTTCGTACCCTGGTACTCGGGTGCAACATTCCAGACGCTTTACTAACACCCTCCCGACTTGGAGAGTCAGTCCCTTTAACCTCCTGTTTGGCCCAGTTTGCAATTTCTGCGGAAGATGAACAGGAATAGCGAGAACCAATGAGAGACTAGCTGGAGGTGTCTGGACGGGCAAATTTAACTCTCATTTCCCACCAGGAAGAGGAATTAACCAAAGGCTCAGCGTGCCGTGCCGGAACCAGATTAGGGCCTGAAGCCATCCTGCGGTGTTGCGGCCAGCTCAAAAGAAAGCGAGTTGAAGAAAGGAGCTCAGGGGCACTGTAATTCACAAACCTGCAGAGTTATAAATGACAGCTATCGTCCAAAAATATACTGAAGTAAGGCTGCCAAGAGGACTTGAAAGCGGGGCAGAATTGCAGGAAACCGATTTCAGGAGGCAGACTGGAATTGCATTGAAAGCATAGGAAAAGAGGCAGAACGTCCACAATGATGCACTTGGCCAAAAAGGGCGTATGCGTTTTTTCCTGAATATATTCAGGAAAAAACGCATACGCCCTTTTTGGCCAACCAAGCAAGCTTGCAAAGGAAATCTGCACTACAATGAAGTCTCACTTCCCCCCGGTCAAAAGGGCCATCTGAAAAAAGTGTAAAATCCAGAAAGACAGGACAGGCCATGGAGAACTGGGAGCCTTGTTATGCTGATGGGCGGGATGTAAATTGCCAACAGACACTCCGGAGAAGTGTATGGTGTTTCCTGAAACATCTAAAAAACAAAGCAACAGAGCCTAGGGCACTTCCACTTATGGTCCTATAGCTTAGGGAAATTAAAATCAAAAAGACACAGCCACCCCAAAGTTTGGGACACCTCTGTTTACAAGAACCTCGTTTACAGTACAAGTTCAACATCGCAGAAAGTGAAAAATGGATAAAGAAGTTGTGGTATTTACTTACAAAGCAATATCACTCAGCAATGAAATCTATGTCATCAGGCCCTTAGCAGCACAATGAGTGGATTCAGGTATGATGATTCTAACTGAAATAAGTCACACAGAAAAAGAAACATCATAAGATATCAGTAATACACGGAATGTAAACTTGGCTACACAGGAACTGAATTACAGAACAGAACAGGGTCTCAAATTTAGAAAACCAACTTATGCTTGCTTAAGGGGAAAGGTGAGTTGGGGTGCTGCATAAAACCAGAGATTGAAATGAGCACAGATAAAGTTCCTTAAGCCAAATATGGAATAGACAAGAGCTACTCCTTGCTCAACGAAATGGACTCAACACCGCATATTAAATGCCTAAGAATGTACCTGACTAGTAAGTATCTTAAAACCTATGGATTGCTATGTCTCCGAAAGAGAATCAAGCATGTGTACAGGGGCATAAACGCAGCAGTGATAGGATTGGAGAGGTTCGGTGAGCAAATGAAGACCCTTTGAAGTCATATTGCATGGTACCCATTCCACGGGTTTCAACTACCCAGGTTTAAGGTATTCTTCCTTCAGCTAAAACATGCATGTGGAACCTAGAGTATGATCAACCATGTGATCGGGAGACGTGTTCAAATATGTCTCTGTTTTCGTACCCTGGTACTCGGGTGCAACATTCCAGACGCTTTACTAACACCCTCCCGACTTGGAGAGTCAGTCCCTTTAACCTCCTGTTTGGCCCAGTTTGCAATTTCTGCGGAAGATGAACAGGAATAGCGAGAACCAATGAGAGACTAGCTGGAGGTGTCTGGACGGGCAAATTTAACTCTCATTTCCCACCAGGAAGAGGAATTAACCAAAGGCTCAGCGTGCCGTGCCGGAACCAGATTAGGGCCTGAAGCCATCCTGCGGTGTTGCGGCCAGCTCAAAAGAAAGCGAGTTGAAGAAAGGAGCTCAGGGGCACTGTAATTCACAAACCTGCAGAGTTATAAATGACAGCTATCGTCCAAAAATATACTGAAGTAAGGCTGCCAAGAGGACTTGAAAGCGGGGCAGAATTGCAGGAAACCGATTTCAGGAGGCAGACTGGAATTGCATTGAAAGCATAGGAAAAGAGGCAGAACGTCCACAATGATGCACTTGGCCAAAAAGGGCGTATGCGTTTTTTCCTGAATATATTCAGGAAAAAACGCATACGCCCTTTTTGGCCAACCAAGCAAGCTTGCAAAGGAAATCTGCACTACAATGAAGTCTCACTTCCCCCCGGTCAAAAGGGCCATCTGAAAAAAGTGTAAAATCCAGAAAGGCAGGACAGGCCATGGAGAACTGGGAGCCTTGTTATGCTGATGGGCGGGATGTAAATTGCCAACAGACACTCGGGAGAAGTGTATGGTGTTTCCTGAAACATCTAAAAAACAAAGCAACAGAGCCTAGGGCACTTCCACTTATGGTCCTATAGCTTAGGGAAATTAAAATCAAAAAGACACAGCCACCCCAAAGTTTGGGACGCCTCTGTTTACAAGCACCTCGTTTACAGTACAAGTTCAACATCGCAGAAAGTGAAAAATGGATAAAGAAGTTGTGGTATTTACTTACAAAACAATATCTCTCAGCAATGAAATCTATGTCATCAGGCCCTTAGCAGCACAATGAGTGGACTCAGGTATGATGATTCTAACTGAAATAAGTCACACAGAAAAAGAAACATCATAAGATATCAGTAATACACGGAATGTAAACTTGGCTACACAGGAACTGAATTACAGAACAGAAGAGGGTCTCAAATTTAGAAAACCAACTTATGTTGCTTAAGGGGAAAGGTGAGTTGGGGTGCTGCATAAAACCAGAGATTGAAATGAGCACAGATAAAGTTCCTTAAGCCAAATATGGAATAGACAAGAACTACTCCTTGCTCAACGAAATGGACTCAACACCGCATATTAAATGCCTAAGAATGTACCTGACTAGTAAGTATCTTAAAACCTATGGATTGCTATGTCTCCGAAAGAGAATCAAGCATGTGTACAGGGGCATAAACGCAGCAGTGATAGGATTGGAGAGGTTCGGTGAGCAAATGAGGACCCTTTGAAGTCATATTGCATGGTACCCATTCCACGGGTTTCAACTACCCAGGTTTAAGGTATTCTTCCTTCAGCTAAAACATGCATGTGGAACCTAGAGTATGATCAACCATGTGATCGGGAGACGTGTTCAAATATGTCTCAGTTTTCGTACCCTGGTACTCGGGTGCAACATTCCAGATGCTTTACTAACACCCTCCCGACTTGGAGAGTCAGTCCCTTTAACCTCCTGTTTGGCCCAGTTTGCAATTTCTGCGGAAGATGAACAGGAATAGCGAGAACCAATGAGAGACTAGCTGGAGGTGTCTGGACGGGCAAATTTAACTCTCATTTCCCACCAGGAAGAGGAATTAACCAAAGGCTCAGCGTGCCGTGCCGGAACCAGATTAGGGCCTGAAGCCATCCTGCGGTGTTGCGGCCAGCTCAAAAGAAAGCGAGTTGAAGAAAGGAGCTCAGGGGCACTGTAATTCACAAACCTGCAGAGTTATAAATGACAGCTATCGTCCAAAAATATACTGAAGTAAGGCTGCCAAGAGGACTTGAAAGCGGGGCAGAATTGCAGGAAACCGATTTCAGGAGGCAGACTGGAATTGCATTGAAAGCATAGGAAAAGAGGCAGAACGTCCACAATGATGCACTTGGCCAAAAAGGGCATATGCGTTTTTTCCTGAATATATTCAGGAAAAAACGCATACGCACTTTTTGGCCAACCAAGCAAGCTTGCAAAGGAAATCTGCACTACAATGAAGTCTCACTTCCCCCCGGTCAAAAGGGCCATCTGAAAAAAGTGTAAAATCCAGAAAGGCAGGACAGGCCATGGAGAACTGGGAGCCTTGTTATGCTGATGGGCGGGATGTAAATTGCCAACAGACACTCCGGAGAAGTGTATGGTGTTTCCTGAAACATCTAAAAAACAAAGCAACAGAGCCTAGGGCACTTCCACTTATGGTCCTATAGCTTAGGGAAATTAAAATAAAAAAGACACAGCCACCCCAAAGTTTGGGACACCTCTGTTTACAAGAACCTCGTTTACAGTACAAGTTCAACATCGCAGAAAGTGAAAAATGGATAAAGAAGTTGTGGTATTTACTTACAAAGCAATAACACTCAGCAATGAAATCTATGTCATCAGGCCCTTAGCAGCACAATGAGTGGATTCAGGTATGATGATTCTAACTGAAATAAGTCACACAGAAAAAGAAACATCATAAGATATCAGTAATACACGGAATGTAAACTTGGCTACACAGGAACTGAATTACAGAACAGAACAGGGTCTCAAATTTAGAAAACCAACTTATGCTTGCTTAAGGGTAAAGGTGAGTTGGGGTGCTGCATAAAACCAGAGATTGAAATGAACACAGATAAAGTTCCTTAAGCCAAATATGGAATAGACAAGAGCTACTCCTTGCTCAACGAAATGGACTCAACACCGCATATTAAATGCCTAAGAATGTACCTGACTAGTAAGTATCTTAAAACCTATGGATTGCTATGTCTCCGAAAGAGAATCAAGCATGTGTACAGGGGCATAAATGCAGCAGTGATAGGATTGGAGAGGTTCGGTGAGCAAATGAAGACCCTTTGAAGTCATATTGCATGGTACCCATTCCACGGGTTTCAACTACCCAGGTTTAAGGTATTCTTCCTTCAGCTAAAACATGCATGTGGAACCTAGAGTATGATCAACCATGTGATCGGGAGACGTGTTCAAATATGTCTCAGTTTTCGTACCCTGGTACTCGGGTGCAACATTCCAGACGCTTTACTAACACCCTCCCGACTTGGAGAGTCAGTCCCTTTAACCTCCTGTTTGGCCCAGTTTGCAATTTCTGCGGAAGATGAACAGGAATAGCGAGAACCAATGAGAGACTAGCTGGAGGTGTCTGGACGGGCAAATTTAACTCTCATTTCCCACCAGGAAGAGGAATTAACCAAAGGCTCAGCGTGCCGTGCCGGAACCAGATTAGGGCCTGAAGCCATCCTGCGGTGTTGCGGCCAGCTCAAAAGAAAGCGAGTTGAAGAAAGGAGCTCAGGGGCACTGTAATTCACAAACCTGCAGAGTTATAAATGACAGCTATCGTCCAAAAATATACTGAAGTAAGGCTGCCAAGAGGACTTGAAAGCAGGGCAGAATTGCAGGAAACCGATTTCAGGAGGCAGACTGGAATTGCATTGAAAGCATAGGAAAAGAGGCAGAACGTCCACAATGATGCACTTGGCCAAAAAGGGCGTATGCGTTTTTTCCTGAATATATTCAGGAAAAAACGCATACGCCCTTTTTGGCCAACCAAGCAAGCTTGCAAAGGAAATCTGCACTACAATGAAGTCTCACTTCCCCCCGGTCAAAAGGGCCATCTGAAAAAAGTGTAAAATCCAGAAAGACAGGACAGGCCATGGAGAACTGGGAGCCTTGTTATGCTGATGGGCGGGATGTAAATTGCCAACAGACACTCGGGAGAAGTGTATGGTGTTTCCTGAAACATCTAAAAAACAAAGCAACAGAGCCTAGGGCACTTCCACTTATGGTCCTATAGCTTAGGGAAATTAAAATCAAAAAGACACAGCCACCCCAAAGTTTGGGACGCCTCTGTTTACAAGAACCTCGTTTAGCATACAAGTTCAACATCGCAGAAAGTGAAAAATGGATAAAGAAGTTGTGGTATTTACTTACAAAGCAATATCACTCAGCAATGAAATCTATGTCATCAGGCCCTTAGCAGCACAATGAGTGGATTCAGGTATGATGATTCTAACTGAAATAAGTCACACAGAAAAAGAAACATCATAAGATATCAGTAATACACGGAATGTAAACTTGGCTACACAGGAACTGAATTACAGAACAGAACAGGGTCTCAAATTTAGAAAACCAACTTATGCTTGCTTAAGGGGAAAGGTGAGTTGGGGTGCTGCATAAAACCAGAGATTGAAATGAGCACAGATAAAGTTCCTTAAGCCAAATATGGAATAGACAAGAGCTACTCCTTGCTCAACGAAATGGACTCAACACCGCATATTAAACGCCTAAGAATGTACCTGACTAGTAAGTATCTTAAAACCTATGGATTGCTATGTCTCCGAAAGAGAATCAAGCATGTGTACAGGGGCATAAACGCAGCAGTGATAGGATTGGAGAGGTTCGGTGAGCAAATGAAGACCCTTTGAAGTCATATTGCATGGTACCCATTCCACGGGTTTCAACTACCCAGGTTTAAGGTATTCTTCCTTCAGCTAAAACATGCATGTGGAACCTAGAGTATGATCAACCATGTGATCGGGAGACGTGTTCAAATATGTCTCAGTTTTCGTACCCTGGTACTCGGGTGCAACATTCCAGACGCTTTACTAACACCCTCCCGACTTGGAGAGTCAGTCCCTTTAACCTCCTGTTTGGCCCAGTTTGCAATTTCTGCGGAAGATGAACAGGAATAGCGAGAACCAATGAGAGACTAGCTGGAGGTGTCTGGACGGGCAAATTTAACTCTCATTTCCCACCAGGAAGAGGAATTAACCAAAGGCTCAGCGTGCCGTGCCGGAACCAGATTAGGGCCTGAAGCCATCCTGCGGTGTTGTGGCCAGCTCAAAAGAAAGCGAGTTGAAGAAAGGAGCTCAGGGGCACTGTAATTCACAAACCTGCAGAGTTATAAATGACAGCTATCGTCCAAAAATATACTGAAGTAAGGCTGCCAAGAGGACTTGAAAGCGGGGCAGAATTGCAGGAAACCGATTTCAGGAGGCAGACTGGAATTGCATTGAAAGCATAGGAAAAGAGGCAGAACGTCCACAATGATGCACTTGGCCAAAAAGGGCGTATGCGTTTTTTCCTGAATATATTCAGGAAAAAACGCATACGCCCTTTTTGGCCAACCAAGCAAGCTTGCAAAGGAAATCTGCACTACAATGAAGTCTCACTTCCCCCCGGTCAAAAGGGCCATCTGAAAAAAGTGTAAAATCCAGAAAGGCAGGACAGGCCATGGAGAACTGGGAGCCTTGTTATGCTGATGGGCGGGATGTAAATTGCCAACAGACACTCGGGAGAAGTGTATGGTGTTTCCTGAAACATCTAAAAAACAAAGCAACAGAGCCTAGGGCACTTCCACTTATGGTCCTATAGCTTAGGGAAATTAAAATCAAAAAGACACAGCCACCCCAAAGTTTGGGACGCCTCTGTTTACAAGAACCTCGTTTACAGTACAAGTTCAACATCGCAGAAAGTGAAAAATGGATAAAAATGTTGTGGTATTTACTTACAAAGCAATATCACTCAGCAATGAAATCTATGTCATCAGGCCCTTAGCAGCACAATGAGTGGATTCAGGTATGATGATTCTAACTGAAATAAGTCACACAGAAAAAGAAACATCATAAGATATCAGTAATACACGGAATGTAAACTTGGCTACACAGGAACTGAATTACAGAACAGAAGAGGGTCTCAAATTTAGAAAACCAACTTATGCTTGCTTAAGGGGAAAGGTGAGTTGGGGTGCTGCATAAAACCAGAGATTGAAATGAGCACAGATAAAGTTCCTTAAGCCAAATATGGAATAGACAAGAGCTACTCCTTGCTCAACGAAATGGACTCAACACCCCATATTAAGCGCCTAAGAATGTACCTGACTAGTAAGTATCTTAAAACCTATGGATTGCTATATCTCCAAAAGAGAATCAAGCGTGTATCCAGGGGCATAAATGCAGCAGTGATAGGATTGGAGAGGTTCGGTGAGCAAACAAAGACCCTTTGAAGTCATATTGCATGGTACCCATTCCACGGGTTTCAACTACCCAGGTTTAAGGTATTCTTCCTTCAGCTAAAACATGCATGTGGAACCTAGAGTATGATCAACCATGTGATCGGGAAACGTGTTCAAATATGTCTCAGTTCTCGTACCCTGGTACTCAGGTGCAACATTCCAGACGCTTTACTAACACCCTCCCGACTTGGAGAGTCAGTCCCTTTAACCTCCTGTTTGGCCCAGTTTGCAATTTCTGCGGAAGATGAACAGGAATAGCGAGAACCAATGAGAGACTAGCTGGAGGTGTCTGGACGGGCAAATTTAACTCTCATTTCCCACCAGGAAGAGGAATTAACCAAAGGCTCAGCGTGCCCTGCCGGAACCAGATTAGGGCCTGAAGCCATCCTGCGTTGTTGCGGCCTGGTCACAAGAAAGCAAGTTGAAGAAAGGAGCTCAGGGGCACTGTAATTCACAAACCTGCAGACTTATAAATGACAGCTATCGTCCAAAAATATACTGAAGTAAGGCTGCCAAGAGGACTTGAAAGCGGGGCAGAATTGCAGGAAACCGATTTCAGGAGGTAGACTGGAATTGCATTGAAAGCATAGGAAAAGAGGCAGAACGTCCACAATGATGCACTTGGCCAAAAAGGGCGTATGCGTTTTTTCCTGAATATATTCAGGAAAAAACGCATACGCCCTTTTTGGCCAACCAAGCAAGCTTGCAAAGGAAATCTGCACTACAATGAAGTCTCACTTCCCCCCGGTCAAAAGGGCCATCTGAAAAAAGTGTAAAATCCAGAAAGGCAGGACAGGCCATGGAGAACTGGGAGCCTTGTTATGCTGATGGGCGGGATGAAAATTGCCAGCAGACACTCCGGAGAAGGGTATGGTGTTTCCTGAAACATCTAAAAAACAAAGCAACAGAGCCTAGGGCACTTCCACTTATGGTCCTATAGCTTAGGGAAATTAAAATCAAAAAGACACAGCCACCCCAAAGTTTGGGACGCCTCTGTTTACAAGAACCTCGTTTACCGTACAAGTTCAACATCGCAGAAAGTGAAAAATGGATAAAGAAGTTGTGGTATTTACTTACAAAGCAATATCACTCAGCAATGAAATCTATGTCATCAGGCCCTTAGCAGCACAATGAGTGGATTCAGGTATGATGATTCTAACTGAAATAAGTCACACAGAAAAAGAAACATCATAAGATATCAGTAATACACGGAATGTAAACTTGGCTACACAGGAACTGAATTACAGAACAGAACAGGGTCTCAAATTTAGAAAACCAACTTATGCTTGCTTAAGGGGAAAGGTGAGTTGGGGTGCTGCATAAAACCAGAGATTGAAATGAGCACAGATAAAGTTCCTTAAGCCAAATATGGAATAGACAAGAGCTACTCCTTGCTCAACGAAATGGACTCAACACCGCATATTAAACGCCTAAGAATGTACCTGACTAGTAAGTATCTTAAAACCTATGGATTACTATGTCTCCAAAAGAGAATCAAGCATGTGTACAGGGGCATAAACGCAGCAGTGATAGGATTGGAGAGGTTCAGTGAGCAAATGAAGACCCTCTGAAGTCATATTGCATGGTACCCATTCCACGGGTTTCAACTACCCAGGTTTAAGGTATTCTTCCTTCAGCTAAAACATGCATGTGGAACCTAGAGTATGATCAACCATGTGATCGGGAAACGTGTTCAAATATGTCTCTGTTTTCGTACCCTGGTACTCGGGTGCAACATTCCAGACGCTTAACTAACACCCTCCCGACTTGGAGAGTCAGTCCCTTTAACCTCCTGTTTGGCCCAGTTTGCAATTTCTGCGGAAGATGAACAGGAATAGCGAGAACCAATGAGAGACTAGCTGGAGGTGTCTGGACGGGCAAATTTAACTCTCATTTCCCACCAGGAAGAGGAATTAACCAAAGGCTCAGCGTGCCGTGCCGGAACCAGATTACGGCCTGAAGACATCCTGCGGTGTTGCGGCCAGCTCAAAAGAAAGCGAGTTGAAGAAAGGAGCTCAGGGGCACTGTAATTCACAAACCTGCAGAGTTATAAATGACAGCTATCGTCCAAAAATATACTGAAGTAAGGCTGCCAAGAGGACTTGAAAGCGGGGCAGAATTGCAGGAAACCGATTTCAGGAGGTAGACTGGAATTGCATTGAAAGCATAGGAAAAGAGGCAGAACGTCCACAATGATGCACTTGGCCAAAAAGGGCGTATGTGTTTTTTCCTGAATATATTCAGGGAAAAACGCATACGCCCTTTTTGGCCAACCAAGCAAGCTTGCAAAGGAAATCTGCACTACAATGAAGTCCCACTTCCCCCCGGTCAAAAGGGCCATCTGAAAAAAGTGTAAAATCCAGAAAGGCAGGACAGGCCATGGAGAACTGGGAGCCTTGTTATGTGACGGGCGGGATGTAAATTGCCAACAGACACTCGGGAGAAGTGTATGGTGTTTCCTGAAACATCTAAAAAACAAAGCAACAGAGCCTAGGGCACTTCCACTTATGGTCCTATAGCTTAGGGAAATTAAAATAAAAAAGACACAGCCACCCCAAACATTGGGATGCCTCTGTTTACAAGAACCTCGTTTACAGTACAAGTTCAACATCGCAGAAAGTGAAAAATGGATAAAGAAGTTGTGGTATTTACTTACAAAGCAATATCACTCAGCCATGAAATCTATGTCATCAGGCCCTTAGCAGCACAATGAGTGGATTCAGGTATGATGATTCTAACTGAAATAAGTCACACAGAAAAAGAAACATCATAAGATATCAGTAATACAAGGAATGTAAACTTGGCTCCACAGGAACTGAATTACAGAACAGAACAGGGTCTCAAATTTAGAAAACCAACTTATGCTTGCTTAAGGGTAAAGGTGAGTTGGGGTGCTGCATAAAACCAGAGATTGAAATGAGCACAGATAAATTTCCTTAAGCAAAATATGGAATAGACAAGAGCTACTCCTTGCTCAACGAAATGGACTCAACACCACATATTAAACGCCTAAGAATGTACCTGACTAGTAAGTATCTTAAAACCTATGGATTGCTATGTCTCCGAAAGAGAATCAAGCATGTGTACAGGGGCATAAACGCAGCAGTGATAGGATTGGAGAGGTTCGGTGAGCAAATGAGGACCCGTTGAAGTCATATTGCATGGTACCCATTCCACGGGTCTCAACTCTCCAGGTTTAAGGTATTCTTCCTTCAGCGAAAACATGCATGTGGAACCCAGAGTATGATCCACCATGTGAACGGGAGACATGTTCAAATATGTCTCAGTTTTCCTCCCCTGGTACTCGGGTGCAACATTCCAGACGCTTTACTAACACTCTCCCCACTTGGAGAGTCAGCGCCTTTAACCTCCTGTTTGGCCCATTTTCCAATTTCTGCGGAAGATGAACAGAAATAGGGAGAACCAATGAGAGACTAGCTGGAGGTGTCTGGACGGGCAAATTTAACTCTCTTTTCCCACCAGGAAGAGGAATTAACCAAAGGCTCAGCGTGCCCTGCCGGAACAAGATTAGGGCCTGAAGACATCCTGCGGTGTTGCGGCCAGCTCAAAAGAAAGCGAGTTGAAGAAAGGAGCTCAGGGGCACTGTAATTCACAAAACTGCAGAGTTATAAATGACAGCTATCGTCCAAAAATATACTGAAGTAAGGCTGCCAAGAGGACTTGAAAGCGGGGCAGAATTGCAGGAAACCGATTTCAGGAGGTAGACTGGAATTGCATTGAAAGCATAGGAAAAGAGGCAGAACGTCCACAATGATGCACTTGGCCAAAAAGGGCGTATGTGTTTTTTCCTGAATATATTCAGGGAAAAACGCATACGCCCTTTTTGGCCAACCAAGCAAGCTTGCAAAGGAAATCTGCACTACAATGAAGTCCCACTTCCCCCCGGTCAAAAGGGCCATCTGAAAAAAGTGTAAAATCCAGAAAGGCAGGACAGGCCATGGAGAACTGGGAGCCTTGTTATGCTGACGGGCGGGATGTAAATTGCCAACAGACACTCGGGAGAAGTGTATGGTGTTTCCTGAAACATCTAAAAAACAAAGCAACAGAGCCTAGGGCACTTCCACTTATGGTCCTATAGCTTAGGGAAATTAAAATCAAAAAGACACAGCCACCCCAAAGTTTGGAACGCCTCTGTTTACAAGAACCTCGTTTACAGTACAAGTTCAACATCGCAGAAAGTGAAAAATGGATAAAGAAGTTGTGGTATTTACTTACAAAGCAATATCACTCAGCAATGAAATCTATGTCATCAGGCCCTTAGCAGCACAATGAGTGGATTCAGGTATGATGTTTCTAACTGAAATAAGTCACACAGAAAAAGAAACATCATAAGATATCAGTAATACACGGAATGTAAACTTGGCTACACAGGAACTGAATTACAGAACAGAACAGGGTCTCAAATTTAGAAAACCAACTTATGCTTGCTTAAGGGTAAAGGTGAGTTGGGGTGCTGCATAAAACCAGAGATTGAAATGAGCACAGATAAAGTTCCTTAAGCCAAATATGGAATAGACAAGAGCTACTCCTTGCTCAACGAAATGGACTCAACACCCCATATTAAGCGCCTAAGAATGTACCTGACTAGTAAGTATCTTAAAACCTATGGATTGCTATATCTCCAAAAGAGAATCAAGCGTGTGTCCAGGAGCATAAATGCAGCAGTGATAGGATTGGAGAGGTTCGGTGAGCAAACAAAGACCCTTTGAAGTCATATTGCATGGTACCCATTCCACGGGTCTCAACTCTCCAGGTTTCAGGGATTCTTCCTTCAGCTAAAACATGCATGTGGAACCTAGAGTATGATCAACCATGTGATCGGGAAACGTGTTCAAATATGTCTCAGTTCTCGTACCCTGGTACTTGGGTGCAACATTCCAGACGCTTTACTAACACCCTCCCGACTTGGAGAGTCAGTCCCTTTAACCTCCTGTTTGGCCCAGTTTGCAATTTCTGCGGAAGATGAACAGGAATAGCGAGAACCAATGAGAGACTAGCTGGAGGTGTCTGGACGGGCAAATTTAACTCTCATTTCCCACCAGGAAGAGGAATTAACCAAAGGCTCAGCGTGCCGTGCCGGAACCAGATTAGGGCCTGAAGACATCCTGCGGTGTTGCGGCCAGCTCAAAAGAAAGCGAGTTGAAGAAAGGAGCTCAGGGGCACTGTCATTCACAAACCTGCAGAGTTATAAATGACAGCTATCGTCCAAAAATATACTGAAGTAAGGCTGCCAAGAGGACTTGAAAGCGGGGCAGAATTGCAGGAAACCGATTTCAGGAGGTAGACTGGAATTGCATTGAAAGCATAGGAAAAGAGGCAGAACGTCCACAATGATGCACTTGGCCAAAAAGGGCGTATGCGTTTTTTCCTGAATATATTCAGGAAAAAACGCATACGCCCTTTTTGGCCAACCAAGCAAGCTTGCAAAGGAAATCTGCACTACAATGAAGTCTCACATCCCCCCGGTCAAAAGGGCCATCTGAAAAAAGTGTAAAATCCAGAAAGGCAGGACAGGCCATGGAGAACTGGGAGCCTTGTTATGCTGATGGGCGGGATGTAAATTGCCAGCAGACACTCGGGAGAAGTGTATGGTGTTTCCTGAAACATCTAAAAAACAAAGCAACAGAGCCTAGGGCACTTCCACTTATGGTCCTATAGCTTAGGGAAATTAAAATCAAAAAGACACAGCCACCCCAAACATTGGGACGCCTCTGTTTACAAGAACCTCGTTTACAGTACAAGTTCAACATCGCAGAAAGTGAAAAATGGATAAAGAAGTTGTGGTATTTACTTACAAAGCAATATCACTCAACCATGAAATCTATGTCATCAGGCCCTTAGCAGCACAATGAGTGGATTCAGGTATGATGATTCTAACTGAAATAAGTCACACAGAAAAAGAAACATCATAAGATATCAGTAATACAAGGAATGTAAACTTGGCTCCACAGGAACTGAATTACAGAACAGAACAGGGTCTCAAATTTAGAAAACCAACTTATGCTTGCTTAAGGGTAAAGGTGAGTTGGGGTGCTGCATAAAACCAGAGATTGAAATGAGCACAGATAAAGTTCCTTAAGCAAAATATGGAATAGACAAGAGCTACTCCTTGCTCAACGAAATGGACTCAACACCACATATTAAACGCCTAAGAATATACCTGACTAGTAAGTATCTTAAAACCTATGGATTGCTATGTCTCCGAAAGAGAATCAAGCATGTGTACAGGGGCATAAACGCAGCAGTGATAGGATTGGAGAGGTTCGGTGAGCAAATGAAGACCCTTTGAAGTCATATTGCATGGTACCCATTCCACGGGTCTCAACTCTCCAGGTTTAAGGTATTCTTCCTTCAGCTAAAACATGCATGTGGAACCCAGAGTATGATCCACCATGTGAACGGGAGACATGTTCAAATATGTCTCAGTTTTCCTCCCCTGGTACTCGGGTGCAACATTCCAGACGCTTTACTAACACTCTCCCCACTTGGAGAGTCAGCGCCTTTAACCTCCTGTTTGGCCCATTTTCCAATTTCTGCGGAAGATGAACAGAAATAGGGAGAACCAATGAGAGACTAGCTGGAGGTGTCTGGACGGGCAAATTTAACTCTCATTTCCCACCAGGAAGAGGAAATAACCAAAGGTTCAGCATGCCGTGCCGGAACCAGATTAGGGCCTGAAGCCATCCTGCGGTGTTGCGGCCAGCTCAAAAGAAAGCGAGTTGAAGAAAGGAGCTCAGGGGCACTGTAATTCACAAACCTGCAGAGTTATAAATGACAGCTATCGTCCAAAAATATACTGAAGTAAGGCTGCCAAGAGGACTTGAAAGCGGGGCAGAATTGCAGGAAACCGATTTCAGGAGGCAGACTGGAATTGCATTGAAAGCATAGGAAAAGAGGCAGAACGTCCACAATGATGCACTTGGCCAAAAAGGGCGTATGCGTTTTTTCCTGAATATATTCTGTGAAAAACGCATACGCCCTTTTTGGCCAACCAAGCAAGCTTGCAAAGGAAATCTGCACTACAATGAAGTCTCACTTCCCCCCGGTCAAAAGGGCCATCTGAAAAAAGTGTAAAATCCAGAAAGGCGGGACAGCCCATGGAGAACTGGGAGCCTTGTTATGCTGACGGGCGGGATGTAAATTGCCAACAGACACTCGGGAGAAGTGTATGGTGTTTCCTGAAACATCTAAAAAACAAAGCAACAGAGCCTAGGGCACTTCCACTTATGGTCCTATAGCTTAGGGAAATTAAAATCAAAAAGACTCAGCCACCCCAAAGTTTGGAACGCCTCTGTTTACAAGAACCTCGTTTACAGTACAAGTTCAACATCGCAGAAAGTGAAAAATGGATAAAGAAGTTGTGGTATTTACTTACAAAGCAATATCACTCAGCAATGAAATCTATGTCATCAGGCCCTTAGCAGCACAATGAGTGGATTCAGGTATGATGATTCTAACTGAAATAAGTCACACAGAAAAAGAAACATCATAAGATATCAGTAATACACGGAATGTAAACTTGGCTACACAGGAACTGAATTACAGAACAGAACAGGGTCTCAAATTTAGAAAACCAACTTATGCTTGCTTAAGGGGAAAGGTGAGTTGGGGTGCTGCATAAAACCAGAGATTGAAATGAGCACAGATAAAGTTCCTTAAGCCAAATATGGAATAGACAAGAGCTACTCCTTGCTCAACGAAATGGACTAAACACCCCATATTAAGCGCCTAAGAATGTACCTGACTAGTAAGTATCTTAAAACCTATGGATTGCTATATCTCCAAAAGAGAATCAAGCGTGTGTCCAGGGGCATAAATGCAGCAGTGATAGGATTGGAGAGGTTCGGTGAGCAAACAAAGACCCTTTGAAGTCATATTGCATGGTACCCATTCCACGGGTTTCAACTACCCAGGTTTAAGGTATTCTTCCTTCAGCTAAAACATGCATGTGGAACCTAGAGTATGATCAACCATGTGATCGGGAAACGTGTTCAAATATGTCTCAGTTTTCATACCCTGGTACTCGGGTGCAACATTCCAGACGCTTTACTAACACCCTCCCGACTTGGAGAGTCAGTCCCTTTAACCTCCTGTTTGGCCCAGTTTGCAATTTCTGCGGAAGATGAACAGGAATAGCGAGAACCAATGAGAGACTAGCTGGAGGTGTCTGGACGGGCAAATTTAACTCTCATTTCCCACCAGGAAGAGGAATTAACCAAAGGCTCAGCGTGCCCTGCCGGAACCAGATTAGGGCCTGAAGCCATCCTGCGGTGTTGCGGCCAGCTCAAAAGAAAGCGAGTTGAAGAAAGGAGCTCAGGGGCACTGTAATTCACAAAACTGCAGAGTTATAAATGACAGCTATCGTCCAAAAATATACTGAAGTAAGGCTGCCAAGAGGACTTGAAAGCGGGGCAGAATTGCAGGAAACCGATTTCAGGAGGTAGACTGGAATTGCATTGAAAGCATAGGAAAAGAGGCAGAACGTCCACAATGATGCACTTGGCCAAAAAGGGCGTATGTGTTTTTTCCTGAATATATTCTGGGAAAAACGCATACGCCCATTTTGGGCAACCAAGCAAGCTTGCAAAGGAAATCTGCACTACAATGAAGTCTCACTTCCCCCCGGTCAAAAGGGCCATCTGAAAAAAGTGTAAAATCCAGAAAGGCGGGACAGCCCATGGAGAACTGGGAGCCTTGTTATGCTGACGGGCGGGATGTAAATTGCCAACAGACACTCGGGAGAAGTGTATGGTGTTTCCTGAAACATCTAAAAAACAAAGCAACAGAGCCTAGGGCACTTCCACTTATGGTCCTATAGCTTAGGGAAATTAAAATCAAAAAGACACAGCCACCCCAAAGTTTGGAACGCCTCTGTTTACAAGAACCTCGTTTACAGTACAAGTTCAACATCGCAGAAAGTGAAAAATGGATAAAGAAGTTGTGGTATTTACTTACAAAGCAATATCACTCAGCAATGAAATCTATGTCATCAGGCCCTTAGCAGCACAATGAGTGGATTCAGGTATGATGATTCTAACTGAAATAAGTCACAAAGAAAAAGAAACATCATAAGATATCAGTAATACACGGAATATAAACTTGGCTACACAGGAACTGAATTACAGAACAGAACAGGGTCTCAAATTTAGAAAACCAACTTATGCTTGCTTAAGGGGAAAGGTGAGTTGGGGTGCTGCATAAAACCAGAGATTGAAATGAGCACAGATAAAGTTCCTTAAGCCAAATATGGAATAGACAAGAGCTACTCCTTGCTCAAAGAAATGGACTCAACACCCCATATTAAGCGCCTAAGAATGTACCTGACTAGTAATTATCTTAAAACCTATGGATTGCTATATCTCCAAAAGAGAATCAAGCGTGTGTCCAGGGGCATAAATGCAGCAGTGATAGGATTGGAGAGGTTCGGTGAGCAAACAAAGACCCTTTGAAGTCATATTGCATGGTACCCATTCCACGGGTTTCAACTACCCAGGTTTAAGGTATTCTTCCTTCAGCTAAAACATGCATGTGGAACCTAGAGTATGATCAACCATGTGATCGGGAAACGTGTTCAAATATGTCTCAGTTCTCGTAACCTGGTACTCGGGTGCAACATTCCAGACGCTTTACTAACACCCTCCCGACTTGGAGAGTCAGTCCCTTTAACCTCCTGTTTGGCCCAGTTTGCAATTTCTGTGGAAGATGAACAGGAATAGCGAGAACCAATGAGAGACTAGCTGGAGGTGTCTGGACAGGCAAATTTAACTCTCATTTCCCACCAGGAAGAGGAATTAACCAAAGGCTCAGCGTGCCGTGCCGGAACCAGATTAGGGCCTGAAGCCATCCTGCGGTGTTGCGGCCAGGTCACAAGAAAGCAAGTTGAAGAAAGGAGCTCAGGGGCACTGTAATTCACAAACCTGCAGACTTATAAATGACAGCTATCGTCCAAAAATATACTGAAGTAAGGCTGTCATGAGGACTTGAAAGCGGGGCAGAATTGCAGGAAACCGATTTCAGGAGGTAGACTGGAATTGCATTGAAAGCATAGGAAAAGAGGCAGAACGTCCACAATGATGCACTTGGCCAAAAAGGGCGTATGCGTTTTTTCCTGAATATATTCAGGAAAAAACGCATACGCCCTTTTTGGCCAACCAAGCAAGCTTGCAAAGGAAATCTGCACTACAATGAAGTCTCACTTCCCCCCGGTCAAAAGGGCCATCTGAAAAAAGTGTAAAATCCAGAAAGGCAGGACAGGCCATGGAGAACTGGGAGCCTTGTTATGCTGATGGGCGGGATGTAAATTGCCAACAGACACTCGGGAGAAGTGTATGGTGTTTCCTGAAACATCTAAAAAACAAAGCAACAGAGCCTAGGGCACTTCCACTTATGGTCCTATAGCTTAGGGAAATTAAAATCAAAAAGACACAGCCACCCCAAAGTTTGGGACACCTCTGTTTACAAGAACCTTGTTTACAGTACAAGTTCAACATCGCAGAAAGTGAAAAATGGATAAAGAAGTTGTGGTATTTACTTACAAAGCAATATCACTCAGCAATGAAATCTATGTCATCAGGCCCTTAGCAGCACAATGAGTGGATTCAGGTATGATGATTCTAACTGAAATAAGTCACACAGAAAAAGAAACATCATAAGATATCAGTAATACACGGAATGTAAACTTGGCTACACAGGAACTGAATTACAGAACAGAACAGGGTCTCAAATTTAGAAAACCAACTTATGCTTGCTTAAGGGGAAAGGTGAGTTGGGGTGCTGCATAAAACCAGAGATTGAAATGAGCACAGATAAAGTTCCTTAAGCCAAATATGGAATAGACAAGAGCTACTCCTTGCTCAACGAAATGGACTCAACACCGCATATTAAATGCCTAAGAATGTACCTGACTAGTAAGTATCTTAAAACCTATGGATTGCTATGTCTCCGAAAGAGAATCAAGCATGTGTACAGGGGCATAAACGCAGCAGTGATAGGATTGGAGAGGTTCGGTGAGCAAATGAAGACCCTTTGAAGTCATATTGCATGGTACCCATTCCACGGGTTTCAACTACCCAGGTTTAAGGTATTCTTCCTTCAGCTAAAACATGCATGTGGAACCTAGAGTATGATCAACCATGTGATCGGGAGACGTGTTCAAATATGTTTCAGTTTTCGTACCCTGGTACTCGGGTGCAACATTCCAGACGCTTTACTAACACCCTCCCGACTTGGAGAGTCAGTCCCTTTAACCTCCTGTTTGGCCCAGTTTGCAATTTCTGCGGAAGATGAACAGGAATAGCGAGAACCAATGAGAGACTAGCTGGAGGTGTCTGGACGGGCAAATTTAACTCTCATTTCCCACCAGGAAGAGGAATTAACCAAAGGCTCAGCGTGCCGTGCCGGAACCAGATTAGGGCCTGAAGCCATCCTGCGGTGTTGCGGCCAGCTCAAAAGAAAGCGAGTTGAAGAAAGGAGCTCAGGGGCACTGTAATTCACAAACCTGCAGAGTTATAAATGACAGCTATCGTCCAAAAATATACTGAAGTAAGGCTGCCAAGAGGACTTGAAAGCGGGGCAGAATTGCAGGAAACCGATTTCAGGAGGCAGACTGGAATTGCATTGAAAGCATAGGAAAAGAGGCAGAACGTCCACAATGATGCACTTGGCCAAAAAGGGCGTATGCGTTTTTTCCTGAATATATTCAGGAAAAAACGCATACGCCCTTTTTGGCCAACCAAGCAAGCTTGCAAAGGAAATCTGCACTACAATGAAGTCTCACTTCCCCCCGGTCAAAAGGGCCATCTGAAAAAAGTGTAAAATCCAGAAAGGCAGGACAGGCCATGGAGAACTGGGAGCCTTGTTATGCTGATGGGCGGGATGTAAATTGCCAACAGACACTCGGGAGAAGTGTATGGTGTTTCCTGAAACATCTAAAAAACAAAGCAACAGAGCCTAGGGCACTTCCACTTATGGTCCTATAGCTTAGGGAAATTAAAATCAAAAAGACACAGCCACCCCAAAGTTTGGGACGCCTCTGTTTACAAGAACCTCGTTTACCGTACAAGTTCAACATCGCAGAAAGTGAAAAATGGATAAAGAAGTTGTGGTATTTACTTACAAAGCAATATCACTCAGCAATGAAATCTATGTCATCAGGCCCTTAGCAGCACAATGAGTGGATTCAGGTATGATGATTCTAACTGAAATAAGTCACACCGAAAAAGAAACATCATAAGATATCAGTAATACACGGAATGTAAACTTGGCTACACCAGAACTGAATTACAGAACAGAACAGGGTCTCAAATTTAGAAAACCAACTTATGCTTGCTTAAGGGGAAAGGTGAGTTGGGGTGCTGCATAAAACCAGAGATTGAAATGAGCACAGATAAAGTTCCTTAAGCCAAATATGGAATAGACAAGAGCTACTCCTTGCTCAACGAAATGGACTCAACACCGCATATTAAATGCCTAAGAATGTACCTGACTAGTAAGTATCTTAAAACCTATGGATTGCTATGTCTCCAAAAGAGAATCAAGCATGTGTACAGGGGCATAAACGCAGCAGTGATAGGATTGGAGAGGTTCGGTGAGCAAATGAAGACCCTTTGAAGTCATATTGCATGGTACCCATTCCACGGGTTTCAACTACCCAGGTTTAAGGTATTCTTCCTTCAGCTAAAACATGCATGTGGAACCTAGAGTATGATCAACCATGTGATCGGGAGACGTGTTCAAATATGTCTCAGTTTTCGTACCCTGGTACTCGGGTGCAACATTCCAGACGCTTTACTAACACCCTCCCGACTTGGAGAGTCAGTCCCTTTAACCTCCTGTTTGGCCCAGTTTGCAATTTCTGCGGAAGATGAACAGGAATAGCGAGAACCAATGAGAGACTAGCTGGAAGGTGTCTGGACGGGCAAATTTAACTCTCATTTCCCACCAGGAAGAGGAATTAACCAAAGGCTCAGCGTGCCGTGCCGGAACCAGATTAGGGCCTGAAGCCATCCTGCGGTGTTGCGGCCAGCTCAAAAGAAAGCGAGTTGAAGAAAGGAGCTCAGGGGCACTGTAATTCACAAACCTGCAGAGTTATAAATGACAGCTATCGTCCAAAAATATACTGAAGTAAGGCTGCCAAGAGGACTTGAAAGCGGGGCAGAATTGCAGGAAACCGATTTCAGGAGGCAGACTGGAATTGCATTGAAAGCATAGGAAAAGAGGCAGAACGTCCACCATGATGCACTTGGCCAAAAAGGGCGTATGCGTTTTTTCCTGAATATATTCAGGAAAAAACGCATACGCCCTTTTTGGCCAACCAAGCAAGCTTGCAAAGGAAATCTGCACTACAATGAAGTCTCACATCCCCCCGGTCAAAAGGGCCATCTGAAAAAAGTGTAAAATCCAGAAAGGCAGGACAGGCCATGGAGAACTGGGAGCCTTGTTATGCTGATGGGCGGGATGTAAATTGCCAGCAGACACTCGGGAGAAGTGTATGGTGTTTCCTGAAACATCTAAAAAACAAAGCAACAGAGCCTAGGGCACTTCCACTTATGGTCCTATAGCTTAGGGAAATTAAAATCAAAAAGACACAGCCACCCCAAACATTGGGACGCCTCTGTTTACAAGAACCTCGTTTACAGTACAAGTTCAACATCGCAGAAAGTGAAAAATGGATAAAGAAGTTGTGGTATTTACTTACAAAGCAATATCACTCAACCATGAAATCTATGTCATCAGGCCCTTAGCAGCACAATGAGTGGATTCAGGTATGATGATTCTAACTGAAATAAGTCACACAGAAAAAGAAACATCATAAGATATCAGTAATACACAGAATGTAAACTTGGCTCCACAGGAACTGAATTACAGAACAGAACAGGGTCTCAAATTTAGAAAACCAACTTATGCTTGCTTAAGGGTAAAGGTGAGTTGGGGTGCTGCATAAAACCAGAGATTGAAATGAGCACAGATAAAGTTCCTTAAGCAAAATATGGAATAGACAAGAGCTACTCCTTGCTCAACGAAATGGACTCAACACCACATATTAAACGCCTAAGAATGTACCTGACTAGTAAGTATCTTAAAACCTATGGATTGCTATGTCTCCGAAAGAGAATCAAGCATGTGTACAGGGGCATAAACGCAGCAGTGATAGGATTGGAGAGGTTCGGTGAGCAAATGAAGACCCTTTGAAGTCATATTGCATGGTACCCATTCCACGGGTCTCAACTCTCCAGGTTTAAGGTATTCTTCCTTCAGCTAAAACATGCATGTGGAACCCAGAGTATGATCCACCATGTGAACGGGAGACATGTTCAAATATGTCTCAGTTTTCCTCCCCTGGTACTCGGGTGCAACATTCCAGACGCTTTACTAACACTCTCCCCACTTGGAGAGTCAGCGCCTTTAACCTCCTGTTTGGCCCATTTTCCAATTTCTGCGGAAGATGAACAGAAATAGGGAGAACCAATGAGAGACTAGCTGGAGGTGTCTGGACGGGCAAATTTAACTCTCATTTCCCACCAGGAAGAGGAAATAACCAAAGGTTCAGCATGCCGTGCCGGAACCAGATTAGGGCCTGAAGCCATCCTGCGGTGTTGCGGCCAGCTCAAAAGAAAGCGAGTTGAAGAAAGGAGCTCAGGGGCACTGTAATTCACAAACCTGCAGAGTTATAAATGACAGCTATCGTCCAAAAATATACTGAAGTAAGGCTGCCAAGAGGACTTGAAAGCGGGGCAGAATTGCAGGAAACCGATTTCAGGAGGCAGACTGGAATTGCATTGAAAGCATAGGAAAAGAGGCAGAACGTCCACAATGATGCACTTGGCCAAAAAGGGCGTATGCGTTTTTTCCTGAATATATTCAGGAAAAAACGCATACGCCCTTTTTGGCCAACCAAGCAAGCTTGCAAAGGAAATCTGCACTACAATGAAGTCTCACTTCCCCCTGGTCAAAAGGGCCATCTGAAAAAAGTGTAAAATCCAGAAAGGCAGGACAGGCCATGGAGAACTGGGAGCCTTGTTATGCTGATGGGCGGGATGTAAATTGCCAACAGACACTCGGGAGAAGTGTATGGTGTTTCCTGAAACATCTAAAAAACAAAGCAACAGAGCCTAGGGCACTTCCACTTATGGTCCTATAGCTTAGGGAAATTAAAATCAAAAAGACACAGCCACCCCAAAGTTTGGGACGCCTCTGTTTACAAGAACCTTGTTTACCGTACAAGTTCAACATCGCAGAAAGTGAAAAATGGATAAAGAAGTTGTGGTATTTACTTACAAAGCAATATCACTCAGCAATGAAATCTATGTCATCAGGCCCTTAGCAGCACAATGAGTGGATTCAGGTATGATGATTCTAACTGAAATAAGTCACACAGAAAAAGAAACATCATAAGATATCAGTAATACACGGAATGTAAACTTGGCTACACAGGAACTGAATTACAGAACAGAACAGGGTCTCAAATTTAGAAAACCAACTTATGCTTGCTTAAGGGGAAAGGTGAGTTGGGGTGCTGCATAAAACCAGAGATTGAAATGAGCACAGATAAAGTTCCTTAAGCCAAATATGGAATAGACAAGAGCTACTCCTTGCTCAACGAAATGGACTCAACACCCCATATTAAGAACCTAAGAATGTACCTGACTAGTAAGTATCTTAAAACCTATGGATTGCTATATCTCCAAAAGAGAATCGAGCGTGTGTCCAGGGGCATAAATGCAGCAGTGATAGGATTGGAGAGGTTCGGTGAGCAAACAAAGACCCTTTGAAGTCATATTGCATGGTACCCATTCCACGGGTCTCAACTCTCCAGGTTTCAGGGATTCTTCCTTCAGCTAAAACATGCATGTGGAACCTAGAGTATGATCAACCATGTGATCGGGAAACGTGTTCAAATATGTCTCAGTTTTCGTACCCTGGTACTCGGGTGCAACATTCCAGACGCTTTACTAACACCCTCCCGACTTGGAGAGTCAGTCCCTTTAACCTCCTGTTTGGCCCAGTTTGCAATTTCTGCGGAAGATGAACAGGAATAGCGAGAACCAATGAGAGACTAGCTGGAGGTGTCTGGACGGGCAAATTTAACTCTCATTTCCCACCAGGAAGAGGAATTAACCAAAGGCTCAGCGTGCCGTGCCGGAACCAGATTAGGGCCTGAAGCCATCCTGCGGTGTTGCGGCCAGCTCAAAAGAAAGCGAGTTGAAGAAAGGGGCTCAGGGGCACTGTAATTCACAAACCTGCAGAGTTATAAATGACAGCTATCGTCCAAAAATATACTGAAGTAAGGCTGCCAAGAGGACTTGAAAGCGGGGCAGAATTGCAGGAAACCGATTTCAGGAGGTAGACTGGAATTGCATTGAAAGCATAGGAAAAGAGGCAGAACGTCCACAATGATGCACTTGGCCAAAAAGGGCGTATGCGTTTTTTCCTGAATATATTCAGGAAAAAACGCATACGCCCTTTTTGGCCAACCAAGCAAGCTTGCAAAGGAAATCTGCACTACAATGAAGTCTCACTTCCCCCCGGTCAAAAGGGCCATCTGAAAAAAGTGTAAAATCCAGAAAGGCAGGACAGGCCATGGAGAACTGGGAGCCTTGTTATGCTGATGGGCGGGATGTAAATTGCCAACAGACACTCGGGAGAAGTGTATGGTGTTTCCTGAAACATCTAAAAAACAAAGCAACAGAGCCTAGGGCACTTCCACTTATGGTCCTATAGCTTAGGGAAATTAAAATCAAAAAGACACAGCCACCCCAAAGTTTGGGACGTCTCTGTTTACAAGAACCTCGTTTACCGTACAAGTTCAATATCACAGAAAGTGAAAAATGGATAAAGAAGTTGTGGTATTTACTTACAAAGCAATAACACTCAGCAATGAAATCTATGTCATCAGGCCCTTAGCAGCACAATGAGTGGATTGAGGTATGATGATTCTAACTGAAATAAGTCACACAGAAAAAGAAACATCATAAGATATCAGTAATACACGGAATGTAAACTTGGCTACACAGGAACTGAATTACAGAACAGAACAGGGTCTCAAATTTAGAAAACCAACTTATGCTTGCTTAAGGGGAAAGGTGAGTTGGGGTGCTGCATAAAACCAGAGATTGAAATGAGCACAGATAAAGTTCCTTAAGCCAAATATGGAATAGACAAGAGCTACTCCTTGCTCAACGAAATGGACTCAACACCCCATATTAAGCGCCTAAGAATGTACCTGACTAGTAAGTATCTTAAAACCTATGGATTGCTATGTCTCCGAAAGAGAATCAAGCATGTGTACAGGGGCATAAACGCAGCAGTGATAGGATTGGAGAGGTTCGGTGAGCAAATGAAGACCCTTTGAAGTCATATTGCATGGTACCCATTCCACGGGTTTCAACTACCCAGGTTTAAGGTATTCTTCCTTCAGCTAAAACATGCATGTGGAACCTAGAGTATGATCAACCATGTGATCGGGAGACGTGTTCAAATATGTCTCAGTTTTCGTACCCTGGTACTCGGGTGCAACATTCCAGACGCTTTACTAACACCCTCCCGACTTGGAGAGTCAGTCCCTTTAACCTCCTGTTTGGCCCAGTTTGCAATTTCTGCGGAAGATGAACAGGAATAGCGAGAACCAATGAGAGACTAGCTGGAGGTGTCTGGACGGGCAAATTTAACTCTCATTTCCCACCAGGAAGAGGAATTAACCAAAGGCTCAGCGTGCCGTGCCGGAACCAGATTAGGGCCTGAAGCCATCCTGCGGTGTTGCGGCCAGCTCAAAAGAAAGCAAGTTGAAGAAAGGAGCTCAGGGGCACTGTAATTCACAAACCTGCAGAGTTATAAATGACAGCTATCGTCCAAAAATATACTGAAGTAAGGCTGCCAAGAGGACTTGAAAGCGGGGCAGAATTGCAGGAAACCGATTTCAGGAGGCAGACTGGAATTGCATTGAAAGCATAGGAAAAGAGGCAGAACGTCCACCATGATGCACTTGGCCAAAAAGGGCGTATGCGTTTTTTCCTGAATATATTCAGGAAAAAACGCATATGCCCTTTTTGGCCAACCAAGCAAGCTTGCAAAGGAAATCTGCACTACAATGAAGTCTCACTTCCCCCCGGTCAAAAGGGCCATCTGAAAAAAGTGTAAAATCCAGAAAGGCAGGACAGGCCATGGAGAACTGGGAGCCTTGTTATGCTGATGGGCGGGATGTAAATTGCCAACAGCCACTCGGGAGAAGTGTATGGTGTTTCCTGAAACATCTAAAAAACAAAGCAACAGAGCCTAGGGCACTTCCACTTATGGTCCTATAGCTTAGGGAAATTAAAATCAAAAAGACACAGCCACCCCAAAGTTTGGGACGCCTCTGTTTACAAGAACCTCGTTTACCGTACAAGTTCAACATCGCAGAAAGTGAAAAATGGATAAAGAAGTTGTGGTATTTACTTACAAAGCAATATCACTCAGCAATGAAATCTATGTCATCAGGCCCTTAGCAGCACAATGAGTGGATTCAGGTATGATGATTCTAACTGAAATAAGTCACACCGAAAAAGAAACATCATAAGATATCAGTAATACACGGAATGTAAACTTGGCTACACAGGAACTGAATTACAGAACAGAACAGGGTCTCAAATTTAGAAAACCAACTTATGCTTGCTTAAGGGGAAAGGTGAGTTGGGGTGCTGCATAAAACCAGAGATTGAAATGAGCACAGATAAAGTTCCTTAAGCCAAATATGGAATAGACAAGAGCTACTCCTTGCTCAACGAAATGGACTCAACACCGCATATTAAATGCCTAAGAATGTACCTGACTAGTAAGTATCTTAAAACCTATGGATTGCTATGTCTCCGAAAGAGAATCAAGCATGTGTACAGGGGCATAAACGCAGCAGTGATAGGATTGGAGAGGTTCGGTGAGCAAATGAAGACCCTTTGAAGTCATATCGCATGGTACCCATTCCACGGGTTTCAACTACCCAGGTTTAAGGTATTCTTCCTTCAGCTAAAACATGCATGTGGAACCTAGAGTATGATCAACCATGTGATCGGGAGACGTGTTCAAATATGTCTCAGTTTTCGTACCCTGGTACTCGGGTGCAACATTCCAGACGCTTTACTAACACCCTCCCGACTTGGAGAGTCAGTCCCTTTAACCTCCTGTTTGGCCCAGTTTGCAATTTCTGCGGAAGATGAACAGGAATAGCGAGAACCAATGAGAGACTAGCTGGAGGTGTCTGGACGGGCAAATTTAACTCTCATTTCCCACCAGGAAGAGGAATTAACCAAAGGCTCAGCGTGCCGTGCCGGAACCAGATTAGGGCCTGAAGCCATCCTGCGGTGTTGCGGCCAGCTCAAAAGAAAGCAAGTTGAAGAAAGGAGCTCAGGGGCACTGTAATTCACAAACCTGCAGAGTTATAAATGACAGCTATCGTCCAAAAATATACTGAAGTAAGGCTGCCAAGAGGACTTGAAAGCGGGGCAGAATTGCAGGAAACCGATTTCAGGAGGCAGACTGGAATTGCATTGAAAGCATAGGAAAAGAGGCAGAACGTCCACCATGATGCACTTGGCCAAAAAGGGCGTATGCGTTTTTTCCTGAATATATTCAGGAAAAAACGCATATGCCCTTTTTGGCCAACCAAGCAAGCTTGCAAAGGAAATCTGCACTACAATGAAGTCTCACTTCCCCCCGGTCAAAAGGGCCATCTGAAAAAAGTGTAAAATCCAGAAAGGCAGGACAGGCCATGGAGAACTGGGAGCCTTGTTATGCTGATGGGCGGGATGTAAATTGCCAACAGCCACTCGGGAGAAGTGTATGGTGTTTCCTGAAACATCTAAAAAACAAAGCAACAGAGCCTAGGGCACTTCCACTTATGGTCCTATAGCTTAGGGAAATTAAAATCAAAAAGACACAGCCACCCCAAAGTTTGGGACGCCTCTGTTTACAAGAACCTCGTTTACCGTACAAGTTCAACATCGCAGAAAGTGAAAAATGGATAAAGAAGTTGTGGTATTTACTTACAAAGCAATATCACTCAGCAATGAAATCTATGTCATCAGGCCCTTAGCAGCACAATGAGTGGATTCAGGTATGATGATTCTAACTGAAATAAGTCACACCGAAAAAGAAACATCATAAGATATCAGTAATACACGGAATGTAAACTTGGCTACACAGGAACTGAATTACAGAACAGAACAGGGTCTCAAATTTAGAAAACCAACTTATGCTTGCTTAAGGGGAAAGGTGAGTTGGGGTGCTGCATAAAACCAGAGATTGAAATGAGCACAGATAAAGTTCCTTAAGCCAAATATGGAATAGACAAGAGCTACTCCTTGCTCAACGAAATGGACTCAACACCGCATATTAAATGCCTAAGAATGTACCTGACTAGTAAGTATCTTAAAACCTATGGATTGCTATGTCTCCGAAAGAGAATCAAGCATGTGTACAGGGGCATAAACGCAGCAGTGATAGGATTGGAGAGGTTCGGTGAGCAAATGAAGACCCTTTGAAGTCATATCGCATGGTACCCATTCCACGGGTTTCAACTACCCAGGTTTAAGGTATTCTTCCTTCAGCTAAAACATGCATGTGGAACCTAGAGTATGATCAACCATGTGATCGGGAGACGTGTTCAAATATGTCTCAGTTTTCGTACCCTGGTACTCGGGTGCAACATTCCAGACGCTTTACTAACACCCTCCCGACTTGGAGAGTCAGTCCCTTTAACCTCCTGTTTGGCCCAGTTTGCAATTTCTGCGGAAGATGAACAGGAATAGCGAGAACCAATGAGAGACTAGCTGGAAGGTGTCTGGACGGGCAAATTTAACTCTCATTTCCCACCAGGAAGAGGAATTAACCAAAGGCTCAGCGTGCCGTGCCGGAACCAGATTAGGGCCTGAAGCCATCCTGCGGTGTTGCGGCCAGCTCAAAAGAAAGCGAGTTGAAGAAAGGAGCTCAGGGGCACTGTAATTCACAAACCTGCAGAGTTATAAATGACAGCTATCGTCCAAAAATATACTGAAGTAAGGCTGCCAAGAGGACTTGAAAGCGGGGCAGAATTGCAGGAAACCGATTTCAGGAGGCAGACTGGAATTGCATTGAAAGCATAGGAAAAGAGGCAGAACGTCCACCATGATGCACTTGGCCAAAAAGGGCGTATGCGTTTTTTCCTGAATATATTCAGGAAAAAACGCATACGCCCTTTTTGGCCAACCAAGCAAGCTTGCAAAGGAAATCTGCACTACAATGAAGTCTCACTTCCCCCCGGTCAAAAGGGCCATCTGAAAAAAGTGTAAAATCCAGAAAGGCAGGACAGGCCATGGAGAACTGGGAGCCTTGTTATGCTGATGGGCGGGATGTAAATTGCCAACAGACACTCGGGAGAAGTGTATGGTGTTTCCTGAAACATCTAAAAAACAAAGCAACAGAGCCTAGGGCACTTCCACTTATGGTCCTATAGCTTAGGGAAATTAAAATCAAAAAGACACAGCCACCCCAAAGTTTGGGACGCCTCTGTTTACAAGAACCTCGTTTACCGTACAAGTTCAACATCGCAGAAAGTGAAAAATGGATAAAGAAGTTGTGGTATTTACTTACAAAGCAATATCACTCAGCAATGAAATCTATGTCATCAGGCCCTTAGCAGCACAATGAGTGGATTCAGGTATGATGATTCTAACTGAAATAAGTCACACAGAAAAAGAAACATCATAAGATATCAGTAATACACGGAATGTAAACTTGGCTCCACAGGAACTGAATTACAGAACAGAACAGGGTCTCAAATTTAGAAAACCAACTTATGCTTGCTTAAGGGGAAAGGTGAGTTGGGGTGCTGCATAAAACCAGAGATTGAAATGAGCACAGATAAAGTTCCTTAAGCCAAATATGGAATAGACAAGAGCTACTCCTTGCTCAACAAAATGGACTCAACACCGCATATTAAATGCCTAAGAATGTACCTGACTAGTAAGTATCTTAAAACCTATGGATTGCTATGTCTCCGAAAGAGAATCAAGCATGTGTACAGGGGCATAAACGCAGCAGTGATAGGATTGGAGAGGTTCGGTGAGCAAATGAAGACCCTTTGAAGTCATATTGCATGGTACCCATTCCACGGGTTTCAACTACCCAGGTTTAAGGTATTCTTCCTTCAGCTAAATCATGCATGTGGAACCTAGAGTATGATCAACCATGTGATCGGGAGACGTGTTCAAATATGTCTCAGTTTTCGTACCCTGGTACTCGGGTGCAACATTCCAGACGCTTTACTAACACCCTCCCGACTTGGAGAGTCAGTCCCTTTAACCTCCTGTTTGGCCCAGTTTGCAATTTCTGCGGAAGATGAACAGGAATAGCGAGAACCAATGAGAGACTAGCTGGAGGTGTCTGGACGGGCAAATTTAACTCTCATTTCCCACCAGGAAGAGGAATTAACCAAAGGCTCAGCGTGCCGTGCCGGAACCAGATTAGGGCCTGAAGCCATCCTGCGGTGTTGCGGCCAGCTCAAAAGAAAGCAAGTTGAAGAAAGGAGCTCAGGGGCACTGTAATTCACAAACCTGCAGAGTTATAAATGACAGCTATCGTCCAAAAATATACTGAAGTAAGGCTGCCAAGAGGACTTGAAAGCGGGGCAGAATTGCAGGAAACCGATTTCAGGAGGCAGACTGGAATTGCATTGAAAGCATAGGAAAAGAGGCAGAACGTCCACCATGATGCACTTGGCCAAAAAGGGCGTATGCGTTTTTTCCTGAATATATTCAGGAAAAAACGCATACGCCCTTTTTGGCCAACCAAGCAAGCTTGCAAAGGAAATCTGCACTACAATGAAGTCTCACTTCCCCCCGGTCAAAAGGGCCATCTGAAAAAAGTGTAAAATCCAGAAAGGCAGGACAGGCCATGGAGAACTGGGAGCCTTGTTATGCTGATGGGCGGGATGTAAATTGCCAACAGACACTCGGGAGAAGTGTATGGTGTTTCCTGAAACATCTAAAAAACAAAGCAACAGAGCCTAGGGCACTTCCACTTATGGTCCTATAGCTTAGGGAAATTAAAATCAAAAAGACACAGCCACCCCAAAGTTTGGGACGCCTCTGTTTACAAGAACCTCGTTTACAGTACAAGTTCAACATCGCAGAAAGTGAAAAATGGATAAAGAAGTTGTGGTATTTACTTACAAAGCAATATCACTCAGCAATGAAATCTATGTCATCAGGCCCTTAGCAGCACAATGAGTGGATTCAGGTATGATGATTCTAACTGAAATAAGTCACACCGAAAAAGAAACATCATAAGATATCAGTAATACACGGAATGTAAACTTGGCTACACCAGAACTGAATTACAGAACAGAACAGGGTCTCAAATTTAGAAAACCAACTTATGCTTGCTTAAGGGGAAAGGTGAGTTGGGGTGCTGCATAAAACCAGAGATTGAAATGAGCACAGATAAAGTTCCTTAAGCCAAATATGGAATAGACAAGAGCTACTCCTTGCTCAACGAAATGGACTCAACACCGCATATTAAATGCCTAAGAATGTACCTGACTAGTAAGTATCTTAAAACCTATGGATTGCTATGTCTCCGAAAGAGAATCAAGCATGTGTACAGGGGCATAAACGCAGCAGTGATAGGATTGGAGAGGTTCGGTGAGCAAATGAAGACCCTTTGAAGTCATATCGCATGGTACCCATTCCACGGGTTTCAACTACCCAGGTTTAAGGTATTCTTCCTTCAGCTAAAACATGCATGTGGAACCTAGAGTATGATCAACCATGTGATCGGGAGACGTGTTCAAATATGTCTCAGTTTTCGTACCCTGGTACTCGGGTGCAACATTCCAGACGCTTTACTAACACCCTCCCGACTTGGAGAGTCAGTCCCTTTAACCTCCTGTTTGGCCCAGTTTGCAATTTCTGCGGAAGATGAACAGGAATAGCGAGAACCAATGAGAGTCTAGCTGGAAGGTGTCTGGACGGGCAAATTTAACTCTCATTTCCCACCAGGAAGAGGAATTAACCAAAGGCTCAGCGTGCCGTGCCGGAACCAGATTAGGGCCTGAAGCCATCCTGCGGTGTTGCGGCCAGCTCAAAAGAAAGCGAGTTGAAGAAAGGAGCTCAGGGGCACTGTAATTCACAAACCTGCAGAGTTATAAATGACAGCTATCGTCCAAAAATATACTGAAGTAAGGCTGCCAAGAGGACTTGAAAGCGGGGCAGAATTGCAGGAAACCGATTTCAGGAGGCAGACTGGAATTGCATTGAAAGCATAGGAAAAGAGGCAGAACGTCCACCATGATGCACTTGGCCAAAAAGGGCGTATGCGTTTTTTCCTGAATATATTCAGGCAAAAACGCATACGCCCTTTTTGGCCAACCAAGCAAGCTTGCAAAGGAAATCTGCACTACAATGAAGTCTCACTTCCCCCCGGTCAAAAGGGCCATCTGAAAAAAGTGTAAAATCCAGAAAGGCAGGACAGGCCATGGAGAACTGGGAGCCTTGTTATGCTGATGGGCGGGATGTAAATTGCCAACAGACACTCGGGAGAAGTGTATGGTGTTTCCTGAAACATCTAAAAAACAAAGCAACAGAGCCTAGGGCACTTCCACTTATGGTCCTATAGCTTAGGGAAATTAAAATCAAAAAGACACAGCCACCCCAAAGTTTGGGACGCCTCTGTTTACAAGAACCTCGTTTACAGTACAAGTTCAACATCGCAGAAAGTGAAAAATGGATAAAGAAGTTGTGGTATTTACTTACAAAACAATATCTCTCAGCAATGAAATCTATGTCATCAGGCCCTTAGCAGCACAATGAGTGGATTCAGGTATGATGATTCTAACTGAAATAAGTCACACAGAAAAAGAAACATCATAAGATATCAGTAATACACGGAATGTAAACTTGGCTCCACAGGAACTGAATTACAGAACAGAACAGGGTCTCAAATTTAGAAAACCAACTTATGCTTGCTTAAGGGTAAAGGTGAGTTGGGGTGCTGCATAAAACCAGAGATTGAAATGAGCACAGATAAAGTTCCTTAAGCCAAATATGGAATAGACAAGAGCTACTCCTTGCTCAACAAAATGGACTCAACACCGCATATTAAATGCCTAAGAATGTACCTGACTAGTAAGTATCTTAAAACCTATGGATTGCTATGTCTCCGAAAGAGAATCAAGCATGTGTACAGGGGCATAAACGCAGCAGTGATAGGATTGGAGAGGTTCGGTGAGCAAATGAAGACCCTTTGAAGTCATATCGCATGGTACCCATTCCACGGGTTTCAACTACCCAGGTTTAAGGTATTCTTCCTTCAGCTAAAACATGCATGTGGAACCTAGAGTATGATCAACCATGTGATCGGGAGACGTGTTCAAATATGTCTCAGTTTTCGTACCCTGGTACTCGGGTGCAACATTCCAGACGCTTTACTAACACCCTCCCGACTTGGAGAGTCAGTCCCTTTAACCTCCTGTTTGGCCCAGTTTGCAATTTCTGCGGAAGATGAACAGGAATAGCGAGAACCAATGAGAGACTAGCTGGAGGTGTCTGGACGGGCAAATTTAACTCTCATTTCCCACCAGGAAGAGGAATTAACCAAAGGCTCAGCGTGCCGTGCCGGAACCAGATTAGGGCCTGAAGCCATCCTGCGGTGTTGCGGCCAGCTCAAAAGAAAGCAAGTTGAAGAAAGGAGCTCAGGGGCACTGTAATTCACAAACCTGCAGAGTTATAAATGACAGCTATCGTCCAAAAATATACTGAAGTAAGGCTGCCAAGAGGACTTGAAAGCGGGGCAGAATTGCAGGAAACCGATTTCAGGAGGCAGACTGGAATTGCATTGAAAGCATAGGAAAAGAGGCAGAACGTCCACCATGATGCACTTGGCCAAAAAGGGCGTATGCGTTTTTTCCTGAATATATTCAGGAAAAAACGCATACGCCCTTTTTGGCCAACCAAGCAAGCTTGCAAAGGAAATCTGCACTACAATGAAGTCTCACTTCCCCCCGGTCAAAAGGGCCATCTGAAAAAAGTGTAAAATCCAGAAAGGCAGGACAGGCCATGGAGAACTGGGAGCCTTGTTATGCTGATGGGCGGGATGTAAATTGCCAACAGACACTCGGGAGAAGTGTATGGTGTTTCCTGAAACATCTAAAAAACAAAGCAACAGAGCCTAGGGCACTTCCACTTATGGTCCTATAGCTTAGGGAAATTAAAATCAAAAAGACACAGCCACCCCAAAGTTTGGGACGCCTCTGTTTACAAGAACCTCGTTTACAGTACAAGTTCAACATCGCAGAAAGTGAAAAATGGATAAAGAAGTTGTGGTATTTACTTACAAAGCAATATCACTCAGCAATGAAATCTATGTCATCAGGCCCTTAGCAGCACAATGAGTGGATTCAGGTATGATGATTCTAACTGAAATAAGTCACACCGAAAAAGAAACATCATAAGATATCAGTAATACACGGAATGTAAACTTGGCTACACCAGAACTGAATTACAGAACAGAACAGGGTCTCAAATTTAGAAAACCAACTTATGCTTGCTTAAGGAGAAAGGTGAGTTGGGGTGCTGCATAAAACCAGAGATTGAAATGAGCACAGATAAAGTTCCTTAAGCCAAATATGGAATAGACAAGAGCTACTCCTTGCTCAACGAAATGGACTCAACACCGCATATTAAATGCCTAAGAATGTACCTGACTAGTAAGTATCTTAAAACCTATGGATTGCTATGTCTCCGAAAGAGAATCAAGCATGTGTACAGGGGCATAAACGCAGCAGTGATAGGATTGGAGAGGTTCGGTGAGCAAATGAAGACCCTTTGAAGTCATATCGCATGGTACCCATTCCACGGGTTTCAACTACCCAGGTTTAAGGTATTCTTCCTTCAGCTAAAACATGCATGTGGAACCTAGAGTATGATCAACCATGTGATCGGGAGACGTGTTCAAATATGTCTCAGTTTTCGTACCCTGGTACTCGGGTGCAACATTCCAGACGCTTTACTAACACCCTCCCGACTTGGAGAGTCAGTCCCTTTAACCTCCTGTTTGGCCCAGTTTGCAATTTCTGCGGAAGATGAACAGGAATAGCGAGAACCAATGAGAGACTAGCTGGAAGGTGTCTGGACGGGCAAATTTAACTCTCATTTCCCACCAGGAAGAGGAATTAACCAAAGGCTCAGCGTGCCGTGCCGGAACCAGATTAGGGCCTGAAGCCATCCTGCGGTGTTGCGGCCAGCTCAAAAGAAAGCGAGTTGAAGAAAGGAGCTCAGGGGCACTGTAATTCACAAACCTGCAGAGTTATAAATGACAGCTATCGTCCAAAAATATACTGAAGTAAGGCTGCCAAGAGGACTTGAAAGCGGGGCAGAATTGCAGGAAACCGATTTCAGGAGGCAGACTGGAATTGCATTGAAAGCATAGGAAAAGAGGCAGAACGTCCACCATGATGCACTTGGCCAAAAAGGGCGTATGCGTTTTTTCCTGAATATATTCAGGAAAAAACGCATACGCCCTTTTTGGCCAACCAAGCAAGCTTGCAAAGGAAATCTGCACTACAATGAAGTCTCACTTCCCCCCGGTCAAAAGGGCCATCTGAAAAAAGTGTAAAATCCAGAAAGGCAGGACAGGCCATGGAGAACTGGGAGCCTTGTTATGCTGATGGGCGGGATGTAAATTGCCAACAGACACTCGGGAGAAGTGTATGGTGTTTCCTGAAACATCTAAAAAACAAAGCAACAGAGCCTAGGGCACTTCCACTTATGGTCCTATAGCTTAGGGAAATTAAAATCAAAAAGACACAGCCACCCCAAAGTTTGGGACGCCTCTGTTTACAAGAACCTCGTTTACAGTACAAGTTCAACATCGCAGAAAGTGAAAAATGGATAAAGAAGTTGTGGTATTTACTTACAAAACAATATCTCTCAGCAATGAAATCTATGTCATCAGGCCCTTAGCAGCACAATGAGTGGATTCAGGTATGATGATTCTAACTGAAATAAGTCACACAGAAAAAGAAACATCATAAGATATCAGTAATACACGGAATGTAAACTTGCCTCCACAGGAACTGAATTACAGAACAGAACAGGGTCTCAAATTTAGAAAACCAACTTATGCTTGCTTAAGGGGAAAGGTGAGTTGGGGTGCTGCATAAAACCAGAGATTGAAATGAGCACAGATAAAGTTCCTTAAGCCAAATATGGAATAGACAAGAGCTACTCCTTGCTCAACAAAATGGACTCAACACCGCATATTAAATGCCTAAGAATGTACCTGACTAGTAAGTATCTTAAAACCTATGGATTGCTATGTCTCCGAAAGAGAATCAAGCATGTGTACAGGGGCATAAACGCAGCAGTGATAGGATTGGAGAGGTTCGGTGAGCAAATGAAGACCCTTTGAAGTCATATTGCATGGTACCCATTCCACGGGTTTCAACTACCCAGGTTTAAGGTATTCTTCCTTCAGCTAAAACATGCATGTGGAACCTAGAGTATGATCAACCATGTGATCGGGAGACGTGTTCAAATATGTCTCAGTTTTCGTACCCTGGTACTCGGGTGCAACATTCCAGACGCTTTACTAACACCCTCCCGACTTGGAGAGTCAGTCCCTTTAACCTCCTGTTTGGCCCAGTTTGCAATTTCTGCGGAAGATGAACAGGAATAGCGAGAACCAATGAGAGACTAGCTGGAGGTGTCTGGACGGGCAAATTTAACTCTCATTTCCCACCAGGAAGAGGAATTAACCAAAGGCTCAGCGTGCCGTGCCGGAACCAGATTAGGGCCTGAAGCCATCCTGCGGTGTTGCGGCCAGCTCAAAAGAAAGCAAGTTGAAGAAAGGAGCTCAGGGGCACTGTAATTCACAAACCTGCAGAGTTATAAATGACAGCTATCGTCCAAAAATATACTGAAGTAAGGCTGCCAAGAGGACTTGAAAGCGGGGCAGAATTGCAGGAAACCGATTTCAGGAGGCAGACTGGAATTGCATTGAAAGCATAGGAAAAGAGGCAGAACGTCCACCATGATGCACTTGGCCAAAAAGGGCGTATGCGTTTTTTCCTGAATATATTCAGGAAAAAACGCATACGCCCTTTTTGGCCAACCAAGCAAGCTTGCAAAGGAAATCTGCACTACAATGAAGTCTCACTTCCCCCCGGTCAAAAGGGCCATCTGAAAAAAGTGTAAAATCCAGAAAGGCAGGACAGGCCATGGAGAACTGGGAGCCTTGTTATGCTGATGGGCGGGATGTAAATTGCCAACAGACACTCGGGAGAAGTGTATGGTGTTTCCTGAAACATCTAAAAAACAAAGCAACAGAGCCTAGGGCACTTCCACTTATGGTCCTATAGCTTAGGGAAATTAAAATCAAAAAGACACAGCCACCCCAAAGTTTGGGACGCCTCTGTTTACAAGAACCTCGTTTACAGTACAAGTTCAACATCGCAGAAAGTGAAAAATGGATAAAGAAGTTGTGGTATTTACTTACAAAGCAATATCACTCAGCAATGAAATCTATGTCATCAGGCCCTTAGCAGCACAATGAGTGGATTCAGGTATGATGATTCTAACTGAAATAAGTCACACCGAAAAAGAAACATCATAAGATATCAGTAATACACGGAATGTAAACTTGGCTACACCAGAACTGAATTACAGAACAGAACAGGGTCTCAAATTTAGAAAACCAACTTATGCTTGCTTAAGGGGAAAGGTGAGTTGGGGTGCTGCATAAAACCAGAGATTGAAATGAGCACAGATAAAGTTCCTTAAGCCAAATATGGAATAGACAAGAGCTACTCCTTGCTCAACGAAATGGACTCAACACCGCATATTAAATGCCTAAGAATGTACCTGACTAGTAAGTATCTTAAAACCTATGGATTGCTATGTCTCCGAAAGAGAATCAAGCATGTGTACAGGGGCATAAACGCAGCAGTGATAGGATTGGAGAGGTTCGGTGAGCAAATGAAGACCCTTTGAAGTCATATCGCATGGTACCCATTCCACGGGTTTCAACTACCCAGGTTTAAGGTATTCTTCCTTCAGCTAAAACATGCATGTGGAACCTAGAGTATGATCAACCATGTGATCGGGAGACGTGTTCAAATATGTCTCAGTTTTCGTACCCTGGTACTCGGGTGCAACATTCCAGACGCTTTACTAACACCCTCCCGACTTGGAGAGTCAGTCCCTTTAACCTCCTGTTTGGCCCAGTTTGCAATTTCTGCGGAAGATGAACAGGAATAGCGAGAACCAATGAGAGACTAGCTGGAAGGTGTCTGGACGGGCAAATTTAACTCTCATTTCCCACCAGGAAGAGGAATTAACCAAAGGCTCAGCGTGCCGTGCCGGAACCAGATTAGGGCCTGAAGCCATCCTGCGGTGTTGCGGCCAGCTCAAAAGAAAGCGAGTTGAAGAAAGGAGCTCAGGGGCACTGTAATTCACAAACCTGCAGAGTTATAAATGACAGCTATCGTCCAAAAATATACTGAAGTAAGGCTGCCAAGAGGACTTGAAAGCGGGGCAGAATTGCAGGAAACCGATTTCAGGAGGCAGACTGGAATTGCATTGAAAGCATAGGAAAAGAGGCAGAACGTCCACCATGATGCACTTGGCCAAAAAGGGCGTATGCGTTTTTTCCTGAATATATTCAGGAAAAAACGCATACGCCCTTTTTGGCCAACCAAGCAAGCTTGCAAAGGAAATCTGCACTACAATGAAGTCTCACTTCCCCCCGGTCAAAAGGGCCATCTGAAAAAAGTGTAAAATCCAGAAAGGCAGGACAGGCCATGGAGAACTGGGAGCCTTGTTATGCTGATGGGCGGGATGTAAATTGCCAACAGACACTCGGGAGAAGTGTATGGTGTTTCCTGAAACATCTAAAAAACAAAGCAACAGAGCCTAGGGCACTTCCACTTATGGTCCTATAGCTTAGGGAAATTAAAATCAAAAAGACACAGCCACCCCAAAGTTTGGGACGCCTCTGTTTACAAGAACCTCGTTTACAGTACAAGTTCAACATCGCAGAAAGTGAAAAATGGATAAAGAAGTTGTGGTATTTACTTACAAAACAATATCTCTCAGCAATGAAATCTATGTCATCAGGCCCTTAGCAGCACAATGAGTGGATTCAGGTATGATGATTCTAACTGAAATAAGTCACACAGAAAAAGAAACATCATAAGATATCAGTAATACACGGAATGTAAACTTGGCTCCACAGGAACTGAATTACAGAACAGAACAGGGTCTCAAATTTAGAAAACCAACTTATGCTTGCTTAAGGGGAAAGGTGAGTTGGGGTGCTGCATAAAACCAGAGATTGAAATGAGCACAGATAAAGTTCCTTAAGCCAAATATGGAATAGACAAGAGCTACTCCTTGCTCAACAAAATGGACTCAACACCGCATATTAAATGCCTAAGAATGTACCTGACTAGTAAGTATCTTAAAACCTATGGATTGCTATGTCTCCGAAAGAGAATCAAGCATGTGTACAGGGGCATAAACGCAGCAGTGATAGGATTGGAGAGGTTCGGTGAGCAAATGAAGACCCTTTGAAGTCATATTGCATGGTACCCATTCCACGGGTTTCAACTACCCAGGTTTAAGGTATTCTTCCTTCAGCTAAAACATGCATGTGGAACCTAGAGTATGATCAACCATGTGATCGGGAGACGTGTTCAAATATGTCTCAGTTTTCGTACCCTGGTACTCGGGTGCAACATTCCAGACGCTTTACTAACACCCTCCCGACTTGGAGAGTCAGTCCCTTTAACCTCCTGTTTGGCCCAGTTTGCAATTTCTGCGGAAGATGAACAGGAATAGCGAGAACCAATGAGAGACTAGCTGGAGGTGTCTGGACGGGCAAATTTAACTCTCATTTCCCACCAGGAAGAGGAATTAACCAAAGGCTCAGCGTGCCGTGCCGGAACCAGATTAGGGCCTGAAGCCATCCTGCGGTGTTGCGGCCAGCTCAAAAGAAAGCAAGTTGAAGAAAGGAGCTCAGGGGCACTGTAATTCACAAACCTGCAGAGTTATAAATGACAGCTATCGTCCAAAAATATACTGAAGTAAGGCTGCCAAGAGGACTTGAAAGCGGGGCAGAATTGCAGGAAACCGATTTCAGGAGGCAGACTGGAATTGCATTGAAAGCATAGGAAAAGAGGCAGAACGTCCACCATGATGCACTTGGCCAAAAAGGGCGTATGCGTTTTTTCCTGAATATATTCAGGAAAAAACGCATACGCCCTTTTTGGCCAACCAAGCAAGCTTGCAAAGGAAATCTGCACTACAATGAAGTCTCACTTCCCCCCGGTCAAAAGGGCCATCTGAAAAAAGTGTAAAATCCAGAAAGGCAGGACAGGCCATGGAGAACTGGGAGCCTTGTTATGCTGATGGGCGGGATGTAAATTGCCAACAGACACTCGGGAGAAGTGTATGGTGTTTCCTGAAACATCTAAAAAACAAAGCAACAGAGCCTAGGGCACTTCCACTTATGGTCCTATAGCTTAGGGAAATTAAAATCAAAAAGACACAGCCACCCCAAAGTTTGGGACGCCTCTGTTTACAAGAACCTCGTTTACAGTACAAGTTCAACATCGCAGAAAGTGAAAAATGGATAAAGAAGTTGTGGTATTTACTTACAAAGCAATATCACTCAGCAATGAAATCTATGTCATCAGGCCCTTAGCAGCACAATGAGTGGATTCAGGTATGATGATTCTAACTGAAATAAGTCACACCGAAAAAGAAACATCATAAGATATCAGTAATACACGGAATGTAAACTTGGCTACACCAGAACTGAATTACAGAACAGAACAGGGTCTCAAATTTAGAAAACCAACTTATGCTTGCTTAAGGGGAAAGGTGAGTTGGGGTGCTGCATAAAACCAGAGATTGAAATGAGCACAGATAAAGTTCCTTAAGCCAAATATGGAATAGACAAGAGCTACTCCTTGCTCAACGAAATGGACTCAACACCGCATATTAAATGCCTAAGAATGTACCTGACTAGTAAGTATCTTAAAACCTATGGATTGCTATGTCTCCGAAAGAGAATCAAGCATGTGTACAGGGGCATAAACGCAGCAGTGATAGGATTGGAGAGGTTCGGTGAGCAAATGAAGACCCTTTGAAGTCATATCGCATGGTACCCATTCCACGGGTTTCAACTACCCAGGTTTAAGGTATTCTTCCTTCAGCTAAAACATGCATGTGGAACCTAGAGTATGATCAACCATGTGATCGGGAGACGTGTTCAAATATGTCTCAGTTTTCGTACCCTGGTACTCGGGTGCAACATTCCAGACGCTTTACTAACACCCTCCCGACTTGGAGAGTCAGTCCCTTTAACCTCCTGTTTGGCCCAGTTTGCAATTTCTGCGGAAGATGAACAGGAATAGCGAGAACCAATGAGAGACTAGCTGGAAGGTGTCTGGACGGGCAAATTTAACTCTCATTTCCCACCAGGAAGAGGAATTAACCAAAGGCTCAGCGTGCCGTGCCGGAACCAGATTAGGGCCTGAAGCCATCCTGCGGTGTTGCGGCCAGCTCAAAAGAAAGCGAGTTGAAGAAAGGAGCTCAGGGGCACTGTAATTCACAAACCTGCAGAGTTATAAATGACAGCTATCGTCCAAAAATATACTGAAGTAAGGCTGCCAAGAGGACTTGAAAGCGGGGCAGAATTGCAGGAAACCGATTTCAGGAGGCAGACTGGAATTGCATTGAAAGCATAGGAAAAGAGGCAGAACGTCCACCATGATGCACTTGGCCAAAAAGGGCGTATGCGTTTTTTCCTGAATATATTCAGGAAAAAACGCATACGCCCTTTTTGGCCAACCAAGCAAGCTTGCAAAGGAAATCTGCACTACAATGAAGTCTCACTTCCCCCCGGTCAAAAGGGCCATCTGAAAAAAGTGTAAAATCCAGAAAGGCAGGACAGGCCATGGAGAACTGGGAGCCTTGTTATGCTGATGGGCGGGATGTAAATTGCCAACAGACACTCGGGAGAAGTGTATGGTGTTTCCTGAAACATCTAAAAAACAAAGCAACAGAGCCTAGGGCACTTCCACTTATGGTCCTATAACTTAGGGAAATTAAAATCAAAAAGACACAGCCACCCCAAAGTTTGGGACGCCTCTGTTTACAAGAACCTCGTTTACAGTACAAGTTCAACATCGCAGAAAGTGAAAAATGGATAAAGAAGTTGTGGTATTTACTTACAAAGCAATATCACTCAGCAATGAAATCTATGTCATCAGGCCCTTAGCAGCACAATGAGTGGATTCAGGTATGATGATTCTAACTGAAATAAGTCACACAGAAAAAGAAACATCATAAGATATCAGTAATACACGGAATGTAAACTTGGCTACACAGGAACTGAATTACAGAACAGAACAGGGTCTCAAATTTAGAAAACCAACTTATGCTTGCTTAAGGGGAAAGGTGAGTTGGGGTGCTGCATAAAACCAGAGATTGAAATGAGCACAGATAAAGTTCCTTAAGCCAAATATGGAATAGACAAGAGCTACTCCTTGCTCAACGAAATGGACTCAACACCGCATATTAAATGCCTAAGAATGTACCTGACTAGTAAGTATCTTAAAAACTATGGATTGCTATGTCTCCGAAAGAGAATCAAGCATGTGTACAGGGGCATAAACGCAGCAGTGATAGGATTGGAGAGGTTCGGTGAGCAAATGAAGACCCTTTGAAGTCATATCGCATGGTACCCATTCCACGGGTTTCAACTACCCAGGTTTAAGGTATTCTTCCTTCAGCTAAAACATGCATGTGGAACCTAGAGTATGATCAACCATGTGATCGGGAGACGTGTTCAAATATGTCTCAGTTTTCGTACCCTGGTACTCGGGTGCAACATTCCAGACGCTTTACTAACACCCTCCCGACTTGGAGAGTCAGTCCCTTTAACCTCCTGTTTGGCCCAGTTTGCAATTTCTGCGGAAGATGAACAGGAATAGCGAGAACCAATGAGAGACTAGCTGGAAGGTGTCTGGACGGGCAAATTTAACTCTCATTTCCCACCAGGAAGAGGAATTAACCAAAGGCTCAGCGTGCCGTGCCGGAACCAGATTAGGGCCTGAAGCCATCCTGCGGTGTTGCGGCCAGCTCAAAAGAAAGCGAGTTGAAGAAAGGAGCTCAGGGGCACTGTAATTCACAAACCTGCAGAGTTATAAATGACAGCTATCGTCCAAAAATATACTGAAGTAAGGCTGCCAAGAGGACTTGAAAGCGGGGCGGAATTGCAGGAAACCGATTTCAGGAGGCAGACTGGAATTGCATTGAAAGCATAGGAAAAGAGGCAGAACGTCCACCATGATGCACTTGGCCAAAAAGGGCGTATGCGTTTTTTCCTGAATATATTCAGGCAAAAACGCATACGCCCTTTTTGGCCAACCAAGCAAGCTTGCAAAGGAAATCTGCACTACAATGAAGTCTCACTTCCCCCCGGTCAAAAGGGCCATCTGAAAAAAGTGTAAAATCCAGAAAGGCAGGACAGGCCATGGAGAACTGGGAGCCTTGTTATGCTGATGGGCGGGATGTAAATTGCCAACAGACACTCGGGAGAAGTGTATGGTGTTTCCTGAAACATCTAAAAAACAAAGCAACAGAGCCTAGGGCACTTCCACTTATGGTCCTATAGCTTAGGGAAATTAAAATCAAAAAGACACAGCCACCCCAAAGTTTGGGACGCCTCTGTTTACAAGAACCTCGTTTACCGTACAAGTTCAACATCGCAGAAAGTGAAAAATGGATAAAGAAGTTGTGGTATTTACTTACAAAGCAATATCACTCAGCAATGAAATCTATGTCATCAGGCCCTTAGCAGCACAATGAGTGGATTCAGGTATGATGATTCTAACTGAAATAAGTCACACAGAAAAAGAAACATCATAAGATATCAGTAATACACGGAATGTAAACTTGGCTACACAGGAACTGAATTACAGAACAGAACAGGGTCTCAAATTTAGAAAACCAACTTATGCTTGCTTAAGGGGAAAGGTGAGTTGGGGTGCTGCATAAAACCAGAGATTGAAATGAGCACAGATAAAGTTCCTTAAGCCAAATATGGAATAGACAAGAGCTACTCCTTGCTCAACGAAATGGACTCAACACCGCATATTAAATGCCTAAGAATGTACCTGACTAGTAAGTATCTTAAAACCTATGGATTGCTATGTCTCCGAAAGAGAATCAAGCATGTGTACAGGGGCATAAACGCAGCAGTGATAGGATTGGAGAGGTTCGGTGAGCAAATGAAGACCCTTTGAAGTCATATTGCATGGTACCCATTCCACGGGTTTCAACTACCCAGGTTTAAGGTATTCTTCCTTCAGCTAAAACATGCATGTGGAACCTAGAGTATGATCAACCATGTGATCGGGAGACGTGTTCAAATATGTCTCAGTTTTCGTACCCTGGTACTCGGGTGCAACATTCCAGACGCTTTACTAACACCCTCCCGACTTGGAGAGTCAGTCCCTTTAACCTCCTGTTTGGCCCAGTTTGCAATTTCTGCGGAAGATGAACAGGAATAGCGAGAACCAATGAGAGACTAGCTGGAAGGTGTCTGGACGGGCAAATTTAACTCTCATTTCCCACCAGGAAGAGGAATTAACCAAAGGCTCAGCGTGCCGTGCCGGAACCAGATTAGGGCCTGAAGCCATCCTGCGGTGTTGCGGCCAGCTCAAAAGAAAGCGAGTTGAAGAAAGGAGCTCAGGGGCACTGTAATTCACAAACCTGCAGAGTTATAAATGACAGCTATCGTCCAAAAATATACTGAAGTAAGGCTGCCAAGAGGACTTGAAAGCGGGGCAGAATTGCAGGAAACCGATTTCAGGAGGCAGACTGGAATTGCATTGAAAGCATAGGAAAAGAGGCAGAACGTCCACCATGATGCACTTGGCCAAAAAGGGCGTATGCGTTTTTTCCTGAATATATTCAGGAAAAAACGCATACGCCCTTTTTGGCCAACCAAGCAAGCTTGCAAAGGAAATCTGCACTACAATGAAGTCTCACTTCCCCCCGGTCAAAAGGGCCATCTGAAAAAAGTGTAAAATCCAGAAAGGCAGGACAGGCCATGGAGAACTGGGAGCCTTGTTATGCTGATGGGCGGGATGTAAATTGCCAACAGACACTCGGGAGAAGTGTATGGTGTTTCCTGAAACATCTAAAAAACAAAGCAACAGAGCCTAGGGCACTTCCACTTATGGTCCTATAGCTTAGGGAAATTAAAATCAAAAAGACACAGCCACCCCAAAGTTTGGGACGCCTCTGTTTACAAGAACCTCATTTACCGTACAAGTTCAACATCGCAGAAAGTGAAAAATGGATAAAGAAGTTGTGGTATTTACTTACAAAGCAATATCACTCAGCAATGAAATCTATGTCATCAGGCCCTTAGCAGCACAATGAGTGGATTCAGGTATGATGATTCTAACTGAAATAAGTCACACAGAAAAAGAAACATCATAAGATATCAGTAATACACGGAATGTAAACTTGGCTACACAGGAACTGAATTACAGAACAGAACAGGGTCTCAAATTTAGAAAACCAACTTATGCTTGCTTAAGGGGAAAGGTGAGTTGGGGTGCTGCATAAAACCAGAGATTGAAATGAGCACAGATAAAGTTCCTTAAGCCAAATATGGAATAGACAAGAGCTACTCCTTGCTCAACGAAATGGACTCAACACCGCATATTAAATGCCTAAGAATGTACCTGACTAGTAAGTATCTTAAAACCTATGGATTGCTATGTCTCCGAAAGAGAATCAAGCATGTGTACAGGGGCATAAACGCAGCAGTGATAGGATTGGAGAGGTTCGGTGAGCAAATGAAGACCCTTTGAAGTCATATCGCATGGTACCCATTCCACGGGTTTCAACTACCCAGGTTTAAGGTATTCTTCCTTCAGCTAAAACATGCATGTGGAACCTAGAGTATGATCAACCATGTGATCGGGAGACGTGTTCAAATATGTCTCAGTTTTCGTACCCTGGTACTCGGGTGCAACATTCCAGACGCTTTACTAACACCCTCCCGACTTGGAGAGTCAGTCCCTTTAACCTCCTGTTTGGCCCAGTTTGCAATTTCTGCGGAAGATGAACAGGAATAGCGAGAACCAATGAGAGACTAGCTGGAAGGTGTCTGGACGGGCAAATTTAACTCTCATTTCCCACCAGGAAGAGGAATTAACCAAAGGCTCAGCGTGCCGTGCCGGAACCAGATTAGGGCCTGAAGCCATCCTGCGGTGTTGCGGCCAGCTCAAAAGAAAGCGAGTTGAAGAAAGGAGCTCAGGGGCACTGTAATTCACAAACCTGCAGAGTTATAAATGACAGCTATCGTCCAAAAATATACTGAAGTAAGGCTGCCAAGAGGACTTGAAAGCGGGGCAGAATTGCAGGAAACCGATTTCAGGAGGCAGACTGGAATTGCATTGAAAGCATAGGAAAAGAGGCAGAACGTCCACCATGATGCACTTGGCCAAAAAGGGCGTATGCGTTTTTTCCTGAATATATTCAGGAAAAAACGCATACGCCCTTTTTGGCCAACCAAGCAAGCTTGCAAAGGAAATCTGCACTACAATGAAGTCTCACTTCCCCCCGGTCAAAAGGGCCATCTGAAAAAAGTGTAAAATCCAGAAAGGCAGGACAGGCCATGGAGAACTGGGAGCCTTGTTATGCTGATGGGCGGGATGTAAATTGCCAACAGACACTCGGGAGAAGTGTATGGTGTTTCCTGAAACATCTAAAAAACAAAGCAACAGAGCCTAGGGCACTTCCACTTATGGTCCTATAACTTAGGGAAATTAAAATCAAAAAGACACAGCCACCCCAAAGTTTGGGACGCCTCTGTTTACAAGAACCTCGTTTACAGTACAAGTTCAACATCGCAGAAAGTGAAAAATGGATAAAGAAGTTGTGGTATTTACTTACAAAGCAATATCACTCAGCAATGAAATCTATGTCATCAGGCCCTTAGCAGCACAATGAGTGGATTCAGGTATGATGATTCTAACTGAAATAAGTCACACAGAAAAAGAAACATCATAAGATATCAGTAATACACGGAATGTAAACTTGGCTACACAGGAACTGAATTACAGAACAGAACAGGGTCTCAAATTTAGAAAACCAACTTATGCTTGCTTAAGGGGAAAGGTGAGTTGGGGTGCTGCATAAAACCAGAGATTGAAATGAGCACAGATAAAGTTCCTTAAGCCAAATATGGAATAGACAAGAGCTACTCCTTGCTCAACGAAATGGACTCAACACCGCATATTAAATGCCTAAGAATGTACCTGACTAGTAAGTATCTTAAAAACTATGGATTGCTATGTCTCCGAAAGAGAATCAAGCATGTGTACAGGGGCATAAACGCAGCAGTGATAGGATTGGAGAGGTTCGGTGAGCAAATGAAGACCCTTTGAAGTCATATCGCATGGTACCCATTCCACGGGTTTCAACTACCCAGGTTTAAGGTATTCTTCCTTCAGCTAAAACATGCATGTGGAACCTAGAGTATGATCAACCATGTGATCGGGAGACGTGTTCAAATATGTCTCAGTTTTCGTACCCTGGTACTCGGGTGCAACATTCCAGACGCTTTACTAACACCCTCCCGACTTGGAGAGTCAGTCCCTTTAACCTCCTGTTTGGCCCAGTTTGCAATTTCTGCGGAAGATGAACAGGAATAGCGAGAACCAATGAGAGACTAGCTGGAAGGTGTCTGGACGGGCAAATTTAACTCTCATTTCCCACCAGGAAGAGGAATTAACCAAAGGCTCAGCGTGCCGTGCCGGAACCAGATTAGGGCCTGAAGCCATCCTGCGGTGTTGCGGCCAGCTCAAAAGAAAGCGAGTTGAAGAAAGGAGCTCAGGGGCACTGTAATTCACAAACCTGCAGAGTTATAAATGACAGCTATCGTCCAAAAATATACTGAAGTAAGGCTGCCAAGAGGACTTGAAAGCGGGGCGGAATTGCAGGAAACCGATTTCAGGAGGCAGACTGGAATTGCATTGAAAGCATAGGAAAAGAGGCAGAACGTCCACCATGATGCACTTGGCCAAAAAGGGCGTATGCGTTTTTTCCTGAATATATTCAGGCAAAAACGCATACGCCCTTTTTGGCCAACCAAGCAAGCTTGCAAAGGAAATCTGCACTACAATGAAGTCTCACTTCCCCCCGGTCAAAAGGGCCATCTGAAAAAAGTGTAAAATCCAGAAAGGCAGGACAGGCCATGGAGAACTGGGAGCCTTGTTATGCTGATGGGCGGGATGTAAATTGCCAACAGACACTCGGGAGAAGTGTATGGTGTTTCCTGAAACATCTAAAAAACAAAGCAACAGAGCCTAGGGCACTTCCACTTATGGTCCTATAGCTTAGGGAAATTAAAATCAAAAAGACACAGCCACCCCAAAGTTTGGGACGCCTCTGTTTACAAGAACCTCGTTTACCGTACAAGTTCAACATCGCAGAAAGTGAAAAATGGATAAAGAAGTTGTGGTATTTACTTACAAAGCAATATCACTCAGCAATGAAATCTATGTCATCAGGCCCTTAGCAGCACAATGAGTGGATTCAGGTATGATGATTCTAACTGAAATAAGTCACACAGAAAAAGAAACATCATAAGATATCAGTAATACACGGAATGTAAACTTGGCTACACAGGAACTGAATTACAGAACAGAACAGGGTCTCAAATTTAGAAAACCAACTTATGCTTGCTTAAGGGGAAAGGTGAGTTGGGGTGCTGCATAAAACCAGAGATTGAAATGAGCACAGATAAAGTTCCTTAAGCCAAATATGGAATAGACAAGAGCTACTCCTTGCTCAACGAAATGGACTCAACACCGCATATTAAATGCCTAAGAATGTACCTGACTAGTAAGTATCTTAAAACCTATGGATTGCTATGTCTCCGAAAGAGAATCAAGCATGTGTACAGGGGCATAAACGCAGCAGTGATAGGATTGGAGAGGTTCGGTGAGCAAATGAAGACCCTTTGAAGTCATATTGCATGGTACCCATTCCACGGGTTTCAACTACCCAGGTTTAAGGTATTCTTCCTTCAGCTAAAACATGCATGTGGAACCTAGAGTATGATCAACCATGTGATCGGGAGACGTGTTCAAATATGTCTCAGTTTTCGTACCCTGGTACTCGGGTGCAACATTCCAGACGCTTTACTAACACCCTCCCGACTTGGAGAGTCAGTCCCTTTAACCTCCTGTTTGGCCCAGTTTGCAATTTCTGCGGAAGATGAACAGGAATAGCGAGAACCAATGAGAGACTAGCTGGAAGGTGTCTGGACGGGCAAATTTAACTCTCATTTCCCACCAGGAAGAGGAATTAACCAAAGGCTCAGCGTGCCGTGCCGGAACCAGATTAGGGCCTGAAGCCATCCTGCGGTGTTGCGGCCAGCTCAAAAGAAAGCGAGTTGAAGAAAGGAGCTCAGGGGCACTGTAATTCACAAACCTGCAGAGTTATAAATGACAGCTATCGTCCAAAAATATACTGAAGTAAGGCTGCCAAGAGGACTTGAAAGCGGGGCAGAATTGCAGGAAACCGATTTCAGGAGGCAGACTGGAATTGCATTGAAAGCATAGGAAAAGAGGCAGAACGTCCACCATGATGCACTTGGCCAAAAAGGGCGTATGCGTTTTTTCCTGAATATATTCAGGAAAAAACGCATACGCCCTTTTTGGCCAACCAAGCAAGCTTGCAAAGGAAATCTGCACTACAATGAAGTCTCACTTCCCCCCGGTCAAAAGGGCCATCTGAAAAAAGTGTAAAATCCAGAAAGGCAGGACAGGCCATCGAGAACTGGGAGCCTTGTTATGCTGATGGGCGGGATGTAAATTGCCAACAGACACTCGGGAGAAGTGTATGGTGTTTCCTGAAACATCTAAAAAACAAAGCAACAGAGCCTAGGGCACTTCCACTTATGGTCCTATAGCTTAGGGAAATTAAAATCAAAAAGACACAGCCACCCCAAAGTTTGGGACGCCTCTGTTTACAAGAACCTCATTTACCGTACAAGTTCAACATCGCAGAAAGTGAAAAATGGATAAAGAAGTTGTGGTATTTACTTACAAAGCAATATCACTCAGCAATGAAATCTATGTCATCAGGCCCTTAGCAGCACAATGAGTGGATTCAGGTATGATGATTCTAACTGAAATAAGTCACACAGAAAAAGAAACATCATAAGATATCAGTAATACACGGAATGTAAACTTGGCTACACAGGAACTGAATTACAGAACAGAACAGGGTCTCAAATTTAGAAAACCAACTTATGCTTGCTTAAGGGGAAAGGTGAGTTGGGGTGCTGCATAAAACCAGAGATTGAAATGAGCACAGATAAAGTTCCTTAAGCCAAATATGGAATAGACAAGAGCTACTCCTTGCTCAACGAAATGGACTCAACACCGCATATTAAATGCCTAAGAATGTACCTGACTAGTAAGTATCTTAAAACCTATGGATTGCTATGTCTCCGAAAGAGAATCAAGCATGTGTACAGGGGCATAAACACAGCAGTGATAGGATTGGAGAGGTTCGGTGAGCAAATGAAGACCCTTTGAAGTCATATTGCATGGTACCCATTCCACGGGTTTCAACTACCCAGGTTTAAGGTATTCTTCCTTCAGCTAAAACATGCATGTGGAACCTAGAGTATGATCAACCATGTGATCGGGAGACGTGTTCAAATATGTCTCAGTTTTCGTACCCTGGTACTCGGGTGCAACATTCCAGACGTTTTACTAACACCCTCCCGACTTGGAGAGTCAGTCCCTTTAACCTCCTGTTTGGCCCAGTTTGCAATTTCTGCGGAAGATGAACAGGAATAGCGAGAACCAATGAGAGACTAGCTGGAAGGTGTCTGGACGGGCAAATTTAACTCTCATTTCCCACCAGGAAGAGGAATTAACCAAAGGCTCAGCGTGCCGTGCCGGAACCAGATTAGGGCCTGAAGCCATCCTGCGGTGTTGCGGCCAGCTCAAAAGAAAGCGAGTTGAAGAAAGGAGCTCAGGGGCACTGTAATTCACAAACCTGCAGAGTTATAAATGACAGCTATCGTCCAAAAATATACTGAAGTAAGGCTGCCAAGAGGACTTGAAAGCGGGGCAGAATTGCAGGAAACCGATTTCAGGAGGCAGACTGGAATTGCATTGAAAGCATAGGAAAAGAGGCAGAACGTCCACCATGATGCACTTGGCCAAAAAGGGCGTATGCGTTTTTTCCTGAATATATTCAGGAAAAAACGCATACGCCCTTTTTGGCCAACCAAGCAAGCTTGCAAAGGAAATCTGCACTACAATGAAGTCTCACTTCCCCCCGGTCAAAAGGGCCATCTGAAAAAAGTGTAAAATCCAGAAAGGCAGGACAGGCCATGGAGAACTGGGAGCCTTGTTATGCTGATGGGCGGGATGTAAATTGCCAACAGACACTCGGGAGAAGTGTATGGTGTTTCCTGAAACATCTAAAAAACAAAGCAACAGAGCCTAGGGCACTTCCACTTATGGTCCTATAGCTTAGGGAAATTAAAATCAAAAAGACACAGCCACCCCAAAGTTTGGGACGCCTCTGTTTACAAGAACCTCGTTTACCGTACAAGTTAAACATCGCAGAAAGTGAAAAATGGATAAAGAAGTTGTGGTATTTACTTACAAAGCAATATCACTCAGCAATGAAATCTATGTCATCAGGCCCTTAGCAGCACAATGAGTGGATTCAGGTATGATGATTCTAACTGAAATAAGTCACACAGAAAAAGAAACATCATAAGATATCAGTAATACACGGAATGTAAACTTGGCTACACAGGAACTGAATTACAGAACAGAACAGGGTCTCAAATTTAGAAAACCAACTTATGCTTGCTTAAGGGGAAAGGTGAGTTGGGGTGCTGCATAAAACCAGAGATTGAAATGAGCACAGATAAAGTTCCTTAAGCCAAATATGGAATAGACAAGAGCTACTCCTTGCTCAACGAAATGGACTCAACACCGCATATTAAATGCCTAAGAATGTACCTGACTAGTAAGTATCTTAAAACCTATGGATTGCTATGTCTCCGAAAGAGAATCAAGCATGTGTACAGGGGCATAAACGCAGCAGTGATAGGATTGGAGAGGTTCGGTGAGCAAATGAAGACCCTTTGAAGTCATATTGCATGGTACCCATTCCACGGGTTTCAACTACCCAGGTTTAAGGTATTCTTCCTTCAGCTAAAACATGCATGTGGAACCTAGAGTATGATCAACCATGTGATCGGGAGACGTGTTCAAATATGTCTCAGTTTTCGTACCCTGGTACTCGGGTGCAACATTCCAGACGCTTTACTAACACCCTCCCGCCTTGGAGAGTCAGTCCCTTTAACCTCCTGTTTGGCCCAGTTTGCAATTTCTGCGGAAGATGAACAGGAATAGCGAGAACCAATGAGAGACTAGCTGGAAGGTGTCTGGACGGGCAAATTTAACTCTCATTTCCCACCAGGAAGAGGAATTAACCAAAGGCTCAGCGTGCCGTGCCGGAACCAGATTAGGGCCTGAAGCCATCCTGCGGTGTTGCGGCCAGCTCAAAAGAAAGCGAGTTGAAGAAAGGAGCTCAGGGGCACTGTAATTCACAAACCTGCAGAGTTATAAATGACAGCTATCGTCCAAAAATATACTGAAGTAAGGCTGCCAAGAGGACTTGAAAGCGGGGCAGAATTGCAGGAAACCGATTTCAGGAGGCAGACTGGAATTGCATTGAAAGCATAGGAAAAGAGGCAGAACGTCCACAATGATGCACTTGGCCAAAAAGGGCGTATGCGTTTTTTCCTGAATATATTCAGGAAAAAACGCATACGCCCTTTTTGGCCAACCAAGCAAGCTTGCAAAGGAAATCTGCACTACAATGAAGTCTCACTTCCCCCCGGTCAAAAGGGCCATCTGAAAAAAGTGTAAAATCCAGAAAGGCAGGACAGGCCATGGAGAACTGGGAGCCTTGTTATGCTGATGGGCGGGATGTAAATTGCCAACAGACACTCGGGAGAAGTGTATGGTGTTTCCTGAAACATCTAAAAAACAAAGCAACAGAGCCTAGGGCACTTCCACTTATGGTCCTATAGCTTAGGGAAATTAAAATCAAAAAGACACAGCCACCCCAAAGTTTGGGACGCCTCTGTTTACAAGAACCTCGTTTACCGTACAAGTTCAACATCGCAGAAAGTGAAAAATGGATAAAGAAGTTGTGGTATTTACTTACAAAGCAATATCACTCAGCAATGAAATCTATGTCATCAGGCCCTTAGCAGCACAATGAGTGGATTCAGGTATGATGATTCTAACTGAAATAAGTCACACAGAAAAAGAAACATCATAAGATATCTGTAATACACGGAATGTAAACTTGGCTACACAGGAACTGAATTACAGAACAGAACAGGGTCTCAAATTTAGAAAACCAACTTATGCTTGCTTAAGGGGAAAGGTGAGTTGGGGTGCTGCATAAAACCAGAGATTGAAATGAGCACAGATAAAGTTCCTTAAGCCAAATATGGAATAGACAAGAGCTACTCCTTGCTCAACGAAATGGACTCAACACCGCATATTAAATGCCTAAGAATGTACCTGACTAGTAAGTATCTTAAAACCTATGGATTGCTATGTCTCCGAAAGAGAATCAAGCATGTGTACAGGGGCATAAACGCAGCAGTGATAGGATTGGAGAGGTTCGGTGAGCAAATGAAGACCCTTTGAAGTCATATTGCATGGTACCCATTCCACGGGTTTCAACTACCCAGGTTTAAGGTATTCTTCCTTCAGCTAAAACATGCATGTGGTACCTAGAGTATGATCAACCATGTGATCGGGAGACGTGTTCAAATATGTCTCAGTTTTCGTACCCTGGTACTCGGGTGCAACATTCCAGACGCTTTACTAACACCCTCCCGACTTGGAGAGTCAGTCCCTTTAACCTCCTGTTTGGCCCAGTTTGCAATTTCTGCGGAAGATGAACAGGAATAGCGAGAACCAATGAGAGACTAGCTGGAGGTGTCTGGACGGGCAAATTTAACTCTCATTTCCCACCAGGAAGAGGAATTAACCAAAGGCTCAGCGTGCCGTGCCGGAACCAGATTAGGGCCTGAAGCCATCCTGCGGTGTTGCGGCCAGCTCAAAAGAAAGCGAGTTGAAGAAAGGAGCTCAGGGGCACTGTAATTCACAAACCTGCAGAGTTATAAATGACAGCTATCGTCCAAAAATATACTGAAGTAAGGCTGCCAAGAGGACTTGAAAGCGGGGCAGAATTGCAGGAAACCGATTTCAGGAGGTAGACTGGAATTGCATTGAAAGCATAGGAAAAGAGGCAGAACGTCCACAATGATGCACTTGGCCAAAAAGGGCGTATGCGTTTTTTCCTGAATATATTCAGGAAAAAACGCATACGCCCTTTTTGGCCAACCAAGCAAGCTTGCAAAGGAAATCTGCACTACAATGAAGTCTCACTTCCCCCCGGTCAAAAGGGCCATCTGAAAAAAGTGTAAAATCCAGAAAGGCAGGACAGGCCATGGAGAACTGGGAGCCTTGTTATGCTGATGGGCGGGATGTAAATTGCCAACAGACACTCGGGAGAAGTGTATGGTGTTTCCTGAAACATCTAAAAAACAAAGCAACAGAGCCTAGGGCACTTCCACTTATGGTCCTATAGCTTAGGGAAATTAAAATCAAAAAGACACAGCCACCCCAAAGTTTGGGACGCCTCTGTTTACAAGAACCTCGTTTACCGTACAAGTTCAACATCGCAGAAAGTGAAAAATGGATAAAGAAGTTGTGGTATTTACTTACAAAGCAATATCACTCAGCAATGAAATCTATGTCATCAGGCCCTTAGCAGCACAATGAGTGGATTCAGGTATGATGATTCTAACTGAAATAAGTCACACAGAAAAAGAAACATCATAAGATATCAGTAATACACGGAATGTAAACTTGGCTACACAGGAACTGAATTACAGAACAGAACAGGGTCTCAAATTTAGAAAACCAACTTATGCTTTCTTAAGGGTAAAGGTGAGTTGGGGTGCTGCATAAAACCAGAGATTGAAATGAGCACAGATAAAGTTCCTTAAGCCAAATATGGAATAGACAAGAGCTACTCCTTGCTCAACGAAATGGACTCAACACCGCATATTAAATGCCTAAGAATGTACCTGACTAGTAAGTATCTTAAAACCTATGGATTGCTATGTCTCCGAAAGAGAATCAAGCATGTGTACAGGGGCATAAACGCAGCAGTGATAGGATTGGAGAGGTTCGGTGAGCAAATGAAGACCCTTTGAAGTCATATTGCATGGTACCCATTCCACGGGTTTCAACTACCCAGGTTTAAGGTATTCTTCCTTCAGCTAAAACATGCATGTGGAACCTAGAGTATGATCAACCATGTGATCGGGAGACGTGTTCAAATATGTCTCAGTTTTCGTACCCTGGTACTCGGGTGCAACATTCCAGACGCTTTACTAACACCCTCCCGACTTGGAGAGTCAGTCCCTTTAACCTCCTGTTTGGCCCAGTTTGCAATTTCTGCGGAAGATGAACAGGAATAGCGAGAACCAATGAGAGACTAGCTGGAGGTGTCTGGACGGGCAAATTTAACTCTCATTTCCCACCAGGAAGAGGAATTAACCAAAGGCTCAGCGTGCCGTGCCGGAACCAGATTAGGGCCTGAAGCCATCCTGCGGTGTTGCGGCCAGCTCAAAAGAAAGCGAGTTGAAGAAAGGAGCTCAGGGGCACTGTAATTCACAAACCTGCAGAGTTATAAATGACAGCTATCGTCCAAAAATATACTGAAGTAAGGCTGCGAAGAGGACTTGAAAGCGGGGCAGAATTGCAGGAAACCGATTTCAGGAGGCAGACTGGAATTGCATTGAAAGCATAGGAAAAGAGGCAGAACGTCCACCATGATGCACTTGGCCAAAAAGGGCGTATGCGTTTTTTCCTGAATATATTCAGGAAAAAACGCATACGCCCTTTTTGGCCAACCAAGCAAGCTTGCAAAGGAAATCTGCACTACAATGAAGTCTCACTTCCCCCCGGTCAAAAGGGCCATCTGAAAAAAGTGTAAAATCCAGAAAGGCAGGACAGGCCATGGAGAACTGGGAGCCTTGTTATGCTGATGGGTGGGATGTAAATTGCCAACAGACACTCAGGAGAAGTGTATGGTGTTTCCTGAAACATCTAAAAAACAAAGCAACAGAGCCTAGGGCACTTCCACTTATGGTCCTATAGCTTAGGGAAATTAAAATCAAAAAGACACAGCCACCCCAAAGTTTGGGACGCCTCTGTTTACAAGAACCTCGTTTACAGTACAAGTTCAACATCGCAGAAAGTGAAAAATGGATAAAGAAGTTGTGGTATTTACTTACAAAGCAATATCACTCAGCAATGAAATCTATGTCATCAGGCCCTTAGCAGCACAATGAGTGGATTCAGGTTTGATGATTCTAACTGAAATAAGTCACACAGAAAAAGAAACATCATAAGATATCAGTAATACACGGAATGTAAACTTGGCTACACAGGAACTGAATTACAGAACAGAACAGGGTCTCAAATTTAGAAAACCAACTTATGCTTGCTTAAGGGGAAAGGTGAGTTGGGGTGCTGCATAAAACCAGAGATTGAAATGAGCACAGATAAAGTTCCTTAAGCCAAATATGGAATAGACAAGAGCTACTCCTTGCTCAACGAAATGGACTCAACACCGCATATTAAATGCCTAAGAATGTACCTGACTAGTAAGTATCTTAAAACCTATGGATTGCTATGTCTCCGAAAGAGAATCAAGCATGTGTACAGGGGCATAAACGCAGCAGTGATAGGATTGGAGAGGTTCGGTGAGCAAATGAAGACCCTTTGAAGTCATATTGCATGGTACCCATTCCACGGGTTTCAACTACCCAGGTTTAAGGTATTCTTCCTTCAGCTAAAACATGCATGTGGAACCTAGAGTATGATCAACCATGTGATCGGGAGACGTGTTCAAATATGTCTCAGTTTTCGTACCCTGGTACTCGGGTGCAACATTCCAGACGCTTTACTAACACCCTCCCGACTTGGAGAGTCAGTCCCTTTAACCTCCTGTTTGGCCCAGTTTGCAATTTCTGCGGAAGATGAACAGGAATAGCGAGAACCAATGAGAGACTAGCTGGAAGGTGTCTGGACGGGCAAATTTAACTCTCATTTCCCACCAGGAAGAGGAATTAACCAAAGGCTCAGCGTGCCGTGCCGGAACCAGATTAGGGCCTGAAGCCATCCTGCGGTGTTGCGGCCAGCTCAAAAGAAAGCGAGTTGAAGAAAGGAGCTCAGGGGCACTGTAATTCACAAACCTGCAGAGTTATAAATGACAGCTATCGTCCAAAAATATACTGAAGTAAGGCTGCCAAGAGGACTTGAAAGCGGGGCAGAATTGCAGGAAACCGATTTCAGGAGGCAGACTGGAATTGCATTGAAAGCATAGGAAAAGAGGCAGAACGTCCACCATGATGCACTTGGCCAAAAAGGGCGTATGCGTTTTTTCCTGAATATATTCAGGAAAAAACGCATACGCCCTTTTTGGCCAACCAAGCAAGCTTGCAAAGGAAATCTGCACTACAATGAAGTCTCACTTCCCCCCGGTCAAAAGGGCCATCTGAAAAAAGTGTAAAATCCAGAAAGGCAGGACAGGCCATGGAGAACTGGGAGCCTTGTTATGCTGATGGGCGGGATGTAAATTGCCAACAGACACTCGGGAGAAGTGTATGGTGTTTCCTGAAACATCTAAAAAACAAAGCAACAGAGCCTAGGGCACTTCCACTTATGGTCCTATAGCTTAGGGAAATTAAAATCAAAAAGACACAGCCACCCCAAAGTTTGGGACGCCTCTGTTTACAAGAACCTCGTTTACAGTACAAGTTCAACATCGCAGAAAGTGAAAAATGGATAAAGAAGTTGTGGTATTTACTTACAAAACAATATCTCTCAGCAATGAAATCTATGTCATCAGGCCCTTAGCAGCACAATGAGTGGATTCAGGTATGATGATTCTAACTGAAATAAGTCACACAGAAAAAGAAACATCATAAGATATCAGTAATACACGGAATGTAAACTTGCCTCCACAGGAACTGAATTACAGAACAGAACAGGGTCTCAAATTTAGAAAACCAACTTATGCTTGCTTAAGGGGAAAGGTGAGTTGGGGTGCTGCATAAAACCAGAGATTGAAATGAGCACAGATAAAGTTCCTTAAGCCAAATATGGAATAGACAAGAGCTACTCCTTGCTCAACGAAATGGACTCAACACCGCATATTAAATGCCTAAGAATGTACCTGACTAGTAAGTATCTTAAAACCTATGGATTGCTATGTCTCCGAAAGAGAATCAAGCATGTGTACAGGGGCATAAACGCAGCAGTGATAGGATTGGAGAGGTTCGGTGAGCAAATGAAGACCCTTTGAAGTCATATCGCATGGTACCCATTCCACGGGTTTCAACTACCCAGGTTTAAGGTATTCTTCCTTCAGCTAAAACATGCATGTGGAACCTAGAGTATGATCAACCATGTGATCGGGAGACGTGTTCAAATATGTCTCAGTTTTCGTACCCTGGTACTCGGGTGCAACATTCCAGACGCTTTACTAACACCCTCCCGACTTGGAGAGTCAGTCCCTTTAACCTCCTGTTTGGCCCAGTTTGCAATTTCTGCGGAAGATGAACAGGAATAGCGAGAACCAATGAGAGACTAGCTGGAAGGTGTCTGGACGGGCAAATTTAACTCTCATTTCCCACCAGGAAGAGGAATTAACCAAAGGCTCAGCGTGCCGTGCCGGAACCAGATTAGGGCCTGAAGCCATCCTGCGGTGTTGCGGCCAGCTCAAAAGAAAGCGAGTTGAAGAAAGGAGCTCAGGGGCACTGTAATTCACAAACCTGCAGAGTTATAAATGACAGCTATCGTCCAAAAATATACTGAAGTAAGGCTGCCAAGAGGACTTGAAAGCGGGGCAGAATTGCAGGAAACCGATTTCAGGAGGCAGACTGGAATTGCATTGAAAGCATAGGAAAAGAGGCAGAACGTCCACCATGATGCACTTGGCCAAAAAGGGCGTATGCGTTTTTTCCTGAATATATTCAGGAAAAAACGCATACGCCCTTTTTGGCCAACCAAGCAAGCTTGCAAAGGAAATCTGCACTACAATGAAGTCTCACTTCCCCCCGGTCAAAAGGGCCATCTGAAAAAAGTGTAAAATCCAGAAAGGCAGGACAGGCCATGGAGAACTGGGAGCCTTGTTATGCTGATGGGCGGGATGTAAATTGCCAACAGACACTCGGGAGAAGTGTATGGTGTTTCCTGAAACATCTAAAAAACAAAGCAACAGAGCCTAGGGCACTTCCACTTATGGTCCTATAGCTTAGGGAAATTAAAATCAAAAAGACACAGCCACCCCAAAGTTTGGGACGCCTCTGTTTACAAGAACCTCGTTTACAGTACAAGTTCAACATCGCAGAAAGTGAAAAATGGATAAAGAAGTTGTGGTATTTACTTACAAAACAATATCTCTCAGCAATGAAATCTATGTCATCAGGCCCTTAGCAGCACAATGAGTGGATTCAGGTATGATGATTCTAACTGAAATAAGTCACACAGAAAAAGAAACATCATAAGATATCAGTAATACACGGAATGTAAACTTGCCTCCACAGGAACTGAATTACAGAACAGAACAGGGTCTCAAATTTAGAAAACCAACTTATGCTTGCTTAAGGGGAAAGGTGAGTTGGGGTGCTGCATAAAACCAGAGATTGAAATGAGCACAGATAAAGTTCCTTAAGCCAAATATGGAATAGACAAGAGCTACTCCTTGCTCAACAAAATGGACTCAACACCGCATATTAAATGCCTAAGAATGTACCTGACTAGTAAGTATCTTAAAACCTATGGATTGCTATGTCTCCGAAAGAGAATCAAGCATGTGTACAGGGGCATAAATGCAGCAGTGATAGGATTGGAGAGGTTCGGTGAGCAAATGAAGACCCTTTGAAGTCATATTGCATGGTACCCATTCCACGGGTTTCAACTACCCAGGTTTAAGGTATTCTTCCTTCAGCTAAAACATGCATGTGGAACCTAGAGTATGATCAACCATGTGATCGGGAGACGTGTTCAAATATGTCTCAGTTTTCGTACCCTGGTACTCGGGTGCAACATTCCAGACGCTTTACTAACACCCTCCCGACTTGGAGAGTCAGTCCCTTTAACCTCCTGTTTGGCCCAGTTTGCAATTTCTGCGGAAGATGAACAGGAATAGCGAGAACCAATGAGAGACTAGCTGGAGGTGTCTGGACGGGCAAATTTAACTCTCATTTCCCACCAGGAAGAGGAATTAACCAAAGGCTCAGCGTGCCGTGCCGGAACCAGATTAGGGCCTGAAGCCATCCTGCGGTGTTGCGGCCAGCTCAAAAGAAAGCAAGTTGAAGAAAGGAGCTCAGGGGCACTGTAATTCACAAACCTGCAGAGTTATAAATGACAGCTATCGTCCAAAAATATACTGAAGTAAGGCTGCCAAGAGGACTTGAAAGCGGGGCAGAATTGCAGGAAACCGATTTCAGGAGGCAGACTGGAATTGCATTGAAAGCATAGGAAAAGAGGCAGAACGTCCACCATGATGCACTTGGCCAAAAAGGGCGTATGCGTTTTTTCCTGAATATATTCAGGAAAAAACGCATACGCCCTTTTTGGCCAACCAAGCAAGCTTGCAAAGGAAATCTGCACTACAATGAAGTCTCACTTCCCCCCGGTCAAAAGGGCCATCTGAAAAAAGTGTAAAATCCAGAAAGGCAGGACAGGCCATGGAGAACTGGGAGCCTTGTTATGCTGATGGGCGGGATGTAAATTGCCAACAGACACTCGGGAGAAGTGTATGGTGTTTCCTGAAACATCTAAAAAACAAAGCAACAGAGCCTAGGGCACTTCCACTTATGGTCCTATAGCTTAGGGAAATTAAAATCAAAAAGACACAGCCACCCCAAAGTTTGGGACGCCTCTGTTTACAAGAACCTCGTTTACAGTACAAGTTCAACATCGCAGAAAGTGAAAAATGGATAAAGAAGTTGTGGTATTTACTTACAAAGCAATATCACTCAGCAATGAAATCTATGTCATCAGGCCCTTAGCAGCACAATGAGTGGATTCAGGTATGATGATTCTAACTGAAATAAGTCACACCGAAAAAGAAACATCATAAGATATCAGTAATACACGGAATGTAAACTTGGCTACACCAGAACTGAATTACAGAACAGAACAGGGTCTCAAATTTAGAAAACCAACTTATGCTTGCTTAAGGGGAAAGGTGAGTTGGGGTGCTGCATAAAACCAGAGATTGAAATGAGCACAGATAAAGTTCCTTAAGCCAAATATGGAATAGACAAGAGCTACTCCTTGCTCAACGAAATGGACTCAACACCGCATATTAAATGCCTAAGAATGTACCTGACTAGTAAGTATCTTAAAACCTATGGATTGCTATGTCTCCGAAAGAGAATCAAGCATGTGTACAGGGGCATAAACGCAGCAGTGATAGGATTGGAGAGGTTCGGTGAGCAAATGAAGACCCTTTGAAGTCATATCGCATGGTACCCATTCCACGGGTTTCAACTACCCAGGTTTAAGGTATTCTTCCTTCAGCTAAAACATGCATGTGGAACCTAGAGTATGATCAACCATGTGATCGGGAGACGTGTTCAAATATGTCTCAGTTTTCGTACCCTGGTACTCGGGTGCAACATTCCAGACGCTTTACTAACACCCTCCCGACTTGGAGAGTCAGTCCCTTTAACCTCCTCTTTGGCCCAGTTTGCAATTTCTGCGGAAGATGAACAGGAATAGCGAGAACCAATGAGAGACTAGCTGGAAGGTGTCTGGACGGGCAAATTTAACTCTCATTTCCCACCAGGAAGAGGAATTAACCAAAGGCTCAGCGTGCCGTGCCGGAACCAGATTAGGGCCTGAAGCCATCCTGCGGTGTTGCGGCCAGCTCAAAAGAAAGCGAGTTGAAGAAAGGAGCTCAGGGGCACTGTAATTCACAAACCTGCAGAGTTATAAATGACAGCTATCGTCCAAAAATATACTGAAGTAAGGCTGCCAAGAGGACTTGAAAGCGGGGCAGAATTGCAGGAAACCGATTTCAGGAGGCAGACTGGAATTGCATTGAAAGCATAGGAAAAGAGGCAGAACGTCCACCATGATGCACTTGGCCAAAAAGGGCGTATGCGTTTTTTCCTGAATATATTCAGGAAAAAACGCATACGCCCTTTTTGGCCAACCAAGCAAGCTTGCAAAGGAAATCTGCACTACAATGAAGTCTCACTTCCCCCCGGTCAAAAGGGCCATCTGAAAAAAGTGTAAAATCCAGAAAGGCAGGACAGGCCATGGAGAACTGGGAGCCTTGTTATGCTGATGGGCGGGATGTAAATTGCCAACAGACACTCGGGAGAAGTGTATGGTGTTTCCTGAAACATCTAAAAAACAAAGCAACAGAGCCTAGGGCACTTCCACTTATGGTCCTATAGCTTAGGGAAATTAAAATCAAAAAGACACAGCCACCCCAAAGTTTGGGACGCCTCTGTTTACAAGAACCTCGTTTACAGTACAAGTTCAACATCGCAGAAAGTGAAAAATGGATAAAGAAGTTGTGGTATTTACTTACAAAACAATATCTCTCAGCAATGAAATCTATGTCATCAGGCCCTTAGCAGCACAATGAGTGGATTCAGGTATGATGATTCTAACTGAAATAAGTCACACAGAAAAAGAAACATCATAAGATATCAGTAATACACGGAATGTAAACTTGGCTCCACAGGAACTGAATTACAGAACAGAACAGGGTCTCAAATTTAGAAAACCAACTTATGCTTGCTTAAGGGGAAAGGTGAGTTGGGGTGCTGCATAAAACCAGAGATTGAAATGAGCACAGATAAAGTTCCTTAAGCCAAATATGGAATAGACAAGAGCTACTCCTTGCTCAACAAAATGGACTCAACACCGCATATTAAATGCCTAAGAATGTACCTGACTAGTAAGTATCTTAAAACCTATGGATTGCTATGTCTCCGAAAGAGAATCAAGCATGTGTACAGGGGCATAAACGCAGCAGTGATAGGATTGGAGAGGTTCGGTGAGCAAATGAAGACCCTTTGAAGTCATATTGCATGGTACCCATTCCACGGGTTTCAACTACCCAGGTTTAAGGTATTCTTCCTTCAGCTAAAACATGCATGTGGAACCTAGAGTATGATCAACCATGTGATCGGGAGACGTGTTCAAATATGTCTCAGTTTTCGTACCCTGGTACTCGGGTGCAACATTCCAGACGCTTTACTAACACCCTCCCGACTTGGAGAGTCAGTCCCTTTAACCTCCTCTTTGGCCCAGTTTGCAATTTCTGCGGAAGATGAACAGGAATAGCGAGAACCAATGAGAGACTAGCTGGAGGTGTCTGGACGGGCAAATTTAACTCTCATTTCCCACCAGGAAGAGGAATTAACCAAAGGCTCAGCGTGCCGTGCCGGAACCAGATTAGGGCCTGAAGCCATCCTGCGGTGTTGCGGCCAGCTCAAAAGAAAGCAAGTTGAAGAAAGGAGCTCAGGGGCACTGTAATTCACAAACCTGCAGAGTTATAAATGACAGCTATCGTCCAAAAATATACTGAAGTAAGGCTGCCAAGAGGACTTGAAAGCGGGGCAGAATTGCAGGAAACCGATTTCAGGAGGCAGACTGGAATTGCATTGAAAGCATAGGAAAAGAGGCAGAACGTCCACCATGATGCACTTGGCCAAAAAGGGCGTATGCGTTTTTTCCTGAATATATTCAGGAAAAAACGCATACGCCCTTTTTGGCCAACCAAGCAAGCTTGCAAAGGAAATCTGCACTACAATGAAGTCTCACTTCCCCCCGGTCAAAAGGGCCATCTGAAAAAAGTGTAAAATCCAGAAAGGCAGGACAGGCCATGGAGAACTGGGAGCCTTGTTATGCTGATGGGCGGGATGTAAATTGCCAACAGACACTCGGGAGAAGTGTATGGTGTTTCCTGAAACATCTAAAAAACAAAGCAACAGAGCCTAGGGCACTTCCACTTATGGTCCTATAGCTTAGGGAAATTAAAATCAAAAAGACACAGCCACCCCAAAGTTTGGGACGCCTCTGTTTACAAGAACCTCGTTTACAGTACAAGTTCAACATCGCAGAAAGTGAAAAATGGATAAAGAAGTTGTGGTATTTACTTACAAAGCAATATCACTCAGCAATGAAATCTATGTCATCAGGCCCTTAGCAGCACAATGAGTGGATTCAGGTATGATGATTCTAACTGAAATAAGTCACACCGAAAAAGAAACATCATAAGATATCAGTAATACACGGAATGTAAACTTGGCTACACCAGAACTGAATTACAGAACAGAACAGGGTCTCAAATTTAGAAAACCAACTTATGCTTGCTTAAGGGGAAAGGTGAGTTGGGGTGCTGCATAAAACCAGAGATTGAAATGAGCACAGATAAAGTTCCTTAAGCCAAATATGGAATAGACAAGAGCTACTCCTTGCTCAACGAAATGGACTCAACACCGCATATTAAATGCCTAAGAATGTACCTGACTAGTAAGTATCTTAAAACCTATGGATTGCTATGTCTCCGAAAGAGAATCAAGCATGTGTACAGGGGCATAAACGCAGCAGTGATAGGATTGGAGAGGTTCGGTGAGCAAATGAAGACCCTTTGAAGTCATATCGCATGGTACCCATTCCACGGGTTTCAACTACCCAGGTTTAAGGTATTCTTCCTTCAGCTAAAACATGCATGTGGAACCTAGAGTATGATCAACCATGTGATCGGGAGACGTGTTCAAATATGTCTCAGTTTTCGTACCCTGGTACTCGGGTGCAACATTCCAGACGCTTTACTAACACCCTCCCGACTTGGAGAGTCAGTCCCTTTAACCTCCTGTTTGGCCCAGTTTGCAATTTCTGCGGAAGATGAACAGGAATAGCGAGAACCAATGAGAGACTAGCTGGAAGGTGTCTGGACGGGCAAATTTAACTCTCATTTCCCACCAGGAAGAGGAATTAACCAAAGGCTCAGCGTGCCGTGCCGGAACCAGATTAGGGCCTGAAGCCATCCTGCGGTGTTGCGGCCAGCTCAAAAGAAAGCGAGTTGAAGAAAGGAGCTCAGGGGCACTGTAATTCACAAACCTGCAGAGTTATAAATGACAGCTATCGTCCAAAAATATACTGAAGTAAGGCTGCCAAGAGGACTTGAAAGCGGGGCAGAATTGCAGGAAACCGATTTCAGGAGGCAGACTGGAATTGCATTGAAAGCATAGGAAAAGAGGCAGAACGTCCACCATGATGCACTTGGCCAAAAAGGGCGTATGCGTTTTTTCCTGAATATATTCAGGAAAAAACGCATACGCCCTTTTTGGCCAACCAAGCAAGCTTGCAAAGGAAATCTGCACTACAATGAAGTCTCACTTCCCCCCGGTCAAAAGGGCCATCTGAAAAAAGTGTAAAATCCAGAAAGGCAGGACAGGCCATGGAGAACTGGGAGCCTTGTTATGCTGATGGGCGGGATGTAAATTGCCAACAGACACTCGGGAGAAGTGTATGGTGTTTCCTGAAACATCTAAAAAACAAAGCAACAGAGCCTAGGGCACTTCCACTTATGGTCCTATAACTTAGGGAAATTAAAATCAAAAAGACACAGCCACCCCAAAGTTTGGGACGCCTCTGTTTACAAGAACCTCGTTTACAGTACAAGTTCAACATCGCAGAAAGTGAAAAATGGATAAAGAAGTTGTGGTATTTACTTACAAAGCAATATCACTCAGCAATGAAATCTATGTCATCAGGCCCTTAGCAGCACAATGAGTGGATTCAGGTATGATGATTCTAACTGAAATAAGTCACACAGAAAAAGAAACATCATAAGATATCAGTAATACACGGAATGTAAACTTGGCTACACAGGAACTGAATTACAGAACAGAACAGGGTCTCAAATTTAGAAAACCAACTTATGCTTGCTTAAGGGGAAAGGTGAGTTGGGGTGCTGCATAAAACCAGAGATTGAAATGAGCACAGATAAAGTTCCTTAAGCCAAATATGGAATAGACAAGAGCTACTCCTTGCTCAACGAAATGGACTCAACACCGCATATTAAATGCCTAAGAATGTACCTGACTAGTAAGTATCTTAAAAACTATGGATTGCTATGTCTCCGAAAGAGAATCAAGCATGTGTACAGGGGCATAAACGCAGCAGTGATAGGATTGGAGAGGTTCGGTGAGCAAATGAAGACCCTTTGAAGTCATATCGCATGGTACCCATTCCACGGGTTTCAACTACCCAGGTTTAAGGTATTCTTCCTTCAGCTAAAACATGCATGTGGAACCTAGAGTATGATCAACCATGTGATCGGGAGACGTGTTCAAATATGTCTCAGTTTTCGTACCCTGGTACTCGGGTGCAACATTCCAGACGCTTTACTAACACCCTCCCGACTTGGAGAGTCAGTCCCTTTAACCTCCTGTTTGGCCCAGTTTGCAATTTCTGCGGAAGATGAACAGGAATAGCGAGAACCAATGAGAGACTAGCTGGAAGGTGTCTGGACGGGCAAATTTAACTCTCATTTCCCACCAGGAAGAGGAATTAACCAAAGGCTCAGCGTGCCGTGCCGGAACCAGATTAGGGCCTGAAGCCATCCTGCGGTGTTGCGGCCAGCTCAAAAGAAAGCGAGTTGAAGAAAGGAGCTCAGGGGCACTGTAATTCACAAACCTGCAGAGTTATAAATGACAGCTATCGTCCAAAAATATACTGAAGTAAGGCTGCCAAGAGGACTTGAAAGCGGGGCGGAATTGCAGGAAACCGATTTCAGGAGGCAGACTGGAATTGCATTGAAAGCATAGGAAAAGAGGCAGAACGTCCACCATGATGCACTTGGCCAAAAAGGGCGTATGCGTTTTTTCCTGAATATATTCAGGCAAAAACGCATACGCCCTTTTTGGCCAACCAAGCAAGCTTGCAAAGGAAATCTGCACTACAATGAAGTCTCACTTCCCCCCGGTCAAAAGGGCCATCTGAAAAAAGTGTAAAATCCAGAAAGGCAGGACAGGCCATGGAGAACTGGGAGCCTTGTTATGCTGATGGGCGGGATGTAAATTGCCAACAGACACTCGGGAGAAGTGTATGGTGTTTCCTGAAACATCTAAAAAACAAAGCAACAGAGCCTAGGGCACTTCCACTTATGGTCCTATAGCTTAGGGAAATTAAAATCAAAAAGACACAGCCACCCCAAAGTTTGGGACGCCTCTGTTTACAAGAACCTCGTTTACCGTACAAGTTCAACATCGCAGAAAGTGAAAAATGGATAAAGAAGTTGTGGTATTTACTTACAAAGCAATATCACTCAGCAATGAAATCTATGTCATCAGGCCCTTAGCAGCACAATGAGTGGATTCAGGTATGATGATTCTAACTGAAATAAGTCACACAGAAAAAGAAACATCATAAGATATCAGTAATACACGGAATGTAAACTTGGCTACACAGGAACTGAATTACAGAACAGAACAGGGTCTCAAATTTAGAAAACCAACTTATGCTTGCTTAAGGGGAAAGGTGAGTTGGGGTGCTGCATAAAACCAGAGATTGAAATGAGCACAGATAAAGTTCCTTAAGCCAAATATGGAATAGACAAGAGCTACTCCTTGCTCAACGAAATGGACTCAACACCGCATATTAAATGCCTAAGAATGTACCTGACTAGTAAGTATCTTAAAACCTATGGATTGCTATGTCTCCGAAAGAGAATCAAGCATGTGTACAGGGGCATAAACGCAGCAGTGATAGGATTGGAGAGGTTCGGTGAGCAAATGAAGACCCTTTGAAGTCATATTGCATGGTACCCATTCCACGGGTTTCAACTACCCAGGTTTAAGGTATTCTTCCTTCAGCTAAAACATGCATGTGGAACCTAGAGTATGATCAACCATGTGATCGGGAGACGTGTTCAAATATGTCTCAGTTTTCGTACCCTGGTACTCGGGTGCAACATTCCAGACGCTTTACTAACACCCTCCCGACTTGGAGAGTCAGTCCCTTTAACCTCCTGTTTGGCCCAGTTTGCAATTTCTGCGGAAGATGAACAGGAATAGCGAGAACCAATGAGAGACTAGCTGGAAGGTGTCTGGACGGGCAAATTTAACTCTCATTTCCCACCAGGAAGAGGAATTAACCAAAGGCTCAGCGTGCCGTGCCGGAACCAGATTAGGGCCTGAAGCCATCCTGCGGTGTTGCGGCCAGCTCAAAAGAAAGCGAGTTGAAGAAAGGAGCTCAGGGGCACTGTAATTCACAAACCTGCAGAGTTATAAATGACAGCTATCGTCCAAAAATATACTGAAGTAAGGCTGCCAAGAGGACTTGAAAGCGGGGCAGAATTGCAGGAAACCGATTTCAGGAGGCAGACTGGAATTGCATTGAAAGCATAGGAAAAGAGGCAGAACGTCCACCATGATGCACTTGGCCAAAAAGGGCGTATGCGTTTTTTCCTGAATATATTCAGGAAAAAACGCATACGCCCTTTTTGGCCAACCAAGCAAGCTTGCAAAGGAAATCTGCACTACAATGAAGTCTCACTTCCCCCCGGTCAAAAGGGCCATCTGAAAAAAGTGTAAAATCCAGAAAGGCAGGACAGGCCATGGAGAACTGGGAGCCTTGTTATGCTGATGGGCGGGATGTAAATTGCCAACAGACACTCGGGAGAAGTGTATGGTGTTTCCTGAAACATCTAAAAAACAAAGCAACAGAGCCTAGGGCACTTCCACTTATGGTCCTATAGCTTAGGGAAATTAAAATCAAAAAGACATAGCCACCCCAAAGTTTGGGACGCCTCTGTTTACAAGAACCTCATTTACCGTACAAGTTCAACATCGCAGAAAGTGAAAAATGGATAAAGAAGTTGTGGTATTTACTTACAAAGCAATATCACTCAGCAATGAAATCTATGTCATCAGGCCATTAGCAGCACAATGAGTGGATTCAGGTATGATGATTCTAACTGAAATAAGTCACACAGAAAAAGAAACATCATAAGATATCAGTAATACACGGAATGTAAACTTGGCTACACAGGAACTGAATTACAGAACAGAACAGGGTCTCAAATTTAGAAAACCAACTTATGCTTGCTTAAGGGGAAAGGTGAGTTGGGGTGCTGCATAAAACCAGAGATTGAAATGAGCACAGATAAAGTTCCTTAAGCCAAATATGGAATAGACAAGAGCTACTCCTTGCTCAACGAAATGGACTCAACACCGCATATTAAATGCCTAAGAATGTACCTGACTAGTAAGTATCTTAAAACCTATGGATTGCTATGTCTCCGAAAGAGAATCAAGCATGTGTACAGGGGCATAAACGCAGCAGTGATAGGATTGGAGAGGTTCGGTGAGCAAATGAAGACCCTTTGAAGTCATATCGCATGGTACCCATTCCACGGGTTTCAACTACCCAGGTTTAAGGTATTCTTCCTTCAGCTAAAACATGCATGTGGAACCTAGAGTATGATCAACCATGTGATCGGGAGACGTGTTCAAATATGTCTCAGTTTTCGTACCCTGGTACTCGGGTGCAACATTCCAGACGCTTTACTAACACCCTCCCGACTTGGAGAGTCAGTCCCTTTAACCTCCTGTTTGGCCCAGTTTGCAATTTCTGCGGAAGATGAACAGGAATAGCGAGAACCAATGAGAGACTAGCTGGAAGGTGTCTGGACGGGCAAATTTAACTCTCATTTCCCACCAGGAAGAGGAATTAACCAAAGGCTCAGCGTGCCGTGCCGGAACCAGATTAGGGCCTGAAGCCATCCTGCGGTGTTGCGGCCAGCTCAAAAGAAAGCGAGTTGAAGAAAGGAGCTCAGGGGCACTGTAATTCACAAACCTGCAGAGTTATAAATGACAGCTATCGTCCAAAAATATACTGAAGTAAGGCTGCCAAGAGGACTTGAAAGCGGGGCAGAATTGCAGGAAACCGATTTCAGGAGGCAGACTGGAATTGCATTGAAAGCATAGGAAAAGAGGCAGAACGTCCACCATGATGCACTTGGCCAAAAAGGGCGTATGCGTTTTTTCCTGAATATATTCAGGAAAAAACGCATACGCCCTTTTTGGCCAACCAAGCAAGCTTGCAAAGGAAATCTGCACTACAATGAAGTCTCACTTCCCCCCGGTCAAAAGGGCCATCTGAAAAAAGTGTAAAATCCAGAAAGGCAGGACAGGCCATGGAGAACTGGGAGCCTTGTTATGCTGATGGGCGGGATGTAAATTGCCAACAGACACTCGGGAGAAGTGTATGGTGTTTCCTGAAACATCTAAAAAACAAAGCAACAGAGCCTAGGGCACTTCCACTTATGGTCCTATAACTTAGGGAAATTAAAATCAAAAAGACACAGCCACCCCAAAGTTTGGGACGCCTCTGTTTACAAGAACCTCGTTTACAGTACAAGTTCAACATCGCAGAAAGTGAAAAATGGATAAAGAAGTTGTGGTATTTACTTACAAAGCAATATCACTCAGCAATGAAATCTATGTCATCAGGCCCTTAGCAGCACAATGAGTGGATTCAGGTATGATGATTCTAACTGAAATAAGTCACACAGAAAAAGAAACATCATAAGATATCAGTAATACACGGAATGTAAACTTGGCTACACAGGAACTGAATTACAGAACAGAACAGGGTCTCAAATTTAGAAAACCAACTTATGCTTGCTTAAGGGGAAAGGTGAGTTGGGGTGCTGCATAAAACCAGAGATTGAAATGAGCACAGATAAAGTTCCTTAAGCCAAATATGGAATAGACAAGAGCTACTCCTTGCTCAACGAAATGGACTCAACACCGCATATTAAATGCCTAAGAATGTACCTGACTAGTAAGTATCTTAAAAACTATGGATTGCTATGTCTCCGAAAGAGAATCAAGCATGTGTACAGGGGCATAAACGCAGCAGTGATAGGATTGGAGAGGTTCGGTGAGCAAATGAAGACCCTTTGAAGTCATATCGCATGGTACCCATTCCACGGGTTTCAACTACCCAGGTTTAAGGTATTCTTCCTTCAGCTAAAACATGCATGTGGAACCTAGAGTATGATCAACCATGTGATCGGGAGACGTGTTCAAATATGTCTCAGTTTTCGTACCCTGGTACTCGGGTGCAACATTCCAGACGCTTTACTAACACCCTCCCGACTTGGAGAGTCAGTCCCTTTAACCTCCTGTTTGGCCCAGTTTGCAATTTCTGCGGAAGATGAACAGGAATAGCGAGAACCAATGAGAGACTAGCTGGAAGGTGTCTGGACGGGCAAATTTAACTCTCATTTCCCACCAGGAAGAGGAATTAACCAAAGGCTCAGCGTGCCGTGCCGGAACCAGATTAGGGCCTGAAGCCATCCTGCGGTGTTGCGGCCAGCTCAAAAGAAAGCGAGTTGAAGAAAGGAGCTCAGGGGCACTGTAATTCACAAACCTGCAGAGTTATAAATGACAGCTATCGTCCAAAAATATACTGAAGTAAGGCTGCCAAGAGGACTTGAAAGCGGGGCGGAATTGCAGGAAACCGATTTCAGGAGGCAGACTGGAATTGCATTGAAAGCATAGGAAAAGAGGCAGAACGTCCACCATGATGCACTTGGCCAAAAAGGGCGTATGCGTTTTTTCCTGAATATATTCAGGCAAAAACGCATACGCCCTTTTTGGCCAACCAAGCAAGCTTGCAAAGGAAATCTGCACTACAATGAAGTCTCACTTCCCCCCGGTCAAAAGGGCCATCTGAAAAAAGTGTAAAATCCAGAAAGGCAGGACAGGCCATGGAGAACTGGGAGCCTTGTTATGCTGATGGGCGGGATGTAAATTGCCAACAGACACTCGGGAGAAGTGTATGGTGTTTCCTGAAACATCTAAAAAACAAAGCAACAGAGCCTAGGGCACTTCCACTTATGGTCCTATAGCTTAGGGAAATTAAAATCAAAAAGACACAGCCACCCCAAAGTTTGGGACGCCTCTGTTTACAAGAACCTCGTTTACCGTACAAGTTCAACATCGCAGAAAGTGAAAAATGGATAAAGAAGTTGTGGTATTTACTTACAAAGCAATATCACTCAGCAATGAAATCTATGTCATCAGGCCCTTAGCAGCACAATGAGTGGATTCAGGTATGATGATTCTAACTGAAATAAGTCACACAGAAAAAGAAACATCATAAGATATCAGTAATACACGGAATGTAAACTTGGCTACACAGGAACTGAATTACAGAACAGAACAGGGTCTCAAATTTAGAAAACCAACTTATGCTTGCTTAAGGGGAAAGGTGAGTTGGGGTGCTGCATAAAACCAGAGATTGAAATGAGCACAGATAAAGTTCCTTAAGCCAAATATGGAATAGACAAGAGCTACTCCTTGCTCAACGAAATGGACTCAACACCGCATATTAAATGCCTAAGAATGTACCTGACTAGTAAGTATCTTAAAACCTATGGATTGCTATGTCTCCGAAAGAGAATCAAGCATGTGTACAGGGGCATAAACGCAGCAGTGATAGGATTGGAGAGGTTCGGTGAGCAAATGAAGACCCTTTGAAGTCATATTGCATGGTACCCATTCCACGGGTTTCAACTACCCAGGTTTAAGGTATTCTTCCTTCAGCTAAAACATGCATGTGGAACCTAGAGTATGATCAACCATGTGATCGGGAGACGTGTTCAAATATGTCTCAGTTTTCGTACCCTGGTACTCGGGTGCAACATTCCAGACGCTTTACTAACACCCTCCCGACTTGGAGAGTCAGTCCCTTTAACCTCCTGTTTGGCCCAGTTTGCAATTTCTGCGGAAGATGAACAGGAATAGCGAGAACCAATGAGAGACTAGCTGGAAGGTGTCTGGACGGGCAAATTTAACTCTCATTTCCCACCAGGAAGAGGAATTAACCAAAGGCTCAGCGTGCCGTGCCGGAACCAGATTAGGGCCTGAAGCCATCCTGCGGTGTTGCGGCCAGCTCAAAAGAAAGCGAGTTGAAGAAAGGAGCTCAGGGGCACTGTAATTCACAAACCTGCAGAGTTATAAATGACAGCTATCGTCCAAAAATATACTGAAGTAAGGCTGCCAAGAGGACTTGAAAGCGGGGCAGAATTGCAGGAAACCGATTTCAGGAGGCAGACTGGAATTGCATTGAAAGCATAGGAAAAGAGGCAGAACGTCCACCATGATGCACTTGGCCAAAAAGGGCGTATGCGTTTTTTCCTGAATATATTCAGGAAAAAACGCATACGCCCTTTTTGGCCAACCAAGCAAGCTTGCAAAGGAAATCTGCACTACAATGAAGTCTCACTTCCCCCCGGTCAAAAGGGCCATCTGAAAAAAGTGTAAAATCCAGAAAGGCAGGACAGGCCATGGAGAACTGGGAGCCTTGTTATGCTGATGGGCGGGATGTAAATTGCCAACAGACACTCGGGAGAAGTGTATGGTGTTTCCTGAAACATCTAAAAAACAAAGCAACAGAGCCTAGGGCACTTCCACTTATGGTCCTATAGCTTAGGGAAATTAAAATCAAAAAGACACAGCCACCCCAAAGTTTGGGACGCCTCTGTTTACAAGAACCTCATTTACCGTACAAGTTCAACATCGCAGAAAGTGAAAAATGGATAAAGAAGTTGTGGTATTTACTTACAAAGCAATATCACTCAGCAATGAAATCTATGTCATCAGGCCCTTAGCAGCACAATGAGTGGATTCAGGTATGATGATTCTAACTGAAATAAGTCACACAGAAAAAGAAACATCATAAGATATCAGTAATACACGGAATGTAAACTTGGCTACACAGGAACTGAATTACAGAACAGAACAGGGTCTCAAATTTAGAAAACCAACTTATGCTTGCTTAAGGGGAAAGGTGAGTTGGGGTGCTGCATAAAACCAGAGATTGAAATGAGCACAGATAAAGTTCCTTAAGCCAAATATGGAATAGACAAGAGCTACTCCTTGCTCAACGAAATGGACTCAACACCGCATATTAAATGCCTAAGAATGTACCTGACTAGTAAGTATCTTAAAACCTATGGATTGCTATGTCTCCGAAAGAGAATCAAGCATGTGTACAGGGGCATAAACACAGCAGTGATAGGATTGGAGAGGTTCGGTGAGCAAATGAAGACCCTTTGAAGTCATATTGCATGGTACCCATTCCACGGGTTTCAACTACCCAGGTTTAAGGTATTCTTCCTTCAGCTAAAACATGCATGTGGAACCTAGAGTATGATCAACCATGTGATCGGGAGACGTGTTCAAATATGTCTCAGTTTTCGTACCCTGGTACTCGGGTGCAACATTCCAGACGTTTTACTAACACCCTCCCGACTTGGAGAGTCAGTCCCTTTAACCTCCTGTTTGGCCCAGTTTGCAATTTCTGCGGAAGATGAACAGGAATAGCGAGAACCAATGAGAGACTAGCTGGAAGGTGTCTGGACGGGCAAATTTAACTCTCATTTCCCACCAGGAAGAGGAATTAACCAAAGGCTCAGCGTGCCGTGCCGGAACCAGATTAGGGCCTGAAGCCATCCTGCGGTGTTGCGGCCAGCTCAAAAGAAAGCGAGTTGAAGAAAGGAGCTCAGGGGCACTGTAATTCACAAACCTGCAGAGTTATAAATGACAGCTATCGTCCAAAAATATACTGAAGTAAGGCTGCCAAGAGGACTTGAAAGCGGGGCAGAATTGCAGGAAACCGATTTCAGGAGGCAGACTGGAATTGCATTGAAAGCATAGGAAAAGAGGCAGAACGTCCACCATGATGCACTTGGCCAAAAAGGGCGTATGCGTTTTTTCCTGAATATATTCAGGAAAAAACGCATACGCCCTTTTTGGCCAACCAAGCAAGCTTGCAAAGGAAATCTGCACTACAATGAAGTCTCACTTCCCCCCGGTCAAAAGGGCCATCTGAAAAAAGTGTAAAATCCAGAAAGGCAGGACAGGCCATGGAGAACTGGGAGCCTTGTTATGCTGATGGGCGGGATGTAAATTGCCAACAGACACTCGGGAGAAGTGTATGGTGTTTCCTGAAACATCTAAAAAACAAAGCAACAGAGCCTAGGGCACTTCCACTTATGGTCCTATAGCTTAGGGAAATTAAAATCAAAAAGACACAGCCACCCCAAAGTTTGGGACGCCTCTGTTTACAAGAACCTCGTTTACCGTACAAGTTCAACATCGCAGAAAGTGAAAAATGGATAAAGAAGTTGTGGTATTTACTTACAAAGCAATATCACTCAGCAATGAAATCTATGTCATCAGGCCCTTAGCAGCACAATGAGTGGATTCAGGTATGATGATTCTAACTGAAATAAGTCACACAGAAAAAGAAACATCATAAGATATCAGTAATACACGGAATGTAAACTTGGCTACACAGGAACTGAATTACAGAACAGAACAGGGTCTCAAATTTAGAAAACCAACTTATGCTTGCTTAAGGGGAAAGGTGAGTTGGGGTGCTGCATAAAACCAGAGATTGAAATGAGCACAGATAAAGTTCCTTAAGCCAAATATGGAATAGACAAGAGCTACTCCTTGCTCAACGAAATGGACTCAACACCGCATATTAAATGCCTAAGAATGTACCTGACTAGTAAGTATCTTAAAACCTATGGATTGCTATGTCTCCGAAAGAGAATCAAGCATGTGTACAGGGGCATAAACGCAGCAGTGATAGGATTGGAGAGGTTCGGTGAGCAAATGAAGACCCTTTGAAGTCATATTGCATGGTACCCATTCCACGGGTTTCAACTACCCAGGTTTAAGGTATTCTTCCTTCAGCTAAAACATGCATGTGGAACCTAGAGTATGATCAACCATGTGATCGGGAGACGTGTTCAAATATGTCTCAGTTTTCGTACCCTGGTACTCGGGTGCAACATTCCAGACGCTTTACTAACACCCTCCCGCCTTGGAGAGTCAGTCCCTTTAACCTCCTGTTTGGCCCAGTTTGCAATTTCTGCGGAAGATGAACAGGAATAGCGAGAACCAATGAGAGACTAGCTGGAAGGTGTCTGGACGGGCAAATTTAACTCTCATTTCCCACCAGGAAGAGGAATTAACCAAAGGCTCAGCGTGCCGTGCCGGAACCAGATTAGGGCCTGAAGCCATCCTGCGGTGTTGCGGCCAGCTCAAAAGAAAGCGAGTTGAAGAAAGGAGCTCAGGGGCACTGTAATTCACAAACCTGCAGAGTTATAAATGACAGCTATCGTCCAAAAATATACTGAAGTAAGGCTGCCAAGAGGACTTGAAAGCGGGGCAGAATTGCAGGAAACCGATTTCAGGAGGCAGACTGGAATTGCATTGAAAGCATAGGAAAAGAGGCAGAACGTCCACAATGATGCACTTGGCCAAAAAGGGCGTATGCGTTTTTTCCTGAATATATTCAGGAAAAAACGCATACGCCCTTTTTGGCCAACCAAGCAAGCTTGCAAAGGAAATCTGCACTACAATGAAGTCTCACTTCCCCCCGGTCAAAAGGGCCATCTGAAAAAAGTGTAAAATCCAGAAAGGCAGGACAGGCCATGGAGAACTGGGAGCCTTGTTATGCTGTTGGGCGGGATGTAAATTGCCAACAGACACTCGGGAGAAGTGTATGGTGTTTCCTGAAACATCTAAAAAACAAAGCAACAGAGCCTAGGGCACTTCCACTTATGGTCCTATAGCTTAGGGAAATTAAAATCAAAAAGACACAGCCACCCCAAAGTTTGGGACGCCTCTGTTTACAAGAACCTCGTTTACCGTACAAGTTCAACATCGCAGAAAGTGAAAAATGGATAAAGAAGTTGTGGTATTTACTTACAAAGCAATATCACTCAGCAATGAAATCTATGTCATCAGGCCCTTAGCAGCACAATGAGTGGATTCAGGTATGATGATTCTAACTGAAATAAGTCACACAGAAAAAGAAACATCATAAGATATCTGTAATACACGGAATGTAAACTTGGCTACACAGGAACTGAATTACAGAACAGAACAGGGTCTCAAATTTAGAAAACCAACTTATGCTTGCTTAAGGGGAAAGGTGAGTTGGGGTGCTGCATAAAACCAGAGATTGAAATGAGCACAGATAAAGTTCCTTAAGCCAAATATGGAATAGACAAGAGCTACTCCTTGCTCAACGAAATGGACTCAACACCGCATATTAAATGCCTAAGAATGTACCTGACTAGTAAGTATCTTAAAACCTATGGATTGCTATGTCTCCGAAAGAGAATCAAGCATGTGTACAGGGGCATAAACGCAGCAGTGATAGGATTGGAGAGGTTCGGTGAGCAAATGAAGACCCTTTGAAGTCATATTGCATGGTACCCATTCCACGGGTTTCAACTACCCAGGTTTAAGGTATTCTTCCTTCAGCTAAAACATGCATGTGGTACCTAGAGTATGATCAACCATGTGATCGGGAGACGTGTTCAAATATGTCTCAGTTTTCGTACCCTGGTACTCGGGTGCAACATTCCAGACGCTTTACTAACACCCTCCCGACTTGGAGAGTCAGTCCCTTTAACCTCCTGTTTGGCCCAGTTTGCAATTTCTGCGGAAGATGAACAGGAATAGCGAGAACCAATGAGAGACTAGCTGGAGGTGTCTGGACGGGCAAATTTAACTCTCATTTCCCACCAGGAAGAGGAATTAACCAAAGGCTCAGCGTGCCGTGCCGGAACCAGATTAGGGCCTGAAGCCATCCTGCGGTGTTGCGGCCAGCTCAAAAGAAAGCGAGTTGAAGAAAGGAGCTCAGGGGCACTGTAATTCACAAACCTGCAGAGTTATAAATGACAGCTATCGTCCAAAAATATACTGAAGTAAGGCTGCCAAGAGGACTTGAAAGCGGGGCAGAATTGCAGGAAACCGATTTCAGGAGGTAGACTGGAATTGCATTGAAAGCATAGGAAAAGAGGCAGAACGTCCACAATGATGCACTTGGCCAAAAAGGGCGTATGCGTTTTTTCCTGAATATATTCAGGAAAAAACGCATACGCCCTTTTTGGCCAACCAAGCAAGCTTGCAAAGGAAATCTGCACTACAATGAAGTCTCACTTCCCCCCGGTCAAAAGGGCCATCTGAAAAAAGTGTAAAATCCAGAAAGGCAGGACAGGCCATGGAGAACTGGGAGCCTTGTTATGCTGATGGGCGGGATGTAAATTGCCAACAGACACTCGGGAGAAGTGTATGGTGTTTCCTGAAACATCTAAAAAACAAAGCAACAGAGCCTAGGGCACTTCCACTTATGGTCCTATAGCTTAGGGAAATTAAAATCAAAAAGACACAGCCACCCCAAAGTTTGGGACGCCTCTGTTTACAAGAACCTCGTTTACCGTACAAGTTCAACATCGCAGAAAGTGAAAAATGGATAAAGAAGTTGTGGTATTTACTTACAAAGCAATATCACTCAGCAATGAAATCTATGTCATCAGGCCCTTAGCAGCACAATGAGTGGATTCAGGTATGATGATTCTAACTGAAATAAGTCACACAGAAAAAGAAACATCATAAGATATCAGTAATACACGGAATGTAAACTTGGCTACACAGGAACTGAATTACAGAACAGAACAGGGTCTCAAATTTAGAAAACCAACTTATGCTTTCTTAAGGGTAAAGGTGAGTTGGGGTGCTGCATAAAACCAGAGATTGAAATGAGCACAGATAAAGTTCCTTAAGCCAAATATGGAATAGACAAGAGCTACTCCTTGCTCAACGAAATGGACTCAACACCGCATATTAAATGCCTAAGAATGTACCTGACTAGTAAGTATCTTAAAACCTATGGATTGCTATGTCTCCGAAAGAGAATCAAGCATGTGTACAGGGGCATAAACGCAGCAGTGATAGGATTGGAGAGGTTCGGTGAGCAAATGAAGACCCTTTGAAGTCATATTGCATGGTACCCATTCCACGGGTTTCAACTACCCAGGTTTAAGGTATTCTTCCTTCAGCTAAAACATGCATGTGGAACCTAGAGTATGATCAACCATGTGATCGGGAGACGTGTTCAAATATGTCTCAGTTTTCGTACCCTGGTACTCGGGTGCAACATTCCAGACGCTTTACTAACACCCTCCCGACTTGGAGAGTCAGTCCCTTTAACCTCCTGTTTGGCCCAGTTTGCAATTTCTGCGGAAGATGAACAGGAATAGCGAGAACCAATGAGAGACTAGCTGGAGGTGTCTGGACGGGCAAATTTAACTCTCATTTCCCACCAGGAAGAGGAATTAACCAAAGGCTCAGCGTGCCGTGCCGGAACCAGATTAGGGCCTGAAGCCATCCTGCGGTGTTGCGGCCAGCTCAAAAGAAAGCGAGTTGAAGAAAGGAGCTCAGGGGCACTGTAATTCACAAACCTGCAGAGTTATAAATGACAGCTATCGTCCAAAAATATACTGAAGTAAGGCTGCGAAGAGGACTTGAAAGCGGGGCAGAATTGCAGGAAACCGATTTCAGGAGGCAGACTGGAATTGCATTGAAAGCATAGGAAAAGAGGCAGAACGTCCACCATGATGCACTTGGCCAAAAAGGGCGTATGCGTTTTTTCCTGAATATATTCAGGAAAAAACGCATACGCCCTTTTTGGCCAACCAAGCAAGCTTGCAAAGGAAATCTGCACTACAATGAAGTCTCACTTCCCCCCGGTCAAAAGGGCCATCTGAAAAAAGTGTAAAATCCAGAAAGGCAGGACAGGCCATGGAGAACTGGGAGCCTTGTTATGCTGATGGGTGGGATGTAAATTGCCAACAGACACTCAGGAGAAGTGTATGGTGTTTCCTGAAACATCTAAAAAACAAAGCAACAGAGCCTAGGGCACTTCCACTTATGGTCCTATAGCTTAGGGAAATTAAAATCAAAAAGACACAGCCACCCCAAAGTTTGGGACGCCTCTGTTTACAAGAACCTCGTTTACAGTACAAGTTCAACATCGCAGAAAGTGAAAAATGGATAAAGAAGTTGTGGTATTTACTTACAAAGCAATATCACTCAGCAATGAAATCTATGTCATCAGGCCCTTAGCAGCACAATGAGTGGATTCAGGTTTGATGATTCTAACTGAAATAAGTCACACAGAAAAAGAAACATCATAAGATATCAGTAATACACGGAATGTAAACTTGGCTACACAGGAACTGAATTACAGAACAGAACAGGGTCTCAAATTTAGAAAACCAACTTATGCTTGCTTAAGGGGAAAGGTGAGTTGGGGTGCTGCATAAAACCAGAGATTGAAATGAGCACAGATAAAGTTCCTTAAGCCAAATATGGAATAGACAAGAGCTACTCCTTGCTCAACGAAATGGACTCAACACCGCATATTAAATGCCTAAGAATGTACCTGACTAGTAAGTATCTTAAAACCTATGGATTGCTATGTCTCCGAAAGAGAATCAAGCATGTGTACAGGGGCATAAACGCAGCAGTGATAGGATTGGAGAGGTTCGGTGAGCAAATGAAGACCCTTTGAAGTCATATTGCATGGTACCCATTCCACGGGTTTCAACTACCCAGGTTTAAGGTATTCTTCCTTCAGCTAAAACATGCATGTGGAACCTAGAGTATGATCAACCATGTGATCGGGAGACGTGTTCAAATATGTCTCAGTTTTCGTACCCTGGTACTCGGGTGCAACATTCCAGACGCTTTACTAACACCCTCCCGACTTGGAGAGTCAGTCCCTTTAACCTCCTGTTTGGCCCAGTTTGCAATTTCTGCGGAAGATGAACAGGAATAGCGAGAACCAATGAGAGACTAGCTGGAAGGTGTCTGGACGGGCAAATTTAACTCTCATTTCCCACCAGGAAGAGGAATTAACCAAAGGCTCAGCGTGCCGTGCCGGAACCAGATTAGGGCCTGAAGCCATCCTGCGGTGTTGCGGCCAGCTCAAAAGAAAGCGAGTTGAAGAAAGGAGCTCAGGGGCACTGTAATTCACAAACCTGCAGAGTTATAAATGACAGCTATCGTCCAAAAATATACTGAAGTAAGGCTGCCAAGAGGACTTGAAAGCGGGGCAGAATTGCAGGAAACCGATTTCAGGAGGCAGACTGGAATTGCATTGAAAGCATAGGAAAAGAGGCAGAACGTCCACCATGATGCACTTGGCCAAAAAGGGCGTATGCGTTTTTTCCTGAATATATTCAGGAAAAAACGCATACGCCCTTTTTGGCCAACCAAGCAAGCTTGCAAAGGAAATCTGCACTACAATGAAGTCTCACTTCCCCCCGGTCAAAAGGGCCATCTGAAAAAAGTGTAAAATCCAGAAAGGCAGGACAGGCCATGGAGAACTGGGAGCCTTGTTATGCTGATGGGCGGGATGTAAATTGCCAACAGACACTCGGGAGAAGTGTATGGTGTTTCCTGAAACATCTAAAAAACAAAGCAACAGAGCCTAGGGCACTTCCACTTATGGTCCTATAGCTTAGGGAAATTAAAATCAAAAAGACACAGCCACCCCAAAGTTTGGGACGCCTCTGTTTACAAGAACCTCGTTTACAGTACAAGTTCAACATCGCAGAAAGTGAAAAATGGATAAAGAAGTTGTGGTATTTACTTACAAAGCAATATCACTCAGCAATGAAATCTATGTCATCAGGCCCTTAGCAGCACAATGAGTGGATTCAGGTTTGATGATTCTAACTGAAATAAGTCACACAGAAAAAGAAACATCATAAGATATCAGTAATACACGGAATGTAAACTTGGCTACACAGGAACTGAATTACAGAACAGAACAGGGTCTCAAATTTAGAAAACCAACTTATGCTTGCTTAAGGGGAAAGGTGAGTTGGGGTGCTGCATAAAACCAGAGATTGAAATGAGCACAGATAAAGTTCCTTAAGCCAAATATGGAATAGACAAGAGCTACTCCTTGCTCAACGAAATGGACTCAACACCGCATATTAAATGCCTAAGAATGTACCTGACTAGTAAGTATCTTAAAACCTATGGATTGCTATGTCTCCAAAAGAGAATCAAGCATGTGTACAGGGGCATAAACGAAGCAGTGATAGGATTGGAGAGGTTCGGTGAGCAAATGAAGACCCTTTGAAGTCATATTGCATGGTACCCATTCCACGGGTTTCAACTACCCAGGTTTAAGGTATTCTTCCTTCAGCTAAAACATGCATGTGGAACCTAGAGTATGATCAACCATGTGATCGGGAGACGTGTTCAAATATGTCTCAGTTTTCGTACCCTGGTACTCGGGTGCAACATTCCAGACGCTTTACTAACACCCTCCCGACTTGGAGAGTCAGTCCCTTTAACCTCCTGTTTGGCCCAGTTTGCAATTTCTGCGGAAGATGAACAGGAATAGCGAGAACCAATGAGAGACTAGCTGGAAGGTGTCTGGACGGGCAAATTTAACTCTCATTTCCCACCAGGAAGAGGAATTAACCAAAGGCTCAGCGTGCCGTGCCGGAACCAGATTAGGGCCTGAAGCCATCCTGCGGTGTTGCGGCCAGCTCAAAAGAAAGCGAGTTGAAGAAAGGAGCTCAGGGGCACTGTAATTCACAAACCTGCAGAGTTATAAATGACAGCTATCGTCCAAAAATATACTGAAGTAAGGCTGTCAAGAGGACTTGAAAGCGGGGCAGAATTGCAGGAAACCGATTTCAGGAGGCAGACTGGAATTGCATTGAAAGCATAGGAAAAGAGGCAGAACGTCCACAATGATGCACTTGGCCAAAAAGGGCGTATGCGTTTTTTCCTGAATATATTCAGGAAAAAACGCATACGCCCTTTTTGGCCAACCAAGCAAGCTTGCAAAGGAAATCTGCACTACAATGAAGTCTCACTTCCCCCCGGTCAAAAGGGCCATCTGAAAAAAGTGTAAAATCCAGAAAGGCAGGACAGGCCATGGAGAACTGGGAGCCTTGTTATGCTGATGGGCGGGATGTAAATTGCCAACAGACACTCGGGAGAAGTGTATGGTGTTTCCTGAAACATCTAAAAAACAAAGCAACAGAGCCTAGGGCACTTCCACTTATGGTCCTATAGCTTAGGGAAATTAAAATCAAAAAGACACAGCCACCCCAAAGTTTGGGACGCCTCTGTTTACAAGAACCTCGTTTACCGTACAAGTTCAACATCGCAGAAAGTGAAAAATGGATAAAGAAGTTGTGGTATTTACTTACAAAGCAATATCACTCAGCAATGAAATCTATGTCATCAGGCCCTTAGCAGCACAATGAGTGGATTCAGGTATGATGATTCTAACTGAAATAAGTCACACAGAAAAAGAAACATCATAAGATATCAGTAATACACGGAATGTAAACTTGGCTACACAGGAACTGAATTACAGAACAGAACAGGGTCTCAAATTTAGAAAACCAACTTATGCTTGCTTAAGGGGAAAGGTGAGTTGGGGTCCTGCATAAAACCAGAGATTGAAATGAACACAGATAAAGTTCCTTAAGCCAAATATGGAATAGACAAGAGCTACTCCTTGCTCAACGAAATGGACTCAACACCGCATATTAAATGCCTAAGAATGTACCTGACTAGTAAGTATCTTAAAACCTATGGATTGCTATGTCTCCGAAAGAGAATCAAGCATGTGTACAGGGGCATAAACACAGCAGTGATAGGATTGGAGAGGTTCGGTGAGCAAATGAAGACCCTTTGAAGTCATATTGCATGGTACCCATTCCACGGGTTTCAACTACCCAGGTTTAAGGTATTCTTCCTTCAGCTAAAACATGCATGTGGAACCTAGAGTATGATCAACCATGTGATCGGGAGACGTGTTCAAATATGTCTCAGTTTTCGTACCCTGGTACTCGGGTGCAACATTCCAGACGCTTTACTAACACCCTCCCGACTTGGAGAGTCAGTCCCTTTAACCTCCTGTTTGGCCCAGTTTGCAATTTCTGCGGAAGATGAACAGGAATAGCGAGAACCAATGAGAGACTAGCTGGAGGTGTCTGGACGGGCAAATTTAACTCTCATTTCCCACCAGGAAGAGGAATTAACCAAAGGCTCAGCGTGCCCTGCCGGAACCAGATTAGGGCCTGAAGCCATCCTGCGGTGTTGCGGCCAGCTCAAAAGAAAGCGAGTTGAAGAAAGGAGCTCAGGGGCACTGTAATTCACAAACCTGCAGAGTTATAAATGACAGCTATCGTCCAAAAATATACTGAAGTAAGGCTGCCAAGAGGACTTGAAAGCGGGGCAGAATTGCAGGAAACCGATTTCAGGAGGTAGACTGGAATTGCATTGAAAGCATAGGAAAAGAGGCAGAACGTCCACAATGATGCACTTGGCCAAAAAGGGCGTATGCGTTTTTTCCTGAATATATTCAGGAAAAAATGCATACGCCCTTTTTGGCCAACCAAGCAAGCTTGCAAAGGAAATCTGCACTACAATGAAGTCTCACTTCCCCCCGGTCAAAAGGGCCATCTGAAAAAAGTGTAAAATCCAGAAAGGCAGGACAGGCCATGGAGAACTGGGAGCCTTGTTATGCTGATGGGCGGGATGTAAATTGCCAACAGACACTCGGGAGAAGTGTATGGTGTTTCCTGAAACATCTAAAAAACAAAGCAACAGAGCCTAGGGCACTTCCACTTATGGTCCTATAGCTTAGGGAAATTAAAATCAAAAAGACACAGCCACCCCAAAGTTTGGGACGCCTCTGTTTACAAGAACCTCGTTTACAGTACAAGTTCAACATCGCAGAAAGTGAAAAATGGATAAAGAAGTTGTGGTATTTACTTACAAAGCAATATCACTCAGCAATGAAATCTATGTCATCAGGCCCTTAGCAGCACAATGAGTGGATTCAGGTATGATGATTCTAACTGAAATAAGTCACACAGAAAAAGAAACATCATAAGATATCAGTAATACACGGAATGTAAACTTGGCTACACAGGAACTGAATTACAGAACAGAACAGGGTCTCAAATTTAGAAAACCAACTTATGCTTGCTTAAGGGGAAAGGTGAGTTGGGGTGCTGCATAAAACCAGAGATTGAAATGAGCACAGATAAAGTTCCTTAAGCCAAATATGGAATAGACAAGAGCTACTCCTTGCTCAACGAAATGGACTCAACACCGCATATTAAATGCCTAAGAATGTACCTGACTAGTAAGTATCTTAAAACCTATGGATTGCTATGTCTCCGAAAGAGAATCAAGCATGTGTACAGGGGCATAAACGCAGCAGTGATAGGATTGGAGAGGTTCGGTGAGCAAATGAAGACCCTTTGAAGTCATATTGCATGGTACCCATTCCACGGGTTTCAACTACCCAGGTTTAAGGTATTCTTCCTTCAGCTAAAACATGCATGTGGAACCTAGGGTATGATCAACCATGTGATCGGGAGACGTGTTCAAATATGTCTCAGTTTTCGTACCCTGGTACTCGGGTGCAACATTCCAGACGCTTTACTAACACCCTCCCGACTTGGAGAGTCAGTCCCTTTAACCTCCTGTTTGGCCCAGTTTGCAATTTCTGCGGAAGATGAACAGGAATAGCGAGAACCAATGAGAGACTAGCTGGAAGGTGTCTGGACGGGCAAATTTAACTCTCATTTCCCACCAGGAAGAGGAATTAACCAAAGGCTCAGCATGCCGTGCCGGAACCAGATTAGGGCCTGAAGCCATCCTGCGGTGTTGCGGCCAGCTCAAAAGAAAGCGAGTTGAAGAAAGGAGCTCAGGGGCACTGTAATTCACAAACCTGCAGAGTTATAAATGACAGCTATCGTCCAAAAATATACTGAAGTAAGGCTGCCAAGAGGACTTGAAAGCGGGGCAGAATTGCAGGAAACCGATTTCAGGAGGCAGACTGGAATTGCATTGAAAGCATAGGAAAAGAGGCAGAACGTCCACAATGATGCACTTGGCCAAAAAGGGCGTATGCGTTTTTTCCTGAATATATTCAGGAAAAAACGCATACGCCCTTTTTGGCCAACCAAGCAAGCTTGCAAAGGAAATCTGCACTACAATGAAGTCTCACTTCCCCCCGGTCAAAAGGGCCATCTGAAAAAAGTGTAAAATCCAGAAAGGCAGGACAGGCCATGGAGAACTGGGAGCCTTGTTATGCTGATGGGCGGGATGTAAATTGCCAACAGACACTCGGGAGAAGTGTATGGTGTTTCCTGAAACATCTAAAAAACAAAGCAACAGAGCCTAGGGCACTTCCACTTATGGTCCTATAGCTTAGGGAAATTAAAATCAAAAAGACACAGCCACCCCAAAGTTTGGGACGCCTCTGTTTACAAGAACCTCGTTTACCGTACAAGTTCAACATCGCAGAAAGTGAAAAATGGATAAAGAAGTTGTGGTATTTACTTACAAAGCAATATCACTCAGCAATGAAATCTATGTCATCAGGCCCTTAGCAGCACAATGAGTGGATTCAGGTATGATGATTCTAACTGAAATAAGTCACACAGAAAAAGAAACATCATAAGATATCAGTAATACACGGAATGTAAACTTGGCTACACAGGAACTGAATTACAGAACAGAACAGGGTCTCAAATTTAGAAAACCAACTTATGCTTGCTTAAGGGTAAAGGTGAGTTGGGGTGCTGCATAAAACCAGAGATTGAAATGAGCACAGATAAAGTTCCTTAAGCCAAATATGGAATAGACAAGAGCTACTCCTTGCTCAACGAAATGGACTCAACACCGCATATTAAATGCCTAAGAATGTACCTGACTAGTAAGTATCTTAAAACCTATGGATTGCTATGTCTCCGAAAGAGAATCAAGCATGTGTACAGGGGCATAAATGCAGCAGTGATAGGATTGGAGAGGTTCGGTGAGCAAATGAAGACCCTTTGAAGTCATATTGCATGGTACCCATTCCACGGGTTTCAACTACCCAGGTTTAAGGTATTCTTCCTTCAGCTAAAACATGCATGTGGAACCTAGAGTATGATCAACCATGTGATCGGGAGACGTGTTCAAATATGTCTCAGTTTTCGTACCCTGGTACTCGGGTGCAACATTCCAGACGCTTTACTAACACCCTCCCGACTTGGAGAGTCAGTCCCTTTAACCTCCTGTTTGGCCCAGTTTGCAATTTCTGCGGAAGATGAACAGGAATAGCGAGAACCAATGAGAGACTAGCTGGAGGTGTCTGGACGGGCAAATTTAACTCTCATTTCCCACCAGGAAGAGGAATTAACCAAAGGCTCAGCGTGCCGTGCCGGAACCAGATTAGGGCCTGAAGCCATCCTGCGGTGTTGCGGCCAGCTCAAAAGAAAGCGAGTTGAAGAAAGGAGCTCAGGGGCACTGTAATTCACAAACCTGCAGAGTTATAAATGACAGCTATCGTCCAAAAATATACTGAAGTAAGGCTGCCAAGAGGACTTGAAAGCGGGGCAGAATTGCAGGAAACCGATTTCAGGAGGCAGACTGGAATTACATTGAAAGCATAGGAAAAGAGGCAGAACGTCCACAATGATGCACTTGGCCAAAAAGGGCATATGCGTTTTTTCCTGAATATATTCAGGAAAAAACGCATACGCCCTTTTTGGCCAACCAAGCAAGCTTGCAAAGGAAATCTGCACTACAATGAAGTCTCACTTCCCCCCGGTCAAAAGGGCCATCTGAAAAAAGTGTAAAATCCAGAAAGGCAGGACAGGCCATGGAGAACTGGGAGCCTTGTTATGCTGATGGGCGGGATGTAAATTGCCAACAGACACTCGGGAGAAGTGTATGGTGTTTCCTGAAACATCTAAAAAACAAAGCAACAGAGCCTAGGGCACTTCCACTTATGGTCCTATAGCTTAGGGAAATTAAAATCAAAAAGACACAGCCACCCCAAAGTTTGGGACGCCTCTGTTTACAAGAACCTCGTTTACAGTACAAGTTCAACATCGCAGAAAGTGAAAAATGGATAAAGAAGTTGTGGTATTTACTTACAAAGCAATATCACTCAGCAATGAAATCTATGTCATCAGGCCCTTAGCAGCACAATGAGTGGATTCAGGTATGATGATTCTAACTGAAATAAGTCACACAGAAAAAGAAACATCATAAGATATCAGTAATACACGGAATGTAAACTTGGCTACACAGGAACTGAATTACAGAACAGAACAGGGTCTCAAATTTAGAAAACCAACTTATGCTTTCTTAAGGGTAAAGGTGAGTTGGGGTGCTGCATAAAACCAGAGATTGAAATGAGCACAGATAAAGTTCCTTAAGCCAAATATGGAATAGACAAGAGCTACTCCTTGCTCAACGAAATGGACTCAACACCGCATATTAAATGCCTAAGAATGTACCTGACTAGTAAGTATCTTAAAACCTATGGATTGCTATGTCTCCGAAAGAGAATCAAGCATGTGTACAGGGGCATAAACGCAGCAGTGATAGGATTGGAGAGGTTCGGTGAGCAAATGAAGACCCTTTGAAGTCATATTGCATGGTACCCATTCCACGGGTTTCAACTACCCAGGTTTAAGGTATTCTTCCTTCAGCTAAAACATGCATGTGGAACCTAGAGTATGATCAACCATGTGATCGGGAGACGTGTTCAAATATGTCTCAGTTTTCGTACCCTGGTACTCGGGTGCAACATTCCAGACGCTTTACTAACACCCTCCCGACTTGGAGAGTCAGTCCCTTTAACCTCCTGTTTGGCCCAGTTTGCAATTTCTGCGGAAGATGAACAGGAATAGCGAGAACCAATGAGAGACTAGCTGGAGGTGTCTGGACGGGCAAATTTAACTCTCATTTCCCACCAGGAAGAGGAATTAACCAAAGGCTCAGCGTGCCGTGCCGGAACCAGATTAGGGCCTGAAGCCATCCTGCGGTGTTGCGGCCAGCTCAAAAGAAAGCGAGTTGAAGAAAGGAGCTCAGGGGCACTGTAATTCACAAACCTGCAGAGTTATAAATGACAGCTATCGTCCAAAAATATACTGAAGTAAGGCTGCCAAGAGGACTTGAAAGCGGGGCAGAATTGCAGGAAACCGATTTCAGGAGGTAGACTGGAATTGCATTGAAAGCATAGGAAAAGAGGCAGAACGTCCACAATGATGCACTTGGCCAAAAAGGGCGTATGCGTTTTTTCCTGAATATATTCAGGAAAAAACGCATACGCCCTTTTTGGCCAACCAAGCAAGCTTGCAAAGGAAATCTGCACTACAATGAAGTCTCACTTCCCCCCGGTCAAAAGGGCCATCTGAAAAAAGTGTAAAATCCAGAAAGGCAGGACAGGCCATGGAGAACTGGGAGCCTTGTTATGCTGATGGGCGGGATGTAAATTGCCAACAGACACTCGGGAGAAGTGTATGGTGTTTCCTGAAACATCTAAAAAACAAAGCAACAGAGCCTAGGGCACTTCCACTTATGGTCCTATAGCTTAGGGAAATTAAAATCAAAAAGACACAGCCACCCCAAAGTTTGGGACGCCTCTGTTTACAAGAACCTCGTTTACAGTACAAGTTCAACATCGCAGAAAGTGAAAAATGGATAAAGAAGTTGTGGTATTTACTTACAAAGCAATATCACTCAGCAATGAAATCTATGTCATCAGGCCCTTAGCAGCACAATGAGTGGATTCAGGTATGATGATTCTAACTGAAATAAGTCACACAGAAAAAGAAACATCATAAGATATCAGTAATACACGGAATGTAAACTTGGCTACACAGGAACTGAATTACAGAACAGAACAGGGTCTCAAATTTAGAAAACCAACTTATGCTTGCTTAAGGGGAAAGGTGAGTTGGGGTGCTGCATAAAACCAGAGATTGAAATGAGCACAGATAAAGTTCCTTAAGCCAAATATGGAATAGACAAGAGCTACTCCTTGCTCAACGAAATGGACTCAACACCGCATATTAAATGCCTAAGAATGTACCTGACTAGTAAGTATCTTAAAACCTATGGATTGCTATGTCTCCGAAAGAGAATCAAGCATGTGTACAGGGGCATAAACGCAGCAGTGATAGGATTGGAGAGGTTCGGTGAGCAAATGAAGACCCTTTGAAGTCATATTGCATGGTACCCATTCCACGGGTTTCAACTACCCAGGTTTAAGGTATTCTTCCTTCAGCTAAAACATGCATGTGCAACCTAGGGTATGATCAACCATGTGATCGGGAGACGTGTTCAAATATGTCTCAGTTTTCGTACCCTGGTACTCGGGTGCAACATTCCAGACGCTTTACTAACACCCTCCCGACTTGGAGAGTCAGTCCCTTTAACCTCCTGTTTGGCCCAGTTTGCAATTTCTGCGGAAGATGAACAGGAATAGCGAGAACCAATGAGAGACTAGCTGGAAGGTGTCTGGACGGGCAAATTTAACTCTCATTTCCCACCAGGAAGAGGAATTAACCAAAGGCTCAGCGTGCCGTGCCGGAACCAGATTAGGGCCTGAAGCCATCCTGCGGTGTTGCGGCCAGCTCAAAAGAAAGCGAGTTGAAGAAAGGAGCTCAGGGGCACTGTAATTCACAAACCTGCAGAGTTATAAATGACAGCTATCGTCCAAAAATATACTGAAGTAAGGCTGCCAAGAGGACTTGAAAGCGGGGCAGAATTGCAGGAAACCGATTTCAGGAGGCAGACTGGAATTGCATTGAAAGCATAGGAAAAGAGGCAGAACGTCCACAATGATGCACTTGGCCAAAAAGGGCGTATGCGTTTTTTCCTGAATATATTCAGGAAAAAACGCATACGCACTTTTTGGCCAACCAAGCAAGCTTGCAAAGGAAATCTGCACTACAATGAAGTCTCACTTCCCCCCGGTCAAAAGGGCCATCTGAAAAAAGTGTAAAATCCAGAAAGGCAGGACAGGCCATGGAGAACTGGGAGCCTTGTTATGCTGATGGGCGGGATGTAAATTGCCAACAGACACTCGGGAGAAGTGTATGGTGTTTCCTGAAACATCTAAAAAACAAAGCAACAGAGCCTAGGGCACTTCCACTTATGGTCCTATAGCTTAGGGAAATTAAAATCAAAAAGACACAGCCACCCCAAAGTTTGGGACGCCTCTGTTTACAAGAACCTCGTTTACCGTACAAGTTCAACATCGCAGAAAGTGAAAAATGGATAAAGAAGTTGTGGTATTTACTTACAAAGCAATATCACTCAGCAATGAAATCTATGTCATCAGGCCCTTAGCAGCACAATGAGTGGATTCAGGTATGATGATTCTAACTGAAATAAGTCACACAGAAAAAGAAACATCATAAGATATCAGTAATACACGGAATGTAAACTTGGCTACACAGGAACTGAATTACAGAACAGAACAGGGTCTCAAATTTAGAAAACCAACTTATGCTTGCTTAAGGGTAAAGGTGAGTTGGGGTGCTGCATAAAACCAGAGATTGAAATGAGCACAGATAAAGTTCCTTAAGCCAAATATGGAATAGACAAGAGCTACTCCTTGCTCAACGAAATGGACTCAACACCGCATATTAAATGCCTAAGAATGTACCTGACTAGTAAGTATCTTAAAACCTATGGATTGCTATGTCTCCGAAAGAGAATCAAGCATGTGTACAGGGGCATAAACGCAGCAGTGATAGGATTGGAGAGGTTCGGTGAGCAAATGAAGACCCTTTGAAGTCATATTGCATGGTACCCATTCCACGGGTTTCAACTACCCAGGTTTAAGGTATTCTTCCTTCAGCTAAAACATGCATGTGGAACCTAGAGTATGATCAACCATGTGATCGGGAGACGTGTTCAAATATGTCTCAGTTTTCGTACCCTGGTACTCGGGTGCAACATTCCAGACGCTTTACTAACACCCTCCCGACTTGGAGAGTCAGTCCCTTTAACCTCCTGTTTGGCCCAGTTTGCAATTTCTGCGGAAGATGAACAGGAATAGCGAGAACCAATGAGAGACTAGCTGGAGGTGTCTGGACGGGCAAATTTAACTCTCATTTCCCACCAGGAAGAGGAATTAACCAAAGGCTCAGCGTGCCGTGCCGGAACCAGATTAGGGCCTGAAGCCATCCTGCGGTGTTGCGGCCAGCTCAAAAGAAAGCGAGTTGAAGAAAGGAGCTCAGGGGCACTGTAATTCACAAACCTGCAGAGTTATAAATGACAGCTATCGTCCAAAAATATACTGAAGTAAGGCTGCCAAGAGGACTTGAAAGCGGGGCAGAATTGCAGGAAACCGATTTCAGGAGGTAGACTGGAATTGCATTGAAAGCATAGGAAAAGAGGCAGAACGTCCACAATGATGCACTTGGCCAAAAAGGGCGTATGCGTTTTTTCCTGAATATATTCAGGAAAAAACGCATACGCCCTTTTTGGCCAACCAAGCAAGCTTGCAAAGGAAATCTGCACTACAATGAAGTCTCACTTCCCCCCGATCAAAAGGGCCATCTGAAAAAAGTAAAAAATCCAGAAAGGCAGGACAGGCCATGGAGAACTGGGAGCCTTGTTATGCTGATGGGCGGGATGTAAATTGCCAACAGACACTCGGGAGAAGTGTATGGTGTTTCCTGAAACATCTAAAAAACAAAGCAACAGAGCCTAGGGCACTTCCACTTATGGTCCTATAGCTTAGGGAAATTAAAATCAAAAAGACACAGCCACCCCAAAGTTTGGGACGCCTCTGTTTACAAGAACCTCGTTTACAGTACAAGTTCAACATCGCAGAAAGTGAAAAATGGATAAAGAAGTTGTGGTATTTACTTACAAAGCAATATCACTCAGCAATGAAATCTATGTCATCAGGCCCTTAGCAGCACAATGAGTGGATTCAGGTATGATGATTCTAACTGAAATAAGTCACACAGAAAAAGAAACATCATAAGATATCAGTAATACACGGAATGTAAACTTGGCTACACAGGAACTGAATTACAGAACAGAACAGGGTCTCAAATTTAGAAAACCAACTTATGCTTGCTTAAGGGGAAAGGTGAGTTGGGGTGCTGCATAAAACCAGAGATTGAAATGAGCACAGATAAAGTTCCTTAAGCCAAATATGGAATAGACAAGAGCTACTCCTTGCTCAAGGAAATGGACTCAACACCGCATATTAAATGCCTAAGAATGTACCTGACTAGTAAGTATCTTAAAACCTATGGATTGCTATGTCTCCGAAAGAGAATCAAGCATGTGTACAGGGGCATAAACGCAGCAGTGATAGGATTGGAGAGGTTCGGTGAGCAAATGAAGACCCTTTGAAGTCATATTGCATGGTACCCATTCCACGGGTTTCAACTACCCAGGTTTAAGGTATTCTTCCTTCAGCTAAAACATGCATGTGGAACCTAGAGTATGATCAACCATGTGATCGGGAGACGTGTTCAAATATGTCTCAGTTTTCGTACCCTGGTACTCGGGTGCAACATTCCAGACGCTTTACTAACACCCTCCCAACTTGGAGAGTCAGTCCCTTTAACCTCCTGTTTGGCCCAGTTTGCAATTTCTGCGGAAGATGAACAGGAATAGCGAGAACCAATGAGAGACTAGCTGGAGGTGTCTGGACGGGCAAATTTAACTCTCATTTCCCACCAGGAAGAGGAATTAACCAAAGGCTCAGCGTGCCCTGCCGGAACCAGATTAGGGCCTGAAGCCATCCTGCGGTGTTGCGGCCAGCTCAAAAGAAAGCGAGTTGAAGAAAGGAGCTCAGGGGCACTGTAATTCACAAACCTGCAGAGTTATAAATGACAGCTATCGTCCAAAAATATACTGAAGTAAGGCTGCCAAGAGGACTTGAAAGCGGGGCAGAATTGCAGGAAACCGATTTCAGGAGGCAGACTGGAATTGCATTGAAAGCATAGGAAAAGAGGCAGAACGTCCACCATGATGCACTTGGCCAAAAAGGGCGTATGCGTTTTTTCCTGAATATATTCAGGAAAAAACGCATACGCCCTTTTTGGCCAACCAAGCAAGCTTGCAAAGGAAATCTGCACTACAATGAAGTCTCACTTCCCCCCGGTCAAAAGGGCCATCTGAAAAAAGTGTAAAATCCAGAAAGGCAGGACAGGCCATGGAGAACTGGGAGCCTTGTTATGCTGATGGGCGGGATGTAAATTGCCAACAGACACTCGGGAGAAGTGTATGGTGTTTCCTGAAACATCTAAAAAACAAAGCAACAGAGCCTAGGGCACTTCCACTTATGGTCCTATAGCTTAGGGAAATTAAAATCAAAAAGACACAGCCACCCCAAAGTTTGGGACGCCTCTGTTTACAAGAACCTCGTTTACAGTACAAGTTCAACATCGCAGAAAGTGAAAAATGGATAAAGAAGTTGTGGTATTTACTTACAAAGCAATATCACTCAGCAATGAAATCTATGTCATCAGGCCCTTAGCAGCACAATGAGTGGATTCAGGTATGATGATTCTAACTGAAATAAGTCACACAGAAAAAGAAACATCATAAGATATCAGTAATACACGGAATGTAAACTTGGCTACACAGGAACTGAATTACAGAACAGAACAGGGTCTCAAATTTAGAAAACCAACTTATGCTTGCTTAAGGGGAAAGGTGAGTTGGGGTGCTGCATAAAACCAGAGATTGAAATGAGCACAGATAAAGTTCCTTAAGCCAAATATGGAATAGACAAGAGCTACTCCTTGCTCAACGAAATGGACTCAACACCGCATATTAAATGCCTAAGAATGTACCTGACTAGTAAGTATCTTAAAACCTATGGATTGCTATGTCTCCGAAAGAGAATCAAGCATGTGTACAGGGGCATAAACGCAGCAGTGATAGGATTGGAGAGGTTCGGTGAGCAAATGAAGACCCTTTGAAGTCATATTGCATGGTACCCATTCCACGGGTTTCAACTACCCAGGTTTAAGGTATTCTTCCTTCAGCTAAAACATGCATGTGGAACCTAGAGTATGATCAACCATGTGATCGGGAGACGTGTTCAAATATGTCTCAGTTTTCGTACCCTGGTACTCGGGTGCAACATTCCAGACGCTTTACTAACACCCTCCCGACTTGGAGAGTCAGTCCCTTTAACCTCCTGTTTGGCCCAGTTTGCAATTTCTGCGGAAGATGAACAGGAATAGCGAGAACCAATGAGAGACTAGCTGGAAGGTGTCTGGACGGGCAAATTTAACTCTCATTTCCCACCAGGAAGAGGAATTAACCAAAGGCTCAGCGTGCCGTGCCGGAACCAGATTAGGGCCTGAAGCCATCCTGCGGTGTTGCGGCCAGCTCAAAAGAAAGCGAGTTGAAGAAAGGAGCTCAGGGGCACTGTAATTCACAAACCTGCAGAGTTATAAATGACAGCTATCGTCCAAAAATATACTGAAGTAAGGCTGCCAAGAGGACTTGAAAGCGGGGCAGAATTGCAGGAAACCGATTTCAGGAGGTAGACTGGAATTGCATTGAAAGCATAGGAAAAGAGGCAGAACGTCCACAATGATGCACTTGGCCAAAAAGGGCGTATGCGTTTTTTCCTGAATATATTCAGGAAAAAACGCATACGCCCTTTTTGGCCAACCAAGCAAGCTTGCAAAGGAAATCTGCACTACAATGAAGTCTCACTTCCCCCCGGTCAAAAGGGCCATCTGAAAAAAGTGTAAAATCCAGAAAGGCAGGACAGGCCATGGAGAACTGGGAGCCTTGTTATGCTGATGGGCGGGATGTAAATTGCCAACAGACACTCGGGAGAAGTGTATGGTGTTTCCTGAAACATCTAAAAAACAAAGCAACAGAGCCTAGGGCACTTCCACTTATGGTCCTATAGCTTAGGGAAATTAAAATCAAAAAGACACAGCCACCCCAAAGTTTGGGACGCCTCTGTTTACAAGAACCTCGTTTACAGTACAAGTTCAACATCGCAGAAAGTGAAAAATGGATAAAGAAGTTGTGGTATTTACTTACAAAGCAATATCACTCAGCAATGAAATCTATGTCATCAGGCCCTTAGCAGCACAATGAGTGGATTCAGGTATGATGATTCTAACTGAAATAAGTCACACAGAAAAAGAAACATCATAAGATATCAGTAATACACGGAATGTAAACTTGGCTACACAGGAACTGAATTACAGAACAGAACAGGGTCTCAAATTTAGAAAACCAACTTATGCTTGCTTAAGGGGAAAGGTGAGTTGGGGTGCTGCATAAAACCAGAGATTGAAATGAGCACAGATAAAGTTCCTTAAGCCAAATATGGAATAGACAAGAGCTACTCCTTGCTCAACGAAATGGACTCAACACCGCATATTAAATGCCTAAGAATGTACCTGACTAGTAAGTATCTTAAAACCTATGGATTGCTATGTCTCCGAAAGAGAATCAAGCATGTGTACAGGGGCATAAACGCAGCAGTGATAGGATTGGAGAGGTTCGGTGAGCAAATGAAGACCCTTTGAAGTCATATTGCATGGTACCCATTCCACGGGTTTCAACTACCCAGGTTTAAGGTATTCTTCCTTCAGCTAAAACATGCATGTGGAACCTAGAGTATGATCAACCATGTGATCGGGAGACGTGTTCAAATATGTCTCAGTTTTCGTACCCTGGTACTCGGGTGCAACATTCCAGACGCTTTACTAACACCCTCCCGACTTGGAGAGTCAGTCCCTTTAACCTCCTGTTTGGCCCAGTTTGCAATTTCTGCGGAAGATGAACAGGAATAGCGAGAACCAATGAGAGACTAGCTGGAGGTGTCTGGACGGGCAAATTTAACTCTCATTTCCCACCAGGAAGAGGAATTAACCAAAGGCTCAGCGTGCCGTGCCGGAACCAGATTAGGGCCTGAAGCCATCCTGCGGTGTTGCGGCCAGCTCAAAAGAAAGCGAGTTGAAGAAAGGAGCTCAGGGGCACTGTAATTCACAAACCTGCAGAGTTATAAATGACAGCTATCGTCCAAAAATATACTGAAGTAAGGCTGCCAAGAGGACTTGAAAGCGGGGCAGAATTGCAGGAAACCGATTTCAGGAGGTAGACTGGAATTGCATTGAAAGCATAGGAAAAGAGGCAGAACGTCCACAATGATGCACTTGGCCAAAAAGGGCGTATGCGTTTTTTCCTGAATATATTCAGGAAAAAACGCATACGCCCTTTTTGGCCAACCAAGCAAGCTTGCAAAGGAAATCTGCACTACAATGAAGTCTCACTTCCCCCCGGTCAAAAGGGCCATCTGAAAAAAGTGTAAAATCCAGAAAGGCAGGACAGGCCATGGAGAACTGGGAGCCTTGTTATGCTGATGGGCGGGATGTAAATTGCCAACAGACACTCGGGAGAAGTGTATGGTGTTTCCTGAAACATCTAAAAAACAAAGCAACAGAGCCTAGGGCACTTCCACTTATGGTCCTATAGCTTAGGGAAATTAAAATCAAAAAGACACAGCCACCCCAAAGTTTGGGACGCCTCTGTTTACAAGAACCTCGTTTACAGTACAAGTTCAACATCGCAGAAAGTGAAAAATGGATAAAGAAGTTGTGGTATTTACTTACAAAGCAATATCACTCAGCAATGAAATCTATGTCATCAGGCCCTTAGCAGCACAATGAGTGGATTCAGGTATGATGATTCTAACTGAAATAAGTCACACAGAAAAAGAAACATCATAAGATATCAGTAATACACGGAATGTAAACTTGGCTACACAGGAACTGAATTACAGAACAGAACAGGGTCTCAAATTTAGAAAACCAACTTATGCTTGCTTAAGGGGAAAGGTGAGTTGGGGTGCTGCATAAAACCAGAGATTGAAATGAGCACAGATAAAGTTCCTTAAGCCAAATATGGAATAGACAAGAGCTACTCCTTGCTCAAGGAAATGGACTCAACACCGCATATTAAATGCCTAAGAATGTACCTGACTAGTAAGTATCTTAAAACCTATGGATTGCTATGTCTCCGAAAGAGAATCAAGCATGTGTACAGGGGCATAAACGCAGCAGTGATAGGATTGGAGAGGTTCGGTGAGCAAATGAAGACCCTTTGAAGTCATATTGCATGGTACCCATTCCACGGGTTTCAACTACCCAGGTTTAAGGTATTCTTCCTTCAGCTAAAACATGCATGTGGAACCTAGAGTATGATCAACCATGTGATCGGGAGACGTGTTCAAATATGTCTCAGTTTTCGTACCCTGGTACTCGGGTGCAACATTCCAGACGCTTTACTAACACCCTCCCGACTTGGAGAGTCAGTCCCTTTAACCTCCTGTTTGGCCCAGTTTGCAATTTCTGCGGAAGATGAACAGGAATAGCGAGAACCAATGAGAGACTAGCTGGAGGTGTCTGGACGGGCAAATTTAACTCTCATTTCCCACCAGGAAGAGGAATTAACCAAAGGCTCAGCGTGCCGTGCCGGAACCAGATTAGGGCCTGAAGCCATCCTGCGGTGTTGCGGCCAGCTCAAAAGAAAGCGAGTTGAAGAAAGGAGCTCAGGGGCACTGTAATTCACAAACCTGCAGAGTTATAAATGACAGCTATCGTCCAAAAATATACTGAAGTAAGGCTGCCAAGAGGACTTGAAAGCGGGGCAGAATTGCAGGAAACCGATTTCAGGAGGCAGACTGGAATTGCATTGAAAGCATAGGAAAAGAGGCAGAACGTCCACCATGATGCACTTGGCCAAAAAGGGCGTATGCGTTTTTTCCTGAATATATTCAGGAAAAAACGCATACGCCCTTTTTGGCCAACCAAGCAAGCTTGCAAAGGAAATCTGCACTACAATGAAGTCTCACTTCCCCCCGGTCAAAAGGGCCATCTGAAAAAAGTGTAAAATCCAGAAAGGCAGGACAGGCCATGGAGAACTGGGAGCCTTGTTATGCTGATGGGCGGGATGTAAATTGCCAACAGACACTCGGGAGAAGTGTATGGTGTTTCCTGAAACATCTAAAAAACAAAGCAACAGAGCCTAGGGCACTTCCACTTATGGTCCTATAGCTTAGGGAAATTAAAATCAAAAAGACACAGCCACCCCAAAGTTTGGGACGCCTCTGTTTACAAGAACCTCGTTTACCGTACAAGTTCAACATCGCAGAAAGTGAAAAATGGATAAAGAAGTTGTGGTATTTACTTACAAAGCAATATCACTCAGCAATGAAATCTATGTCATCAGGCCCTTAGCAGCACAATGAGTGGATTCAGGTATGATGATTCTAACTGAAATAAGTCACACAGAAAAAGAAACATCATAAGATATCAGTAATACACGGAATGTAAACTTGGCTACACAGGAACTGAATTACAGAACAGAACAGGGTCTCAAATTTAGAAAACCAACTTATGCTTGCTTAAGGGGAAAGGTGAGTTGGGGTGCTGCATAAAACCAGAGATTGAAATGAGCACAGATAAAGTTCCTTAAGCCAAATATGGAATAGACAAGAGCTACTCCTTGCTCAACGAAATGGACTCAACACCGCATATTAAACGCCTAAGAATGTACCTGACTAGTAAGTATCTTAAAACCTATGGATTGCTATGTCTCCGAAAGAGAATCAAGCATGTGTACAGGGGCATAAACGCAGCAGTGATAGGATTGGAGAGGTTCGGTGAGCAAATGAAGACCCTTTGAAGTCATATTGCATGGTACCCATTCCACGGGTTTCAACTACCCAGGTTTAAGGTATTCTTCCTTCAGCTAAAACATGCATGTGGAACCTAGAGTATGATCAACCATGTGATCGGGAGACGTGTTCAAATATGTCTCAGTTTTCGTACCCTGGTACTCGGGTGCAACATTCCAGACGCTTTACTAACACCCTCCCGACTTGGAGAGTCAGTCCCTTTAACCTCCTGTTTGGCCCAGTTTGCAATTTCTGCGGAAGATGAACAGGAATAGCGAGAACCAATGAGAGACTAGCTGGAGGTGTCTGGACGGGCAAATTTAACTCTCATTTCCCACCAGGAAGAGGAATTAACCAAAGGCTCAGCGTGCCGTGCCGGAACCAGATTAGGGCCTGAAGCCATCCTGCGGTGTTGCGGCCAGCTCAAAAGAAAGCGAGTTGAAGAAAGGAGCTCAGGGGCACTGTAATTCACAAACCTGCAGAGTTATAAATGACAGCTATCGTCCAAAAATATACTGAAGTAAGGCTGCCAAGAGGACTTGAAAGCGGGGCAGAATTGCAGGAAACCGATTTCAGGAGGTAGACTGGAATTGCATTGAAAGCATAGGAAAAGAGGCAGAACGTCCACAATGATGCACTTGGCCAAAAAGGGCGTATGCGTTTTTTCCTGAATATATTCAGGAAAAAACGCATACGCCCTTTTTGGCCAACCAAGCAAGCTTGCAAAGGAAATCTGCACTACAATGAAGTCTCACTTCCCCCCGGTCAAAAGGGCCATCTGAAAAAAGTGTAAAATCCAGAAAGGCAGGACAGGCCATGGAGAACTGGGAGCCTTGTTATGCTGATGGGCGGGATGTAAATTGCCAACAGACACTCGGGAGAAGTGTATGGTGTTTCCTGAAACATCTAAAAAACAAAGCAACAGAGCCTAGGGCACTTCCACTTATGGTCCTATAGCTTAGGGAAATTAAAATCAAAAAGACACAGCCACCCCAAAGTTTGGGACGCCTCTGTTTACAAGAACCTCGTTTACAGTACAAGTTCAACATCGCAGAAAGTGAAAAATGGATAAAGAAGTTGTGGTATTTACTTACAAAGCAATATCACTCAGCAATGAAATCTATGTCATCAGGCCCTTAGCAGCACAATGAGTGGATTCAGGTATGATGATTCTAACTGAAATAAGTCACACAGAAAAAGAAACATCATAAGATATCAGTAATACACGGAATGTAAACTTGGCTACACAGGAACTGAATTACAGAACAGAACAGGGTCTCAAATTTAGAAAACCAACTTATGCTTGCTTAAGGGGAAAGGTGAGTTGGGGTGCTGCATAAAACCAGAGATTGAAATGAGCACAGATAAAGTTCCTTAAGCCAAATATGGAATAGACAAGAGCTACTCCTTGCTCAACGAAATGGACTCAACACCGCATATTAAATGCCTAAGAATGTACCTGACTAGTAAGTATCTTAAAACCTATGGATTGCTATGTCTCCGAAAGAGAATCAAGCATGTGTACAGGGGCATAAACGCAGCAGTGATAGGATTGGAGAGGTTCGGTGAGCAAATGAAGACCCTTTGAAGTCATATTGCATGGTACCCATTCCACGGGTTTCAACTACCCAGGTTTAAGGTATTCTTCCTTCAGCTAAAACATGCATGTGGAACCTAGAGTATGATCAACCATGTGATCGGGAGACGTGTTCAAATATGTCTCAGTTTTCATACCCTGGTACTCGGGTGCAACATTCCAGACGCTTTACTAACACCCTCCCGACTTGGAGAGTCAGTCCCTTTAACCTCCTGTTTGGCCCAGTTTGCAATTTCTGCGGAAGATGAACAGGAATAGCGAGAACCAATGAGAGACTAGCTGGAGGTGTCTGGACGGGCAAATTTAACTCTCATTTCCCACCAGGAAGAGGAATTAACCAAAGGCTCAGCGTGCCGTGCCGGAACCAGATTAGGGCCTGAAGCCATCCTGCGGTGTTGCGGCCAGCTCAAAAGAAAGCGAGTTGAAGAAAGGAGCTCAGGGGCACTGTAATTCACAAACCTGCAGAGTTATAAATGACAGCTATCGTCCAAAAATATACTGAAGTAAGGCTGCCAAGAGGACTTGAAAGCGGGGCAGAATTGCAGGAAACCGATTTCAGGAGGCAGACTGGAATTGCATTGAAAGCATAGGAAAAGAGGCAGAACGTCCACAATGATGCACTTGGCCAAAAAGGGCGTATGCGTTTTTTCCTGAATATATTCAGGAAAAAACGCATACGCCCTTTTTGGCCAACCAAGCAAGCTTGCAAAGGAAATCTGCACTACAATGAAGTCTCACTTCCCCCCGGTCAAAAGGGCCATCTGAAAAAAGTGTAAAATCCAGAAAGGCAGGACAGGCCATGGAGAACTGGGAGCCTTGTTATGCTGATGGGCGGGATGTAAATTGCCAACAGACACTCGGGAGAAGTGTATGGTGTTTCCTGAAACATCTAAAAAACAAAGCAACAGAGCCTAGGGCACTTCCACTTATGGTCCTATAGCTTAGGGAAATTAAAATCAAAAAGACACAGCCACCCCAAAGTTTGGGACGCCTCTGTTTACAAGAACCTCGTTTACAGTACAAGTTCAACATCGCAGAAAGTGAAAAATGGATAAAGAAGTTGTGGTATTTACTTACAAAGCAATATCACTCAGCAATGAAATCTATGTCATCAGGCCCTTAGCAGCACAATGAGTGGATTCAGGTATGATGATTCTAACTGAAATAAGTCACACAGAAAAAGAAACATCATAAGATATCAGTAATACACGGAATGTAAACTTGGCTACACAGGAACTGAATTACAGAACAGAACAGGGTCTCAAATTTAGAAAACCAACTTATGCTTGCTTAAGGGGAAAGGTGAGTTGGGGTGCTGCATAAAACCAGAGATTGAAATGAGCACAGATAAAGTTCCTTAAGCCAAATATGGAATAGACAAGAGCTACTCCTTGCTCAACGAAATGGACTCAACACCGCATATTAAATGCCTAAGAATGTACCTGACTAGTAAGTATCTTAAAACCTATGGATTGCTATGTCTCCGAAAGAGAATCAAGCATGTGTACAGGGGCATAAACGCAGCAGTGATAGGATTGGAGAGGTTCGGTGAGCAAATGAAGACCCTTTGAAGTCATATTGCATGGTACCCATTCCACGGGTTTCAACTACCCAGGTTTAAGGTATTCTTCCTTCAGCTAAAACATGCATGTGGAACCTAGAGTATGATCAACCATGTGATCGGGAGACGTGTTCAAATATGTCTCAGTTTTCGTACCCTGGTACTCGGGTGCAACATTCCAGACGCTTTACTAACACCCTCCCGACTTGGAGAGTCAGTCCCTTTAACCTCCTGTTTGGCCCAGTTTGCAATTTCTGCGGAAGATGAACAGGAATAGCGAGAACCAATGAGAGACTAGCTGGAGGTGTCTGGACGGGCAAATTTAACTCTCATTTCCCACCAGGAAGAGGAATTAACCAAAGGCTCAGCGTGCCGTGCCGGAACCAGATTAGGGCCTGAAGCCATCCTGCGGTGTTGCGGCCAGCTCAAAAGAAAGCGAGTTGAAGAAAGGAGCTCAGGGGCACTGTAATTCACAAACCTGCAGAGTTATAAATGACAGCTATCGTCCAAAAATATACTGAAGTAAGGCTGCCAAGAGGACTTGAAAGCGGGGCAGAATTGCAGGAAACCGATTTCAGGAGGCAGACTGGAATTGCATTGAAAGCATAGGAAAAGAGGCAGAACGTCCACCATGATGCACTTGGCCAAAAAGGGCGTATGCGTTTTTTCCTGAATATATTCAGGAAAAAACGCATACGCCCTTTTTGGCCAACCAAGCAAGCTTGCAAAGGAAATCTGCACTACAATGAAGTCTCACTTCCCCCCGGTCAAAAGGGCCATCTGAAAAAAGTGTAAAATCCAGAAAGGCAGGACAGGCCATGGAGAACTGGGAGCCTTGTTATGCTGATGGGCGGGATGTAAATTGCCAACAGACACTCGGGAGAAGTGTATGGTGTTTCCTGAAACATCTAAAAAACAAAGCAACAGAGCCTAGGGCACTTCCACTTATGGTCCTATAGCTTAGGGAAATTAAAATCAAAAAGACACAGCCACCCCAAAGTTTGGGACGCCTCTGTTTACAAGAACCTCGTTTACCGTACAAGTTCAACATCGCAGAAAGTGAAAAATGGATAAAGAAGTTGTGGTATTTACTTACAAAGCAATATCACTCAGCAATGAAATCTATGTCATCAGGCCCTTAGCAGCACAATGAGTGGATTCAGGTATGATGATTCTAACTGAAATAAGTCACACAGAAAAAGAAACATCATAAGATATCAGTAATACACGGAATGTAAACTTGGCTACACAGGAACTGAATTACAGAACAGAACAGGGTCTCAAATTTAGAAAACCAACTTATGCTTGCTTAAGGGGAAAGGTGAGTTGGGGTGCTGCATAAAACCAGAGATTGAAATGAGCACAGATAAAGTTCCTTAAGCCAAATATGGAATAGACAAGAGCTACTCCTTGCTCAACGAAATGGACTCAACACCGCATATTAAACGCCTAAGAATGTACCTGACTAGTAAGTATCTTAAAACCTATGGATTGCTATGTCTCCGAAAGAGAATCAAGCATGTGTACAGGGGCATAAACGCAGCAGTGATAGGATTGGAGAGGTTCGGTGAGCAAATGAAGACCCTTTGAAGTCATATTGCATGGTACCCATTCCACGGGTTTCAACTACCCAGGTTTAAGGTATTCTTCCTTCAGCTAAAACATGCATGTGGAACCTAGAGTATGATCAACCATGTGATCGGGAGACGTGTTCAAATATGTCTCAGTTTTCGTACCCTGGTACTCGGGTGCAACATTCCAGACGCTTTACTAACACCCTCCCGACTTGGAGAGTCAGTCCCTTTAACCTCCTGTTTGGCCCAGTTTGCAATTTCTGCGGAAGATGAACAGGAATAGCGAGAACCAATGAGAGACTAGCTGGAGGTGTCTGGACGGGCAAATTTAACTCTCATTTCCCACCAGGAAGAGGAATTAACCAAAGGCTCAGCGTGCCGTGCCGGAACCAGATTAGGGCCTGAAGCCATCCTGCGGTGTTGCGGCCAGCTCAAAAGAAAGCGAGTTGAAGAAAGGAGCTCAGGGGCACTGTAATTCACAAACCTGCAGAGTTATAAATGACAGCTATCGTCCAAAAATATACTGAAGTAAGGCTGCCAAGAGGACTTGAAAGCGGGGCAGAATTGCAGGAAACCGATTTCAGGAGGTAGACTGGAATTGCATTGAAAGCATAGGAAAAGAGGCAGAACGTCCACAATGATGCACTTGGCCAAAAAGGGCGTATGCGTTTTTTCCTGAATATATTCAGGAAAAAACGCATACGCCCTTTTTGGCCAACCAAGCAAGCTTGCAAAGGAAATCTGCACTACAATGAAGTCTCACTTCCCCCCGGTCAAAAGGGCCATCTGAAAAAAGTGTAAAATCCAGAAAGGCAGGACAGGCCATGGAGAACTGGGAGCCTTGTTATGCTGATGGGCGGGATGTAAATTGCCAACAGACACTCGGGAGAAGTGTATGGTGTTTCCTGAAACATCTAAAAAACAAAGCAACAGAGCCTAGGGCACTTCCACTTATGGTCCTATAGCTTAGGGAAATTAAAATCAAAAAGACACAGCCACCCCAAAGTTTGGGACGCCTCTGTTTACAAGAACCTCGTTTACAGTACAAGTTCAACATCGCAGAAAGTGAAAAATGGATAAAGAAGTTGTGGTATTTACTTACAAAGCAATATCACTCAGCAATGAAATCTATGTCATCAGGCCCTTAGCAGCACAATGAGTGGATTCAGGTATGATGATTCTAACTGAAATAAGTCACACAGAAAAAGAAACATCATAAGATATCAGTAATACACGGAATGTAAACTTGGCTACACAGGAACTGAATTACAGAACAGAACAGGGTCTCAAATTTAGAAAACCAACTTATGCTTGCTTAAGGGGAAAGGTGAGTTGGGGTGCTGCATAAAACCAGAGATTGAAATGAGCACAGATAAAGTTCCTTAAGCCAAATATGGAATAGACAAGAGCTACTCCTTGCTCAACGAAATGGACTCAACACCGCATATTAAATGCCTAAGAATGTACCTGACTAGTAAGTATCTTAAAACCTATGGATTGCTATGTCTCCGAAAGAGAATCAAGCATGTGTACAGGGGCATAAACGCAGCAGTGATAGGATTGGAGAGGTTCGGTGAGCAAATGAAGACCCTTTGAAGTCATATTGCATGGTACCCATTCCACGGGTTTCAACTACCCAGGTTTAAGGTATTCTTCCTTCAGCTAAAACATGCATGTGGAACCTAGAGTATGATCAACCATGTGATCGGGAGACGTGTTCAAATATGTCTCAGTTTTCGTACCCTGGTACTCGGGTGCAACATTCCAGACGCTTTACTAACACCCTCCCGACTTGGAGAGTCAGTCCCTTTAACCTCCTGTTTGGCCCAGTTTGCAATTTCTGCGGAAGATGAACAGGAATAGCGAGAACCAATGAGAGACTAGCTGGAGGTGTCTGGACGGGCAAATTTAACTCTCATTTCCCACCAGGAAGAGGAATTAACCAAAGGCTCAGCGTGCCGTGCCGGAACCAGATTAGGGCCTGAAGCCATCCTGCGGTGTTGCGGCCAGCTCAAAAGAAAGCGAGTTGAAGAAAGGAGCTCAGGGGCACTGTAATTCACAAACCTGCAGAGTTATAAATGACAGCTATCGTCCAAAAATATACTGAAGTAAGGCTGCCAAGAGGACTTGAAAGCGGGGCAGAATTGCAGGAAACCGATTTCAGGAGGCAGACTGGAATTGCATTGAAAGCATAGGAAAAGAGGCAGAACGTCCACCATGATGCACTTGGCCAAAAAGGGCGTATGCGTTTTTTCCTGAATATATTCAGGAAAAAACGCATACGCCCTTTTTGGCCAACCAAGCAAGCTTGCAAAGGAAATCTGCACTACAATGAAGTCTCACTTCCCCCGGTCAAAAGGGCCATCTGAAAAAAGTGTAAAATCCAGAAAGGCAGGACAGGCCATGGAGAACTGGGAGCCTTGTTATGCTGATGGGCGGGATGTAAATTGCCAACAGACACTCGGGAGAAGTGTATGGTGTTTCCTGAAACATCTAAAAAACAAAGCAACAGAGCCTAGGGCACTTCCACTTATGGTCCTATAGCTTAGGGAAATTAAAATCAAAAAGACACAGCCACCCCAAAGTTTGGGACGCCTCTGTTTACAAGAACCTCGTTTACAGTACAAGTTCAACATCGCAGAAAGTGAAAAATGGATAAAGAAGTTGTGGTATTTACTTACAAAGCAATATCACTCAGCAATGAAATCTATGTCATCAGGCCCTTAGCAGCACAATGAGTGGATTCAGGTATGATGATTCTAACTGAAATAAGTCACACAGAAAAAGAAACATCATAAGATATCAGTAATACACGGAATGTAAACTTGGCTACACAGGAACTGAATTACAGAACAGAACAGGGTCTCAAATTTAGAAAACCAACTTATGCTTGCTTAAGGGGAAAGGTGAGTTGGGGTGCTGCATAAAACCAGAGATTGAAATGAGCACAGATAAAGTTCCTTAAGCCAAATATGGAATAGACAAGAGCTACTCCTTGCTCAACGAAATGGACTCAACACCGCATATTAAATGCCTAAGAATGTACCTGACTAGTAAGTATCTTAAAACCTATGGATTGCTATGTCTCCGAAAGAGAATCAAGCATGTGTACAGGGGCATAAACGCAGCAGTGATAGGATTGGAGAGGTTCGGTGAGCAAATGAAGACCCTTTGAAGTCATATTGCATGGTACCCATTCCACGGGTTTCAACTACCCAGGTTTAAGGTATTCTTCCTTCAGCTAAAACATGCATGTGGAACCTAGAGTATGATCAACCATGTGATCGGGAGACGTGTTCAAATATGTCTCAGTTTTCGTACCCTGGTACTCGGGTGCAACATTCCAGACGCTTTACTAACACCCTCCCGACTTGGAGAGTCAGTCCCTTTAACCTCCTGTTTGGCCCAGTTTGCAATTTCTGCGGAAGATGAACAGGAATAGCGAGAACCAATGAGAGACTAGCTGGAGGTGTCTGGACGGGCAAATTTAACTCTCATTTCCCACCAGGAAGAGGAATTAACCAAAGGCTCAGCGTGCCGTGCCGGAACCAGATTAGGGCCTGAAGCCATCCTGCGGTGTTGCGGCCAGCTCAAAAGAAAGCGAGTTGAAGAAAGGAGCTCAGGGGCACTGTAATTCACAAACCTGCAGAGTTATAAATGACAGCTATCGTCCAAAAATATACTGAAGTAAGGCTGCCAAGAGGACTTGAAAGCGGGGCAGAATTGCAGGAAACCGATTTCAGGAGGCAGACTGGAATTGCATTGAAAGCATAGGAAAAGAGGCAGAACGTCCACAATGATGCACTTGGCCAAAAAGGGCGTATGCGTTTTTTCCTGAATATATTCAGGAAAAAACGCATACGCCCTTTTTGGCCAACCAAGCAAGCTTGCAAAGGAAATCTGCACTACAATGAAGTCTCACTTCCTCCCGGTCAAAAGGGCCATCTGAAAAAAGTGTAAAATCCAGAAAGGCAGGACAGGCCATGGAGAACTGGGAGCCTTGTTATGCTGATGGGCGGGATGTAAATTGCCAACAGACACTCGGGAGAAGTGTATGGTGTTTCCTGAAACATCTAAAAAACAAAGCAACAGAGCCTAGGGCACTTCCACTTATGGTCCTATAGCTTAGGGAAATTAAAATCAAAAAGACACAGCCACCCCAAAGTTTGGGACGCCTCTGTTTACAAGAACCTCGTTTACAGTACAAGTTCAACATCGCAGAAAGTGAAAAATGGATAAAGAAGTTGTGGTATTTACTTACAAAGCAATATCACTCAGCAATGAAATCTATGTCATCAGGCCCTTAGCAGCACAATGAGTGGATTCAGGTATGATGATTCTAACTGAAATAAGTCACACAGAAAAAGAAACATCATAAGATATCAGTAATACACGGAATGTAAACTTGGCTACACAGGAACTGAATTACAGAACAGAACAGGGTCTCAAATTTAGAAAACCAACTTATGCTTGCTTAAGGGTAAAGGTGAGTTGGGGTGCTGCATAAAACCAGAGATTGAAATGAGCACAGATAAAGTTCCTTAAGCCAAATATGGAATAGACAAGAGCTACTCCTTGCTCAACGAAATGGACTCAACACCGCATATTAAATGCCTAAGAATGTACCTGACTAGTAAGTATCTTAAAACCTATGGATTGCTATGTCTCCGAAAGAGAATCAAGCATGTGTACAGGGGCATAAACGCAGCAGTGATAGGATTGGAGAGGTTCGGTGAGCAAATGAAGACCCTTTGAAGTCATATTGCATGGTACCCATTCCACGGGTTTCAACTACCCAGGTTTAAGGTATTCTTCCTTCAGCTAAAACATGCATGTGGAACCTAGAGTATGATCAACCATGTGATCGGGAGACGTGTTCAAATATGTCTCAGTTTTCGTACCCTGGTACTCGGGTGCAACATTCCAGACGCTTTACTAACACCCTCCCGACTTGGAGAGTCAGTCCCTTTAACCTCCTGTTTGGCCCAGTTTGCAATTTCTGCGGAAGATGAACAGGAATAGCGAGAACCAATGAGAGACTAGCTGGAGGTGTCTGGACGGGCAAATTTAACTCTCATTTCCCACCAGGAAGAGGAATTAACCAAAGGCTCAGCGTGCCGTGCCGGAACCAGATTAGGGCCTGAAGCCATCCTGCGGTGTTGCGGCCAGCTCAAAAGAAAGCGAGTTGAAGAAAGGAGCTCAGGGGCACTGTAATTCACAAACCTGCAGAGTTATAAATGACAGCTATCGTCCAAAAATATACTGAAGTAAGGCTGCCAAGAGGACTTGAAAGCGGGGCAGAATTGCAGGAAACCGATTTCAGGAGGCAGACTGGAATTGCATTGAAAGCATAGGAAAAGAGGCAGAACGTCCACCATGATGCACTTGGCCAAAAAGGGCGTATGCGTTTTTTCCTGAATATATTCAGGAAAAAACGCATACGCCCTTTTTGGCCAACCAAGCAAGCTTGCAAAGGAAATCTGCACTACAATGAAGTCTCACTTCCCCCCGGTCAAAAGGGCCATCTGAAAAAAGTGTAAAATCCAGAAAGGCAGGACAGGCCATGGAGAACTGGGAGCCTTGTTATGCTGATGGGCGGGATGTAAATTGCCAACAGACACTCGGGAGAAGTGTATGGTGTTTCCTGAAACATCTAAAAAACAAAGCAACAGAGCCTAGGGCACTTCCACTTATGGTCCTATAGCTTAGGGAAATTAAAATCAAAAAGACACAGCCACCCCAAAGTTTGGGACGCCTCTGTTTACAAGAACCTCGTTTACAGTACAAGTTCAACATCGCAGAAAGTGAAAAATGGATAAAGAAGTTGTGGTATTTACTTACAAAGCAATATCACTCAGCAATGAAATCTATGTCATCAGGCCCTTAGCAGCACAATGAGTGGATTCAGGTATGATGATTCTAACTGAAATAAGTCACACAGAAAAAGAAACATCATAAGATATCAGTAATACACGGAATGTAAACTTGGCTACACAGGAACTGAATTACAGAACAGAACAGGGTCTCAAATTTAGAAAACCAACTTATGCTTGCTTAAGGGGAAAGGTGAGTTGGGGTGCTGCATAAAACCAGAGATTGAAATGAGCACAGATAAAGTTCCTTAAGCCAAATATGGAATAGACAAGAGCTACTCCTTGCTCAACGAAATGGACTCAACACCGCATATTAAATGCCTAAGAATGTACCTGACTAGTAAGTATCTTAAAACCTATGGATTGCTATGTCTCCGAAAGAGAATCAAGCATGTGTACAGGGGCATAAACGCAGCAGTGATAGGATTGGAGAGGTTCGGTGAGCAAATGAAGACCCTTTGAAGTCATATTGCATGGTACCCATTCACGGGTTTCAACTACCCAGGTTTAAGGTATTCTTCCTTCAGCTAAAACATGCATGTGGAACCTAGAGTATGATCAACCATGTGATCGGGAGACGTGTTCAAATATGTCTCAGTTTTCGTACCCTGGTACTCGGGTGCAACATTCCAGACGCTTTACTAACACCCTCCCGACTTGGAGAGTCAGTCCCTTTAACCTCCTGTTTGGCCCAGTTTGCAATTTCTGCGGAAGATGAACAGGAATAGCGAGAACCAATGAGAGACTAGCTGGAGGTGTCTGGACGGGCAAATTTAACTCTCATTTCCCACCAGGAAGAGGAATTAACCAAAGGCTCAGCGTGCCGTGCCGGAACCAGATTAGGGCCTGAAGCCATCCTGCGGTGTTGCGGCCAGCTCAAAGAAAGCGAGTTGAAGAAAGGAGCTCAGGGGCACTGTAATTCACAAACCTGCAGAGTTATAAATGACAGCTATCGTCCAAAAATATACTGAAGTAAGGCTGCCAAGAGGACTTGAAAGCGGGGCAGAATTGCAGGAAACCGATTTCAGGAGGCAGACTGGAATTGCATTGAAAGCATAGGAAAAGAGGCAGAACGTCCACAATGATGCACTTGGCCAAAAAGGGCGTATGCGTTTTTTCCTGAATATATTCAGGAAAAAACGCATACGCCCTTTTTGGCCAACCAAGCAAGCTTGCAAAGGAAATCTGCACTACAATGAAGTCTCACTTCCTCCCGGTCAAAAGGGCCATCTGAAAAAAGTGTAAAATCCAGAAAGGCAGGACAGGCCATGGAGAACTGGGAGCCTTGTTATGCTGATGGGCGGGATGTAAATTGCCAACAGACACTCGGGAGAAGTGTATGGTGTTTCCTGAAACATCTAAAAAACAAAGCAACAGAGCCTAGGGCACTTCCACTTATGGTCCTATAGCTTAGGGAAATTAAAATCAAAAAGACACAGCCACCCCAAAGTTTGGGATGCCTCTGTTTACAAGAACCTCGTTTACCGTACAAGTTCAACATCGCAGAAAGTGAAAAATGGATAAAGAAGTTGTGGTATTTACTTACAAAGCAATATCACTCAGCAATGAAATCTATGTCATCAGGCCCTTAGCAGCACAATGAGTGGATTCAGGTATGATGATTCTAACTGAAATAAGTCACACAGAAAAAGAACCATCATAAGATATCAGTAATACACGGAATGTAAACTTGGCTACACAGGAACTGAATTACAGAACAGAACAGGGTCTCAAATTTAGAAAACCAACTTATGCTTGCTTAAGGGGAAAGGTGAGTTGGGGTGCTGCATAAAACCAGAGATTGAAATGAGCACAGATAAAGTTCCTTAAGCCAAATATGGAATAGACAAGAGCTACTCCTTGCTCAACGAAATGGACTCAACACCGCATATTAAATGCCTAAGAATGTACCTGACTAGTAAGTATCTTAAAACCTATGGATTGCTATGTCTCCGAAAGAGAATCAAGCATGTGTACAGGGGCATAAACGCAGCAGTGATAGGATTGGAGAGGTTCGGTGAGCAAATGAAGACCCTTTGAAGTCATATTGCATGGTACCCATTCCACGGGTTTCAACTACCCAGGTTTAAGGTATTCTTCCTTCAGCTAAAACATGCATGTGGAACCTAGAGTATGATCAACCATGTGATCGGGAGACGTGTTCAAATATGTCTCAGTTTTCGTACCCTGGTACTCGGGTGCAACATTCCAGACGCTTTACTAACACCCTCCCGACTTGGAGAGTCAGTCCCTTTAACCTCCTGTTTGGCCCAGTTTGCAATTTCTGCGGAAGATGAACAGGAATAGCGAGAACCAATGAGAGACTAGCTGGAGGTGTCTGGACGGGCAAATTTAACTCTCATTTCCCACCAGGAAGAGGAATTAACCAAAGGCTCAGCGTGCCGTGCCGGAACCAGATTAGGGCCTGAAGCCATCCTGCGGTGTTGCGGCCAGCTCAAAAGAAAGCGAGTTGAAGAAAGGAGCTCAGGGGCACTGTAATTCACAAACCTGCAGAGTTATAAATGACAGCTATCGTCCAAAAATATACTGAAGTAAGGCTGCCAAGAGGACTTGAAAGCGGGGCAGAATTGCAGGAAACCGATTTCAGGAGGCAGACTGGAATTGCATTGAAAGCATAGGAAAAGAGGCAGAACGTCCACAATGATGCACTTGGCCAAAAAGGGCGTATGCGTTTTTTCCTGAATATATTCAGGAAAAAACGCATACGCCCTTTTTGGCCAACCAAGCAAGCTTGCAAAGGAAATCTGCACTACAATGAAGTCTCACTTCCCCCCGGTCAAAAGGGCCATCTGAAAAAAGTGTAAAATCCAGAAAGGCAGGACAGGCCATGGAGAACTGGGAGCCTTGTTATGCTGATGGGCGGGATGTAAATTGCCAACAGACACTCGGGAGAAGTGTATGGTGTTTCCTGAAACATCTAAAAAACAAAGCAACAGAGCCTAGGGCACTTCCACTTATGGTCCTATAGCTTAGGGAAATTAAAATCAAAAAGACACAGCCACCCCAAACATTGGGACGCCTCTGTTTACAAGAACCTCGTTTACAGTACAAGTTCAACATCGCAGAAAGTGAAAAATGGATAAAGAAGTTGTGGTATTTACTTACAAAGCAATATCACTCAGCAATGAAATCTATGTCATCAGGCCCTTAGCAGCACAATGAGTGGATTCAGGTATGATGATTCTAACTGAAATAAGTCACACAGAAAAAGAAACATCATAAGATATCAGTAATACACGGAATGTAAACTTGGCTACACAGGAACTGAATTACAGAACAGAACAGGGTCTCAAATTTAGAAAACCAACTTATGCTTGCTTAAGGGGAAAGGTGAGTTGGGGTGCTGCATAAAACCAGAGATTGAAATGAGCACAGATAAAGTTCCTTAAGCCAAATATGGAATAGACAAGAGCTACTCCTTGCTCAACGAAATGGACTCAACACCGCATATTAAATGCCTAAGAATGTACCTGACTAGTAAGTATCTTAAAACCTATGGATTGCTATGTCTCCGAAAGAGAATCAAGCATGTGTACAGGGGCATAAACGCAGCAGTGATAGGATTGGAGAGGTTCGGTGAGCAAATGAAGACCCTTTGAAGTCATATTGCATGGTACCCATTCCACGGGTTTCAACTACCCAGGTTTAAGGTATTCTTCCTTCAGCTAAAACATGCATGTGGAACCTAGAGTATGATCAACCATGTGATCGGGAGACGTGTTCAAATATGTCTCAGTTTTCGTACCCTGGTACTCGGGTGCAACATTCCAGACGCTTTACTAACACCCTCCCGCCTTGGAGAGTCAGTCCCTTTAACCTCCTGTTTGGCCCAGTTTGCAATTTCTGCGGAAGATGAACAGGAATAGCGAGAACCAATGAGAGACTAGCTGGAGGTGTCTGGACGGGCAAATTTAACTCTCATTTCCCACCAGGAAGAGGAATTAACCAAAGGCTCAGCGTGCCGTGCCGGAACCAGATTAGGGCCTGAAGCCATCCTGCGGTGTTGCGGCCAGCTCAAAAGAAAGCGAGTTGAAGAAAGGAGCTCAGGGGCACTGTAATTCACAAACCTGCAGAGTTATAAATGACAGCTATCGTCCAAAAATATACTGAAGTAAGGCTGCCAAGAGGACTTGAAAGCGGGGCAGAATTGCAGGAAACCGATTTCAGGAGGCAGACTGGAATTGCATTGAAAGCATAGGAAAAGAGGCAGAACGTCCACAATGATGCACTTGGCCAAAAAGGGCGTATGCGTTTTTTCCTGAATATATTCAGGAAAAAACGCATACGCCCTTTTTGGCCAACCAAGCAAGCTTGCAAAGGAAATCTGCACTACAATGAAGTCTCACTTCCCCCCGGTCAAAAGGG